>NC_135910.1:2889464-3489464 GCF_964194155.1 Cetorhinus maximus
AGAATAGAGAGTGAGCAGAATAGAGAGAGAGCAGAATAGGGAGTGAGCAGAATAGAGAGAGAGCAGTATAGACAGTGAGCAGAATAGGGAGTGAGCAGAATAGAGAGTGAGCAGAATAGAGAGAGAGCAGAATAGAGAGTGAGCAGAATGGGGAGTGAGCAGAATAGAGAGTGAGCAGAATAGAGAGAGCAGAATAGAGAGTGAGCAGAATAGAGAGTGAGCAGAATAGGGAGTGAGCAGAATAGGGAGTGAGCAGAATAGAGAGTGAGCAGAATAGAGAGTGAGGAGAATAGAGAGAGAGCAGAATAGAGAGAGAGCAGAATACAGAGAGAGCAGAATAGACAGTGAGCAGAATAGCGAGTGAGCAGAATAGAGAGTGAGCAGAATAGAGGGTGAGCAGAATAGAGAGTGAGCAGAATAGAGAGAGAGCAGAATAGAGAGAGAGCAGAATAGAGAGAGAGCAGAATAGGGAGTGAGCAGAATAGGGAGTGAACAGAATAGAGAGTGAGCAGAATAGAGAGTGAGCAGAATAGAGAGAGAGCAGAATAGAGAGAGAGCAGAATAGAGAGTGAGCAGAATAGAGAGTGAGCAGCATAGAGAGTGAGCAGAATACAGAGTGAGCAGAATAGGGAGTGAGCAGAATAGAGAGTGAGCAGAATAGAGAGTGAGCAGAATAGAGAGTGAGCAGAATAGAGAGTGAGCAGAATACAGAGTGAGCAGAATAGAGAGTGAGCAGAATAGAGAGTGAGCAGAATAGAGAGTGAGCAGAATACAGAGTGAGCAGAATAGAGAGTGAGCAGAATGGAGAGTGAGCAGAATGGAGAGTGAGAAGAATAGGGAGTGAGCAGAATAGAGAGTGAGCAGAACAGAGAGTGAGCAGAATAGGGAGTGAGCAGAATAGAGAGTGAGCAGAATAGAGAGTGAGCAGAATAGAGAGCGAGCAGAATAGAGAGCGAGCTGAATAGAGAGCGAGCAGAATAGAGAGTGAGGAGAATAGAGAGTGAGCAGAATAGGGAGTGAGCAGAATAGAGAGTGAGCTGAATAGAGAGTGAGCAGAATAGAGAGTGAGCAGAATAGGGAGTGAGCAGAATAGAGAGTGAGCAGAATAGAGAGTGAGCAGAATAGAGAGTGAGCAGAATAGCGAGTGAGCTGAATAGGGAGTGAGCAGAATAGGGATTGAGCAGAATAGGGAGTGAGCAGAATAGGGAGTGAGCAGAATAGAGAGTGAGCAGAATAGAGAGTGAGCAGAATAGGGAGTGAGCAGAATAGAGAGTGAGCAGAATAGATAGTTAGCTGAATAGGGAGTGAGCAGAATAGAGAGTGAGCAGAATAGGGAGTGAGCAGAATAGGGAGTGAGCAGAATAGGGAGTGAGCAGAATAGAGAGTGAGCAGAATAGAGAGTGAGCAGAATAGGTAGTGAGCAGAATAGAGAGTGAGCAGAATAGAGAGTGAGCAGAATAGGGAGTGAGCAGAATAGAGAGTGAGCAGAATAGAGAGTGAGCAGAATAGAAAGTGAGCAGAATAGAGAGTGAGCAGAATAGAGGGTGAGCAGAATAGAGAGTGAGCAGAATAGGGAGTGAGCAGAATAGGGAGTGAGCAGAATAGAGAGTGAGCAGAATAGGGAGTGAGCAGAATAGAGAGTGAGCAGAATAGGGAGTGAGCAGAATAGGGAGTGAGCAGAATAGGGAGTGAGCAGAATAGAGAGTGAGCAGAATAGAGAGTGAGCAGAATAGAGAGTGAGCAGAAGAGGGAGTGAGCAGAATAGAGAGTGAGCAGAAGAGGGAGCGAGCAGAATAGATAGTGAGCAGAATAGGGAGTGAGCAGAATAGGGAGTGAGCAGAATAGGGAGTGAGCAGAATAGAGAGTGAGCAGAATAGGGAGTGAGCAGAATAGGGAGTGAGCAGAATAGAGAGTGAGCAGAATAGAGAGTGACCAGAATAGAGAGAGAGCAGAATAGAGAGAGAGCAGAATAGGGAGTGAGCAGAAAAGAGAGTGAGCAGAATAGAGAGTGTGCAGAATGGAGAGTGAGCAGAATAGAGAGTGAGCAGAATAGAGAGTGAGCAGAATAGAGAGTGAGCAGAATAGAGAGCGAGAATAGAGAGCGAGAATACAGAGCGAGAATAGAGAGCGAGAATAGGGAGTGAGAATAGAGAGCGAGAGTAGAGAGCGAGAATAGAGAGCGAGAATAGGGAGCGAGAATAGAGAGCGAGAATAGAGAGCGAGAATAGAGAGCGAGAATAGGGAGCGAGAATGGGGAGCCAGTATAGAGAGCGAGAATAGGGAGCGAGAATAGGGAGCAACAATAGGGAGCGAGAATAGAGAGCGAGAATAGAGAGCGAGAATAGAGATCGGGAATAGGGTGCGAGAATAGGGATCGAGAATAGAGAGCGACAATAGAGTGCGAGAATAGAGAGCGAGAATAGAGAGTGAGAATAGGGAGCGAGAATAGAGAGCGAGAATAGAGAGCGACAATAGAGAGCGAGAATAGGGAGCGAGAATAGAGAGCGAGAATTGAGAGCGAGAATAGAGAGCGAGAATAGAGAGCGAGAATAGGGAGCGAGAATAGGGAGCGAGAATAGAGAGTGGGCAGAATAGGGAGTGAGAATAGGGAGCGAGAATAGAGAGCGAGAATAGGGAGCGAGCAGAATAGAGAGTGAGAATAGAGAGCGTGAATAGGGAGAGAGAATAGAGAGTGAGAATAGAGAGCGAGAATAGGGAGCGAGAATAGAGAGCGAGAATAGAGAGTGAGAATAGAGAGCGAGAATAGGGAGCGAGAATAGAGAGCGAGAATAGAGAGCGAGAATAGAGAGCGAGAATAGAGAGCGAGAACAGGGAGTGGGCAGAATAGGGCGTAGGCAGAATAGGGAGTGGGCAGAATAGGGAGTAGGCAGAATAGGGAGTGAGCAGAATAGAGAGTGAGCAGAATAGGGAGTGAGCAGAAGATAGTGTGAGCAGAATAGAGAGTGAGCAAAATAGAGAGTGAGCAGAATAGGGAGCGGGCAGAATAGGGAGCGAGCAGAATAGGGAGTGAGCAGAATAGAGAGTGAGCAGAATAGGGAGTGAGCAGAATAGGCAGTGAGCAGAATAGGGAGTGAGCAGAATAGAGAGTGAGCAGAATAGAGAGTGAGCAGAATAGAGAGTGAGCAGAATAGGGAACGAAAATAGAGAGCGAGAATAGAGAGCGAGAATAGAGAGCGAGAATAGGGAGCGAGAATAGAGAGCGAGAATAGAGAGCGAGAATAGAGAGCGAGAATAGAGAGCGAGAATAGGGAGCGAGAATAGAGAGCGAGAATAGAGAGCGAGAATAGAGAGTGAGAATGGAGAGAGAGAATAGAGAGCGAGAATAGGGAGCGAGAATAGGGAGCGAGAATAGAGAGCGAGAATAGGGAGCGAAAATCAGAAGCGAGAATAGGGAGTGAGAATAGAGAGCGAGAATAGAATGCGAGAATAGAGAGCAAGAATACTGAGCGAGAATAGGGAGCGAGAATAGAGAGCGAGAATAGGGAGCGAGAATAGGGAGCAACAATAGGGAGCGAGAATAGAGAGAGAGAATAGAGAGCGAGAATAGAGAGCGAGAATAGGGAGCGAGAATAGGGAGCGAGAATAGAGTGCGAGAATAGAGAGCGAGAATACAGAGCGAGAATAGGGAGCGAGAATAGGGAGCGAGAATAGGGAGCGAGAATAGAAAGCGACAATAGAGTGCGAGAATAGAGAGCGAGAATAGAGAGCGAGAATAGGAAGCGAGAATAGAAAGCGAGAATTGAAAGCGAGAATAGGGAGCGAGAATAGGGAGCGAGAATAGAGAGCGAGAATAGAGAGCGAGACTAGAGAGCTAGAATAGAGAGCGAGAATAGTGAGCGAGAATAGTGAGCGAGAATAGAGAGCGAGAATAGGGAGCGAGAATAGGGAGCGAGAATAGAGAGCGAGAATAGAGAGCGAGAATAGGGAGCGAGAATAGGGAGCGAGAATAGGGAGCGAGAATAGAGAGCGAGAATAGAGAGCGAGAATAGAGAGCGAGAATAGGGAGCGAGAATAGGGAGCGAGAATAGTGAGCGAGAATAGGGAGCGAGAATAGAGAGCGAGAGTATGGAGCGAGAATAGAGAGGGAGAATAGGGAGCGAGAATAGGGAGCGAGAATAGGGAACGAGAATAGAGAGCGAGAATAGAGAGCGAGAATAGGGAGCGAAAATCAGAAGCGAGAATAGAGAGCGAGAATAGGGAGCGAGCATAGAGAACGAGAATAGGGAGCGAGAACAGAGCGCGAGAATAGGGAGCGAGAATAGGGAGCGACAATAGGGAACGAGAATAGGGAGCGAGAATTGGGAGCTAGAATAGCGAGCGAGAATAGAGAGCGAGAATAGAGAGCGAGAATAGAGAGCGAGAATAGGGAGCGAGAAAAGGGAGTGGGCAGAATAGGGAGTGAGCAGAATACAGAGTGAGCAGAATAGAGAGTGAGCAGAATAGGGAACGAGTAGAATAGGTAGTGAGCAGAATAGAGAGTGAGCAGAACAGGGAGTGAGCAGAATAGAGAGTGAGCAGAATAGGGAGTGAGCAGAATAGGGAGTGAGCAGAATAGAGAGTGAGCAGAATAGAGAGTGAGCAGAATAGAGAGTGGGCAGAATAGAGTGAGCAGAATACAGAGTGAGCAGAATAGGGAGTGGGCAGAATAGGGAGTGAGAAGAATAGGGAGTGAGCAGAATAGGGAGTGAGCGAAATAGGGAGCGAGCAGAATAGGTAGTGAGCCAAATAGAGAGTGAGCAGAATGGGGAGTGAGCAGAATAGAGAGTGAGCAGAATAGGGAGTGAGCAGAATAGGGAGTGAGCAGAATAGAGAGTGAGCAGAATAGAGAGTGAGCAGAATAGAGAGTGGGCAGAATAGAGAGTAAGCAGAATAGGGAGTGAGCAGAATAGAGAGTGAGCAGAATAGGGAGAGAGCAGAATAGGGAGTGAGCAGAATAGAGAGTGAGCAGAATAGGGAGAGAGCAGAATAGGGAGTGAGCAGAATAGAGAGTGAGCAGAATAGAGAGTGAGCAGAATAGAGAGTGAGCAGAATAGAGAGTGAGCAGAATAGAGAGAGAGTAGAATAGGGAGTGAGCAGAATAGAGAGAGAGCAGTATAGACAGTGAGCAGAATAGAGAGTGAGCAGAATAGGGAGTGAGCAGAATAGAGAGTGAGCAGAATAGAGAGTGAGCAGAATAGAGAGTGAGCAGAATAGAGAGTGAGCAGAATAGAGAGAGAGCAGAATAGGGAGTGAGCAGAATAGAGAGAGAGCAGTATAGACAGTGAGCAGAATAGGGAGTGAGCAGAATAGAGAGTGAGCAGAATAGAGAGAGAGCAGAATAGAGAGTGAGCAGAATGGGGAGTGAGCAGAATAGAGAGTGAGCAGAATAGAGAGAGCAGAATAGAGAGTGAGCAGAATAGAGAGTGAGCAGAATAGGGAGTGAGCAGAATAGGGAGTGAGCAGAATAGAGAGTGAGCAGAATAGAGAGTGAGGAGAATAGAGAGAGAGCAGAATAGAGAGAGAGCAGAATACAGAGAGAGCAGAATAGACAGTGAGCAGAATAGCGAGTGAGCAGAATAGAGAGTGAGCAGAATAGAGGGTGAGCCGAATAGAGAGTGAGCAGAATAGAGAGAGAGCAGAATAGAGAGAGAGCAGAATAGAGAGAGAGCAGAATAGGGAGTGAGCAGAATAGGGAGTGAACAGAATAGAGAGTGAGCAGAATAGAGAGTGAGCAGAATAGAGAGAGAGCAGAATAGAGAGAGAGCAGAATAGAGAGTGAGCAGAATAGAGAGTGAGCAGCATAGAGAGTGAGCAGAATACAGAGTGAGCAGAATAGGGAGTGAGCAGAATAGAGAGTGAGCAGAATAGAGAGTGAGCAGAATAGAGAGTGAGCAGAATAGAGAGTGAGCAGAATACAGAGTGAGCAGAATAGAGAGTGAGCAGAATAGAGAGTGAGCAGAATAGAGAGTGAGCAGAATACAGAGTGAGCAGAATAGAGAGTGAGCAGAATGGAGAGTGAGCAGAATGGAGAGTGAGAAGAATAGGGAGTGAGCAGAATAGAGAGTGAGCAGAACAGAGAGTGAGCAGAATAGGGAGTGAGCAGAATAGAGAGTGAGCAGAATAGAGAGTGAGCAGAATAGAGAGCGAGCAGAATAGAGAGCGAGCTGAATAGAGAGCGAGCAGAATAGAGAGTGAGGAGAATAGAGAGTGAGCAGAATAGGGAGTGAGCAGAATAGAGAGTGAGCTGAATAGAGAGTGAGCAGAATAGAGAGTGAGCAGAATAGGGAGTGAGCAGAATAGAGAGTGAGCAGAATAGAGAGTGAGCAGAATAGAGAGTGAGCAGAATAGCGAGTGAGCTGAATAGGGAGTGAGCAGAATAGGGATTGAGCAGAATAGGGAGTGAGCAGAATAGGGAGTGAGCAGAATAGAGAGTGAGCAGAATAGAGAGTGAGCAGAATAGGGAGTGAGCAGAATAGAGAGTGAGCAGAATAGATAGTTAGCTGAATAGGGAGTGAGCAGAATAGAGAGTGAGCAGAATAGGGAGTGAGCAGAATAGGGAGTGAGCAGAATAGGGAGTGAGCAGAATAGAGAGTGAGCAGAATAGAGAGTGAGCAGAATAGGTAGTGAGCAGAATAGAGAGTGAGCAGAATAGAGAGTGAGCAGAATAGGGAGTGAGCAGAATAGAGAGTGAGCAGAATAGAGAGTGAGCAGAATAGAAAGTGAGCAGAATAGAGAGTGAGCAGAATAGAGGGTGAGCAGAATAGAGAGTGAGCAGAATAGGGAGTGAGCAGAATAGGGAGTGAGCAGAATAGAGAGTGAGCAGAATAGGGAGTGAGCAGAATAGAGAGTGAGCAGAATAGGGAGTGAGCAGAATAGGGAGTGAGCAGAATAGGGAGTGAGCAGAATAGAGAGTGAGCAGAATAGAGAGTGAGCAGAATAGAGAGTGAGCAGAAGAGGGAGTGAGCAGAATAGAGAGTGAGCAGAAGAGGGAGCGAGCAGAATAGATAGTGAGCAGAATAGGGAGTGAGCAGAATAGGGAGTGAGCAGAATAGGGAGTGAGCAGAATAGAGAGTGAGCAGAATAGGGAGTGAGCAGAATAGGGAGTGAGCAGAATAGAGAGTGAGCAGAATAGAGAGTGACCAGAATAGAGAGAGAGCAGAATAGAGAGAGAGCAGAATAGGGAGTGAGCAGAAAAGAGAGTGAGCAGAATAGAGAGTGTGCAGAATGGAGAGTGAGCAGAATAGAGAGTGAGCAGAATAGAGAGTGAGCAGAATAGAGAGTGAGCAGAATAGAGAGCGAGAATAGAGAGCGAGAATACAGAGCGAGAATAGAGAGCGAGAATAGGGAGTGAGAATAGAGAGCGAGAGTAGAGAGCGAGAATAGAGAGCGAGAATAGGGAGCGAGAATAGAGAGCGAGAATAGAGAGCGAGAATAGAGAGCGAGAATAGGGAGCGAGAATGGGGAGCCAGTATAGAGAGCGAGAATAGGGAGCGAGAATAGGGAGCAACAATAGGGAGCGAGAATAGAGAGCGAGAATAGAGAGCGAGAATAGAGATCGGGAATAGGGTGCGAGAATAGGGATCGAGAATAGAGAGCGACAATAGAGTGCGAGAATAGAGAGCGAGAATAGAGAGTGAGAATAGGGAGCGAGAATAGAGAGCGAGAATAGAGAGCGACAATAGAGAGCGAGAATAGGGAGCGAGAATAGAGAGCGAGAATTGAGAGCGAGAATAGAGAGCGAGAATAGAGAGCGAGAATAGGGAGCGAGAATAGGGAGCGAGAATAGGGAGCGAGAATAGGGAGCGAGAACAGAGAGCGAGAACGGAGAGCGAGAACGGAGAGCGAGAACGGAGAGCGAGAACGGAGAGCGAGAACAGAGAGCGAGAATAGGGAGCGAGAATAGGGTGCGAGAATAGGGAGGGAGAATAGAGAGCGAGAATAGAGAGCGAGAATAGAGAGCGAGAATAGGGAGCGAGAATAGGGAGCGAGAAAAGGGAGCGAGAAAAGGGAGCGAGAATATTGAGCGAGAATACAGAGCGAGAATAGAGAGCGAGAATAGGGAGCGAGAAATGGGAGCGAGAATAGGGAGCGAGAATCCGGAGCGAGAATAGGGAGCGAGAATAGAGGGCGAGAATAGGGAGCGAGAATAGAGAGCGAGAATGGAGAGCGAGAATAGAGAGCGAGAATAGGGAGCGAGAATAGGGAGCGAGAATAGAGAGCGAGAATAGGGAGCGAGAATAGAGAGCGAGAATAGAGAGCGAGAATAGAGAGCAAGAATAGGGAGCGTGAATAGGGAGCGAGAATAGGGAGCGAGAATAGAGAGCGAGAATAGGGAGCGAGAATAGGGAGCGAGAATAGGGCGCGAGAATAGGGAACGAGAATAGAGAGCGAGAATCGGGAGCGAGAATAGAGAACGAGAATAGGGAGCGAGAATAGAGTGCGAGAATAGAGAGCGAGAATAGGGAGCGAGAATAGGGAGCGAGAATAGAGAGCGAGAATAGGGAGCGAGAATAGAGAGCGAGAATAGGGAGCGAGATTTGGGACCGAGAATAGGGAGGGAGAATAGAGAGCAAGAATAGGGAGCGAGAATAGACAGCGAGAATAGGGAGCGAGAATAGAGAGCGAGAATATGGAGCGAGAATAGAGAGCGAGAATAGAGAGCGAGAATAGAGAGCGAGAATAGGGAGCAAGAATAGGGAGCGAGAATAGAGAGCGAGAATAGGGAGCGAGAATAGAGAGCGAGAATAGGAAGCGAGAATAGAGAGCGAGAATAGAGAGCGAGAATAGAGAGCGAGAATAGAGAGCGAGAATAGAGAGCGAAAATAGGGAGCGAGAATAGGGAGCGAGAATAGACAGCGAGAATAGGGAGCGAGAATAGAGAGCTAGAATATGGAGCGAGAATACAGAGCGAGAATAGAGAGCGAGAATAGAGAGCGAGAATAGGGAGCGAGAATAGGGAGCGAGAATAGAGAGTGAGAATAGGGAGCGAGAATAGAGAGCGAGAATCGGGAGCGAAAATCAGAAGCGAGAATAGAGAGCGAGAATAGGGAGCGAGAATAGAGAGCGAGAATAGAGAGCGAAAATAGAGAGCGAGAATAGAGAGCGAGAATAGGGAACAAGAATTGGGAGCGAGAATAGTGAGCGAGAATAGAGAGCGAGAATAGGGAGCGAGAATAGGGAGCGAGAAATGGGAGCGAGAATAGGGAACGAGAATAGAGGGCGAGAATAGGGAGCGAGAATAGAGAGCGAGAATACAGAGCGAGAATAGAGAGCGAGAATAGGGAGCGAGAATAGGGAGAGAGAATAGAGAACGAGAATAGGGAGCGAGAATAGAGAGCGAGAATAGAGAGCGAGAATTGAGAGCGAGAATATGGAGCGAGAATAGGGAGCGAGAATAGGGAGCGAGAATAGAGAGCGAGAATAGAGAGCGAGAATAGGGAGCGAGAAAAGGGAGTGGGCAGAATAGGGAGTGAGCAGAATACAGAGTGAGCAGAATAGAGAGTGAGCAGAATAGGGAGCGAGTAGAATAGGTAGTGAGCAGAATAGAGAGGGAGCAGAATAGGGAGTGAGCAGAATAGAGAGTGAGCAGAATAGGGAGTGAGCAGAAGATAGAGTGAGCAGAATAGAGCGTGAGCAGAATAGAGAGTGGCTAGAATAGGGAGTGAGCAGAATAGGAAGTGAGCAGGATAGAGAGTGAGCAGAATAGAGAGTGAGCAGAATAGGGAGTAGGCAGAATAGGGAGTGAGCAGAATAGAGAGTGAGCAGAATAGAGAGTGAGCAGAATAGAGAGTGGGCAGAATAGAGAGTGAGCAGAATACAGAGTGAGCAGAATAGGGAGTGGGCAGAATAGGGAGTGAGAAGAATAGGGAGTGAGCAGAATAGGGAGTCAGCGAAATAGGGAGCGAGCAGAATAGGTAGTGAGCCAAATAGAGAGTGAGCAGAATAGGGAGTGAGCAGAATAGAGAGTGAGCAGAATAGGGAGTGAGCAGAATAGAGAGTGAGCAGAATAGAGAGTGAGCAGAATAGAGAGTGGGCAGAATAGAGAGTAAGCAGAATAGGGAGTGAGCAGAATAGAGAGTGAGCAGAATAGGGAGTGAGCAGAATAGGGAGTGAGCAGAATAGAGAGTGAGCAGAATAGGGAGAGAGCAGAATAGGGAGTGAGCAGAATAGGGAGTGAGCAGAATAGAGAGTGAGCAGAATAGAGAGTGAGCAGAATAGAGAGTGAGCAGAATAGAGAGTGAGCAGAATAGAAAGAGAGCAGAATAGGAAGTGAGCAGAATAGAGAGAGAGCAGTATAGACAGTGAGCAGAATAGAGAGTGAGCAGAATAGGGAGTGAGCAGAATAGAGAGTGAGCAGAATAGAGAGTGAGCAGAATAGAGAGTGAGCAGAATAGAGAGTGAGCAGAATAGAGAGAGAGCAGAATAGAGAGTGAGCAGAATAGGGAGTGAGCAGAATAGAGAGTGAGCAGAATAGAGAGAGAGCAGAATAGAGAGTGAGCAGAATAGAGAGTGAGCAGAATAGGGAGTGAGCAGAATAGGGAGTGAGCAGAATAGAGAGTGAGCAGAATAGAGAGTGAGGAGAATAGAGAGAGAGCAGAATAGAGAGAGAGCAGAATAGAGAGAGAGCAGAATAGACAGTGAGCAGAATAGCGAGTGAGCAGAGTAGAGAGTGAGCAGAATAGAGAGTGAGCAGAATAGAGAGTGAGCAGAATAGGGAGTGAGCAGAATAGGGAGTGAACAGAATAGAGAGTGAGCAGAATAGAGAGTGAGCAGAATAGAGAGTGTGCAGAATAGAGAGAGAGCAGAATAGAGAGTGAGCAGAATAGAGAGTGAGCAGCATAGAGAGTGAGCAGCATAGAGAGTGAGCAGAATAGGGAGTGAGCAGAATAGAGAGTGAGCAGAATAGAGAGTGAGCAGAATAGAGAGTGAGCAGAATAGAGAGTGAGCAGAATAGAGAGTGAGCAGAATACAGAGTGAGCAGAATAGAGAGTGAGCAGAATAGAGAGTGAGCAGAATAGAGAGTGAGCAGAATACAGAGTGAGCAGATTAGAGAGTGAGCAGAATAGAGAGTGAGCAGAATGGAGAGTGAGCAGAATAGGGAGTGAGCAGAATAGAGAGTGAGCAGAACAGAGAGTGAGCAGAATAGGGAGTGAGCAGAATAGAGAGTGAGCAGAATAGAGAGTGAGCAGAATAGAGAGTGAGCAGAATAGAGAGTGAGCAGAATAGAGAGCGAGCTGAATAGAGAGTGAGCAGAATAGAGAGTGAGGAGAATAGAGAGTGGGCAGAATAGGGAGTGAGCAGAATAGAGAGTGAGCTGAATAGAGAGTGAGCAGAATAGAGAGTGAGCAGAATAGGGAGTGAGCAGAATAGAGAGTGAGCAGAATAGAGAGTGAGCAGAATAGAGAGTGAGCAGAATAGCGAGTGAGCTGAATAGGGATTGAGCAGAATAGGGAGTGAGCAGAATAGGGAGTGAGCAGAATAGAGAGTGAGCAGAATAGAGAGTGAGCAGAATAGGGAGTGAGCAGAATAGAGAGTGAGCAGAATAGATAGTTAGCTGAATAGGGATTGAGCAGAATAGAGAGTGAGCAGAATAGGGAGTGAGCAGAATATGGAGTGAGCAGAATAGAGAGTGAGCAGAATAGAGAGTGAGCAGAATAGAGTGAGCAGATTAGGTAGTGAGCAGAATAGAGAGTGAGCAGAATAGAGAGTGAGCAGAATAGGGAGTGAGCAGAATAGAGAGTGAGCAGAATAGAGAGTGAGCAGAATAGAAAGTGAGCAGAATAGAGAGTGAGCAGAATAGAGGGTGAGCAGAATAGGGAGTAGGCAGAATAGGGAGTGAGCAGAATAGAGAGTGAGCAGAATAGAGAGTGAGCAGAATAGAGAGTGGGCAGAATAGAGAGTGAGCAGAATACAGAGTGAGCAGAATAGGGAGTGGGCAGAATAGGGAGTGAGAAGAATAGGGAGTGAGCAGAATAGGGAGTCAGCGAAATAGGGAGCGAGCAGAATAGGTAGTGAGCCAAATAGAGAGTGAGCAGAATAGGGAGTGAGCAGAATAGAGAGTGAGCAGAATAGGGAGTGAGCAGAATAGAGAGTGAGCAGAATAGAGAGTGAGCAGAATAGAGAGTGGGCAGAATAGAGAGTAAGCAGAATAGGGAGTGAGCAGAATAGAGAGTGAGCAGAATAGGGAGTGAGCAGAATAGGGAGTGAGCAGAATAGAGAGTGAGCAGAATAGGGAGAGAGCAGAATAGGGAGTGAGCAGAATAGGGAGTGAGCAGAATAGAGAGTGAGCAGAATAGAGAGTGAGCAGAATAGAGAGTGAGCAGAATAGAGAGTGAGCAGAATAGAAAGAGAGCAGAATAGGAAGTGAGCAGAATAGAGAGAGAGCAGTATAGACAGTGAGCAGAATAGAGAGTGAGCAGAATAGGGAGTGAGCAGAATAGAGAGTGAGCAGAATAGAGAGTGAGCAGAATAGAGAGTGAGCAGAATAGAGAGTGAGCAGAATAGAGAGAGAGCAGAATAGAGAGTGAGCAGAATAGGGAGTGAGCAGAATAGAGAGTGAGCAGAATAGAGAGAGAGCAGAATAGAGAGTGAGCAGAATAGAGAGTGAGCAGAATAGGGAGTGAGCAGAATAGGGAGTGAGCAGAATAGAGAGTGAGCAGAATAGAGAGTGAGGAGAATAGAGAGAGAGCAGAATAGAGAGAGAGCAGAATAGAGAGAGAGCAGAATAGACAGTGAGCAGAATAGCGAGTGAGCAGAATAGAGAGTGAGCAGAATAGAGAGTGAGCAGAATAGAGAGTGAGCAGAATAGGGAGTGAGCAGAATAGGGAGTGAACAGAATAGAGAGTGAGCAGAATAGAGAGTGAGCAGAATAGAGAGTGTGCAGAATAGAGAGAGAGCAGAATAGAGAGTGAGCAGAATAGAGAGTGAGCAGCATAGAGAGTGAGCAGCATAGAGAGTGAGCAGAATAGGGAGTGAGCAGAATAGAGAGTGAGCAGAATAGAGAGTGAGCAGAATAGAGAGTGAGCAGAATAGAGAGTGAGCAGAATAGAGAGTGAGCAGAATACAGAGTGAGCAGAATAGAGAGTGAGCAGAATAGAGAGTGAGCAGAATAGAGAGTGAGCAGAATACAGAGTGAGCAGATTAGAGAGTGAGCAGAATAGAGAGTGAGCAGAATGGAGAGTGAGCAGAATAGGGAGTGAGCAGAATAGAGAGTGAGCAGAACAGAGAGTGAGCAGAATAGGGAGTGAGCAGAATAGAGAGTGAGCAGAATAGAGAGTGAGCAGAATAGAGAGTGAGCAGAATAGAGAGTGAGCAGAATAGAGAGCGAGCTGAATAGAGAGTGAGCAGAATAGAGAGTGAGGAGAATAGAGAGTGGGCAGAATAGGGAGTGAGCAGAATAGAGAGTGAGCTGAATAGAGAGTGAGCAGAATAGAGAGTGAGCAGAATAGGGAGTGAGCAGAATAGAGAGTGAGCAGAATAGAGAGTGAGCAGAATAGAGAGTGAGCAGAATAGCGAGTGAGCTGAATAGGGATTGAGCAGAATAGGGAGTGAGCAGAATAGGGAGTGAGCAGAATAGAGAGTGAGCAGAATAGAGAGTGAGCAGAATAGGGAGTGAGCAGAATAGAGAGTGAGCAGAATAGATAGTTAGCTGAATAGGGATTGAGCAGAATAGAGAGTGAGCAGAATAGGGAGTGAGCAGAATATGGAGTGAGCAGAATAGAGAGTGAGCAGAATAGAGAGTGAGCAGAATAGAGTGAGCAGATTAGGTAGTGAGCAGAATAGAGAGTGAGCAGAATAGAGAGTGAGCAGAATAGGGAGTGAGCAGAATAGAGAGTGAGCAGAATAGAGAGTGAGCAGAATAGAAAGTGAGCAGAATAGAGAGTGAGCAGAATAGAGGGTGAGCAGAATAGAAAGTGAGCAGAATAGGGAGTGAGCAGAATAGGGAGTGAGCAGAATAGAGAGTGAGCAGAATAGGGAGTGAGCAGAATAGAGAGTGAGCAGAATAGGGAGTGAGCAGAATAGGGAGTGAGCAGAATAGAGAGTGAGCAGAATAGAGAGTGAGCAGAATAGAGAGTGAGCAGAAGAGGGTGTGATCAGAATAGAGAGTGAGCAGAATAGAGAGTGAGCAGAAGAGGGAGCGAGCAGAATAGAGAGTGAGCAGAATAGACAGTGAGCAGAATAGGGAGTGAGCAGAATAGGGAGTGAGCAGAATAGAGAGTGAGCAGAATAGGGAGTGAGCAGAATAGGGAGTGAGCAGAATAGAGAGTGAGCAGAATAGAGAGTGAGCAGAATAGAGAGTGACCAGAATAGAGAGAGAGCAGAATAGGGAGTGAGCAGAAAAGAGAGTGAGCAGAATAGAGAGTGTGCAGAATGGAGAGTGAGCAGAATAGAGAGTGAGCAGAATAGAGAGTGAGCAGAATAGAGAGTGAGCAGAATAGAGAGTGAGCAGAATAGAGAGCGAGAATAGAGAGGGAGAATACAGAGCGAGAATAGAGAGCGAGAATAGGGAGCGAGAATAGAGAGCGAGAATAGAGAGCGAGAATAGAGAGCGAGAATAGGGAGCGAGAATAGAGAGCGAGAATAGAGAGCGAGAATAGAGAGCGAGAATAGGGAGCGAGAATAGAGAGCGAGAATAGGGAGCGAAAATAGGGAGCAACAATAGGGAGCGAGAATAGAGAGCGAGAATAGTGAGCGAGAATAGAGAGCGAGAATAGGGAGCGACAATTGGGAGCGAGTATAGAGAGCGAGAATAGGGAGCGAGAATAGGGTGCAACAATAGGGAGCGAGAATAGAGAGCGAGAATAGAGATCGAGAATAGGGAGCGAGAATAGGGATCGAGAATAGAGAGCGACAATAGAGTGCGAGAATAGAGAGCGAGAATAGAGAGTGAGAATAGGGAGCGAGAATAGAGAGCAAGAATAGAGAGCGACAATAGAGAGCGAGAATAGGGAGCGAGAATAGAGAGCGAGAATTGAGAGCGAGAATAGAGAGCGAGAATAGAGAGCGAGAATAGGGAGCGAGAATAGGGAGCGAGAATAGGGAGCGAGAATAGAGAGCGAGAATAGGGAGCGAGAATAGGGAGCGAGAATAGGGAGCGAGAACGGAGAGCGAGAACGGAGAGCGAGAACGGAGAGCGAGAATAGAGAGCGAGAATAGGGAGCGAGAATAGGGTGCGAGAATAGGGAGGGAGAATAGAGAGCGAGAATAGGGAGCGAGAATAGACAGCGGGATTAGGGAGCGAGAATAGAGAGCGAGAATAGAGAGCGAGAATAGAGAGCGAGAATAGCGAGCGAGAACAGGGAGCGAGAATAGGGAGCGCGAATAGAGAGCGAGAATAGGGAGCGAGAATAGAGAGCGAGAATAGTGAGCGAGAATAGAGAGCGAGAATAGGGAGCGAGAATGGGGAGCGAGTATAGAGAGCGAGAATAGGGAGCGAGAATAGGGTGCAACAATAGGGAGCGAGAATAGAGAGCGAGAATAGAGAGCGAGAATAGAGATCGAGAATAGGGAGCGAGAATAGGGATCGAGAATAGAGAGCGACAATAGAGTGCGAGAATAGAGAGCGAGAATAGAGAGTGAGAATAGGGAGCGAGAATAGAGAGCGAGAATAGAGAGCGACAATAGAGAGCGAGAATAGGGAGCGAGAATAGAGAGCGAGAATAGGAAGCGAGAATATTGAGCGAGAATAGAGAGCGAGAATAGAGAGCGAGAATAGGGAGCGAGAATAGGGAGCGAGAACGGAGAGCGAGAACGGAGAGCGAGAACGGAGAGCGAGAACAGAGAGCGAGAATAGGGAGCGAGAATAGGGTGCGAGAATAGGGAGGGAGAATAGAGAGCGAGAATAGGGAGCGAGAATAGACAGCGGGATTAGGGAGCGAGAATAGAGAGCGAGAATAGAGAGCGAGAATAGAGAGCGAGAATAGAGAGCGAGAATAGCGAGCGAGAACAGGGAGCGAGAATAGGGAGCGCGAATAGAGAGCGAGAATAGGGAGCGAGAATAGAGAGCGAGAATAGGGAGCGAAAATCAGAAGCGAGAATAGAGAGTGAGAATAGGGAGCGAGAATACGGAGCGAGAATAGAGAGCGAGAATAGAGAGCGAGAATAGGGAGCGAGAATAGAGCGCGAGAATAGGGAGCGAGAATAGGAAGCGAGAATATTGAGCGAGAATAGAGAGCGAGAATAGAGAGCGAGAATAGGGAGCGAGAAATGGGAGCGAGAATAGGGAGCGAGAATCGGGAGCGAGAATCGGGAGCGAGAATAGAGGGCGAGAATAGGGAGCGAGAATAGAGAGCGAGAATGGAGAGCGAGAATTGAGAGCGAGAATAGGGAGCGAGAATAGGGAGCGAGAATAGAGAGCGAGAATAGGGAGCGAGAATAGAGAGCGAGAATAGAGAGCGAGAATAGAGAGCGAGAATAGGGAGCGTGACTAGGGAGTGAGAATAGGGAGCGAGAATAGAGAGCGAGAATAGGGAGCGAGAATAGGGAGCGAGAATAGGGCGCGAGAATAGGGAGCGAGAATAGAGAGCGAGAATAGGGAGCGAGAATAGAGAACGAGAATAGAGAGCGAGAATAGAGTGCGAGAATAGAAAGCGAGAATAGGGAGCGAGAATAGAGAGCGAGAATAGGGAGCGAGAATAGAGAGCGAGAATAGGGAGCAAGAATAGACAGCGAGAATAGGGAGCGAGAATAGAGAGCGAGAATATGGAGCGAGAATAGAGAGCGAGAATAGAGAGCGAGAATAGAGAGCGAGAATAGGGAGCGAGAATAGGGAGCGAGAATCGAGAGCGAGAATAGGGAGTGAGAATAGAGAGCGAGAATAGGGAGCGAGAATAGAGAGCGAGAATAGTGAGCGAGAATAGAGAGCGAGAATAGAGAGCGAGAAGAGGAAGCGAGAAATGGGAGCGAGAATCGGGACCGAGAATCGTGAGCGAGAATAGGGAGCGAGAATAGAGGGCGAGAATAGGGAGCGAGAATAGGGAGCGAGAATAGAGAGCGAGAATAGAGAGCGAGAATAGAGAGCGAGAATAGGGAGCGAGAATAGAGAGCGAGAATAGGGAGCGAGAATAGAGAGCGAGAATAGAGAGCGAGAATAGGGAGCGAGAATAGGGAGCCAGAATAGGGAGCCAGAATAGGGAACGAGAATAGGGAGCGAGAATAGGGAACGAGAATAGAGAGCGAGAATCGGGAGCGAGAATAGAGAACGAGAATAGAGAGCGAGAATAGAGAGCGAGAATAGGGAGCGAGAATAGAGAGCGAGAATAGGGAGCGAGAATAGAGAGCGAGAATACGGAGCGAGAATAGGGAGCGTGAATAGAGAGCGAGAATAGAGAGCGAGAATAGGGAGCGAGAATAGGGAGCGAGAATAGAGAGCGAGAATAGAGAGCGAGAATAGAGACCGAGAATTGGGAGCGAGAATAGGGAGCGAGAATAGAGAGCGAGAATACAGAGCGACAATAGAGAGCGAGATAGAGAGCGAGAATAGGGAGCGAGAATAGAGAGCGAGAATAGAGAGCGAGAATAGGGAGCGAGAATAGGGAGCGAGAATAGGGAGCGAGAATAGAGAGCGAGAATAGAGACCGAGAATAGGGAGCGAGAATAGGTAGCGAGAATAGGGATCGAGAATAGGGATCGAGAATAGAGAGCGACAATAGAGTGCGAGAAGAGAGAGCGAGAATAGAGAGCGAGAATAGGGAGCGAGAATAGAGAGCGAGAATAGAGAGCGAGAATAGAGAGCGAGAATAGAGAGCAAGAATTGAGAGCTAGAATAGAGAGCGAGAATAGAGAGCGAGAATAGAGAGCGAAAATAGGGAGCGAGAATAGGGAGCGAGAATAGACAGCGAGAATAGGGAGCGAGAATAGAGAGCTAGAATATGGAGCGAGAATACAGAGCGAGAATAGAGAGCGAGAATAGAGAGCGAGAATAGGGAGCGAGAATAGGGAGCGAGAATAGAGAGCGAGAATCGGGAGCGAAAATCAGAAGCGAGAATAGAGAGCGAGAATAGGGAGCGAGAATAGAGAGCGAGAATAGAGAGCGAGAATAGGGAACGAGAATTGGGAGCGAGACTAGTGAGCGAGAATAGAGAGCGAGAATAGGGAGCGAGAATAGGGAGCGAGAATAGGGAACGAGAATAGAGGGCGAGAATAGGGAGCGAGAATAGAGAGCGAGAATACAGAGCGAGAATAGAGAGCGAGAATAGAGAGCGAGAATAGGGAGCGAGAATAGGGAGCGAGAATAGAGAGCGAGAATAGAAAGCGAGAATAGAGAGCGAGAATAGAGGGCGAGAATAGGGAGCGAGAATAGGGAGCGAGAATAGAGAGCGAGAATAGAGAGCGAGAATAGGGAGCGAGAATAGAGAGCGAGAATAGAGAGCGAGAATAGGGAGCGAGGATAGGGAGCGAGAATAGGGAGCGAGAATAGAGTGCGAGAATAGGGAGCGAGAATAGGGAGTGAGAATAGAGAGCGAGAATAGAGTGCGAGAACAGGGAGTGAGCAGAATAGAGAGTGAGCACAATAAAGAGTGAGCAGAATAGAGAGTGAGCAGAATAGGGAGTGAGCAGAATAGGGAGTGAGCAGAATAGGGAGTGTGCAGAATAGAGAGTGAGCAGAATAGAGAGTGAGCAGAATAGGGAGTGAGCAGAATAGAGAGTGAGCAGAATAGGGCGTGAGCAGAATAGGGAGTGAGCAGAATAGAGAGTGAGCAGAATAGAGAGTGAGCAGAATAGAGAGTAAGCAGAATAGGGAGTGAGCAGAATAGAGAGTGAGCAGAATAGAGAGTGAGCAGAATAGAGAGTGAGCAGAATAGGGAGTGAGCAGAATAGGGAGTGTGCAGAATAGAGAGTGAGCAGAATAGGGAGAGAGCAGAATAGGGAGTGAGCAGAATAGGGAGTGAGCAGAATAGAGAGTGAGCAGAATAGAGAGTGAGCAGAATAGAGAGTGAGCAGAATAGAGAGTGAGCAGAATAGGGAGTGAGCAGAATAGAGAGTGAGCAGAATAGTGAGTGAACAGAATAGAGAGTGAGCAGAATAGAGAGTGAGCAGAATAGGGAGGGGGCAGAATAGAGAGTGAGCAGAATAGGGAGTGAGCAGATTAGGGAGTGAGCAGAATAGAGAGAGAGCAGAATAGAGAGTGAGCAGAATAGGGAGTGAGCAGAATAGGGAGTGAGCAGAATAGAGAGAGAGCAGAATAGAGAATGAGCAGAATAGGGAGTGAGCAGAATAGAGAGTGAGCAGAATAGAGCGTGAGCAGAATAGAGAGTGAGAATAGAGAGCGAGAATAGGGAGCGAGAATAGAGAGCGAGAATAGAGAGCGAGAATAGGGAGCGAATATCAGAAGTGAGAATAGGGAGTGAGAATAGAGAGCGAGAATAGAGAGCGAGAATAGAGTGCGAGAATAGGGAGCGAAAATAGAGAGCGGGAATAGAGAGCGAGAATAGAGAGCGGGAATAGAGAGTGAGAATAGAGAGCGAGAATAGAGAGCGAGAATAGGGAGCGAGAATAGGGAGCGAGAATAGAGAGCGAGAATAGAGAGCGAGAATAGAGAGGGAGAATAGGGAGCGAAAATAGGGAGCGAGAATAGGGACTGAGAATAGAGACCGAGAATCGGGAGCGAGAATAGAGAACGAGAATAGAGAGCGAGAATAGAGAGCGAGAATAGAGAGCGAGAATAGGGAGTGAGAATAGGGAGCGAGAATAGAGAGCGAGAATAGAGAGCGAGAATAGGGAGCGAAAATCAGAAGCGAGAATACAGAGCGAGAATAGGGAGTGAGAATAGGGAGCGAGAATAGAGAGCGAGAATAGAGAGTGAGAATAGAGAGCGAGAATAGGGAGCGAGAATAGAGAGCGAGAATAGAGAGCGAGAATAGAGAGTGTGCAGAATAGGGAGTGAGAATAGAGAGCGAGAATAGAGAGCGAGAACAGGGAGTGGGCAGAATAGGGCGTAGGCAGAATAGGGAGTGGGCAGAATAGGGAGTAGGCAGAATAGGGAGTGAGCAGAATAGAGAGTGAGCAGAATAGGTAGTGAGCAGAATAGAGAGTGAGCAGAATAGAGAGTGAGCAGAATAGAGAGTGAGCAGAATAGAGAGTGAGCAGAATAGGGAGTGAGCAGAATAGAGAGTGAGCAGAATAGAGAGTGAGCAGAATAGAGAGTGAGCAGAATAGAGAGTGAGCAGAATAGGGAGGGGGCAGAATAGAGAGTGAGCAGAATAGGGAGTGAGCAGATTAGGGAGTGAGCAGAATAGAGAGAGAGCAGAATAGAGAGTGAGCAGAATAGGGAGTGAGCAGAATAGGGAGTGAGCAGAATAGAGAGAGAGCAGAATAGAGAATGAGCAGAATAGGGAGTGAGCAGAATAGAGAGTGAGCAGAATAGAGCGTGAGCAGAATAGAGAGTGAGAATACAGAGCGAGAATAGGGAGCGAGAATAGAGAGCGAGAATAGAGAGCGAGAATAGAGAGCGAGAATAGTGAGCGAGAACAGGGAGTGGGCAGAATAGGGCGTAGGCAGAATTGGGAGTGGGCAGAATAGGGAGTAGGCAGAATAGGGAGTGAGCAGAATAGAGAGTGAGCAGAATAGGTAGTGAGCAGAATAGAGAGTGAGCAGAATAGAGAGTGAGCAGAATAGAGAGTGAGCAGAATAGAGAGTGAGCAGAATAGAGAGTGAGCAGAATAGAGAGTGAGCAGAATAGGGAGTGAGCAGAATAGGGAGTGAGCAGAATAGAGAGTGAGCAGAATAGAGAGTGAGCAGAATAGAGAGTGAGCAGAATAGGGAGGGGGCAGAATAGAGAGTGAGCAGAATAGGGAGTGAGCAGAATAGGGAGTGAGCAGAATAGAGAGAGAGCAGAATAGAGAATGAGCAGAATAGGGAGTGAGCAGAATAGAGAGTGAGCAGAATAGAGCGTGAGCAGAATAAAGAGTGAGAATACAGAGCGAGAATAGGGAGCGAGAATAGAGAGCGAGAGTAGAGAGCGAGAATAGAGAGCGAGAATAGGGAGCGAGAATAGAGAGCGAGAAAAGAGAGCGAGAACAGAGAGCGAGAATAGAGAGTGAGAATAGAGAGCGAGAATAGGGAGCGAGAATAGAGAGCGAGAATAGAGAGCGAGAATAGGGAGCGAATATCAGAAGCGAGAATAGGGAGTGAGAATAGAGAGCGAGAATAGAGAGCGAGAATAGAGAGCGAGAATAGGGAGCGAGAATAGAGAGCGGGAATAGAGAACGTGAATAGAGACCGGGAATAGAGAGCGGGAATAGAGAGTGAGAATAGAGAGCGAGAATAGAGAGCGAGCATAGGGAGCGAGAATAGGGAGCGAGAATAGAGAGCGAGAATAGAGAGCGAGAATAGAGAGCGAGAATAGAGAGGGAGAATAGGGAGCGAAAATAGGGGGCGAGAATAGGGAATGAGAATAGAGAGCGAGAATCGGGAGCGAGAATAGAGAACGAGAATAGAGAGCGAGAATAGAGAGCGAGAATAGAGAGCGAGCATAGGGAGTGAGAATAGGGAGCAAGAATAGAGAGCGAGAATAGAGAGCGAGAATAGGGAGCGAAAATCAGAAGCGAGAATACAGAGCGAGAATAGGGAGTGAGAATAGGGAGCGAGAATAGAGAGCGAGAATAGAGAGTGAGAATAGAGAGCGAGAATAGGGAGCGGGAATAGAGAGCGAGAATAGAGAGCGAGAATAGAGAGCGAGAATAGAGAGCGAGAATAGAGAGTGGGCAGAATAGGGAGTGAGAATAGGGAGCGAGAATAGAGAGCGAGAATAGGGAGCGAGCAGAATAGAGAGTGAGAATAGAGAGCGTGAATAGGGAGAGAGAATAGAGAGTGAGAATAGAGAGCGAGAATAGGGAGCGAGAATAGAGAGCGAGAATAGAGAGTGAGAATAGAGAGCGAGAATAGGGAGCGAGAATAGAGAGCGAGAATAGAGAGCGAGAATAGAGAGCGAGAATAGAGAGCGAGAACAGGGAGTGGGCAGAATAGGGCGTAGGCAGAATAGGGAGTGGGCAGAATAGGGAGTAGGCAGAATAGGGAGTGAGCAGAATAGAGAGTGAGCAGAATAGGGAGTGAGCAGAAGATAGTGTGAGCAGAATAGAGAGTGAGCAAAATAGAGAGTGAGCAGAATAGGGAGCGGGCAGAATAGGGAGCGAGCAGAATAGGGAGTGAGCAGAATAGAGAGTGAGCAGAATAGGGAGTGAGCAGAATAGGCAGTGAGCAGAATAGGGAGTGAGCAGAATAGAGAGTGGGCAGAATAGGGAGTGAGCAGAATAGGGAGCGAGCAGAATAGGTAGTGAGCAGAATAGGTAGTGAGCAGAATAGAGAGTGAGCAGAATAGAGAGTGAGCAGAATAGGGAGTGAGCAGAATAGGGAGTGAGCAGAATAGAGAGTGAGCAGAATAGGGAGTGAGCAGAATAGGGAGTGAGCAGAATAGAGAGTGAGCAGAATAGGGAGTGAGCAGAATAGGGAGTGAGCAGAATAGGGAGTGAGCAGAATAGAGAGTGAGCAGAATAGGGAGTGAGCAGAATAGGGAGTGAGCAGATTAGGGATTGAGCAGAATAGGGAGTGAGCAGAATAGAGAGTGAGCAGAATAGAGAGTGAGCAGAGTAGAGATTGAGCAGAATAGGGAGTGAGCAGAATAGAGTGTGAGCAGAATAGAGAGTGAGCAGAATAGAGAGTGAGAATAGAGAGCGAGAATAGGGAGCGAGAATTGGGAGCGAGAATAGGGAGCGAGAATAGAGAGCGAGAATAGAGAGCGAGAATAGGGAGCGAGAATAGAGAGCGAGAATAGAGAGCGAGAATAGGGAGCGAGAATAGGGAGCGAGAATAGAGTGCGAGAACAGAGAGCGAGAATAGAGAGCGAGAATAGAGAGCGAGAATAGAGAGCGAGAATAGGGAGCGAGAATAGAGAGCGAGAATAGAGAGCGAGAATAGAGAGCGAGAATAGGGAGCGAATATAGAGAGCGAGAATAGGGAGCTAGAATAGGGAGTGAGAATAGAGAGCGAGAATAGAGAGCGAGAATAGAGAGCGTGAATAGGGAGCAAGAATAGTGAGCGAGAATAGGGAGTGAGAATAGAGAGCGAGAATAGAGAGCGAGAATAGAGAGCGAGAATAGGGAGCGAGAATAGAGAGCGAGAATAGAGAGCGAGAATAGGGAGCGAGAATAGAAAGCGAGAATAGGGAGTGAGAATAGAGAGCGAGAATAGAGAGCGAGAACAGGGAGTGAGCAGAATAGAGAGTGAGCAGAATAGAGAGTTAGCAGAATAGAGAGTGAGCAGAATAGGGAGTGGGCAGCTAAGGGAAGCTCGAGGCTCAGAGAGATGTTTGGTGGGGGGAGACAGGAAGTAGAGACAATGCTCAGTGAGAAATGGCCCAGCAGGCAAAAAACAGTAAAAACTGGGAAAAAGTATACTGGTCTGAACTGGTCTTGTATAATTTAATATAGAACACCAGTAAATACTGGGAAATGGGAGTACTGCTCCGAATGGCTTTATCCTTCTGGGTGGGTGTAGGGGTGAAGGTCCACGGTGGGAGTAGGGACAGCGATTAGAAATTGGGGCGGAGATGTATTCCTTTTTCTTAATTCACTCTCTAACCATAAATGCTTAACTTTCAGTTGACCTCAACCCACATGATCCACGTTGAATGGGTTTGGTCTATCCTGCCCGTTCACTCCTCACCTCTTCATCTTGTAATAAAAAAACAGAAAGTGCTGGAAATACTGAGCTGGTCAGGCCCGAGTTCAGCCTCCCAATCCTCCCGCACCCTGAACAATCTGTATCAGTAAACGCTGACATTTCAAACACTTCAACTTTAACATCCCCAAAAGGCCAGGAGCTGCTCCTCGATTTATTTCTTTATGCCCATGAGGGTGAAACCCAGTTTTGAACATGCCTCAGTTTAAATACTCACATCCAACAAATGGGCTGTTTGTGCACCACCCTGCCTCACCAGGCCCGACTGGGAACAGCTCTCCGCCACGGATGAATAGTTGCAGCTTTCTGTGCAACTTGACAGGAAACTGATAGAGGCAGTTTCTCGCTCTGGAGACTCCAATTCATTCAGGGTCGCAGGAAAATGAGCCTCGCGTTTTTAACTGTCAGCTCTGCTGTTTGAGTCCGCTGCTACTTTGGGGATCAGGATCCTGCGTTTTATTGCAGCCTCCTTGGTCTACGGTTTCTAACAGGATTAAAACTGTAATCCCATTGAAGTTGAAGAAGCAGATTCCTCCTTTATCAGTGTCTGATCCTCACGTTTGAGCTCAGAGACGATTGTGTTACTGGATTTTAACACCGTGATATTAACAGTGACAGTGGCGCCGGAATAGGCAGCTTCTCATTCATTTAGATTTGCAAACTCATTTGTCCGGAGCAGAATTGACTTGGTGGCTGTTGTTATATCCTGGGTGACAGTGGTGCAGTGATAATGTCACTGGACGAGTGACCCCGAGGCCCAGGTTAATCCTCTGAGGGTGGAGGCTCCAATCCCAACGTGGCAGCCATTGGCATTTAAATTCAATTAATAAACTATGGAATTGAAAGCCAGTCTCAGTAATGGTGACCGTGAAGCTATCATTGATTGTTGTAAAAACCCATCTGGTTCACTAATGTCCTTTAGGGAAGGAAATCTGCCGTCCTTACCTGGTCTGGCCGACATGTGACTCCAGACCCACCAGCAATGCCCTCTAAAATGTCCTAGCGAGCCATTGAGTTCAAGGGCCGTGAGGGATGGGCAACACACACCAGCAGTGCCAGTGATCCCCACACCCCATGACAGAAAGAACATTGTTATATTATCCAAAGGGACTTAGGAACCATATTGTTATGGGCATGTATACATATATATCCAGAATGCAACACCACTCACTACAGTCTGTATACCAAGCAACAACATGACAGTTCACAGCACATGGTGTAATCTGAGAAATACATTCGATCGAGTTCCAGCATTTGAGTCTAAAAGTGTGATTATTTCAAACTTCTGGGAATCACTCGACATAACAACTGTGAAGCCTCAACTCAGATCAAACTTCACAATATCACACCAAACAGTATATCGCAATTAAAACCAATCCAAAGATCGCGTTGGCTGCAATGTGCTGCGCTCAGAGCGACACAGAGGTTACTTTAAATCAAACCAAACAGTACTAACTGAATACAAACACACAGGACAAAACCAAATCCCGCCAAAATGCACCAATCCAAATCACTTTAAGGAAATCAAATCAAACTAAAGCAATCGATGACCAACTAAATTACAGCCGGTCAACAGAAACTCAAACGAAACTGAAAGGACTGCACCCCAGACTAAGCCACATAAAACTAAACTAAACCAGACCAACTAGAGTGAAACACACCACTTAAACCCCATATCAGCTGTGGCTCTCAGTGCGAAGTGCTCTGACTTGGGGTCAGAAACTTGTGGGATTAAACCTCACTCTAGGACTTGAGCATGAAAACACACAGGCTGACACTCCCAGCGCAGTACTGAGGGAGTGCTGCATTGTCAGAGGTGGCGTCTTCCAGACTACGTTAAACTAAAGCCCCTCTGGGCTCTCAGGTGGATATGAAAGATCCCATGGCTACAATTTCAAAGTGGGGGGGCATTATCTGAGGAGTCCAGACCAATATTTAATCTTTCAATCCACGTTGTGAAAAACAGATTGTCTGGTCATTATCATATTGCAGTTTGTGGGATCTTGCTGTGCACAAACTAGCTGCTGTGTTTCCCGCTTTACAGCGTGACTACACTTCAAAAACACTTCAGTGCCTGTAAAACACTCTGAGGTTGTTAATGGTGTAATAGAAATGTAAGTGTTTCTGACAACAAACTTCAGGAATACTTCATTTTAAATAAGGACCTTGTTGTAGGGTGGCCGAGTTGTGCTATTAATGAGAGAGTTGAGCTGCAGACACTTCTTGGGTGGAAACATTAAGTTTATTTACAATATACTCAGCAGCAACTACACATGTAGTTTCAACTCCAACTCTATCTCTACACTGACCGCTGAGGTAGCCCGCGCTACTCTCCTATTGGTTACTACAGATCATGTGATTTCTCCTAATACATATTATTCTTAAAGGTACATTACACACTAAATAAAACCATAATTACTACATCCCTCCCCCTTTAGCTCGATTATACATATTATATTCGCAAGTGCATATTTCTCAAGACAACATAATATTTGCACCGGGTCAGGAATTTACAAGTTCAGCCTTTCAGGTGGTTTCCTGGTACATGTGGAACGTCTCAGCTCCACAACTTCAGATTCTTTGTCAGGAACCTCCTTTTCCGGAGTTGCCTGAACATCAGGTGCTTCGGTGACACTTTCAGATCTGTATCTTCAACTCTCACAGGAACATCAGGCACGTCTGTCCTGCGTTGAGAATCTTCAACAGGAAACGCAGACCCGGTCATGATCACTGGTGGGACCATATCTTGATGATTTGTCTCCCTCTTCCTTAAATAGTCCATACGTTTCTGCATGATCTGGCCTTTCACCTCCACGTGATAGGATAGAGGTCCAGTCACTGCACTTATTTCACCCGGTAACCACTTTCGTCCTTCTCCGAAATTTTTCACGTAGACCGACTCTCCCACGGTAAATTTCCTCTCATGACTATGCCAGTCGTGTCTAGTTTTCTGGCTTCCCTGACTCCTTCCCACCTTCCCCTCTAAATTCGGTATTATTAAGCTCAATCTCGCCCTGAGACAGCGTTTCAACAATAACTCCGCGGGTGTGACACCTGTTGTTGTGTGAGGGGTGGTCCTGTAATGAAAATGAAAGTGTGCTGGCCTGGTTACCAAGGAGTCGCCAGTTAGCTTTTCCATGCCTGTCTTGAACGTTTGAACCACCCCCTCGGCCAGTCTGTTTGAGGGAGGGCGGGTACGGTGCAGTTTTCACATGAGTGATATCATTGAGGCTGAAAAACTATTGAAACTCACACTCGTAAATGCCGGGTCATTATCGAAAACAACTACTTCTGGCAGCCCGTGAATGGCAAAACTCTGACGTAGTTTCTCAATTGTAGTGGCCGATGTTGGTGACTTCACCTTATATACATCCAACCATTTTGAATGGGCATCGACAATGAGCAGAAACATTGTTCCCAGGAAAGGTCCAACATAGTCAATGTGTAACTGCACCCAGGGTCTACCCGGCCACTCCCATGGGTGTAATGGAGCTGTCACTGGCAACTTTTACAGTTGCTGACATTACACACAATGCTTTACTAAACTCTCTATTTCACCATCCATCCCAGGCCACCATAGATAGCTGCGTGCTATGGTCTTCATTCGGGAAATTCCCGGATGGATACTGTGTAGTTCAACTAAAAATGGCTCCCTTCCCTTTGGAGGAACTATCACTCGTGCTCCCCACAATAAGATGCCATCCTGACTGGTTATTTCATGTCTCCTGTTTCAGTGCGGTTTCATTTCGTCAGATACGGGCTCCTGGGACCAACCATGTAGTACTTGTTCTCGTACCTGAGATAGGACTGGGTCCCAACTTGTCCAGTCTCTGATCTGTCGAGCACATACCGGCAAGGAATCTAAGAAATTTAACAGTAAAACAAGTTCCTGTGGAACTGGGACATGCTCATCATTTTCTTGTAAAGGCAAAAGACTAAGGGCATCGGTGTTTGATTTGATTGCCAGGCTTATGTACCAAAGTGTATTCGTTTGCTGCCAGAATTAAAGCCCATCATTGTATTCTCACTGAGGCTATGGGTGGTATAGCCTTGTCCTCACTAAACAATCCTAGCAATGGTTTGTGGTCTGAAACGGCTGTAAAATGGCGGCCGTGTGCGTACTGGTGAAATTTCTTGACATCAAAGATGATGGATAGGCCCTTCTTTCTCTATCTCTGAGTATTCCTTTTCCGCTGTGGTGAGTGTTATTGATACATATCCTATTGGCCGTTCTGTGCTGTTATCCATCTGATGAGAGAGCACTGCTCCCACTCCATAGGGTGATGCGTCACACGTCAGCACCAATTCCTTCACCTGGTCCTAATGCATTAATAGATTGGACGAGTGTAACAATTGCTTCACCTTTATGAAAGCTTCTTTCTGGGGCGCCTCCCAAGATCAACATTGGTTCTTTTTGAGTAGAGAATGCAGGGGGGGGCAGCACTGTAGACAAATTGGGTAACAACCACCCATAATAGCTGATCATTCCTGGGAATGATCTGAGCTCTGAGACGTTCTTTGGTGCAGGTGCCTCCCTTATGGCTCTCTCTTTCTCCTCAAGCGGGTGGACAGCCTCTTATTATTTCTGTATCTTCTTTCTACATGCCTTCTTCATTCTAGCACAGACTTTAACCTCGGCTTTCTTTTTGACTTCGCTATTGGCCAGACTTCTCTCAGTTGCCAGCTCATCTTGTCTGAGCTCAGTGGTTGAGTCTCCCGGAATTTCATCATCTGTCTGCTTCTTAGAAAATTCTGCGGCTTTTGCCTCCAAAGCCTCTTTGGCTTCATTTAGCTGATTCTTCAGCTCTTTGCTTCACTGAACTGGCAGTGCCTTGGAGTTTATCTGAACTCCTGTCTCCTGGCTGTATCCAGCTATTCACAACTCCCAGGGCTTCCCCTGAGTCCTCTCCGACCACCAGGGCTTCCCCTGAACCCTCTCCGATCACCAGGGCTTCCCCTGAACCCTCTCCGATCACCAGGGCTTCCCCAAACCCTCTCCGATCACCAGGGCTTCCCCTGAACCCTCTCCGATCACCAGGGCTTCCCCAAACCCTCTCCGACCACCAGGGCTTCCCCTGAACCCTCTCCGACCACCAGGGCTTCCCCTGAACCCTCTCCGACCACCAGGGCTTCCCCTGAACCCTCTCCGATCACCAGGGCTTCCCCAAACCCTCTCCGACCACCAGGGCTTCCCCTGAACCCTCTCCGATCACCAGGGCTTCCCCAAACCCTCTCCGACCACCAGGGCTTCCCCTGAACCCTCTCCGATCACCAGGGCTTCCCCAAACCCTCTCCGACCACCAGGGCTTCCCCGAACCCTCTCCGACCACCAGGGCTTCCCCTGAACCCTCTCCGACCACCAGGGCTTCCCATGAACCCTCTCCGATCACCAGGGCTTCCCCCGAACCCTCTCCGATCACCAGGGCTTCCCCTGAGTCTTCTCCGACTACCAGGGCTTCCCCGAATCCTCTCCAATCACCAGGGCTTCCCCGAACCCTCTCCGATTACCAGGGCTTCCCCTGAGTCCTCTCCGACTACCAGGGCTTCCCCGAATCCTCTCCAATCACCAGGGCTTCCCCGAACCCTCTCCGATTACCAGGGCTTCCCCTGAGTCCTCTCCGATCACCAGGGCTTCCCCCGAACCCTCTCCAATCATCAGGGCTTCCCCTGAACCCTCTCCGATCACCAGGGCTTCACATTTCTTCTGCTGTGCTTCCATTCTACATTTGAGACTGTCTTCATTTCTTCATGTTGCTGAATGGTTACACATTCCATTTGCATTTGATCTTGAAGGACAGTCAACTGTTCTTTCAATTGTTTATTTTCTTGTTGCCTTCCCTCTGTGATCTCTTCTAATTTTCTGTCCATAGCCATTTTTCTTGTATTTACCACTTTAAATGTATTGTCGCTTTAAGCGCAGTCGCCGTTTTTGTTTTTCTCGGCTGTGTCAGCCTTTCTGAGTTGTGTTTCCCGTGCTTTTGAGTTTTGGCCGGATCCTCCCGATCTTGGGCCTTTTTCTCTTTTAACTTTGATAAACTTCGTTCATGTTCAGAAAAAAAACCCAGCGATTTCTTCTCCCTTTTCTGGGCAATTCTGCTGGGTTTTTTCTTTTTTTTAATGTTTTGCTCAACCATCTTGTGGATTCTCACTCAGGGGTCTTTCAAGTTTGGTATTCTTTTTTAAATGTTGGGAGTGTTCCGGAAGATTTCTCAATCATTTGCATCAAGACCCGTTTTTTTCTTTAACTTAAAGCAACAAGCATACCTGGTGAGTATATCTTCCTTTCTGTTTAATTATCTTAGATATTCACAATCACTGGGCAAGGGACAGTAGCAAAACTGATTTATCCTCATCGCCAGTTTGTTGTAGGGTGGCATAGAGTAGATATGCAGATACTTTTTGGGTGGAAACATTGAGTTTATTTACAATATACTCAGCAGCAACCACATGTGTGCTTCCAACTCCAACTCCATCTCTACACTAACTGCTGAGGTAGCCCAAGCTACTCGCCTATTGGTTACTACAGGTCATCTGTTCTCATAACAAGTATTATTCTTAAAGGTATATTACACACTAAATAAAACCATCATTACTACAGTCCTGGAAACCACTACTTAAATCAAAACTACTTATTTTGAAGTACATATTTCTATTTAAAGGTCTGTAATATCAGGAGATGTGTTTTCAACCCAAGATTTTCACCCCTTTATGCAATATATACATGGCATAAACAAAACGCAATGTAAATAAATTGTCTGCATCCCCAGTGATGTGGCAAAGAATGAAAGAGAACAGGTTTAAATCTGCTCAAGCTGCCTGGTTTAAATTTCAAACAATGCTTGGCAGTTAATTGTCAGTCACCATCAGTGGTGCATTCTTCATGGCAACACCTCTACCAATCAGAGTTCACTTGCCAACCAAATCAGCACTCTCTTCACATACAGTATAAATTGTTGTTTTTCCCCTATATTCTTGCATGTGTCCTGATGAGTGCAAGACAAAAAGCTTCAACATGTCCCTTTTTTCAGCAATACTCAAAAACAGGTTTGTTTTTTCTTGATTGCTCTTTTAAGCTACAAAATCCATCCCCAAGATATAGTCGTCATTGATTTCCCCTAAACTCACTCATATTTGTGTGTTTCATCCCTTAAAATGACCAGGTTGCCTGTGCAAACTTTCCTCCTACTCATGAACCGAAATCTAAGCCCATAACCTGTTCCGAGGTCGGGGTGTGGAGACCGAAAACTAAGCCAAAAGTTAACCTAGAGAATGGTGAAGCAGCCCCTTTGCATCTGGTTCCCAGAAACTGAACCGGACCAGCCATATAAATACTGTGGCTACCAGAGCAGGTCAGAGGCTAGGATTCCTGTAGCAAGTAACTCACCTCCTGACTCCCCAAAGCCTGTCCACCATCTGCAAGGCACGAGTCAGGAGTGTGATGGAATACTGTCCACTTGCCTGGATGAGTGCAGCTCCTGCAATACTCAAGAAACTTGACACCATCCAGGACAAAGCAACCCACTTGATTGGCACCACATCTACAAACATTCACTCCCTCCATCACCGATGCACAGTAGCAGCAGTGTGTGTACCGTCTACAAGATGCACTGCAGGGATTCACCAAGGCTTCTTCGACAGCACCTTCCAAACCCACAACCACTACCATCTAGAAGAACAAGGGCAGCAAATAGATGGGAACACCACCACCTGGAACTTCTCCTCCAAGTCACTCACCATCCTGACTTGGAAATATATCGCCGTTCCTTCACTGTCGCTGGGTCAAAATCCTGGAACTCCCTCCCTAGCAGCACTGTGGGTGTACCTACACCACATGGACTGCAGCGGTTCAAGAAGGCAGCTCACCCACCACCTTCTCAAGGGCAATTAGGGATGGGCAATAAATGCTGGCCCAGCCAGCGACACCCACATCCTGTGAACAAATATTTTTAAAAATCACTTTATAACGAGGTTGGTAATACTTAAAAAGAACAAGTGGGTAAAATATTTCATTACTTAAGAACAAAACAATGCTATTCAGGACTACTTAAAACAGGTAAAGTTGTAAACCAAATTACACTAACCAGTGAAAACCACACCAAACTGAACAAATCACACTAACTAACCAAACTAGAGCAAACCAAACTGAACTAAAAGAACAAATCAAACTGTACCAAAGCACACATACCAGTTACCAAATCATAGCAAACCAACCACATCACACCAACAGCTAGTCTCACCATAGCAAACATCAAAACCCAGGAGACACCAAATCACAATAAACCTTAAAATGCACATCAATAACAAACCACGGGAAAATCACATCTTGCCAAACAGAGCCACAGTATAGCACGTTCAAACCAAGATCAAACCACACCAAACTCTAAACAGCGCCACATCATAACAACCTACTCCAACCCAAATATTACCCTCACACCAAACACTACACAAAACCAAAACAAGCAACTCTAAACCAAACAACACACCATCGTCAACCAAACTACACCATAAGGCACACTAGCTCAAACAAAAACAGACCAAAAAACACATTGTGCCAAAAAACCAAACATTAATTGAGAGGCCTGAAGTCTATGCTATGCCCCATGGGCTGGACAATTAATGAGCAGCTTGTGTACTGAGACTGTGCATTAGGCTCATGGAGCCGTCAATTAACAAATGATGGCGCCACCTCTTTGTGCAGCTTGGCTGTCCCCAGGTGCTCCATTGTCCATCTGAATCGCTTACTTCAGGGGAAGCTGGCTGAGAAATGCAAACCCTTTCTTGCCAGGCAGGAGTCACCTCCAGTTAGGGCTACCCTGCGGTGCAGGATTTCCTGCAGAGAGCTGGCAAAGCCAGATTTGTATATGGGGTTGTTCTGGCCCCAGTTGAGTTCCTCCCTCCAGGGGAGGAAGCACGGACGCACAGCTTTCTGGATGGCTGCAAGCAGCCCTTTAACACCCGCTGGCACTGGGTAACCTGACCCCCAGACAGCCAGCATGCCCCAAGTTCAGCACACAGTAAGCGCTGGCATCCAGGTGACAGTCCTGTTTTGCTGTGGGGTCAACCATTTAGCTCCACTGTGCCCAGCGTGGAAATGTCCCATTACCGTCGTTCTGCACCCTCAGCAATCCCTGCAGGGTCTGCTCACACCTTGAGCGGGATTTTCCGGTCGGAGGGCAGGATGGGAAAACGTGGACAATGGCCAAAAGTCAGTTTCCTGCCAATGGAGAAATAGTTTGTAATTTTCTGCTCCTGACCGGGCCGGGTAGTTCAGCCCGTCACGTCGGGAACCACGTGTGAACGTGTTTGAACATCACGAATACTCATTAAAAAGGCAGCTCACCACCTCACGCCCCTATTCCAGGTCAGATAGACCCGCCAGCGGCTGATTAGACTGACGCGATTCACATTTAAGTGACCAGCAGCTGGAGAGCAGCACTTCACTCCTGACCTTGGGGTTTGTTGACCTTTCACTGCGCTCGCAGCTGCTCTGACTCTGTGCCCGTGCCAGGCTACACGGGCAAGACCAGCGGGAACTCAAGGGTGGTGGGGGGGGTTGCTGGGGAGCGGGGGGATGCATCAGATCCAAGGCCAGACCAATAGGAAGGAGCTGGAGGGTAAAGGCTTGACTGAGGCAGTGGGGGGGGCGGGGGTTGGGGGGGGAGACAAAACAGAGGCAAGGGAAGGGGCTGGAGGGCAAATAGTTGACAGGGAGGGGGAATGGCTAGGGGGCAAGAGCACACAGACACATGACTGGGCAGGGGGTGCGGGTATTAGTCAGGGCCACAACGCTGAGACGGTCCTGGGTAGTTGCTCAACAAGTAGTCAGAGCCACAAAGCATAGCCGCTCCTGTGGATCCACGCCATAATTTAGAGGGATGCCCTTGGCATGCCTGTCCTGGTCCCAGTCTAGGGAGGGGGAGGGCCTGTCAGGCCTGTGTCAGTCATACCCAGCATGGAGTGTTCAGGGTGTGTTCAGGGTGTGGTCAGTTCCTCACACATGTCGGTCTTAGGGGTAGGTGGCTTGATACTGGGCCACAGATGGGCACAGCCATAGTCAGGGGGGCACCTGCAGCCTGTAGATGGGGAGCAGATATGGGGACTAGGGGTGTGAGGAGCACTCGATGGTCTCATTGGGGGTGGGGCCTCTGTAGGTCACAGTGCAATGGGGAGGGGTCAGGTCTACATGGGGCATCGGGACACCAACATCAAACACTTCAGGGGGGAGGGACAGGATATCAACCACTATAACGATGGGATCAAGGAATAGAGCGGGAGAAGCAGAGTGATTGGAGGGAGAGAAGCCTGAATGATGCTCCTCCAGCATGATGGGAGGGACCCCAATGGTCATGGTGGGAGGGGGGGTGTTGCAGCTGGTCTGGTAGTAAAACCTCAGCACCACCATTTTCCGAGCTGATCTAATGATTCAGTTGAAAAGCAAGCTCTGAAAAGCATTGCCGGGGAGGGGGCAGGGGGATTCTCAGGGATTGGGGGAAGAAACGACGGCTGCACTTGTGGGCTGATTGGACGGAGTGTGAGTAGAGAGCGAGGAGAAGGTTGGTGAAGCAGATGTGGTCATTCATCCTCTTCCTGCACTGGATGGGACTAACAGGCACAGTTAGCTCAGTCACAATTCAGAATCACAGAAGAGTTACAGTGCAGAAGGAGGCCATTCAGCCCATCGTGTCTGTGCCGGCTCTCCAAATGAGCATTTCACCTAGTGCCATTCTCTTCCCTTCTCCCCGTAACCCTGCGCAATTTTCCTTTTCAGATAACAGGCTAATTCCCTCTTGAATGTCTCAATTGAACCTGCCTCCACCACATTCCAGATCCTAACCACTCGCTGAGGGAAACAGTTATTTCTCATATCGATTTCGCTTCTTTTGCCAGTTACTTTAAATCTGTTCCTCGATGTCCTCGATCCTTTCATGAGTGGGGAAAGTTTCTCCCTATCTACTCTGTCCAGATCCCTCATGATTTTGAATATCTCCATCAAATCCCCTTTCAACCTTCTTTTCTCCACAGAGAACAGTCCCAACTTCTCTAATTGTCATAAAAGCCAATTACAGCCACAAATAACATACGGGCATATTGAACTTTTTAAGGAAGGCGTGTGTGTTTCTAAAGAAATACAAGCAAGGACACTGAGTCAAAGATAGCTGATAATGTCAATTGATCACTTTCTGGAAAATTCCTATGTGGATTATACTGACAGACCTGTCCTGAGAGAACATAGAATGTCATGCCTGCAAGGGTGTCATGACCTTCTTCAAGCAGAGACACTTGAATAGGAAAGGTGCAAAAGACTGAACTTTAATCTCCTGTGGTTGCGGAGACAAAAGACTGATTACCACGTCTCAGCAGTCATCCAAAAATCCATCACCTGTTGATTTATATCTCAGGATGTGTAAAATGGTCAGAGATCAAAGGAAACAGACTCCAGGTGCAAGACAAGGTTCTTTTCCTTTACAGGAATGCACAGGGCGAAATGGGTTAAAAGCTAGTTGCAGAGCAGTGCAGTGTGTGCTGGTGGGCTGTATGAGAGACAGCAACAAGAAGACCAACTATAGTCACCCCTGCAGTTGCAGGTGAAGTCTCTCTTTCTCTCTTTCTGTCGCTGGAGGCAAGGCAACAGGAGCCCCAATCAGAAAGGAAATAGGGCAGCTTCTCCATCTACCCTGCAGGACCAAGTGTCTCCAAACCCACTGCAAAACTACCAAAGTCAGCTCTGCCGGAATCACCCAACTTAATGGCTGCAACATCTATGCCTCGCGGACAAACCAAAGACTGATTCATATATTTTTTTGAAATTTAATTTGGACTCTTAACTTCTCATTTGTGATCTATGTGCACGCGTGTTGCATTTTTATTATTTTTCTCGGTTTTTAGTAACCAATAAACTTGCTCTTTCTTTAGCTCAAGAAAGCCGGGTTACACTGGCCCCTTCTAAAACATAAATTTGGATTGGGAAAAGGTATCTATGGGGGAAGGGGTCCCTTTTAAATTAAGGGATCCTGTTGCGACCAACCGAGGGGGTTGAAGGGAACCAGCTCATTCCTCCTCACCCAGGAGCAAAACAAAATTGAGGTCTCGTTTGGGAAGTTAACAAATTGGGAGACCTCGCCCGGGGACTTGTCGTAACACAATCTTACTTCATAACTGAAGTTTCTCATCCTTGCAACCACTCTCGTGAGCCTTTTCTGTATTCTCTCCAATGCCCTCACATCCTTCCTAAAATGCGACGCCCAGAACTGTACGCAATACTCCAGCTGAGGTCTAACTAGTGTCTTATACAAGCTCATCATAACCTCCTTGCTCTTGTACTCTATGCTCCTATTAATAAAGCCTAGGATACTGTTTGCTTTATTAACTGCACTCTCAACCTGTCCTGCCACCTTTAATGACTCGTGCACATATACACCCAGGTGCCTCTGCTCCTGCACACCCTTTAGCCTTTATTTAATATTGTCTCCCTCTTCCAAACAAAATGTATCATCTCACATTTCTCCGTATTGAACTTCATTTGCCAACTATCCACCCGCTCCACAAGCTTATCTATGTCCTTTTGAAGTTCTACACTGTCCTCCTCACGGTTTACATTGCTTCCAAGTCTTGTATCATCCACAAATGTGGAAATTGTGCCGTGTACACCAAGGTCTAGATCATCAATATATAATTGGAAAAAACAAGGGTCCCAGTACTGACCCCTGGGGAACTCCACTACAAACCTTCCACCAGCCTGAAAAACATCTGTTAAGCACTAGTCTCCCTGTTTCCCGTCACTCAGCCAATTTTGTATCCATGTTGCTACTTATTCCATGAGCTATAACTTTTCTCACAAGTCTGTTGTGCAGCACTGTATCAAATGCCTTTTGGAAGGCCATTTATATCACATTGACTGCATTGGCCTCATCAACCCTCTCTGTTACCTCTTCAATAAACTCCAGCAAATTATAAACACGTTTTTTTCTTTAAGAAATCCATGCTGGCATTCCTTAATTGACACGTATTTGTCCATGTAACTATTAATTCTGTCCAAATTATAGTTTCCAGAGGCTTCCTTGCCACCAAAGTTAAACTGACTGGTCTGTAGTTGTTGGGCTTATCCTCACATCCTTTTTTGAACAAGGGTGTAATGTTTGCAATTCTCCAGTCCTCCGGCACCTCCCCTGAGTCTAAGGAAAACTGAAACATTATGGCTAGTGCCCCTGTGATTCCATGCTCATTTCCTTCAGTATCCTTGGATGCATCTCGTCCAGTCCTGGTGCCTTATCAACTTTAAGTGCAGGCAGCCTATCCAATACTTCGTCCATATCAATTCTAAACCCTTCTAGTGACTGAATTTCCTCCTCTGTCACCATGGTAGCACCTTCTTTCTTCGTAAAGACAGATGCAAAGTGTTAATTTAATATCTCAGCCATGCCCCCTGCCACCATGTGTAAAATCCTTTTTGGTCCTTAATCAGCCCTCATCAACATTGGTGTTCCTCAGAATCGAGGATGACGTCCGCCAGACTTGGTGACTGAGGAGCCCAATTCTGGATCCAGACGTTCTTCTGCAGTGGGGGCACGTTGTTGCACAGGGGAGTAGAAATCGCAGCCCCGGGTTGGTTTCTTTCTCTTTCCTCAGCCTCCTCACTGTCGAGTCGCTGGGCCTTGAAGTGGCTTGTGCCTTGATGGACCAGGTGGTGCCATGCCAAGCGATTGGAAGAATTCTCCTCTCAGTCAGTGGTGTTAATGCTTCCGTGCTTTAGGGTGATCTTGAGCGTATCCTTATACCTTTTCCTTTGGCTGTCCTTTGAGTGTTGGCAAACGGAGAGCTGAGAGGAGAGAACCTGCTGAGGGGGACGATTTTCGGGCATCCGGACACAATGGTCCATCCATCAGAGTTGGTTCTGAAGGAGCAGGGCTTCAATGCTGGTAGATGCAGCTTTATGGAGGACGCTCGCGTTAGTCCGGCAATCCTCCCATTTCATCCCCAGGAGTCAACGCAAGCGCCGCTGATGGAAGATCTCAAGGATCTTAATGTGGCATCGGTAGACAGTCCATGTTTTGCTGCAGAAGAAGAGGGTGTTCAACACAACCGCCTTATAAACCAGAATCTTGATAGAAGTTTACAAAATTATGAGTGGCATGGACAGAGTAGATAGTCAGAAGCTTTTTCCCAGGGTGGAAGAGTCAATTACTAGGGGACATAGATTTAAGGTGAGAGGAGAAAACTATAGAGGAGATGTGCAGGGCAAGTTTTTTACGCAGAGGGTAGTGAGTGTCTGGAATTCGCTGCCAGAGGAGGTGGTGGAAGCAGGTACGATAGTGGTGTTTAACAGGCAGCTTGGCAAATACATGAATAGGATGGGAATAGAGGGATACGGACCCCGGAAGTGCAAAATGTTTTAGTTTGACAGGCAATATGATCGGCGCAGGCTTGGAGGGCCGAAGGGCCTGTTCCTGTGCTGTACTTTTCTTTGTTCTTTGTTCTTTGTTGACTCCCTGCTGTCAAACTGTTGGTGCAGCTTGAAGGCAGCGCTGGCACAGTTGTTCCGGTGTTGGACTTCCTCATCGATGGTAATCCCTTGGGAGAGTTGGCTGCTGAGTTAAGGGAAGTGCTGCACATGCTCCAGAGCCGCCCCATCTACATGGATGGCGCGTGGGATATTCAACTGCCAGGGGAATGTTGGTGAAGGATCTCTGTCTTGGCGATGTTTAAGGACATACCAAGCCTCATATATGAGGTGCTGAAGAGGTCAAGTGTCCTTTGCATGTCCTGTACAGAGTGAGTCATCACGCAGTGTTCAGCCGCAAACTGAAGGTTGTGGTTGCCCACGGTGGCGAGTTTTGTTTTTGCCCGGAAACGACCAAGGTTGAAGAGCTCCCCGTCCAGATGATACTGAAAGCTGACACCAGGTGGTAGGTCATCTCGGATGAGGTGGGCAGTGACAGTCAGGTAAATGGTGAACAAGTTGGGGGTGATCACGCAACCTTGTTTGGCCCTGGTCCAGATGTGAAATCGTCAGTTTCAGATCCTCTACTCAGGGCGTTGGCGGCCATGTTGTCACACAGGAGTCTCAGGATGGTGACAAACTTCAATGGGCAGCCACACTCTTACTATTTATTTGCCTATAGAGGAGTTTGGGATTTCCTTTTATGTTAGCTGCCAGTCTCTTTTCATACCCCTCCTATGCTTCTCTTATTTGCTTTTTCACCTCCCCTCAGAACCTTCTGTATTCAGCCTGGTTCTGAATTGTATTTTCTACCTGATGCTTGTCATAGGCACACTTCTTCCTTATGTTAATTTCTACCTCCTTTGTCATCTAGGATGCTCTGGATGTGTTTGCCCTACCTTTCCCTTGAGGGAATATACCTTGACTGTGGCCAAACCATCTCTTTTTTGAAGGTAGCCCATTGTTCAGCTACCGTTTTTCCTGTCAACCTTTGGCTCCAATTTATTCGGCCCCAATCCATTTTTACCCCATTGAAGTTGGCTTTCCTCCAGTTAATTATTCTTAACCTGGATTGTTCATTGTCCTTTTCTATAGTGATCCTAAACTTATGATACAATGATCATTATCCCCTACAAGGTCCTACAAGAGAAGGGGCAGTCCTGGACTTAATTTTAAGGAATGAAGCCAGGCAAGTGATTGAGGTATCAATGGGGGAGCATTTTGCAGATAGTGATCATAACTTGGTTAGATTCAAGGTTGGGGAAGGCTGATTTTAATAAGATCAAATATGATTTGGCCAGAGTGGACTGGGAGCAGCTACTTTTAGGTAAATCTGCATCAGAGCAGTGGGACTCATTCAAGGAGGAAGTAAGGAGAGTACAGGGCCAACATATTCCAGTAAAGATGAAGGGTAGGATCAACAAGTCCAGGGAGCCCTGGATGTCGAGGGATATACAAGATTGGATAAAGAGAAAAAGGGAGACTTATGGCAGATACGGAGGGATCAAAACAGCGGGATCTCTAGAGGAGTATAGAATGTGTAGGGGGGAACTTAAAAAGGAAATTAGAAGAGCAAAAAGGGGTCATGAAAAAACATTGGCAGGTAAAATAAAAGAAAATCCAAAGTTATTTTACAAGTACATTAGAATAAGTGGATAACTAGGGTAAGAATAGGGCCCATTAAGGACCATAGTGGTAATTTGTGTGTGGTGCCGGAAGACGTAGGTAGGGTTGTAAATGAATACTTTGTGTCGGTGTTCATAGTGAGAGGGACAACGTGGGTATGGAAATCAGGCAGAAGGACTGTGATATAATTAAAGAAATTAGCCTAGAAAAGGAGGAGGTTCTAAGTGGTCTGGCAGGCTTAAAAGTAGATAAATCTCCAGGCCTGGATGAAATGTATCCCAGGCTGTTGAGTGAGGCAAGGGAGGAGATAGCAGGGGTACTGGCAATAATTTTCAAAACCTCTCTGGCCACAGGAGAGGTGCCAGAGGATGGGAGGACAACTAATGTGGTACTGTTATTCAAGAAGGGAGGAAGGGATAAACCAGGGAACTACAGGTCAGTCAGTCTAACCTCAGTGGTGGGGAAACTATTGGAAGCAATTCTGAGGGACAGAATTAATCTACACTTGGAGAGGTAGGGATTAATCAAGGACAGTCAGCATGGCTTTTTTAAGGGGAGGTCATGTCTGACCAATTTGATTGAATTTTTCAAAGAGGTGACCAGCTGTGTAGATGAGGGCAATGCATTTGATGTAGTCTACTTGGACTTCAGCAAGGCTTTTGATAAGGTCCCACATGGGAGACTGATAACGAAGGCAAGAGCCCATGGGATCCAAGGCAATTCAGCAAATTGGACCCAGAATTGGCTGAGTGGCAGGAAGCAGAGGGTGATGGTCGAGGGGTGTTTTTGTGACTGAATGCCTGTGTCCAGTGGGGTTCCACAGGGATTGGTGTTGGGTCCTTTGCTGTTTGTGGTATATATAAACGATTTAGACTTGAATGTAGGAGGGTTGATCAGTAAGTTCATGAATGACACGAAAATTGGCGGGGTGGTAAATAGTGAGGAGGGGAGCCTTAGATTACAGGGGGATATAGACGGGCTGGTCAGATGTGCTGATCAGTGGCAAATGGAATTTAATCCGGATAAGTGTGAGGTGATGTACTTGGGCAGGACAAACAATGCACGGGAATACACGATGAATGGTAGGACCCTGGGAAGTACCGAGTATCAGAGGGACCTTGGCAGGCATGTCCACTGGTCCCTTAAGGTAGTGGGACAGGTAGATAAGGTGGTTAAGAAGGCATATGGGATACTTGCCTTTATTAGCCGAGGCATAAAAAGTAAGAGCAGGGAGGTTATGCTGGAACTGTATAAAACACTGGTTAGGCCACAGCTAGAGTATTGCGTGCATTATAGGAAGGATGTGATTGCACTAGAGAGAGTGCAGAAGAGGTTTACCAGGATGTTTCCTGGGCTAAAGAGTTTTAGTTATGAGTAGAGATTGGATAAACTGGGGTTATTTTCCTTGGAGCAGAGGAGATTGAGGGGGGACATGATTGAGGTGTGTATAAGTGTATAATTATGAGGGGCATAGATAGGATAGACAGGAAGGAACCTATCCCCTTGGTGGAGGGATCAATAACCAGGGGGCATAGATTTAAGGTAAGGGGCAGGAGGTTTAGAGGGGATGTGTGGTGGGAATCTGGGACTCACTGCCTGAAAGGGTGGTAGAGGCAGAAACCCTCATAACATTTAAGAAGTGTTTGGATGTGCACTTGTGATGCCATGGCAGACAAGGCTATAGGCCTAGTGCTGGAAAATGGGATTAGAATAGTTAAGTACTTATTTCACTGGTGCAGACTTGATGGGCTGAAGGGCCTTTTTCTGTGCTGTCGACCTCTATGACTCTAAATGTTCTCCCACTGACACTTGATCTATTTGGCCCACCTCATTCCCAAGAACCAGGTCTAGCAGTGCCTCCTTTCTCATTGGTCTGGACACATAATTCTGTCGAAAATTCTCCTGAATACAATCTAGGAACACTTGCCCCTCTCTGCCCTTTATACTGTCCACTATCACAGTCTATATTAGCGGATAATTAAAGTCCCCCATTATAACTACTCCATAATTCTTGCACCTCTCTGTAATTTCCTTGCAAATTTGTTCCTGTACATCCTTCCCACTAGTTGGCGGTCTATAGACTACACCGAGCAATGTAATTACACCTTTTTTGTTCTTAGCTCTAGCCAAATTGATTCTGTCCTTGACCTCTCTTGGAAATCCTCTTTCTCCTTAATCAATACTGCCATACCATACCCCTCCTCCCCTTTTCTGAACACCTTGTATCCAGGAATATTTAACACCCTGTCCTTTAGCCAGGTCCCTGTTATAGCCACAGCGTTGTAATTCCATGTGGCAATCTGTGCTGTAACTCACCAATCTTATTCCTCCAAATCAATTCTTTACATTGGCAAGGGTGTTAATGGGCAAGGGTGTCCATTTGCTGTGCTTTCCAACAGGGGTAATTAGATCATGGCTGATCTGCATCTTAACCTCATTCCATACCCCTTAAAATCCTCACCAAACAAAGAACTATCAATCTCAGTTTTGAAATTTTCATTTGACCTCCAGCCTCAACAGCTTTTTGTGAGAGTTTCAGATTTGCACTACACGTTGTGTGAAGAGGAGTTCCTGACATCATCCCTGAACAGGCTAGCTCCAATTTTAAGATTATGCTCCCTTGTTTTAGACTCTCCTCAAGAGATAGTTTTTCTCTATCTACTCTCTCAAATCTTTTAATCATTTTAACCACCTCAATTAGAAAATCCCTTAATAATCTAGACTTGAGGGACTACAAGCAAAAAAGGGTGTGAGTTGTTAATTGTGGAATTGAAGGTCTATGTATGAGGAAAGTTAAAAAAAAAAATCTGTAGCCCTAGTGTGTAAGATGAAGCCCAGTTGTATCGGGTGAGGACAGGAGTCAAATGTCCCAAATGATCAGACACCCTGACCAGTCTCATTATCCCGGCTTGTACATGGGTACTTGAGTGAAGTAACAGAACACGGACATGGAAACCATTCTTCAGGAAAAAGTTTGCACTTTCAGGAATTTGGGAGAAATAGCAGAGTGCAAAAGATTCCCAAAGCTAAGGAGATGAAATTATCTGCATGGATCTGGAACACTATCATGAGGTAAGATATCTTCCTATGACAAAAACAGAATTACCTGGAAAAACTCAGCAGGTCTGGCAGCATCGGCGGAGAAGAAATCAGTTAACGTTTCGAGCCTTCATGGCCCTTCGGCAGAACTGAAGCATAGTTAGAAGAAGGGAGATATATAAACTGGTTTAAGGTGGGGGGGTGGGGGGGGGGTGGGGGGAGAGAGACATTGAGGGTGTGGTGATTGTGGAGATGAGCAGATAATCAAAAGATGTCACAGACAAAAGGGTCAAAGAGGTGTTGAAGTTGGTGATATTTGTCTAAGAAAAGTGCTAATTAAGAATGGAGGACAGGATATTCAAAGTACAGCTCTAGTGGGGGTGGGGTGGAAAGACTAACAAGGTTTTAGTTTAGATTTAAAAATAATGGAAATAGGTGGGGAAAGAAGAATCTATATAAATTATTGAAAAAAAAAGTGGGGGGGGGGGAAGAAACGGGGTGGGGATGGGGGGAGGGGGAGTTTAAGATCTAAAGTTGTTGAATTCAATATTCAGCCCGGAAGGCTGTAAAGTGCCTAGTCGGAAGATGAGGTGCTGTTCCTCCAGTTTGCGTTGGGCTTCACTGGAACAATGCAGCAAGCCAAGGACAGACATGTGGGCAAGAGAACAGGGTGGAGTGTTAAAATGGCAAGCGACAGGGAGGTTTGGGTCTTTCTTGCGGACAGACCGCAGGTGTTCCGCAAAACGGTCGCCCAGTTTGCGTTTGGTCTCTCCAATGTAGAGGAGACCGCATTGGGAGCAACGAATGCAGTAGACTAAGTTAGGGGAAATGCAAGTGAAATGCTGCTTCACTTGAAAGGAGTGTTTGGGCCCTTGGACGGTGAGGAGAGAGGAAGTGAAGGGGCAGGTGTTGCATCTTCTGCGTAGGCATGGGGAGGTGCCATAAGTGGGGGTTGAGGAGTAGGGGGTGATGGAGGAGTGGACCAGGGTGTCCCGGAGGGAACGATTCCTACGGAATGCCGTCAGGGGGGGTGAAGGGAAGATGTGTTTGGTGGTGGCATCATGCTGGAGTTGGCGGAAATGGCGGAGGATGATCCTTTGAATGCGGAGGCTGGTGGGGTGATAAGTGAGGACAAGGGGGACCCTATCATGTTTCTGGGAAGGAGGAGAAGGCGTGAGGGAGGATGCGCGGGATATGGGCCGGACACGGTTGAGGGCCCTGTCAACGACCGTGGATGGAAAACCTCGGTTAAGGAAGAAGGAGGACATGTCAGAGGAGCTGTTTTTGAAGGTAGCGTCATCAGAACAGATGCAACGGAGGCGAAGGAACTGAGAGAATGGGATGAAGGCTCGAAACGTTAACTGATTTCTTCTCCGCCGATGCTGCCAGACCTGCTGAGTTTTTCCAGGTAATTCTGTTTTTGTTTTGGATTTCCAGCATCCGCAGTAGCTTTTTGTTTTTATCTTCCTATGACATTTACTGCTGCTGAGCACATCACTCATTCTACCTCTGATAGACAGAGATTAGTGGGCACTGTCAAAGACGTTTTAAACCAATGAGTTAGAGACACTTGACACAAGGAAGAAGACAAGGGCCCCAAGGTTGTACTAGAAATTTTAATGCATTTCTTTTTTTTCTGTTTCACAGCAGTGCATTGCCAGAACTGATAGTTTAAGTTGTACATTGGACTGGGTGAATACAATAGTGATATAGCCATTGGTCTCACAATTCTGTGCATTGAACAGAAGTTACATGTTAAACACTAACATGCAGTAAACAAGGCAGATCATAGATCTACTGACAATGACTCTCAGACAGGGCCTAAAGGAAGGAAAGCACTTTATCAACCTGGGTGAATGGGGAAATGTGAGTTTGAAGGGAATTGGGAATGTTGAGATAAGAATGGCAGGAAGTTTTTTTCTTTGGGAATACTTAACTTGAAAAGAATGGGTTGCCTGCAATTCCCTCACCAATAGCGATGGTTTGTGGGGCATATTCTTGATCCTCTCAGTCTTTGTCACTTCTATGTATTTGTTCCACCATTTTGTTGCTGATTGGATGACAAACAGAGCTTCACGGGAGAGCTCTGTACACGTCAAGGGGATCGATCGACGTAGAGATGGAAACATGGAGATGTCCTTCATGCCAACTGGGATGAACGGGCATCCTATCTCCTGTATCAATCTGTCCCCAATGCAGCTGATGCAACACCTAAGAACATCAGCTTGCCTGCCCAAGGGATCCCATCCAAGGATTTAAAAGTTTAGGCACCTGATTTGCTTTTATGCAGCTAATGAAACCTAATCACTACAACCTGGAAACTCCCATTACCAGCACCATAGATATAAAGATCACAAGTCCTCACCACGGTTCTTAGTTTGCCTGTGGTTTTAATATCAATGTGGTGCCAGGTGGGCTTTGTGGCTGTAAAGATTTGATTGAATTGGAAATGGTGATTTTTTTTTTCTCTATGGCAAGTACAGGTTCACAGGACGCAGTTAATGTTCCAATAGGTGCTTGTTTTTTCTGGGAAGTCAAAGTTCCAATGTAAGCTGAAATGTTTGAAAGGGAAATGCTTCTGGGTAAATTCCAAAACAGACATTCTTCCACAGAATCCCTCCAAAACAGAAATTACCCACAGAATGCCCCCCCAACAGAAAATACCTGCAGACTATCCCCCCCCAGACACTTCTTCAGAATCCCCCCACTCTTCCACAGATCCCCCCCCAGACACTCTTCAACAGAATCCGCCCCCCAAACAGACCCTCTTCCACAGAATCCCCCCCCAAACAGACACTCTTCCACAGAATTCCCCCCCAGACACTCTTCCACAGAATCCCCCCCCCACACAGACACTCTTCCACAGAATCCCCCCCCCAAACAGACACTCTTGCACAGAATCCCCCCCCCAAACAGACACTCTTCCACAGAATCCCCCCCCCAGACACTCTTCCACAGAATCCCCCCCCCCAACAGACACTCTTCCACAGAATCCCCCCCCCCAAACAGACACTCTTGCACAGAATCCCCCCCCCAAACAGACACTCTTCCACAGAATCCCCCCCCAAACAGACACTCTTGCACAGAATCCCCCCCCCCAGACACTCTTCCTCAGAATCCCCTCCGCAAACAGACACTCTTCCACAGAATCCCCTCCCCAAACAGACACTCTTCCACAGAATTCCCCCCCAAACAGACACTCTTCCACAGAATACCCCCCCAAACAGACACTCTTGCACAGAATTCCCCCCCAAACAGACACTCTTCCACAGAATCCCCCCCCAGACACTCTTCCACAGAATCCCCCCCCCAAACAGACACTCTTGCACAGAATTCCCCCCCCAAACAGACACTCTTCCTCAGAATCCCCCCCCCCAAACAGACACTCTTCAACAGAATCCCCCCCCCCCCAAACAGACACTCTTCCACAGAATCCCCCCCAGACAGACACTCTTCCACAGAATCCGCCCCCCCAAACAGACACTCTTCCACAGAATCCGCCCCCCCAAACAGACACTCTTCCACAGAATCCGCCCCCCCAAACAGACACTCTTCCACAGAATCCCCCCCAGACACTCTTGCACAGAATCCCCCCCCCAAACAGACACTCTTGCACAGAACCCCCCCCCCAAACAGACACTCTTCCACAGAATCCCCCCCCACTCTTGCACAGAATCCCTCCCCCCACAAACAGACACTCTTCCACAGAATCCCCCCCAGACACTCTTCCACAGAATCCCCCCCAGACACTCTTCCACAGAATCCCCCCAGACACTCTTCCACAGAATCCCCCCCCCAAACAGACACTCTTCCACAGAATCCCCCCCCAAACAGACACTCTTGCACAGAATCCCTCCCCCCACAAACAGACACTCTTCAACAGAATCCGCCCCCCCCAAACAGACACTCTTGCACAGAATTCCCCCCCCAAACAGACACTCTTCAACAGAATCCCCCCCCCAGACACTCTTCCACAGAATCCCCCCCCAAACAGACACTCTTCCACAGAATCCCCCCTCCCAAACAGACACTCTTCAACAGAATCCGCCCCCCCCAAACAGACACTCTTGCACAGAATTCCCCCCCCAAACAGACACTCTTCCACAGAATCCCCCCCCAAACAGACACTCTTCCACAGAATCCCCCCCCCAGGCACTCTTGCACAGAATCCCCCCCCCCAAACAGACACTCTTCAACAGAATCCCCCCCCCAAACAGACACTCGTCCACTGAATTCCCCCCCCCAAACAGACACTCGTCCACTGAATCCCCCCCAAACAGACACTCTTCCACAGAATCCCCCCCCCCAAACAGACACTCGTCCACTGAATCCCCCCCCCCAAACACTCTTCCACACAATCCCCTCCCCAGACACTCTTCCACAGAATCCCCCCCACCCCCCCACAAACAAACACTCTTCCACAGAATCCTCCCCCACCCCCCCCACAAACAAACACTCTTCCACAGAATCCCCCCCAAACAAACACTCTTCCACAGAATCCCCCCCAAACAAACACTCTTCCACAGAATCCCACAGACAGAGATTTGCCTATAGGGTCAATCACAGAATCTGTCATCACAGGAATACACCCATACAGTCCGTCACACCCAGGAACCCACCCATACACTCCATCACCTGGGAACCCACCCATACAGTCCGTCACCTGAGAACCCACCCATACAGTCCGTCACCTGGGAACCCATCCATACAGTCCGTCACCTGGGAACCCACCCATACAGTCCGTCACCTGGGAACCCACCCATCCAGCCCATCACATCACGGATGGACACTCACCCATGGAATATATCTCTAGCTAGACCTTACCCACAGGGTCCTTCACAAATGGATTCACACAGGCTAATGGCTGAGAGCCCAGACATCCATCACTCTGTTGAAACAGCTGCAACCCAGGAAGGACTGTGCTTGATAGCTCTTACTCTATTCTGTCAACTGCACAATGTTTATTTACACAAGATATAAAGCTGACTCAGCATCTTGCAGCCCCTATGGCTCCCTCTGAACTCTTTCTGGATATGACCGCTGTTATCACCCATACCCCACCCACTCCTCCCCAGAATGAAAATGCCGCATTTGTGGGCACCTTCTCCAAGGCAGGTGGGCTGAGCTGGGAAATTTCCCAACTCCCGCCACCCGCCTCAAAGATGAAATTCCAGCCCTCTGGAGACTCACCCTGCAGCTCTTCACAGATAAACACTCACCATTTGATCTATCGCAGACACTCAGCAAAATATCTATCTCAAATACTTAAACGATATCCATCAATGAGTCTGCTGTAGAGAGACGCCCAGTCATACTGACCGTCACAGAAAGCTGCCCAGTCACACTGACCATCACAGAGAGCTGCCCAGTCATACTGACCGTCACAGAGAGCTGCCCAGTCACACTGACCGTCACAGAGAGCTGCCCAGTCATACTGACCATCACAGAGAGCTGCCCAGTCATACTGACCGTCACAGGGAGCTGCCCAGTCATACTGACCATCACAGAGAGCTGCGCAGTCATACTGACCGTCACAGAAAGCTGCCCAGTCACACTGACCATCACAGAGAGCTGCCCAGTCATACTGACCGTCACAGAGAGCTGCCCAGTCACACTGACCGTCACAGAGAGCTGCCCAGTCATACTGACCATCACAGAGAGCTGCCCAGTCACACTGACCGTCACAGAGAGCTGCCCAGTCATACTGACCGTCACAGAGAGCTGCCCAGTCATACTGACCGTCACAGAGAGCTGCCCAGTCACACTGACCGTCACAGGGAGCTGCCCAGTCATACTGACCGTCACAGAGAGCTGCCCAGTCATACTGACCGTCACAGAGAGTTGCCCAGTCATACTGACCGTCACAGGGAGCTGCCCACTGATACAGTCCATCTGAAGTAGGAATTCAGCCATAGAGTTTTCCCACATCAGATTTAAACTGATTAGTTTTACAGCACACTGACGAGAGCTCTTAAACCTCCATTTCAGCAAATCAGTGTGGAACAGACACACTGGGGTTGAGCTTGGGTGAATGGATCCCTCAAAGCTCCTGGGATCTTTTTATCCTGGTCACATATCTAATGACATGGATGGAGTTTTCCTACAGATTTGTGAAGCCTTTGCTAATGAAAATATCTGGCTCACCCTGCAGTCTGGAGCGGGACAAGCTGATTTCGGAATTCATTAAAGCAAATAACATAATTAAACGATCATTTGTTAAAAAAGTAACTTCAGGAGGGACATGTATAGATACACACAATGAAAAAAAAAACAATGCATCTGGATATGTAATAATTTAAGTTTTAAACACGTTGATTTGGTATGTTTCAAATACTTTTATCTTTCAATGCACATGTATTGAGTTATTAAGTATTTTGAAATTACATTAGGAATTTGTTGCTATCCAGGAGATTTCAGTAGCTTTAAGCGAAAACCTGTTTGTCCCCAGTTTTCCTGGTGGCGATGTAACTGAAAACGAATCGGGGTTTGTTTCCGGGTGGCTCAATAGGAGGCGGCCATCTCGTGCAGTGCTTGGAACATGGGACAAAATGTTCCGGCTCAGATTTAATCCTCCATCAGGTGGAGTTCTCCAGATTCTGGGAGTGGAACAGTGAGTGGGAAATCCACAAAACGCACGGTTAACCCTCAGAGCCATGACACAGCAAAATAGGCCGCACTGTGTCATGGAGCCACAAAACAGTGACGGAGTGAGGCGAGGAAAAGATCATCAACATTCAACACAAACGGTGTAAGAATTGTCTTTGTAAGGTGAAGTCCTAAGAGCAAACTCCCTCCAAGTCTCAGTTTGCTTTAAGAGCCCAGGTGCAATTCAGTATTGGTACAGATTAATAAAGTGAACACAGGCAGAAACCGAGGTGCTGCAATTCTGACCCTGCGAGCAGTGTCGGGGTGTGATGGGGTCAAACACTGCCATGCAACACTAGCGAATGCATAGTTTTAGTTATCGAAGGAAGAACAGATCTCGGAGCTGGGAAAGTGGTAACAAACCACCTGCTCACCGCAATGTTACTGATGACAGTACACGGGGGACAGACAAAGCCATTTATACTTTCACACAGGCCGCATGCAAATCTCTTGCAAGGCCAATGAGCTGTGTGAGGTCAGGGTGTGATGACATTTGCAAATAGATTTTTGTGATACTTTCATTGGTGCAGAAAACCATCAGGTAACCACAGTAACAGTGGACCGACAAGTAAACGAGCACTTAAAGAGACAGCATCCCCCTCACTGGATAAAACAACTGTATTAAAGAAGAAACATGAAGAGTCACAAGATGTTGTGGTGAAGGAGCTGCAACCCATTGAGTGCAGCCAGGAACTAATGCTCCCCACTTCATATACAGTTTATGCCCTAGTTTTTTTTTCTACCTAGCCGTCGTAACGCTAGGGAGCCATCAGTTTCAGCTCCAACTCTATCCCTGCCACCAATTCCACTCACTCGCTGACCACTCTTTTGGGTCAAATTATTTTTTGTTGTGCTGTTTTTGTGCAGGTTTGTCCAACTCCTGAACCATCCTTATATCACAACTCCGCTCATTGGCCTTCTTTGAGGCTACAGAACACAGTCCATCTGATCTCACACTGGCCTTTCTGACCAAACCAAAAAGCCTCAAGAGCAGTTCTGAAAAGTGAAGCCAGTGTGCTAGTGACCAAGGTTCAGGACAACGTGCAACTACAGAACCCAAATCATTTAAGTTGAAAATAAAAGCAAAACGCTGGGGATGTTGGAAGTCTGAAACAAAAACAGAAAATGCTCTAGATACTCAGCAGGTCAAGCAGCATCTGTGGAGCAAAAGACAGAGTTAACGTTTCAGATCAATGAATTGACCTGAAATGGGGTAACTCCAATTCTCTCACCACAGATGCTTGACATGCTGAGTACTCCCAGCATTTTCTGTTATTATCTTGTTTAAGATTGAAACGGGTGCAAGAAAAGTATTGAAAGCAAGAGCAGGGAAAGAAGATTAGTGTGGGTCACCAGCACTGACACTGGTAGGAGCCAATCAACCTGTTTGTCTATTGACGTTTTTATGATTCTACATCATTGTAAATTCCCTGACTTAGTCACAAGCATCACTGGAATACATAGTCTGAAAGGGCATTGGAAGCAGATTCAATCGTAACTTTCAAAAGGGATAGAGGAGAAACAGTTCTGTTGGCGGGAGAATCAGTAGCTAGAGGAAACTAAAACATTTAGCAAAAGAACCAGAGGGGGAGATGAGAAGGGTCTCTTTTAACAAAGCAAGTTGTTGTGATCCGGAATGTGCTGCCTAAAAGGGCACTGGAAGCAGATTCAATATAAATACTTGAAGAGGAGAAATTTGCAGGGATATGGTGAAATCTAACTGGATAAACTCTACCAAAGGGCCAGCAGAATCATGATGGGCCGAATGATGTCCACCGGTGCCATATGACACTAAAACACCACATTTAAGAATAAGGTGTTGCTGGGTCACAAGATTCTAACGTCTCAGAATTTAACAATGTCTCAAATTAAGTAAAAAACATTGTTTCCTGAGGGGGAAAAAGACTATTCGCAATAACAAGAGATTTCCACTTTGAAAAGCTTCAGACTGGATAGTGTTTGCGGGACTGAATGAGACACTGGGCTGAAAATTGCACTGACCAACTGGCCTGTTGCTTTCAATTTTTACTTAATTTTTGCTGTTGTTTGAAGCGAGTGGCCAATTCCAATTAATGTTCTGTGATTAGTGTTTTAATGGCTTCTAGATGTATTTATAAAGCAAGACCTTGCATTTAACCTCGCACATCAGATAGCAGGGCAGGAATGGGAAGAGAAAAGACAGGTGATGGTTCATGTTAACACCGCTTCTGAAATAAGGGTCTGTCCTCAAATTGTGACCTGTATTTAGTTTTCAGATGCTGACTGCATTTCTGATACTTTCTACTCATATCAGAGTTTCAGCATTTGCAACCTTTTATTTCTCAATATGAATGAACTATCTTAACTTGCACACATAGGCCAGGATTTTATGGCCCCGCTGTGGAGTGTCTCTCCCCCAGGCAGATGCAGCGAGCGATTTAAATCGCCATTCAGTTTGGCAGGACCGTAATATCCCGCCGGGCAGAAGGGGCCATAAAATCCTGGCCATAATTCTAAATGCAATCCCTGGTCTCTTTAAGAATGCATGGTGAAGGCTGTCTCTTTAAAATGAACAAGGCTAGCCCTGTCCTGATCAATGCCCATTTGATCTCAGCCCCAATTCCCGTTTCCCTCTTGTTGGCATTGTGTTTCTTGCCACGATAGAATTAACAAAAAAAAAAATCAGAGCGTACTTATCTAAGAAATAATAGGAATAAACTCTCAGTTGCCAGGTGACAAAACTAAATCGGGAGGTTTCCACCCCTGTGCTCCCAGCAATGGAAAGCATTCACAAGCATGAAATCACAACAAGTTTTCCGATCTCAAATTGTGCTCTTTGTCTGTGCTTAATCCTCCTCTTTTTTTTTTCTGGCTGCCTGTGATTTCTGCATCAGCCCCAGTCTGAGAGGAGCCCCCTCCCTTTCTGCACTGGTCTGACGTTTTAAAGAAGGTCGAGGGATCTGCTGTACGTTTACTGGAATTCAGCTGCGCACATTGAGCTTGGTTCATGCTCATGTTATCACGTGATTACAGAGAACAATTCATTCATAAAAAGGACCGATCAGCACAGAGATAAAAACAAAATAGTACACTTAGCTCATTCTGGGCAGGCAATTACACACATTGACACTGAAATATACACCTTACACAACTGGAAAAATTTGCTACACTGAGAAATTATAAAATAAATTAAAATGTACAGAATAATATTGAACCGTGTGGTATCCGATCACAGCAACAGGGACTTGCCCCTCCAGGACCTCTCAGCTGCTGCAATGGATAATGGGATGGGTGTCTCTGGCAGAAAGGAGGATTTTTGTCTGGAAGCAGCTCACAGCATCTTGGTGGCATGCTTATTGGCTTCATCGATGCGGGCTTTGTTCATATCACCCTGGGAAAGAAAACAGAAGCAGCTTAAAGGGGTGGCAAAGCAAGAGTTTACCCGCTGTTACTCAAAGAGTTGGTTTGTAGTCTACCCACAGGTATCTATGCTTACTCATTAGGAGTTTGCGTGCTTGATGTGTACACACGTTTGTGCACATGCATGCATACCTATGTTTGTGTTGTGCATGTAATGTACGTGTGCTTGTGTATATTTGTGATCGCATGTAAGGACGTGTGCGTGCACGCCATATGTATGCATGCTTGTCTGTATGTATGCATATTCATGTGTATATGTGCACATGTGTACACATTTGCATGTGGATGAGTATATGCATGCTTGCATGTATGTATATGAATGTGTGTGCTTACATTATGGCTCATGGACCAAACTTTTCGCAATCAAACTAGTAAACAATAACTTTAGGATTGTTACCAGGTGTATCCTCACAGAGAGAGACAGACACACCGATACTTGGAACAGACTTTAGTGGTGGAAGTGAAAACTTGGAATTATTTGAAAACCTAATAACGTAGCAATGGTGGGAGTGCAGGAATGGATGGATGAATTAAGACGGACTGAATGGCCTTCCTTATCCATAAGTATGTCATACTATCACTATATTCTCTGATTTTTCCAACTCTTCAGTGATCAAACAGGGATTATCATCATTTCCCACAATAATGGGGTTAGTGTTTGGTTACACCCTCAAGTCTCTCAAACAGAGGGGATTATTTATTTACAATACCCCTAGGCACTGTACAGTGAGAATGTTTACACACAGAATTAGCTGGAATAGTATGAACGGGCAGTGAGACTCAAAGGTAAAAAGAAAATTACACACCAGGGCAAAAGAATGAGCTCATTCTGGGGGTGGTTAAACATGGAAGCCTCCTGTCTCCTCAGGGAGGATGTAGCTTTGGGCTGAGAAGTTGGTGCAGACGTTGCACAGACAGTTCTCAGCAACATTTTGCACGCTCAATTTTATTTGTTGCTGAATATTGGCTCAGTGAGGTGAGGCATGTTGGTGTGGGGTGGTTGGGGGGGGGGGGTTGGGGAGCAGAACACTTTCCCATTACAGCCACCCAGTACCAGCATCGAATACTGCCAGGTCAGTTCTGGAGTTGATTTGGAGTCTGCCTCAGCCCCAGCCTCAGAAAGATCCTTCGCTTCTCTTCTGTACTGGTCCTTGCTCCATTCCCCACATCATCAAAACAGAATTAGCACCAAATGCGAGTGGATTCAGAGTGGACAAACTCATTTCATGTAACTGCCTTACAGCTGGTGGATGGCAAGAGACTTTCATTGCATCAGGAGTATACTGAGCTACTTTCTTTACTCCTCTCACTGTCTCCAGCTACGTTCCCCCTCCAGACAGCAACTCCTAGCATCTCTTTGGCAATATTATTTAATCTGCCTGAAACTGAAAACTTCAGCCTAGAGGAAAATAACTCAAAGAAACCCCGGTATTTAATGGGATAACAGGGGACTTGCCATTGGCTGGAGATCCTGATACCTCCTTTGGATTAAGTTCCTCTCAGGCACTTACATGGTCAGTGTCAGGCCTTTCTGGGATCAAGGAATCGGGAAGTGGAAATCCTGCCCCACACACCTGCCCACCGGAGAGCTGCTGGCTAGTCAGAGGCTGGCAGCTGGACACTGCAGGCAGTGCCAATGGGGGAACAGTGATTTCTGCCACTAATGCACCCAACTGAGGCCCAGGATCGCCAATGGACAAGCGACAGGTGAATGATAGCAATATGGGGGTTGCAGGGGAGGTGGGGGGTGGGGTGGGGTCGGCAACAAGAGCAGAGGGTGGCTTTCAGTGGGCCCCCTACCCAATGCCAGGTCCTTTGATCAGGCACTGATCTTGACATCAAGGCAGCATTTGTGTGGCATCAAGGAGCCCCAGCAAAACTGCAGTCAGTGGGAATTGGGGGTAAACTCTTCACTGGTTGGAGTCATACCTAGCACAAAGGAAGATGGTTGTGGTTGTTGGAGGTCAGTCATCTCAGCTCCAGGACATCACTGCAGGAGTTCCTCAGGGTAGTGTCCTCGGCCCAACCATCTTCAGCTGCTTCATCAATGACCTTCCTTCCATCATAAGGTCAGAAGTGGGGATGTTCGCTGATGATTGCACAATGTTCAGCACCATTCATGACTCATCAGATATTGAAGCAGCCCATGTCCAAATGCAGCAAGACCTGGACAATATCCAGGCTTGGGCTGACAAGTGGCAAGTAACATTCGCACCACACAAGTGCCAAGCAATAACCATCTCCAACGAGAGAGAATCTTACCATCTCCCTTGATGTTCAATGGCATTACCATTGCTGAATCCCCCACTATCAGCATTCTGGGGGTTACCGTTGACCAGAAGCTGAAGTGGACTAGCCACATAAATACTGTGGCTACAAGAGCAGGTCAGAAGCTAGGAAGTCTGCAGCGAGTAACTCACCCACTGACTCCCCAAAGCCTACAAGGCACAAGTCAGGAGTGTGATGGAATACTTCCCACTTGCCTGGATGAGTGCAGCTCTCACAACACTCAAGAAGCTTGACACCATCCAGGACAAAGCAGCCTGCTTGATTGGCACCACATCCACAAACATTCACTCCCTCTACCACCGACGCACAGTAGCAGCAGTGTGTACCATCTACAAGATGCACTGCAGGAACTCACCAAGGCTCCTTAGGCAGCACCTTCCAAACCCACGACCACTACCATCTAGAAGGACAAGGGCGGCAGATAGATGGGAGCACTACCACCTGGAAGATCTCCTCCAAGTCACTCACCATCCTGACTTGGAAATATATCGCCATTCCTTCACTGTTGCTGGGTCAAAATCCTGGAACTCCCTCCCTAACAGCACTGTGGGTGTACCTACACCACATGGACTGCAGTGCGTCAAGAAGGCAGCTCACCACCACCTTCTCAAAGGCAATTAGGGATGGGCAATAGATACTGGCCTAGCCAGCGATGCCCTCATCCCATGGATGAATAAAAAAATAAATAAAAACTGTGTGCCTTTGAACAAAGGACCCCCTCCTGGAAGGGTGGGGTTTGCTTTTTGGACTTCCCACATGGCGAGTCTCCTGCCCGCTGTTGGGTGAATACCAATGATATTAATTTCCCACTTAAGGGCCTCAATTGGTGGCAAGAGAGGAAAGCTGTCCACCAGCCTTCCTGCCCCAGACTTAATCAGGAGGTAGGAAGGTGGCGGATCCCCACCCCCCCTCGCCTCCAAACTCACCTTGGCTGAGGGCACTAAACCCCACCCACCATCCTCACAGGAGGGTCCGGTTAGAAAAAATCAAATATTAAAATTTTAAGATTGAATATAAACAAATGAAGAGATAATTTGAGCCTCATGGACCTGCCCTGCAGCCTGAGTCAAGAACCTCAGGAGAGGATAGGGGAGAAAATAACTTACTTTTATATTATATAGAATGTGTGGCACAGAAACAGGCCATTTGGCCCAACTGGTCCACACGAGTGTTTATGCTTCACACGAGTCTCCTCCCACACCTTTTCATCTCGCCCTATCATCCCTATCTATTCCTTTCTCCCTCATGGTTGTATCTAGCTCCCTCTTAAATGGCATCCAAACTATTTGCCTCAATTTCACAATAAGTTATTGAGTTTCACATTCTAACTATTCTCTGGGTGAAGGAGTTTTTAAAGAGAGTTCCTTATTGGATTTATCAGTGACTATCTTATACTTGTGACCCCTACTGGACTCCTCCACAAGTGGAAACAACAACTCTATGACTACCCAATCAAAGCCATTCAGAATTTTAAAGACTTCTGTCAGATTACCCCATAACTTGCTCTTTTCTAGAGAAAAGATTCCCAGCCTGCTCAATCTTGCCTGACAGATATAATCTCTCAGTCCGGTATCACTCTTGTAGATCTTTTTTACACTTTCTCCAGTGCCTCTATATCTATTTTACAACATGGAGACCAGAACTATGCACAAACACTGTCAAAATCAAGATTCTATACAAATTTAACATGACTTCTGCACTTTTCAATTCCAGCTCTGTGCCCTGTAGAAACAATCCCCTGAGACTTTGTTTGCTTTTCATTTGGCCTTATTTATCTGTGAAGCTACTTCTGGTGATTTTTTAAAAAAAATTGGTATCCACTAGGTCCCTTTACCCATCTCACTCAGTTCAACTGTTACTTTCTAATTGCACCTTTAGCTTAAGAAAAAGGTAGAAGTCTCATAAATAGGTGGAAGAAAAGCAGACAGCCAGACAGGAAGGGAGCAATAAGCGAGGTTAACCAAACTCTAAGTTAAAGAGATGGGATTTTGAGGGGCTTTTTAATGGTTGAAAGTAATGGTTTAGGGAGCAAATTCCAATGAGCAGGACCTATAATGTTCTTGGTCTCATTGTGCTAACACATAATATTTACAGTCTGCAGAAGTAGACAAACATTAACTTCATTGAAAATCATCTTACTAGTTTTATCTTACCTTGAAGCCCAGAATTGACCTATCATGAGATGTTACATCACTTCCTGTGATGATGTATACTACCTCATTAACATATCACACAGTTAGAATTAACCCCTTACACTACAAGTCCTAGCTGGTGAAAATGGTGGGCTGAAGGGAGGGGAGATGCATAGAAAGTTAGAATCAAGGAAACACAGTTGGATACACTGCTATTTAATAAACACCATGCTCAGAGCTTCTCTGAATGTTCTTCTGTTGCCCTACCTAATCTCTAAATATACCACCCTGTACACTATTCCTCCTCAATGTGCTGGAACCAAGACTGGTGGCACAGTCCTGCTGTAAGTCACGCCTTTCTAGAACTCATCACCATTCTCAGTCTTCACTTTGTCTTATGATCTTCAGGTTTACAAAATCCAAGCTCACTGTCACCTAACTATTCGATTAATCTTGTCTTCTCTCCTATTCTTTTCCACCTTAGTAGTGTCCTGCACTTATGGACCTTTGCTTTTCACCTAGAATTCCCATTAATATAATTATACTCCTTACCTTAACCACAATCCGGTCAATCTGGGCATTCTGGGAGCCAATCTCATTGCTCATGTCAAGCGCCATATGTCGCAGGTTTCCAATGATACTGCCCACCTGATCCAGGTTTTCTTCCATCTCATTTTCCCGAGCATCTTCTGTAACTCTGAAACCAGACCAAGGAAAGTGTCAGAATCTGTGGCTGCCTGGGTGCTTGTTGTGGGTGACTTCAGTTTTGTCCAAGCTGCCTCCAATGGATTGAACTCCATGTCACATCAGAATGACTAAAGTCATTGAGCTGGAACCAATGGTGGAGGGGACAATCCAGCTATGCCTTTGGGCTTTCCCTGGGAGTGGGATCAGATTTGTTGATGAAACCAAGCTCAGCACTTTCTAAGAAATCTCGATGCAACAATCAGAAGTTTATTCGCAACATTTCCCAACTAAACTACTCAAGATTGACTCCATGTTTCTGTCCAGCTTTGCCCTAATAATGAAAATGCAACACCACTAGCATTAACTATGACTCAGAGGGTAACACTCTTGCCTCAGTAGACTTAAAGCTCCAACTAGGACCTGAGCATAAAAATGAAAGCTGAACACTCCAGTGCCGTGCTGAGGGGATGCTTCATGGTTGGAGATGCAGATGTTAAAATGAGACCCCATTTGCCTTCTCAGGTGGATGTAAATGATCCAGTAGCAGGGAATTCTCCCCGGTATCCTGGCCAATATTTATCCCTCAACCAATTTCAGTAAAAACAGGTTATCTGGTCATTGTCACATAGCTGTTTGTGGGAGCTTGCTGTATGCAAATTGACTGCTGTGCTCCTTACATTACAATAGTGACTACGTGTCATAAGATATTCATTGGTGCTAAAATGCTTTGGGACATCCTGAGGCTGTCGAAGGCACAATATAAATGCAGGTCTGTCTTTCTTTAGTGTGTGATCCACTTTAGAGTGGAACTAAGCTTTACAGATCAGAAGGTTCCAAATTCTGTTTCTAGTCAGTGGTGAGTTAGCTATTCAGCTTTGGTGAGAGTTTGGACACTACAGGTGATACCCAAGCCCCTGAGACAGGGAGGTGGAAAATTAGTCTCCTTCTAACTGATATCAACGATCACTGAATTAAATGGCTAGGTGTGTATTTCAGTTGAAAACAAGACCATTTATGATGGGTCTCTCTCCCAAAACAACATAACCAGACTGTATGGTAACTACTTAGAGGGCCAGATTTTTGTGGAGTCGGGAAGACTCCGAGGACCTTTAGAAATAGTGGGTGGGACCTGGGTGTGGAAATCCCACTCCCATTTCTGACAGATTCAATTTTTGTTGGTGGGGAAGGAGGTGAGGCATGATTCATGCAGGGAAAAAAAACAAACTCAGCAAGGCCATTTGAACTCAGTGCTGAGTTCAAACAGACCCCATTTTGGATGTTGAACAGGCAGCAGCAGTGTAGGAGTCACAAATTTATGGAGTACACATAAATGTGCTTGATGGCAGGTAAGATCTGTTTAAGTGTCTTGATCTGAAGTTTTGTAAATCCTCCACTTTTAAAACATGGAGAAAGCCTTAAGCTGTCAGCGAGAGTTAAAAAAAAAACTCTAGACTGCTTTGATTGACAGGCCATATGATGTCGGTTAGGAAAAAAATTACCATCTGGTTGTGCAGTTTCAACAGAGGTCTTTTTGACATTCCCCCAAGGGCTATTATTATTATTATTATTATAATATCATTACGAATGTTTGGCTGAGTTTCAAAAGCTACAATTATCTCAGGAAGGAGTTCCACGTTCACAGTTTAATCGACAGTTTAAAGAGGCTATTAGATGATTAGCTGTCTTTGATGTGGGGTCTGTATAGCAGTTTGTTTTTATAAGAGGTTTATCACTAAGGAGATTTAAAAACTTTGACTCGGTTTCTCGAATGGGAGTTTTTCTCAATATCAAGTGTGTATGAGTGAGACGTGTGTTTGACTATTAGAAGTTTTTTTTCATCTCCACGTGGCTCCTGAGGTCTGCCCATGATGGATACTGGGGGAATGTCATAGTGTGTTGAGGGGCCATGTGTTGGCATGGAGGTGGAATGGTGTATGATTAGGCATGGGAGTGGGTGGGGGCATGGGGGTAGCATAGAGGGGTTGGTGTGAGTGTGAGGGCTAGAGGGCCTAACAGCATCTAAAACAACTGGGACAAAGTCCCAGAAAGCCAAGGTTGGCCTTCTAACCAGGCCGCCTCGACAATGGCCTGCCCCTTTGCTGCCTAGGAACTGCTTCTGAGGGTGGAAGTCCTGACTCAACCCTGCCCCGCCTCCCTGGAACAAAAATTGGGTCTAACAGGGTCCTTTAAACTGAGGGAGGTCTGCCGAGTGGGGAAATGTCCTGAGTCGAGCAATCACCTTGGTTGCGAAAATCTGGCCCAGAAATTTGGCCATTGGCTTTTGGATGTGGAACCACACTATAGAACATTCAGGTGAAAGGGAGGGGAATCATGGTGAAAAACATGAATACATCATCCAGATATAGTGTTGATAGGGTAAATAAGGGGAAACTGCTTCCAGGGCACAGATTTAAGGCACGGATTCTTCTCTGGCAAAGGAACCCAGGGGTGACATGAGGAGAAAAGTGAAAACATCAGGAAGCTGCCTCTAACCTGCCGACTTCCACATTTATCTGGAGTGTATTCAAGCTACAAGCGAGCAATGTGCTCAGGAGAGCCCGCTTGTTAAGTCCAATACATTAATGGCTCAATTACAGCGATGTTAACATGGCTTTTGTAATTAATTTGTGGGTCCATGGGCTTCCTGGAATTTGCCAGTGAATGGAGGCAAGAAGACAACAGCAACTCAAGGGGCATAAGAAAAAACAGGGAAATAAGCCAATGAATAATGACACCTCGCAGTGACTTTCATACCTCTAATTGTGCTGAGATGTTTCTTTACGCATTCTGGGGGTTATTTTTACAGCTCTGGAGGTGTCATCTATGTTTGGAGGTTTGCATGTCTGACCTAGTGCTCTGATCTATCAGGTCAGCTCAGGTGTTGCTTATGCTGCATTATTTTGGACTTCAGATGAGGTCTAAAATGATGAGTGACAGCAGCAGCAGCAGGAACATCAGGTACAGGAGCAGCAGCAGCCTGCTACTCACAGATCAACAGCTCCACAGGGTCAGCAGAGAGGTCCAGCTCACAGCAGTCCATACCCAGCACCAAGGGTGTACAGGCAGATGAGAAGCTTTCTGGACATGTCGGGACAGCAGTGTCTCAGGAAGCTCAAGGTCTTGTGCCAGCTGGTGGCAGACATTTGTAACCTGCTGCATGAAGACTTGCTGCAAAGTGAACCTGGTGGCGACACTTTACCAGTGTTTGTCAAAGTCACCAGCAGCATCTACTCGGTGGCCTCTGGCCAAGGTTCTGCCACAGACATTTACAGGATCTCAGTCAGTCACCCACAAATGCATAAGCCAAGGCTGCCAATTATTTTAACTTATCCTGCAATGATGCCAGCCAGAATGAGTGCGCGTTATGGTTTGTCGCTCTAGATAGCTTCCAACAAGCGTAGGGCATAATGGACTACACACATGTGGCAATTAAGGCACATTCAGATCACCCAGGAGTGTTTGTAAACCATTAAAGCTTCCGCTCCATTAATGTGCAGCTGGTGTGTGAGTTTCCCGGGAAGCTGCCACGATGTTTTTGTCCTGCTCCGGTCCTCTCTCTCTGATCGAAGCAGGTTTTCCAGCTGGCTGCTTGGAGATGAGGGGTACCCACTAGCGCCTGATAACACCTGTGAGGAACCCATGCAATGAGACCAAGGGGCACTGCAATGAAGATATGACAATCTGCTCTGTCATTGAGCAAGAAATTGGCATGTTGAAGATGCTTGCTAGATACAAGAGAAATGGACAAGAGGTGAAAGTGGTGGAAAGAAACAATATTTAAGTGGCTCAAAAATAAACCAGATTTTTTGACAATCTAACATTGTGTAACATACCCATATGCAGACTAGAAATCTTTACTCTTCCTAGCAATGCTACGTGGTGCAACCTCTGTGGCTTCAGTAGGGGTAGAAGCAGCCTGCCCATGTTCCTGCTCTGACACTGAGATGCTCTTGGCCAATGTTCTCTGGGCTTTGGGGTCTGTGAGGGCTCCAGCAAAGACTGCTCCACCTGCACTGATGCAGAGGCAGGCTCAGCATCAGGGCATGAAGCAGCACTTTGGTACTGACTGACAGGTTATCAACAGGTGAGGAGTGGAAGTGTTTGGAGCCAAGCCCCTACTTCCATGTCTCCATTCGCTATCATCCCTCTCATGGTCCACTCGCACTTCCTTCCCAGAGTTGAGCTGGAGAGCGCTTTGCTCCAGATCAGTGGGCAATGAATGATTGGTTGTTGCATTTGATGCTCCATGCAGATGGCCAAACTTTCCATCGACAAAGACGTCATCACAAAGACAAGCGACATCATGTCACTCATACTTGAGATAGACTCCTCCAATCTCTCCCCAAGTGTGCTTAGTACTGTTGGAAAGTCAGTCAGCATGTCAAACATCCTTTACTGCTGCTTCAGAACTACCCTGTTCATCAACAGCACTCAGGGTTAATCATCTGCATCCAGCTAAGCAGAGTTTGGAGCATCCTATGTCTTCCAAAGTGGACTCTCCACTCTTGGCCCTGTCTCCACCATCTGCTCTTGCTCACTTGTGGTGAGTATGAATATCTGAGCTGATGCATTGCCTGTATGAGTCCTGTGACAACCCGCCCTCAGAGTGTATTATCTCTTTTGTCGTCAAAATCCTCCTGGATCACCTCCTGTGGGAGATTAAAGACATAAAGTAGATCTGTTAAGGTTTGAATGTTTATACACGTGATCATATTTCACTGGCCACTGACATCAAGTCAACATGTGTGAGTGTTGTACGCCAAGTGGCTCTGTGATATTTAATTCTAACACCAGGTAGCCTGGAGGCCCCCATCTCCTTTACCACCAAGAGCCAAGCACGCCAAGACTCCACTCACCTCCAGCACTTCTTCCTCAGTGGATGTTAGTAGGGAGAGCGCACTCTGTTCCTGCAATGGGGGGAAGAAGAGACCCAAGAGCAAGAGTAGCGGGATGTGCTGAACTAGGATAGAGAGTATTTGTTCAGGGTGATTATGAAGGGAAGGTATGAGATTGCATTAAGATAAGGATGACTGTTAGTGGTGGATGAACAGATGGGGATGTAGGGAAATCCATTGACAGGGGGGATTTGTATCTGCAATGTATGTCGGTGTGAGGAATGATGTGCTGGAGTAGATTGGAGAAGATGGAGTCAGGAGGTTGAGGTGATACACACATCAGGGTGTAGTTGAATGTACCACTGTACTCACCTTTCCCACCCTGAGGTCATTGAACTGCATTGAATCATCGAATGGGGCAGCACATTCATGCTGTTGACCTCTTCCACTGCCATCAGATGTCCTTCTATGTGTCACCTGCAGGTTTTTACCTCCCATCAGTAGGGAATTGTATCTCCCTGCAGCACACCCAGGCAGCTATCACTAAAATGAGATGCAGCTTTTGAACATTTGGACTCCATCCTGCCAAATCCTTCTGTTGTGCTCCCAACTCCACACTCCATTAAATTGGATATTTGCAGTGTCCCTTTAAATAGCGGGGTCGAAATCACCTCATGTGAGTCATCACACTCAGACTAATTAGTCAGGAACACTGGAAATTATATGGTAATATAGTGCCTGGATTAAAAAGCCACTGATGAATGTTTACTTCCAGGCTTCCCACAGGCTACAAGAAACACGCTCCCAGAGCGCAAAGTTAAAACCACACCCGGTAATAATCTTTGAAAGGAAATTTGATAAATGCTTAAAAAGGAAAGATTTACAAGACTATGGGGACAGAGCAGGAACGTGAGAATAAATGGATAGCTCTACAAAAGAGCTGACACAGGCACAATTGACCAAAGGGATCCTGTGACACAGCAATTCAAAAACTCACTGCAAACAGTTGTGGATTTAAATTGCTGAGGTGCCTCAAGTGCCTTTGTACAACTGGGTTGTTGCAGTTCTTATCAGAAACCGGAGAAGGATTATTATTGACCACCACATCAGGCGAACCATAAATGCATAACAACCATAAATAATCATTGTCCAGGTAGTGTACCACACTCACTCTCTCTCTGATATCCTCTCTTTCTCTTTCATAAGGCATCCAAACACCTCTCAATGCCAGCCCGTACTAGTGGAGTTAAGACCTTGCTGTGAGATGCAGTGGAGACGCCATATCGCGGCTGTCCATGAGATATTGGGTCCCAGCGTTCTAAGATGAACCATGATGAGCTTGTTTGTCATCTGCAGGAATGTAATTCTCAGTTTAACAGCCTTGGAACTGGAATGTATGACAGGGGTCATATATCAATGTGGTAGATAAGATTTTCCAGCAGCAACCTGTAACATATGTTCAGTACACATGGACTATTATGCTCGATGCAGAATAAGCACCTTATAGCAAAGACTGCCCACTGAACATCTTTCCAATGGGAATTAACAACATCTGATCTTTTCAAAATGAAATCTTTTACCTTCGGATGTATCCACCGCTCATCGCCATCTGTTCCCGATCATCCATCACTCTGGCCGGCTGGCTGGCCACTACACCGTCCTGGTTATTCCCCCACACCTTCTTGTAGGCTCCTCCTGCCTCGAAGTTCTTTAACCTTAGAAGTAGAAAACGTACAAGCGTTTTGGTTGTTTCAAGTCACTGTGGGTTAAAGCCAACACCTGCTCAGTTACACATTGTGCCCATATCCTACCCACAGATCAGTGGGCAACCCATGGCATCAGATACAGACATAACAGTTACTAATGCTTTCTACAATACCTTTTACACTAAGGTATATTTTGCAAGAGATTTTCCCTCATGTTTATCCAAAATATCTCCAGCTGAAACCAGGCAACTACTGTCATCACTTCAGAGCATGCAGACATGCCAGCAATCCCAATGCCTCACCATAACTCTACCGCAAGCAACGTGCAATCAGAGTTTGTCATGGTTTCACCAAATATGCACACCTATTAAAAAAAGGTATTTTTAAAAACACTCTTTTCTGTAACCATATTAGGTGTGTCGCTGTTTTTTCTTTCCCCTTCAATTTTCCCTTCTTCTGTTCTGAAGGTGAAGTCTATGGGCTCGGATGTGAGAGTTCAGAAAATCTATTACATTCCTGCTTTAAAATAATTGCTCCAAATGGTGGGTCTTAGCCTTTCAAAAGACACTGCTTGAGAGAAACAAAGTTAAAGCTTTCATACTTATTATTCAAAATCTGCTTTACGGTGTGTACTTCCTGATGACAAACGCTACTCCTGTTGTCAATTTTTTTTAATCAGACATTTGTGTTAACATTTATTAATGTAAATGGTAATGGTTTCTCTACAACAGTGACTACACTTCAAAAGTAGTTCTTTGTAAAACGCTTTGGGATATCCTGAGGTCGTAAAAGGCTCTCTATAATTGCAAGCCCTTTCCCAATCATTTTTTCCTATGTCAACTGTCACAATGATGTAGCTGCAGGTACTGGCCACTAGTTGACATTTGGAGCAAGATTCTGAAGTCTTTCTCCCAGCACTTGTATGTAAAGATAGCTTAGTTTGAACTGACCACGGACAGTGTTTCAGGCAATTAACTACTATATTTAAAAAAGATATGAGATTTTATTTCATACTGGTATACCTTTTTAGTAATTTGTATATAAAGGAAACAGCTGCATGAATTTAACAAACACATATATTGCAATTCTCTTAAATGAAGGCAGAAAAAAAGGCCTCCCCAGATGGTGGAATAGATAGGGCCAGGGTGGGAAAGTGCCCTCACAATCAACTTCAATCGAAGTCCATAAATCCTATGTCCAGCTCAATATACCTAAATCCAAGGTCGGTACACCTACAACAAGCTCTGAATACCATATGCCCTTGGCCAAGCTCTGTGTGGCTATGGCCAAGGTCTGAATACTTATACCTGAGTTTTGTATACCTATGGCCAGGTTTGTATATATATGACCAAATTCTCTGTACCTATGACCGAGTTGTTTGTACCTATGACCCAAGTTCTGTGTACCTAAGACCAAATTCTTTACATCTACAACCTACCTCGGTACACTAAATTGGTAACTTCTGATTTGACAGTTAGTTTGTTGTAGTTTCAAGAACTCAGGATGCTAATAGCCCAATTGGCAAAATAATGGTTTGTGCCAGTTTTCTTTACAGTAGTTTCACAATCTCTGCCATGCCATCTGGAAACGAGGCGCATTAACCTGAGGCTGTCTCTTCCTGGGCCACTCTCAGGCATCCTAGTGATCATCAGGATGGACGGTGCAGGCTGCCTGCGCAAGTGTCACTCTACAATGGGAATGCTGGATAATGTAGGGCTTTCAACGAAGGGGGCAATAAACAATTTATTTTGGTGATCTTGTGATCCTGACTTGGGACCACACTCAATGGAAGCAGGTATTAGAGATTTAATCGTACAGTTGTTGTAGCTCCATCGTCAACAATCTTTCCATCAGTGACATTCTGTGTTGGGAGCTCAGAGTTACTGATTTCAGTAATGCCAGAAATCTTCAACTGTAAACTAATATTACAGCTTCCAGTCAGGATTTACTGAAACAGTAACTTTGTTCTTTAACTTCTTTTTTCTCTCTCTAAAGTCTAGAAGATGGCATATGTGGACAAGCACTGAACCTGTTCTTACAATGTTCTTCTATCTATAATAATAACTCTTTTAACAGAGAACAGAGAAATGTTATAGGAATAGGTTCAGCATTTGTCAGCTAAGATTTTAACAGTTTTATAAACTCATTCTAGACTGTTTGGGAGAAGTTCTCAATCGAACCAATTTGGCACTCCATTCTAAGGTTGGTGCTTGCATGCTAGCCCGAATGGAGTTGAGTATACTGCACCAATGGGACATTTCCAATCCCCACACTGGGCTGAATAACTGAAAGCAGATTGTATACTATTCCCGATTTTTGATGGACTACAATTCACAACGTTTGAACAACATTAGCTTCTGAGGGTCAAGGTTAAAGGAAGGTTATTAAGCAAGACCGGGATTTGTTTTGGACTGGGGTGGAGATCATCTTGTACAAGAGGTTGGAACAATAAGGAATTCAGGGCCAGTGTCTTGAATTAGTTTGATCGCCTTGGGTGCTTGGAAAGGAGCATCACAGATATTTTTTCCCCAAAATTACCTTGGATTTAAATCAGGCTTTTCCCCTCCCCCAGGAGATTGCAAAGTTTTAGGTGGGGTGGGGTGTGGATAATATTTGAGATAAGTAATCACAATTGTATGGACTAGGCTGGGTGGAACAGAGGGTCTTTTACCGTCTATCAATGTTTGCATTGTAAAGGAGGGACTTAATGAACACTCTCCGATTCTATAACCTGCCTCTCTCTACAACCCCGAGCGCCTCTGTGTTTTGTACTGACGATGTTGATCTCGGCATTGACTTCCAGCCAGCACGGGGGGAGCAGCTATTGGGCATATCCAGGTAGATGACTCAATTACTGAAATAGAATGGGGTTCTGCATCAAGGAAGCTCCTCTGGGATTCTCATGTAAAAAGTCGTCTTATAAAATATAACCATTGAGTGCTGAATGGAGAAATTCATGGAAGAACCGTGTTCAGCTATTGCCTGCTAGAAACATAGGAAAATTATACCTCCAACATGCAGACATATATTTCAGTGAAGTGTTTTCTAGTAACTGACCCCAGAGCCTGGCTAACTGCTGTGGCCATATCACAACAGAAAATAGTCAGATTCACAAACAAAGTAGCATGAGACATAGAGATGGAGATAGAAACATATAGGTACTGTGAATTGTGGACACATATCTGAGCAAACTTTCTTCTTTTTATTCATTCTCAGCATGTAGGTGTCACTGATGAAGCTGGTATTTATTTCCCGTCCATACCTTTCCCTTGTGTAGCTGATAGTGGGTCATCTTCTTGAACTGGTCCATCTGGTGTAGAAACACCCACAGTGCTGTTAGTCAGTTCCAGGATTTTAACCCAGCGATGACGAAGGAATGATGATATATATCCAATTCTGGATAGGGGAAAACTTGCAGGTACTGTCGTTCCCTTGTCGTGGGTTTGGAAGGTGCTGCCAAAGGAGCCTTGGTGAGTTATTGCAGTGCATCTTGTAGATAGTACACACTGCTGCTACTGTGTGTTGGCGGTGGAAGGAGTGAATGTTTAAGGTGGTGGACAGGGTGCCAATAAAGCAGGCTGCTTTGTCTTGGATGGTGTTGAGCTTCTTGTATGGTATTGGAGCTGCACTCATTCAGGCCAGCGGAGAGTATTCCATCACACTCCTGACTCCTGATGGTGGACAAGCTTCAGGATTCAGGAGGTGAGTTTTGCTCTCCCACAGGAACACAACGTTGACCTATTCTGGTCATAGTCACCAATCTGCTATTTCAGTCTGAAGATATTGTGTGATGATTTCCCCCAGATCAGACCTTCCAGGATCAGGGCCCACAGGAAGCTTCGCAAGCTAATGTCATTACTTCATTTTAGGTTTCCCTGTGGGCCATTAAGGAGCATGACTGCTCCAGACCTCAGAAAAAGGCCATAGACCTCCTTTTCTCCAGGCACACCTCTTGCACTCAATTGTCTACAGAAATTGGTGGGCACCATTCTCAGAGGCCCCTAGCTCCAGCCTCCAAATTCCCACTGCCACCTGTCAGTCAGGTCATGGAATTGGCTAGGTTTGGGCGTTACTCTGGCAGCCTTTGTTTGAATGAGGTCTGGTCAGGCTGCCACAATACCCAGATTCCCTGATTCAGGGTTCGCACTCACCCTACCCACACGGCCATTTTTAAAATCGGGGTCTTACCTCCGAGCTTATACATGTCACTTCAGTTTTTACTAAACTGTGCAGAGTTGAGGAGGATCCATTCAAGCATCACGGAGATTAAAGCATTGCCAACCTCACTCAAACCATGCTGAAAAACCATCTGCTGTTCACAGAGACAGACTACACACAGGCATGTACGGGGTAACACATGGGTAGCATCACGCTACTGGACAATGATGCACTGAGGGATTTGGACATCATAAATTCCTTTACCTCTGCTATTAAATATTGGCCCAGAATTTGCCAGAGCGCAGCATCTCATGGCATACCCCATGAGTTGGATTATTTCCCTCAACCTTCAGCTCAAAGATGTTTCCGGAGGTGTCAGGGCGACGGGACATCTGGAACCTCGGTGAATGACGGGATCAATAATCTATCTCTTTAACCAATGAGATTTAAGGAAAGAGAAAGAACAGAGGAAAGAGGAGATGGAAATAGAGTCAAATCAGATACAGAAAGAGAAATAAAAAGAACATAAGATTGGATTAAGAGAGAGAGGAAAAAGAGACAATAAAGGAAAAGTAAGAAAAAATGTAAAATAAAAGTCTTTAGGAACAATTTACTATCTGCAGGAATGAGACCCCAAGATATCAATCATTCCCTCTCTGGAGTAGACAGGTTGAGTGGCAGTGCAGGAACATAAATATTGTCATTAAGAGGATCTTATAACATTAAGTACCAGTCCTAAAATTTTGTGTCAAATTTAATTCATATTTACACCACAAATCCAGCAATTTGTTGAAACTTCTGGGGAGGTTGAGGATAAGCTGCCATTTTCATTAGTGTCAAGAGTGGATCAGCTCAAACTGTCCAATGGCAGATATTGATTCACTACCGCTGATCTATCTGTCTCCCTTACTGGTATCTTTACATGCTAATAATAATGAGTGCTGTTACTTTTCCAGCAAATTCTGGGCCAATGTATTGGTTTTTTTATTGGGTTATACACAATTTGAATGCTCCCCAAATTGCCTAATGTTTCTGTTCCAATCCCGCAATAGATACAAGATCAAGTAGCTGACTTGTAGGCAATGGTGTATGTGTGTTCCCATCCTGTTTCACAATCCTGCTTTGGTTTCCACATACTTGACAAAAGTCCATCCTCATCAGTTCACCAGTGGCTTATGCCATTTGGCCATGGCCTATTTTCAGTGTTAGCTGTGGTTCAGTGCATCGCACTCTTGGCTCTGTGGCTGAAGGCTGTGGGTTAACTTGAGCACATAATTGAGGCTAACAATCCAGTGCACTACAGAGGAAGTGCAAGTCTTTCATTTTCACTTGGGTGGGTTGGAAGGTGGGTGATGGTAGTTGCTGACCAACAGTTAGAAACTGCAACAACATAGGAAAGATATAATTTAAATGATCCCACCTATTGTAAGAATATATTCACTGAGCCTATGCTCCCAGGTGAGAGCCATGCTTAAAAGCAATGTGGTCACAGATAAGACGTCAACCACGTTGTGCTGATTCTGTGACTTGCGCTCCCTTTGAAGATGATGCTCTGCTAGGAATGCGTAATCAGCCAATTATCCTCATCAGTCCATTTTCAGATTCGCTCATGCATACTCCATCGCTTTCCCTTCCATTCTGGGGCTGTTTACTCACCTTTGCCTATTTGGTGCTTCTTCAGAACTTGAGGTAGCCTTACCTTTTCAACATTTCACAGGTTAGTAAACCCACTTGCTGCCCTTTGGCAACTGTGCAGGTCAATTTTGCTCATGATGAACATGTTGGAAAACGCTGAATGCATGGGTTATACTGAGCTGTTTCCTTACCAACTATTGTGCTTGCCACAACACTGGCCAGCGGAGTATCACAAGTACAGTTGGCAAGCACAGTATTGAACGTTAGGAAGTTTGAGTTTGTTGATGGCTATCTTATTTCTGAGAGAGTAGCATTCTGGGCAGTTGAGTGTCCTCCTTAACTAACTTTCATCCGAAACTCTGCTGCCCGTATCCTAACTCACTCCAAATCTTATGCACTTATCACCCTACACTTGCTGACATACATTGGTTCCAGGCTTGCAATGCCTGCATTTTAAAATTATCACCCTTATGTTCAAATCCTTCATTGCCTTGCCCCCTCTATCTCTGTAATCTCCTCCAGCCCTCAAATCTCCGAGATATCTACACTCCTCTAATTCCGGCCTCTTGGGCATCCCCATATTTAAATGCTCCACCATTGATGGCTGTGCCTGTGCCCTAAGCTCTGGAAATTTCTTCCCTACGCCTTCCAAATCTCTACCTTTCCTTAAACATTCCTCAAATCTACCTCTCTGATCCAAGCTTTTGGTCACCTCTCCTAATATCTCTTCATGAGCTGTGTAATTTAGTATTGTAGTGCTCTCGGGGACATTTTACATAAAGGTGCCACACAACTGATTGTCACTGTCTTTTCCCTTTCAGATGCAGATTGCCTTGCTGTACATTTCAAGCTCATCTCATTACTTCATTATGGTGTAATATGGGAATTAATTTCTGAGGGAATGAAAAAACCGGCATATTTGCAGATTGCTTCTCAAAGTGCTACTTGATTCACGAGGCTGTCAGTGGCTGTATGGAGCCGTGTTATTTCTGAGCAAGCAGGTTTCAGGCAGGCATGCAGGCAGGCAGGTGGCCTCTCGGACCGACAGTTGGCACCTACTTATTGCAGGGGCAGGAACAAAGACCACAGCATTTGCCCAGATCCGACAGATTTTTTTCTGCTTCTTTCATGTCCTTATTGATTTGATCCATTCCCTCTTCAATCCTCTCCAGTTGCTCTGAATGAGGAAGACAGTTAGTTTCCACAGACACTGACAACAAAACGAACAGGGGATCAGTGAACCCCACAAACTGATTGGGGGTTGAACCAAGGCAATTGCAAAATGGGGCATAGATGCTCTTGGAGAAGCTTCAGGATGTTGGACATTGATGTCCCCAGTTGGCACCCATACCACAGTTTACACCGCCCCAATCAGCGAGGGATTCCCTCATCCCTCTGACGAGCTACACACTTATTGAGTGAAGAAAAAGAGAGAAATTGACAGACAAAAAAAACAGTACGACATGGACACAGGAGTTCCTTACATAACCCTAACTCAGTATACAGAATGTAGGCCCTTGAAGTGCCTTTGAATGCCAATGGCTCAGGGGCAAATGGAAAGGTCCCTGGGCTTTGCTTTACCCTTTCCCTGTGAAGGTGACTGCTCATCAGGAAAGGATGTCCATCCTGGAGTTTCTGCATAACACAGCATAGAAATCGCTTCAGAGGAGAGATCTTTTTACATGGCTCCAATAACACACTTGACTGACTTTTTCATTTCTCAGGCTAGCCCGCCTTGAGGTGTCTTTACTTACAAACAGCTTGTGTGCTCTATAAATTTAGTGAAGATTGCCCAACCTCATTTCACATAGGACTCTCCGACAGCCAGTAGGCTGGGGGCTGTCTCATTTGCCTAGTCTGAACTGAGCTGAAACCTGGATCTCAGAGGTACAGGACAATGTGGCAACCCACTGTGCCTCCCATGCCCCATTTGCCAGGTCTCAAAGGCTTCCCTGGTCCTTTAGGCCTTGATGTAGCCCACCTGAATGCAATCGTGCAAAGTCAAGTAAGGCAAATCAACAGAGGGGAATTTTCAAAGTTAATTTATTAGTGACTATCTTATACTAATGTTCACTAGAATGGGAGATCAAAACTAGGGGCTATAGTATAAGGTAGTCACAAATAAATCAGATAGGGAATTCAGGGAAACTTCTTTACCCAGAGAGTGGTTCAAATGTGGAACCTGAGGAGTGGGCGAGTTGAACTGCATAGATGTATTTAATGGGAAGTTAAATGTAAACATGAAGGAGATAGGAATAGAAGGATATGCTGATGCGGTGAGATGAAGAGGGGTAAGAGGAGACTCACTCGGAGCATAGACTGGTTGAGTTGAATGGCCTGTTTCTGGGCTCTCTATTCCATGTAATTCTACGTAGAGCATTGCACATAGAATGCTAAAACAAACAATTGTCCGAACTGATGACCAAATGATCAGTATGCTGGTCTAAGTGTTAATTTAAATGATCTAAAGAGGAACTAATAGTTGCCAGTTAGCTCAGTTGGCTACGTGGCTAGCTTGTGGTTCAGAATAGCACCAACAGTGTGGGTTCAATTCCTGTATTGGACCCAAGTAGACTATTAGGACTTGCCTCTTAGCCCTGTCCCTAAGAATGGAAGGCAATAGCAACTATCACTGACAAAAGCTGCCAAGGAAACAGCTCAGGATGAAGTATCAGTAGGTAATGAGCCAAGGGTCTGTTGTCAGGTACAACATAAATGAATGAAATTGGAGACGGTGTTGTGCTGAATGTGTTAAATATTTAGCCCACTAATGTTGGCAATGTTAAGCTTTAGACTGAAGGTAGTGAATTGTTTGTTTATTCTCTGACCTAAAAGGATCGATTAATTTTATAATTTAATGTTATTGCCTGCTGGAGAGTCACTGCAGGGTTTACAACTCTGATAGGGTACCGATCAAAGTAATTTGTTTAAGCTTCCCTTCTGTGCACTGTTGTTACCTGGTAAAGATAGACGTTCAGTTACCAACAAAGGAATGCTCAGCAAATGTATTAACCAGAAGGATTATACCTCTATTTCGGATGTCTCTCCAGGGTACGAGGCGCTTGGCTGAAATTTATGACAGACTGGTATTTGGGCAGCTGCGTGCCAATAGCATTCCTGGAGTGGGATACTAACTACAGTCCTCCATCTCAATTCACAAATTAAGTACCAGCTGGAACTATATCGGTGCCTGTTTTACTGTATACTTGGTCCTGTATCATGCTTTGAAAGAAGGCTCCCCCTAGAGGCTTATCTGGTAAGGGCAGTGAACCAGACAGACTAGGCATGTTCCAAGTTTTACCAATGTTCTGGTGTTGGGCTGAGCTCAAGTAGCAGTGAAATGGTAGTGGCTTTATCACCAACGGGCTGGGGAAGAAGTGGGGAAACAGCCAGGGTTCCCACATTCCAGCTCTGGAAAATGCAAATGTGCCGGAAGAGGACCAAATAGGGAGAGTTGTGATGCACCCCATGGTTAATCAGCCTGCCATCACTTTACAATAGTTTACTTTACACTGTGCCTCACTTTCAGTGGGTGGGTTAACATGTCATATTTAGACCTTGGGTTAATGAGTGTGGTAATTAAATTGTTGCCTTAACAAAGTCAGTTTAGGTTCAAGGGTGGAGAATGGGCCAGATGGGTGAGGTAGAGTAAGGGTCAGGTGGATCATTCCCCCATCTGCAGTCAGTGACTGTAGAGGGGAGAGGCTGGGCGGGGGGGTCGGGGGTGTGGCAGGGAGGGAAATAAATATACTCAACCTTGAGTAAAACGTGCAGTAATCAAATCCGAAGGCTACTGGCTGCCAGTCTAAGGTACACTTCTAAAAGTCGTAGAAACAAACATAGCCCCAGGACTGCCAACCCCAGCAGGCAGAAGGTCCACTGATTTCTATTTAATAGGCTTCCTGCACAAATGATTTCCTTCTCTGACCTGTTGACTAGGTAATGAGTAGTCACCCACATTGGCAAGGAAAATAATTCACTTCGCAGCACCGAAGTGAGGTGGATGCTGAAAGCTTAAATGGCAGGAACTTGGTGATAAAAAGAGCAAATAATGATCTTTCAGCCCTGAGGATTAATGTGAATAGTTAAAGGGGGTGAGAATTTGCAGGGCTTTGGGAGAAAGGCAGTGGGTCTAACTGGAAAACTCTTTCAAAGAGTCAGCACAAACACGATTGGCCAAATGGCTTCCTGAGCTGAAGGATTATGATTCTATTTGGAGCCTTTCTCAGCAGTGATGATGCACAGCCTTAAACTCTGCCCTTATTGCTACTCTGGGCACTGTTCCCAGTCACCAGTATTGCTTTACTAATGGAAGGAGTTGGCGGCTGGTGTTATAATACTAGTTCTGTGTTGCATGTTAGCTGTATGTTTGCAGCTAACACTACAGATCTGCACCTACCTTCCTGCTTACCAGCAGGCTGAGAGGACAGTATCCTAATGTGTGCAAGTGCCCGCAGAGGTGGTTTGGGGGCATGTTGATGGGTGCCATCAGGCAGGCTAAATAAAATGCCTTCTTTCAATGAGTATCACTGAAATGATGGCCCACTGTCATTGGTCCATGTGGGCTTTGCCCCATCATCGAGGAGGATCCTTAGCCAGAAATATTCACATCTCAAATAGTGACTTTTAAGAAGTGTTTATTTTTGGCAGGGCTCACACCATGGCGATCTTGAGATGCGGGTCCAGTCACACGTAAAACTGTTTGGTCTTGTTAAGAACCTAAAATTACCTTTACCTAAAATTAGATAAAATACACAGCACCGGTGCCAGTGCTACTTCAGGCCCAATTTGGTTGATGAACCCAAAACTGGTGCTATAAAAATGCAGGGCCTAATGCCTATTTCAGGCGTCTGCTAGAGGCACCTAAAAAAATCCTTCCAGAAATTGGGTCAGATGTCTTTCAGGCAAGATTGGGGTTTAGGGCGCTGGTGTCGGAAATTGACCTATCATTGCACCCATTCTGCACCAGTTTTACTCCTGGCATTTCTACCCCAGTGTCTTCAGGATGGGAGGAGGAAAACAGGGGGGAAAAAAACAAAGTTAAAAATTAATTTCCTCCAGAACATCGGCAGCTGTCAAAGAGATTTACAGCCACCCAGGGCTTGAGAGCTCAATCTCCTCTATCTGGGCAGGTTCCAAGTCATTGTTGTGAAAACACAGAACTGGAAAACACTGCAATATTCATTCTTCACACGTATAACATTTTAAAGAGCCAGAATGACAAGGATGAGGAGCCTTGTCATTGCTGGCAGCTCTGACTCATTCCATCTATCCATCTGTTCTCTGTTTGGACATTTATATTTCCCACATCAACAATTCTACTGCTCCTTTTGCAAGAAGATTGCTCAACTAGTGAGGAGCTATAGACAGTTTGACTAGTCTTGTGTTGACACTTTACTGCTCACACCATGTCCCGCGCTAGGTCCTGCTTGAACATCATTCTCACTGACCTATGTGGCTCACTGCACTCCCAACACCTCCAAATTAAAATTATCATGATTTAATCCCTCCACAATTGCACTTCTCCCTATATTGAACCTTCCCTGCAGCACTACCACACTTCCCATCTCAAGTTCTCCGTTCCTCTGACTTCAGATTCCTCTGATGCACAAAAGGTTTATCCGCAAGATAAGGGTTCTTGGAGTTGGAGGTAGTATTTTAGCGTGGGTAGAGGATTGGTTAATGAATAGATAAAAGAGAATGGGCGTAAACGGGGTTTTTTCAAGTTGGCAGGCAGTGAATAGTGGAGTGCCACAAGTGTTATAATATGCCTTTAAGGGGTAGCAGCATGACATTACTGGAAGTGTGCATGCGGTCCAGTTTTAGTTTTACTTTTGTCTGTGAGCAGAACACAGCACAGCTCTGATGTCTTCAAGCTTTCTACCTTTGTGTCTCATGTGCCTAGTGTCAATAAATGAATCCACAATGTGTTTACCCAGTCCCTTATGAGTGATTGGTGCCTTCAGTTCATTATAACTACATGACAGCAAGGATCAGTGGTGGATCCTCAGCTATTTATAATCTACATTCATGACTTAGATGAAGAGACAGAGAGTAATGTATCAATGTTTGCCGATGAGGCCAAGCTAGGTGGGAAGGTAAGCTGTGGGGAGGACACAGAGAGGCTGCAAAGAGATACAGACAGGTTAGGTGAGTGGGCAACAAGATGGCAGATGGAATATAAAAAGGGAAGTGTGAAGTCACTTTGGTCATAAGAATGAAAAAGCATTTTTTTTTTAAAAGAGGGGAAAACTTGTAAATGTTATTTTCAAAGAGACTTGGGTGTGCTTGTACAAGGAACACAGAAAGCCTGCATGGAGGTGCAGAAAGTAATTAGGAAGACAAACGGCATGTTGGCCTTTATCGCAAGGAGATTGGAGGGCAAAAATAAAGAAATCTTGCTACATTTGTACAGGCCGCATCTGGAATACCGTTTTGGCCTCCACATTTAAGAAAGGATATATTTGCATTGGAAACGGTACAGCGAAGGTTCACTAAATTGGTCCCTGGGATGAGGAGGTTGTCCTATGATTAGAAGCTGAGTAAATTGGGCTTATATTCTCTGGAGTTTGAAAGAATGAGAAGCGATCTCATCGAAACCTACAAAATTCTGAAGGGGTTTGATAGGGTGGACGCTGAGAGATTGTTTCTGCTGATCAGGGAATCTAAAACACTGGGTGGGTGGGTGGGGGGGGGGGTTGCGGTGGTGGGGGCACTGTCTCAGGATAAGGGGCTAATCATTCAGGACTGAGATTAGGAGAAATTACTTCACTCAAAGGGTTGTGAATTTTTGGAATTCTCTACCCCAGAGGGTTTGTGGATGCTCCATCACTGAATACATTTACTGCTGGGATAGACAGGTTTTTGGTCTCCCAGGGAATTAAGGGATATAGGGAGCAGGCGGGAAAGTGGAGTTGAAGCCCAAGATCAGCCATGATCATATTGAATGGCAGAGCAGGCTCAATGGGCCGTATGGTCTACTTCTGCTCCTATTTCCTGTGTTCTCATGTTCTGCCTCTTGTGCACCATTCCTCTCTCTTTGCCCCAGGTCAGTGGCCATGCCTCCAGCTGACTAGGTCCCACTCTCTGGAATGCTCTCAATTTCCCCCCTGAATCTCCTCTCCTTCATGAACAACCTCCTTTGACCAAGCTATTCCTCCTGATACCTCTTATGTTGGTTCAAAGATCCAATCTCTTCACATGTCTGTGATGACCTTGAGCCATCTTGCTACATTAAAGCTACTATACAATTGCAAATGATTCTACAATAAATGGTGCTTGTAAGGACTGTTCCCTGTTTAGACTTGTGAGTCTAAAACTAGGGGACATAATCTCAGGATAAGGGGTGGGACATTTAAGACTGAGATGAGGAGGAATTTCTTCACTCAAAGGGTGGTGAATCTTTGGAATTCTCTACCCTAGAGGGCTGTGGAGGCTCAATCATTATGTTCAAGACAGAAATCGATAGATATCAAGGGATATAGTGTGGGAAAGTGGCATTGAGGTAGACGCTCAGCCATAATCTAACTGAATGGTAGAGCAGGCTTGATGGGCTGAATGGCCTACTCCTGTACCTATGCTCCTCACTGCTTGAGATGAGCTCCCTGTGAGTGCCATGCCCCACTGGGTTTGCTCAATCATAGAGTAACCTCTTCCATGCACTCAACGCTTTTAGCAGCCCTTAGCCCCATTGAATTCTTCCATTCCTCCTACCACAAAATATCACTTGTCTGTGAAGCCAAAAGTAGCATCTGTTCTATGAATTTTTAGTTCAGGGTGCTGAGAAATGGAATACTTTCCAGTTTGCACTCCACACCCTGGCATCTTGTAGAACATGGGGAAGAATTTTCACTCTTCCCTGACCCAACAATAGGGGTCATTTTAACCAAAGTTAATGACAGGAAACAGCCATTGAAGCCAACAGAGAGGAGAATGAGGCTGGGAGCAAACAAGTTTCTCTGATGCCAAATCCACCATTAAAATGATCTCTAATTTATTTTAATGCTGCGAGCTGTTACAATCTGGAATGCAGCTCCTGAGAAGATCTTGAAAGCAGACCAAGAGGAGAATTAGATAAATATTTGAAAAGAAGAATTGACGTGGCAATGGGGAAAGAGCAGAGAAGTGCGGTGAGACGGGCAGCTCTTTCCCAGGGCCAGCCCAGGCACAAAGGGCAGCATGGCCTCCTTCTGTGCTGTAAGATTCTTTGGCCCTGATATTAATGGAGGACTGGGGAGCCTGGAATCAGCTGAAGAACCCAGCAAGGCTGAGGACGTGGAGTCTGGGTCTCATCAGACTATCCATGGGCCAAGTCATACCCGGCAATCAGCCAGACTGACATGATGACCAGTGGGCGAGAGAAAGAACCCAGCATGGGAACATCTGCTCCAGGATGCAATCCAAGCTGGGTGTCCAGGTGGACTGGGAATCCAGAGCGAGGGGAAGCCTGGGTGTGAGACTTGGATGGAGGCTGATAGGCAGAGGAGGGGAGCAGAGGCTATGGACAGTAATCAGAGTTTAGTAGAGGCCTGGGGGGATTGGGGAGCATCCTGCTGAAAGCAGATCTTGAAGACTCAGCAGTTCCTGCCTTGGATTAGCTGCTGGGCACTTTCCATTAAATCATCCAGCCGTCACTTTGGAATGTTAATGAGGACCTTGGCTGTCCCTAGGGGCCTCGTCAATGCCCTGATTTCTCTGCCTGATCATTCAAAAGGGTTTTGCCCAAACCTGATATTTTAAACTCCCTGCCCAGCCTAACCCTTTCCTGCCCATCGTGGAAGGGGTGGGGTGGCTGAGGGTGTTGGGTGGGGTGGCTGAGGGTGTTGGATGGGGTGGCTGAGGGTGTTGGGTGGGGTGGTTGAGGGTGTTGGGTGGGGTGGTTGAGGGTGTTGGGTGGGGTGGCTGAGGGTGTTGGGTGGGGTGGCTGAGGGTGTTGGGTGGGGTGGTTGAGGGTGTTGGGTGGGGTGGCTGAGGGTGTTGGGTGGGGTGGTTGAGGGTGATGGGTGGGGTGTTTGAGGTTGCTGAGTGGGGTGGTTGAGGGTGTTGGGTGGGGTGGCTGAGGGTGTTGGGTAGGGTGGCTGAGGGTATTGGGTGGGGTGGCTGAGAGTGTTGGGTGGGGTGGCTGAGGGTGATGGGTGGGGTGTTTGAGGTTGCTGAGTGGGGTGGTTGAGGGTGTTGGGTGGGGTGGCTGAGGGTGTTGGGTAGGGTGGCTGAGGGTGTTGGGTGGGGTGGCTGAGGGTGTTGGGTGGGGTGGCTGCGAGTGTTGGGTGGGGTGTTTGAGGTTGCGAGTGGGGTGGTTGAGGGTGTTGGGTGGGGTGGCTGAGAGTGTTGGGTGGGGTGGTTGAGGGTGTTGGGTGGGGTGGCTGAGGGCGCTGAGTGGGGTGTTTGAGGTTGCTGAGTGGGGTGGTTGAGGGTGTTGGGTGGGGTGGTTGAGGGTGTTGGGTGGGGTGTTTGAGGGTGTTGGGTGCAGTGACTGAGGGCACAGGGTTGGGTAGCTGAGGGCTCAGGCTGGGGTGGGGTGGTTCAGGGCGCGGGTCGGGGAGATGTTAATTGCAAGGCCCATGTGTCTCAGCCTATGGCAGCAGAATGCCCACGACTGCACCTGTCTAATTGTCTAATTCCAAACCAGACACCCCTTTCATGTTTGAGTGAAATTTGCTCAGATTAGTTACACCTGATGCTGAGTTAGGGGCAGTTCTCACTGCAGTCCCAATCCTTTAGTCTGAATGGATTCCCAAAAGTTTAGTTAAGAGAGACAGTGGTATAGTGGTAATGTCACTGGCCTGTTAATCCGAAGACCTAGGCTTATACTGTATGGATAGAGGTTCAAATCCCCATGACAGCTAGTGGAATTTAACATTCAATTAATAAAATTTGGAATATAAAGCTGGTTTCAGTAGTGGTGATCATGAAACTACCATTGATTGTTGTGAAAACCCATCTAGTTCACTAATGTCCTTTAGGGAAGGAAATCTGCCGTCCTTACCTGGTCTGGTCTGGCCTACATGTGACTTCATAGCTGACTCTTAACTACCCTTCTGAATCATTTGGCAAGTCATTCAGTTCAAAGGCAATTAGGGATGGGCAATGAATGCTGGCCTTGCCAGTGATGCCCACATCCCATGAAAGAATAAAGGAGACACAAAACATCCTCTGAACAAATAACTTTAATAACAACTAAACATGCAGAAAAAATTTCTCTGCTTCATTTTTAATACCCTTTGCGCACTTTTTAAAACCTAAACTCGTTAACAACCTCACTAAATAGTGCACAGAGGATTTTGACACAAAGCTTGGGAAATTGCCAGGTTTCCAGGATTACTGGGGTTACAATTCACAGACACTGTTCAGAAGCTGCAGAGATCTTTCAGAGATATTTTTCAGAAATAGATCACAGGCCCTGAACATTTGAATCGGAGGGACATAGGCTGGGATTAGGGTGTGAGGAGGGTGTGAGGGTTGGAGGGAGGGAGAAGGCCATGGGGTTTCACACCTCCCCCTGCTACGTATCCTGCCAATGGAATTCTAGGCATTCACACAAAGTAGAAATAACATTTGTTACCTGCATATTTACTGAGAGTTGGTAATGATCAGATCAGTTAGTGTTTTGAATGCAATAACATTGATCTAAGGCAGTGTTATCCAGGACTGAAATTGTCGCAAATCAACTGAAGTTAGAAGTTTGGAGAAATTCTATTGTTGTGATCTCGGAAAGCACTACCTGACAGGGCAGAGGAAGCAGATTCAATCGTAACTTTTGAAGGAATGATTTGATGAAATGTTCTGTACATTGAGATTTGTTGGAACCCAGAATGTTTTACCACAGCAAGTACTTGAGGCAGAGTCCAGGACAGGACGAATTTTAAAGAAGATTTGAAGTACATGAAGATGGAGGTTAATGGAGGAGAGCAGGGCAGAAGGATTAGTTTCAGCCTCCTCTAGTAAAGGGGGGACACTTACACAATGGGCCAAATGGTCTCCGTCCGCTGTAAACCTCCAAGTTCTATGAAGCATGGATTTGAGTAATGTAGACAAATGCTAGTATTTTAAAACTAGCAGAGGATTGAAGATTAGAAGTGAGTTCACTGGGCAATGTTTCATGGTTGGATGAAGAACTCCCATAATTCTATGAATTAGGCGTCACAGGAGACTTTTTGACTCATCATGCCTGTGAATCTTTCCCTTTTTAAGATCCAATTCCCTCTCTCACAATGTTAGGGATGGCAAGCTGTTTGATGCACATGGAGGATGCACTGCTTGGATCAGATATGTTAATGTGCATCTCGTTCTCTGCCAACCGTCAAAATTATTCACAAAAAGAATTCACATTATTGCCTTTGTTGAACACTGCTCAGGGCAGCCGTTTGTCCAAAGCTGAACTGTGTGTTTTGTGGAATGGGGCGCGCGCTCCCCCATGGCCTTATGTTTCTAAAACTATAACAGGATGGATTTTACAATCAGTTGATAGGTGTAGAAGAACCAGAGGCGAGATGAAGAAGAATATTTTCACATATTATGCTGGGTGATCACATGGTTGGGGATTTAGTGATCACATGGTTGTGGGCAGGATTGGTGATCACATGGTTTGGGGAATTGATGATCATGATTGGGGATTGATCATATGGTTGGGGGACTGAACATGTGATTGGGGGAATTTGGTGATCAAATGGTTCAGGGATTTGGTGATCACATGGCTGGGGAATTGGTAATCACCTGGTTGGGGGAATTGATGATCACATGGTTGTGGGAATGGGTGATCACATGGTTGTGGGAATGGGTGATCACATGGTTGTGGGAATGGGTGATCACATGGTTGTGGGAATGGGTGATCATATGGTTGTGGGAATGGGTGATGACATGGTTGTGGGAATGGGTGATCACATGGTTGTGGGAATGGGTGATCAATGGTTGGGGATTGATCATATGGTTCAGCGATTGGTGATCGCATGGTTGGGGGATTTGGTGATCACATGGTTGGGGAATTTGGTGATCACATGGTTGTGGGAATGGGTGATCACATGGTTGCAGGAATGGGTGGTCACATGGTTGGGAATTTGGTGATCACATGGTTGGGGGATTTAGTGATCACATGGTTGGGGGAATTGATGATCACATGGTTGTGGGAATGGGTGATCACATGGCTGCAGGAATGGGTGATCACATGGTTGGGGATTTGGTGATCACTTGGTTGGGGATTTGGTAATCACATGGTTGGAGATTGATCATATGGTTGAGCGATTGGTGATCACATGGTTGGGGGATTTGGTGTTCACATGGTTGGGGATTTGGTAATCACATGGTTGGGGATTGATCATATGGTTGAGCGATTGGCGATCAAATGGTTGGGGGATTTGGTGTTCACATGGTTGAGCGATTGGTGATCACATGGTTGGGGAGATTTGGTGATCACATGATTGGTGCAGAATTGGTGATCACATTGCTGGTGGGATTTGGTGATCAAATGGTTGGTGCAGAATTGATCACATGGTTGGGGATTTGGTGATCATGACTGGGGGATTGATCATATTGTTGGTGGACTCTTGATTATATGATTGGGGGGATTTGGTGATTATATGGTGCAGAATTGGTGATCACACATTTTGGGGATTGGCAAATTTCACCATTCCTGTATTGGTGATTTTAGTTTGGCAGCAGCAGTCTTTTGCCCTTCTTCCAGCTCCCTAAGTTACCATCCCAAAACATTATTCTTTCTGGTGGGTAAATATAGTTTGCAAAAATGTGAATGAGTAGCTTGCAGTTTTGGTTAATAGAAAGCCTGGTTCTGAACCTATGCATGCAATAGGCTGGAATGGCCCCTCAGTTAATTCAGTGTGGTTTGCTTATCATGAAGGTGCTATGTCACCCTGCCTTACCCTAAGTGACCTACTCCATGCGTATACTAGACAGTGAGCGTCACCAGGTTGCCTGATCCTGAAGGAGACCACAGCCAAAAATTCAGCCTCCTGAATGTTCATGAGAGGGAACCCTGCCTGATTTGTTCCCTAACCTCCCTCCAGCTAGGATCAGCTAACTCAGCATAGATCGAGGGCTGAAACAAAGACCATTTGGACAGCATGGCTCAGTATCAGAAAGGGTTTGAACTATTGGAAGAAATTGTGCTCTCCACGTGAGGAATTACGCCATCCAGTAAAACTTAAATCAGCACCTTTCAATGTGGTGAATGTTTTACATCATTGCCCCTCCCCGTCCCAGATATGTACCCATATCACTGAAATCCACCTACCTCCTTGTTCATCCAACATGACAAGAGTCCTGATCCCAGCATCTTTGCTCTGTGTGAGTTGATAAGAAAAAGAATGTTAGAGCGACAGAATGGGAATTATCCAGAACTGCACAAGTGAAATACCAGCTCTTGCCTGTACATCAGTAATTCAATCCATTTACATCCCATTTAATAGATTGCTGATAAACGTATAACCAATGCATGCTGGAAAAAGCAGATCAGCATTAAGATTTAAACAAATTACACACAAGCATTAGCAACGAAGTTGCATCTCAACCATCACTAAATCTCCATCAAATTATCCTAATGCATCACAGTTCTTGTAGAAATTAGATTCTGTGTAAATGAAAGGAAAGACACTTCTCATTAGGGCATTCCAAAGTGCTTCACAGCCAAAGGGATCTTTTTGAAATGTTGTTACCGTCTGATTAATTCGGCTTTGCATTACACCACACAGGGTTGTGAGTAAATCTAGGCAAGCAGTGAAAATTCCACTCAGCCTACACAGGCTCATTTCTAATATTAATGAGTGTAAACTTCTGGTAGAACAAATTGGAAGGAATGAAAACACAATTAATAATGGATGTATCTCATGCTGTCTTTTAAGGCATCCAGCATGATATCTGCCAGTTCTGATATTTAATTAAATTACTTTCTATTTAAACAGCCTCACTTCAGACTCCATAAACAGACTCTGTCCTGTGCCAATCCAGAAGATCCAGGTTTTCAGATCTGTCATTGTGGAGTTGTGTGACACTGAAGATCAGGTTTCAATGACACTACTTTCAAGCTGTTCCCTCTAAGCTGCGCAGAAACCCAGAAATTCCCACAAAGGTCAAGCACAAGTTTAAGTCACCGCTGCATGCAGCCAGGGAAAATAATGTAAAGGTCCCACACATTCAAATGAGTAGCAGAATAGAACAAAAAATAATTAGAGGGTATATGACTTGCAGGAGTCTGTTCAGATCTGTTAAACATGTCTCTTGCTGCACTTCATGCTCGCTCTCTGCATGAATAATGGAATAGTAAATATTGACTAGAGTGAACACAGACCAGAGTGAACACAGACCAGAGTGAACACGGACCAGAGTGAACACAGACCAGAGTGAACACAGACCAGAGTGAACATGGACCAGAGTGAACACGGACCAGAGTGAACACAGACCAGAGTGAACACGGACCAGAGTGAACACAGACCAGAGTGAACACAGACCAGAGTGAACATGGACCAGAGTGAACACAGACCAGAGTGAACACGGACCAGAGTGAACACGGACCAGAGTGAACACAGACCAGAGTGAACACAGATCATGGTAAATACAATCTAGAGTGAACATGGACCAGAGTGAACACGGACCAGAGTGAACATGGACCAGAGTGAACACAGACCAGAGTGAACATGGACCAGAGTGAACACAGACCAGAGTGAACACAGATCATGGTAAATACAATCTAGAGTGAACACGGACCAGAGTGAACACAGACCAGAGTGAACACGGACCAGAGTGAACACGGACCAGAGTGAACACAGACCAGAGTGAACACGGACCAGAGTGAACACGGACCAGAGTGAACACAGACCAGAGTGAACATGGACCAGAGTGAACACGGACCAGAGTGAACACAGATCATGGTAAATACAATCTAGAGTGAACATGGACCAGAGTGAACACGGACCAGAGTGAACATGGACCAGAGTGAACACAGATCATGGTAAATACAATCTAGAGTGAACATGGACCAGAGTGAACATGGACCAGAGTGAACATGGACCAGAGTGAACACGGACCAGAGTGAACATGGACCAGAGTGAACACAGACCAGAGTGAACATGGACCAGAGTGAACACAGACCAGAGTGAACACAGATCATGGTAAATACAATCTAGAGTGAACACGGACCAGAGTGAACACGGACCAGAGTGAACATGGACCAGAGTGAACACGGACCAGAGTGAACACAGATCATGGTAAATACAATCTAGAGTGAACATGGACCAGAGTGAACACGGACCAGAGTGAACATGGACCAGAGTGAACACAGACCAGAGTGAACATGGACCAGAGTGAACACGGACCAGAGTGAACATGGACCAGAGTGAACACGGACCAGAGTGAACATGGACCAGAGTGAACACGGACCAGAATACACTCAGACCATACTACTCGCGTAATCTGAATATTCACTTGTAATCCAGTGTAAGTATAAGGTATAAAAGAAAACCAAATATTGTCGAGGTCACGAACGAATATTAAACATGTATGTATCTGACAAAGACCATTCTGGATAAATAGTCTTTTTTGAAATTTCTGCATTGTTATATTCGCCTGGATTTCCCTCACATCATCTTTCACTCTCAAATATTTTACCAAACAATCTTGTCAGTGTCCTTCTCTTTTACAGAAGGGTTGCCATCCAGACTGTGAGCCTATCCTTTCATAATGAAAGTTGTGTCTGATGATGCTCCTCTGAAGCAGTTTACAGCTGCAATCTCCTCTCGGGCCACTCCTGATGATGGCAGCAGCTCCTCCGCCCCTCCGCCAGTGACCATCACATCTGAACAGTCCATGATGACTGAGGAGTGCCCAGCCATGGCGCTGGACTCTCCCACCCTTCAGAGGCCCCAGCACCCAGAGGATGGCCGCCAAGGTCATCAAGGTCGATGGGCCATCGGAGTTAGCAGCCCCTACCTCCAATCCAGCTGCCAGCGAGAGGGAAGCATCAAGATGTAGCACTCGCAAATGGAAATTTAAGTTACAATGGTCACATTAGGGGGTTTCATGGGTGACTAATGTTTCCTTGGCACGTGCGTAATGGTGCATATATATCTTTGCCTTGATTATTACTTTGACTCCTTGCTTTGGATTCCTAACTGAAAGTCCTCTGAATCAAGGCCTCCCTGGTCTCCCTGCCTCCCAATTTCCTCACATTGGGATCCTGCTCCTCACCCTGGGGCTCCTCAGTCTCCCCCTCAGACTCAGCACTCGATTCATCCTCTGCGACCTGTGGAGCAGGATTGCTGTCTTCATCCTCCAATGGATTCCCCTTGACAGGACCGTTTATGTCTTGAGTCTATCAGTTCACTAGTCAAGTCAACTCGAATTGCACGCCCTCATATATACTTGTTAGTTGATGCTCACTATCAATAACAGAGAGAGACCAACATAATAACAAACTGTGATTGTTTATTGCAACAGAGGGCAGAGCACTAAATCCTTGCGTGCTCCGACAACCACCTCCAGCTCTAGACGTACAGTTAGCTAGGAGTCCATGCTGTACAGTGATTGGTCAGTACTGTCACATGGTTAGTCCACTTGCATTCTCTTAAAGGTACATGGTACTCCACTTTACCACAGAGCCAGAGTGTGCAGTGTGCAGCATACAACAGCAATAGCAATCAGGAGGATATTACAGTGATCCCTCTGAGAGGTCAAGGCAGTGAAACCTCACCTTGAGTAGGCCTATGGCCCTCTCAGTGACTGCCCTTGTGGAGGCATGACCTCAGCTGCAGTCTTCGGGTGTTTCAGCAGCATCATCAGCCTCCTTTCCAGCGGATAGCCTTTGTCCCCCAGGAGTCAGCTTTCCAAGCATGCCGGAGCAATTAAAAGCCTCAGCGCCCGGGAATGACGGAGGACAGAGGCATCATGGCAGCTTCCTGGATACCTGGCCCAAGCCTGCAGTATCGGACTCTTGTGGTCACAAATGACTGGAACATTGAGAGAGTGGAAGCCCTTTCTATTGACAAAGACACCTGGCTCACCCGCTTGCACCTTTATGGGCACATGCGTGCAGCCAATGACTCCCTGGATACGAGGAAATCCAGCTCTGGCAGCGAATCCTCTGGCTCGCTCTGCCTGGCTGGCCTCGTCAGTCCTGATGTGAACAAAGGTGCCGACCCTTCGGAACAGTGCATCTGTGACTAACTTAATGCAGCTGTGGGCAGCTGATTGAGAGAAACCACAGAGAGCTCCTACTGACCCCTGGAAAGAACTGGAGGCATAAAAGTTCAGGGCCACTGTCACTTTCAGAGCCACTGGCACAGGGTGGCCACCTACACAGTTGGATGCAATTTCAGGGTCGATTATTTCTCATATGGAGGTGACAGTATCCCTGGAGAGGCAGAGCTTTCTTCGACACTGAACCCCTGACATGTCCAGGGAGCATGATCTCTGCCTGTAGACTCTGCCTGCTGGGTAGTGGCGCCTTCTCCAGAATCTTCTGCTTTGCTCTTCATGGTGGCTCTCCGCCCCCAGTGGCTGCACCTCTCACAGCCATAGGTTCAACTCTGGCATGCTGCCTGTGGGCAAGTAACCCCCCCCTCCATTCTGGCCCTCTCCTCTCCTTCTAAGGAGGTCCCTGCAGCAGAGTACACAATCCCTGTTTTTTGTCCCAATGGGGGTTGCACAGTTTCTGCTCTGAAGGCTCCTCTCGGCAGAAAGCGTCTGCAAGTGCTGACAAATCAGAGATCTCTGCAGAACACCAGAAAAATGCCAGAAATGATCTCTGCACCAACTCCAAGCAACTCACATCAAAACTCCTAACTACTCACCTTACCAAGTCCCTATAGACCTTTTATCCTGCCCTGGATATAGAATTCATGAAAACCGTGAAGGCCGCCTGGCCGAGTGGCCTGTGTGCCAAGCGTAAAAGCTCACGGGCCACTCAAAATTGCTGTCAATTGCTTTTTAAATGGGCTTATTTGGCCCTTTAACTGTTGGGTGGGCGCGGTGCCATCTTCTGAGCGTGCCCACCAAACGAAATATGGTGAGGCACCATTTCACATTCGAACGTGTCTGCCACGCAGCTATCCAGCAAGCGGAAAATTCTGGCCCATGTTAAAGTTGCTGTGTAAATACGTGCAGCTGTTGTTGTTGAAACGCTTCGCAGGCTGTTATCAGTAAGGGAAAGCAGCCTCCTTCAAACTTCTTCCGGTGTTGGTGAAACAATAAAACCTCATTTGTACCAGATCCAGGAGGAGTTTTACGCAAATTAATAAAAGCTGTTTGAAACACAGATCTCCATCAAACATTTATTGTTAAACTGCCCTGCAGATACGTTGAGTAAAGCTTCCCAATGCGGAGACTTGTTCTTAATGAGTCTCAAACACACATTTCTAATTTCTAAGATGGTTGCATAGGAATATTCAGATGATTTACACAAGTAATTACGTGTCCAGTCATCAGACAGTTTGCTCAGCTGAAGCACTTGCTTGGATACTCAGTAGTGTGGAGCTCATAAAAACAAAAAGCTAAAAGCTACTGCGGATGCTGGAAATCCAAAACAAAAACAGAATTACCTGGAAAAATCCAGCAGGTCTGGCAGCATCGGTGGAGAAGAAATCAGCTGACGTTTCGAGTCCTCAAGGGTCGAAGGGTCGTGAGGACTCGAAACGTCAACTGATTTCTTCTCCACCGATGCTGCCAGACCTGCTGGATTTTTCCAGGTAATTCTGTTTTTGTTTTGAGTGTGGAGCTCATGTTGGGTAGTTACCTGCATCTAGAGCTCCATCTGCTGTGGGATGTGGAACAATGAGTCAGTTCACATGGTAGCTTGGAAATAAAGAATTCACTTGAAATAAAAACATTAGGCTTCTCTTCAGTCACTTAAAGAGCTAAAGAGATAAGGCACAGCCTCATCTGTAAAATCTCTTTTCTTTACAAAATCCTCAATGTGTTGTTGCTTCCCAGATCCTCAAATTAGAGAAGTGCAGAGATCCTGGGGGGTGGTGTGACTGGAGGATATTATAGGGATGGGGATCAGTGAGACGATAGAGGGACTTGAAAACAAGGATGAGAATTTTAAAATGGAGGCTTTGCTTGACTGGGAGCCAAAGTAGGTCAGTGAGTGAAAGGGTGATGGGTGAAGGTGACTTGGTGCAAGTTAGAATATTGGGCAGTAGAGTTTTGGGTGAGGTCAAATTTACAGAGGGTGCAAGGCAGGAGGTCAATCAGGATAGCACTGGAATGGTTGAGTCTAGAGGTAACAAAGGCACAGATGAGGGCTTTAGCTCAGATAAGGTTCAGTTAGAATGTCAAGGTTGAAAACAAGTTGGTTCAGCCTCAGTCAGTTACCTAGGTGAAGGATGGCCTGGAGGCTAATTAATGGAGTTTGTGACAGGGACCAAAAACACTGACTTCAGTCTTCCCAATGATTAACTTGTCGGACAAGCAGTGTGACAATGGAAGGGTCAATAGAGATAGTGGTTAGGTAGAGCTGGGTGTCGTTGGCATGCATATAAAAACTAACCCAGTGTTTTCAGATGATGTCGCCAGGTAGCAGTATGTAGATGAGAAATAGGAGGGAGCCAACACTGATCCTGGGGTATACCAGGGGTAATGGTATGGGAGCAGGAAGAGACATGACTGCAGGTGATTCTCAGGCTATGATTAGATAGACACAATGGAACCAGATGAAAGCACTTCTACCCAGCTGGATGACAATGGAAAGGTGTTGGAGGAGGATGTATGGTCAACTTTGTCAAAAGCTGCAGGCAAATCAAAAAGGATGAGGGGGATAGTTTGCCATAGTTACAATCACATAGGATGCCATTTATGAATTTGATAAGGGCCATTTCAGTACTTTAATGGACACAGATTTGGGAGGCAACAACAGTCACAAGTACATAACATCAGGGACCTTATCCATCAGTTTTCCTTCTATCTTTCCTCCAATGACCAGTGCTTCTCTACGTATTGCAGAGCAATGCACACATAGGATGGTTTGCAGTGGGTTGACTGGTAAATGTGGTGCTGAGCCATATTGGCCAAGAGTTTGAAGAGAGATAGTCAACAGACACAGTAATTAAAGTGTAGGGCTGATTGTCCGACATGGCATGCCCAGAAAGGAGTGTGCTCACAGGGAGTGATGGCCAAGAAACTAAGGCCCAACTTGTCGCTGAGTCAAAAGGGCTTTGTGCCTTAGTCAAAATGGCACCAGATCTCTGATTCTGGGGATCCTGCCCCAGTATCCAGCACCCTCCATTTTCGATTTTCACCTGGGGGGTGGTGGAATGGGGATGGGAAGTATTTCCCGTGTCTGCAATTCACAGAGGCAGCAGCACATTTAAAATGCTGCAGTTTTAAATGTGCTGCTACCTTGATTCAGGGGCAATTTTCATCACCCAGGTTTCTGAAACACGACTCGTGGGCTGTCAAATCATTTAAATCCCCTGCCTTTAAATCTTTGAAAAAGATGTCTGGAGTTTTAACAAAAAAATCATTGCTTGCTATTTCACTCTGTCTGTTGATATAAGCTAGATGGCTCCCATTACCAAATTACTGCTACATGGCTGATTTCATAACCTTCCATTATCACAGTAGGGTGCCTGCCACTTCACAGTTTGATTGAGATCTACAAATGGTTATAGAATCTTCGAAGTGGAACTATGAATTCCAGTGCTTGTTGTTATAATGTTTCATGTAGTTGAAGGAATGTAAGCGTCGTAAATTGCTTTTTATGAATGAGAATATTTTTTCAATATAGTGAAGCCTGGAATAGACACTTAGGGCAGAATTTTGCCCTTGTCGGGCAGGCTCAATGGGGGCAGGTGGGGTAGGTCAGGAAGCCACCCGCCGCCTGCGATCGGTACCGGACCGCGATTTCATGCTGGCGGACCAATTAAGGGCCGCGTTTCTCGCCATTGGACGTCAGGAACCTCATTGTAATACATCAGCATATCAGTATAAGCCCAGCCTGCCGGAATTGTGTGTCATCACCCCCCCGCTGGATTGTCTGCCCACTCACGCCGACATATTTCACAACAGCATTTAAAAGGCGTGCACCTGGCGGGCTGCACTTTCAGGGGAGTACACAATAATGTTGCAGAGCGCTCGCCCGTGTCGCCTGTTGGGCTTTAAGGTTGGGACACATTGGTGGGGGGGCGCTGCAAGGGCTGCCTTCCGGTTGAAGCAAGTGAGTGGCTGGGGGTGGAGAGCAAGGGAAGCGGCCACTCATTAGGGAAACCTTGTATAAAGTGACCATTGCTCTGCAGCTGAGACAGTTCAGGAGCAGTCACATTGATATGATTGGAGTTGGGCCTCTAGCTTTTCTGCCCGCTCATGCAACACAGAGGCATCAAAGTCGACCAAGTGCTCCAGAGCTTTTCACCCCTCAAGCACAGACTGAAAACTAATGAGCATTTTAGTGGGCTGCGGAACAGTTGGACGACTGGGCACATTGTATAATCCCCTTGCTAAAGCTGGGCTGTGGAACAGTCACTGCTGGAGATGCTCACAGCCCCTTGCAATGTCATCATCCCGGTTTGGACCAGTCTCCCCATGGTTCAAGCTAACAGGGCAGCCTTGCTTAGGAGAATGCCTGCACCTGAACTGAGAGCACAACATGCAGTCCAATGGGAAAAGCTGCCACCAATCGGTTGGGTGGAATGAGGTGGAGGTGGATGGGGTTTCAGGCAGCCATGCAACGCACTAATTTCTGGCCATCCAAGTGGTGGCCAGCACTCTCCAGGATGCATTAAGGGGCCTTCAGACTTAACCAAGACAGGTTCTTAGTACACCCATGCCAGCCCATGTGTCTCTCTCTTTCATCCTGCAGGAGGAGTGCATCAGGATCATGGAGCCTGGTGACCTAGCTGTGTGCCTGGTGGCTTACAGAGAGTGAAAACAATGGGGAAGAGAGTGACTGAGGTGCCTGGCTGCGCAGAGGAAGGAGCAGCACCCTCTGGAAGAAAGGGCGGCGGCTGGGGCTCCTAAACGCACTGCCGAAGAGCCACAGTGAGCAGTTGCTGGTCGATGCCTAGCTAGACTCAGGGTCCATAGACGCCGCCTTTCATTCCTGCAGATGACCCAAGAACCAGTGCCACCGAAGACTGCACATGTCTAAGAAACTGGTCAACCACATCTGTCAGCTCCTGCAGGATTTGGCACCACAGAGACATGGAGGGCATCCACTGCCAGTGCCAATGAAAGTGACCGTGGCATTCAATTTCAACGCCAGTGGCTCCTTTCAGGACTCCACAGGTGACCTCTGTGGGATCTCACAAGCCTCCACCTACAAATGCATCCATGAGGTCACGGATGCCATCTTTGCGAGAGCACACAACTCTGTGCATTTTGGCCGGGACCAGGAGAGCCAGGATGCAGGAGCGATTGGATTTGCCCAGATCTCGGAATTCCCACAGGTGCTGGGTGCGATCGAATGCACTCATGTGGCACTCAGATCTCCATCGCAACACATGGTCAAATATGTCAACCGCAAGAGATTCCATTCGCTGGATGTACAGCTGGTGTGCGACCAACACAAACGCATCCTGCAGGTCTACGCACGGTTTCCTGGGAGTGTGCATGACTCCTAGATTCTCAGTCACAGATCCCTGAAATCTTTCAGGGTCCACAGAGGCTGCAGGGATGGCTCCTCGGGGACAAGGGACACAGAGGATGTGGCTGATGACACCCATGCAGCGGCCTCAGGCTGCAGCAGAGCGAATGTATAAAGAGGCTCATGCTGCAACTCGCAACTTGGTGGAGCAGACCATCAAATGAAAATGAAGTTCTGGTGCAAGGACTGGTCTGGGAGAGCCCTGCAACATAGTCCACGGAGGGAGTCACGCATCGTCGTCGTCTCCTGCACCCTTTACAATCTGGCATTGCAACGGGGAGAGGAGCTGGCTGAGGAGGGAATGGAGGAGCTGGAGGTCTCCACCAATGAAGAGGACACCAACGGGGATGAGGGTGAGGAGGTGCTCGAAGGCAATGATAATGGGCATGAGGCCCTCGCACTGGCCAGACGAGGCAGGCACGCTCGGGAGGCCCTCATAGCTTGCTAGGTTTGTGGAGATAATGATGACATGCGGTGAGGAGACAACATAGATCCTCACAATGCATCTATGAATGTTTGACTCCAGTCTGGATTATGGCAACGCACATAACCTCTGTGATAATGCCCCTATCATGGAGATGCAGTGGAGACCCTAATAGTTGCTCGATTGCAGGTGGATGATGATGACATGCAGTGAGGACACTCTATATTTCTTCACACAGCCTCTGAGAATGTCTGACTCCTGTTCGGTCGAGGGCAGCTGGCTTGCGCTCTGTGATCAGGGTCATATCATAGAGACATAAAAACATAGAAAATAGAAGCAGGAGTAGGTCATTCAGCCCTTCGAGCCTGCTCCACCATTCAATGTGATCATGGCTGATCCTCTATCTCAATGCCATACTCCCGCGCTCTCCCCATACCCCTTGACGCCTTTAGAGATAGAAATCTATCTATTTCCTTTTTAAATATATTCAGTGACTTGGCCTCCACAGCCCTCTGTGGTAGAGAATTCCACAGGTTCACTACTGTCTAAGTGAAGAAGTTTCTCCTCATCTCAGTCCTAAATGGCCTACCCCGTATCCTGAGACTGTGACCCCTTGTTCTAGACCCCCCCAGCCAGAGAAAACATCCTCCCTGCATCCAGTCTGTCCACCCCTGTCAGAATTTTATACGCTTCAATGAGATCCCCTCTCATTCTTCTGAACTCCAATGAATACAGGCCTAGTCGGCCCAATCTCTCTTCCTGCCATCAAAAAAATCCCGCCATCCCAGGAATCAGTCTGGTGAACCTTCACTGCACTCCCTCTATGTCAAGTATAACCTTTCTTAGGTAAGGAGACCAAAACTGCACACAAAATTCCAGGTGTGGTCTCACCAATGCCCTATATAGCTGCAGTAAGACATCCTTGCTCTTGTACTTAAGTCCTCTTGCAATGAAGGCCAACATACCAATTACCTTAAGATAAAAGCAAAAAACTGCGGATGCTGGGAATCCAAAACAAAAACAAAAATACCTGGAAAAACTCTGTTCTGTTGAAGGGTCATTCGGACTCGAAACGTTAACTGTGCTCCTCTCTGCAGATGCTGCCAGACCTGCTGAGTTTTTCCAGGTATTTTTGTTTTTGTTACCATTTACCTTCTTAACTGCTTGCTGCACCTGCATGCTTGCTTTCAGTGATTGGTGTTCAAGGACACCCAGGTCCCTGTGTACATCAACATTTCCCAATCCATCACCATTTAAATAATACACTGCCATTCTGTTTTTTCTACCAAAGTGGATAACTTTACACATATCCACGTTATACTGCATCTGCCATGTATTTGCCCACTCACTCAACTTGTTTAAATTGCCTTGAAGCCTCTTAACATCCTCCTCACCGCTCACATTCCCACCTAGTTTTGTGTCGTCAGCAAACTTGAAAATATTACATTTGGTTCCCTTATCCAAATCATTGATATATATTGTGAATAGCTGGGGCCCAAGCATTGATCCCTGCAGCACCCCACTAATCACTGCCTGCCATTCCAAAAGAAAACCATTTATTCCTATTCTCTGTTTCTTGACTGCTAACGAATTCTCAATCCATGCCAATATATTACCCCCAATCCCATGTGCTTTAATTTTGCACACTAACCTCTTATGTGGGACTTAATCAAAAGCTTTCTGAAAAGCCAAATACACCACATCCACTGGTTCTCCCTTATCTATTCTGTTAGTTACATCCTCAAAAAACTCCAGTAGGTTTGTCAAATATGATTTCCCTTTTGTAAATCCTTGTTGGCTTTGTCTAATTCTGTTGATATTTTCTAAGTGCCCTGATTATCACATCCTTTATAATAGACTCTAGCATTTTCCCTACCACTTGTGTTAGGCTAACCGGTCTGTAATTCCCTGGGCAGGATTTTCAGGTCGTTGGGCGGGCAGGGTGGGTGAGCCCGGGAGCATCCGGAAAACAGTCCACCGTCCGTGATCGGCCCCCAACTGCGATTTCACGCTGGCTGGCTAATTAACCAGCCAGTGAATGGCGCGCTGAAAGGCTCAGCGCTACCGGGGTGGGGGAAGGGGGGCGGGCAGGAGGAGGGCGAGCACTAAATTCTGTGCAGGCGCCGGGGAGTGTGCACAGAGCTGCCTTAGGGAGCTGAAGAATTTTAAAATCAAAAATAGATAATATGAAAGTCTGAAAAAAAAGTCCTCACATAGGACTCACTCACATGCACATATACACAATAAAAATTCTGTCAAAACATTTTCACTTTTTAAAATTAATGTCGTAAACCTCGTGGATGAGGTTTCCTCAAAGATGCAAAAGCCGCCAAGCTGATTTGCCCGCCCGCCAACCAACGTCTGTTAATTAATGATTTAATGGCCTTAATAGGCCTCTTAATTGTCAGCGGGCGCACTGCCAACTCTTGTGTATGCCTGCCGACCAAAATATTGCGTGAATGTGTGATGACATCGGGATGCTCACCCAATGTCATCATGCGCTATTTCACGCTCGAGTGTGTCGGGTACGTACCCACACGCCGAGCGGAAAATTCTGCCCCCTATTTTCTCCGCCCTCCTTTTTTAAATAGCGGGGTTATATTTGCCACCCTCCCATCTGCCAGGACTGTTCTAGAGTCTACCAAATTTTAGAAGATGACAACCAACACATCCACTATTTTCATGGCCACCTCCTTTAGTACATTGGGATGTAGGTTATCAGGCCCTAGGGACTTAACAGCTTTCAGTCTCATTAATTTCTCCAGCACTGTTTTTTAGTTATACTAATTTCTTTCAATTCCTCCTTACTAGACCCTCAATTCCTTAGTATTTCTGGGAAGTTATTTGTGTCTTCCTCTGACAGAACTAAAGTAGTTGTTTAATTGCTCTGCCATTTCCTTGTTCTCTATTATAAATTCTCCCGTTTTGGACTGTAAGGGACATACATTTGTCTTCACCAATTTTTTTCTTTTTATATACTTACAGAAGCTTTTACAGCCTTCTTTTATGTTCCTTGCAAGTTTACTCTAATACTCTATTTTTCCCCTCTTAATCAATCTCTTGGTCCTCCTTTGCTGAATTCTAAACTGCTCCCAATCCTCAGGCTTGCTACTTTTTCTAGCAACTTCTCTTTGAATCTAATACTATCCTTAATTTATTTCGTTAGCCATGGTTGGGCCACTTTTCTTGTTGTGTTTTTGAGCCAGAAAGAAATGTACAACTGTTGCAATGCATATATTCATTCCTTAAATTTTGGCCACTGCCTATCCAACGTCATGCCTTTTAATGAAGTTCCCCAATCCCCCTTAGCCAACTCACGCCTGATACCTTCGTAGTTTCCTTTGTTTAGATTTAGGACCCAAGTTTCGGATTCGACTACTTCACTTTCCAACCTAAGGAAGAATTCTATTATGTTATGGTCACTATTCCCTAAAGGACCCTGCACAACAAGATTGCTAATTAACCCCTTCTCATTGCCTAAAACCAAATCTAGAATAGCCTGTTCCTTAGTTGGTTCCTCGACATACTGATCTAAAAAACCATCTCATACACACTCCAGGAATTCGTCCACCACAGAATTATTGCTAATTTGGTTTGCTCAGTCTATATGTAGATTAAAGTCACCATGATTACTGTAGCACCCTTGTTATATGCATCTCTAATTGCCTGTTTAATACCATCCCCTAATTTACTGCTACTGTTTGGAAGCCTATAGACAACTCCCACTGATGTTTTCTGCCCCTTGTTGCTTCTTAGCTCCACCCAGACTGATTCTATATCTAGATTTTCTGAGCCAACATCCTTTATCACTATTGCACGGTTACATCCTTCATTTCTATCTTATTTTTATGTTTCCCTTTCTTATGTCTTCGCTCAGGTTCCCATCCCCCTGCCACTCTGGTTTAAATGCCACGTCACTTGCTTTTCTTTCTTACCTGTTCTTCTTAAATATTGAATACCCTTGGATATTCAGTTCCCAACCTTGGTCACCCTGCAGCCATGTCTCTGTAATCGTAATCATATCGTACCCATTTACATCTATTTGCACTATTAATTCATCTACCTTATTGCGAATGCTCCATGCATTCAGGTACAGTGCCTTTAGACTTGCCTTTTTAAACATTTTTACACTTTTTTTGTGGCCCCATTTGCTGCTATCCCTTGTTTCCATTGCCTTCTACTTTGCTTTCTACTTTCTGTCTTTCATTTCTATCTTTGTTTCCCTTTCTTATGTCTTCGCTCAGGTTCTCACCCCCTGCCACTCTGGTTTAAACCCTCCCCCACAGTATTAGTGAATGCCCCTGTGAGGATATTGGTCCCAGTCCTGCTGGGGTGCAGCCCGTCCAGCTTTGTACAGGTCCCATCTTCCCCAGAATTGGTCCCAATGCCTCAGGAATCTAAATCCCTCCCTCCTACACCATCTCTCCAGCCATGCATTCATCCAGTCTACTCTCCTATTCCTGATCACACATGGCACTGGGAGTAATCCTGAGATTACCACCTTTGTGGTCCTGCTTTTTAATTTATTTCTTAGCTCCCGATATTCTGCTTGCAGGACCTCATCCTCTGTTTACCTATGTTGTTGGTACCGATATGGACCATGACCTCTGGCTGTTCACCGTCCCCCTTCAGAATGTCCTGTGGCTGTTCAGTGACATCCTTGACCCTGGCACCAGGGAGGCAACATACCATCCTGGTGGCAGGTCTGTGGTCACAAGGATGTCTATATGTTCCCCTTATGATAGAATCCCCTATCACTATTGCTCTTCCACTCCTTTCACTGCCCCACCCCACCCCACTTCCCCCACCGTGCAGCTCAGCCACTCGTGGTGCCACGGACTTGACTCTTGCTGCACTCTCCTGAGAAACCATCGCCCCAGCAGTATCCAGAATGGAAAATCTGTTAGAGAGGGAGACGGACCCAGGGAACTCCTGCAGTACCTGCCTAATGCCTTTACTCGGACTAGCGGCCACCCATTCTCTTTCTGCCTGTGTGCCCTTTACCTGTGGTGTGAACACATCGCTATATGTGCTATCCATGAAGATCTCAGCCCTGCAGATGCTCCACAGTGACTCCAGTCACTGCTCCAGATCCGAAATACAGATTTCAAGTAGCTGCAGTATTCTATCATAAGGGGAACATATAGACATTCTTGTGGCTGCATATGTGCCACCAGGATGGTATGTTGCCTCCCTGGTGCCAGGGTCAAGGATGTCACTGAGCAGCTACAGGACATTCTGAAGGGGGAAGGTGAACAGCCAGAGGTCGTGGTCTTGCAGTAGGAGATACTTCCTGCACACGTGGTTACCATGGACAATGGAAGTGTCCGTGACTTCCCACATTGCACAGGAGGAGCATGCCACGAGACTGAGCTGCCCTGCCATGACTTACCCCAAATTACTCTGTTTACTTTTACTTCCTCTAGTTTAGAGGATATTAAGGACAGTAGAAATACTCTCCAAGTCCTATTTATCAAGGCCGCTGCTCTTCTTTCTGAGGAAAGGCAGAAAATGAAAGGATCACCTACTTCCCTCTTCACTGAACCCCCTCACTCACCAATCTCCAACTGAAGCACTCAAATGCAGCCCAAGACAGCACTCACTGAAACACAGCCATGAAACTTTAAAAGCATCTGATCTTTTGTCCACCTTCAGCACCTGAGCCGTTCAGGAGCACAGCATCACTGGTCACAGATGCTGAAGAGATGGGGACCAGCACCATCTTAAAGGTACTGAGAGCACACAGAGAGAATGATGGAACTCTCTGATGCCTGCCCACAACATTCTGCCAGCAATGACAAGCACCATCGAGGTGCAGGCATCACTAATGAGTCCAGGGTGTGTGAGGCCAGACCATCACTTTGGTCTGAAGGCTGCAAAGCACAGGGAAGAGGCCCTGGACTGAGACACCTGCCTTTATCTTGTGCGGAAAGGTTTCACATCTGAGTGACACGAACACTGCTCATCAGAACGAGCCATAGGCTGTGAGACATTCTTGGCAGCTTATTGACAATAGTGAACAGTATGTATAAGTGCTTAACACCCATTCCCAGGCTATGGAACTACATCTTCTTAACTTTCCTAACCCTATGTCTTCCTAATGCTACGTCTTGGTGCTCCTCGACCATCCACAGCAGAGGTGGAGGCAGTCTGCTGACTGCTATGTTCTGTCTGTGATGACCTTGGTGGGTGTCCTCTGGAGGGCTGAGGCCTTGAGGGCCCCAGCCTGCTTTAAGTGTCCTGCTGTGTAGCAGTAGCACCCTCCTCAGCCTGTGGAGCTGGAGCTGTTAAGATTACAGGAAGAAGGGATTCGGATGGGCGGGGCACTCCCAGAATCACCTGGGTGGATGGCCCCTGGGGTGCATCTGCTGATCCTCCTCCCTATGGATGCCCAAGAGCCCCTGGCTGACTCCTTAAGGAGAAGGGGTAGCTGGAGTGAGATCGAGCTACCATGCACCCCTCTCGCGTACATACTGTTGGACGCCGACTATGGCATCAGTGATGGAATCGAGCCGCGCAGCAGTGCAGAAGCGACCTCCCAGACCAAGGTCTCCATGGCGGCCGCCATCCTACCAGTGTTGACCTTGGAGCGTTGGCATGCCAGTGCTATCACCTTAGCCTGAAGGTGGACAGACTCCTCCATTGTGCCTTGCAATCTGAGGAGTGTAGCAGATATTCCTTTCTGATGTTCCAGAGTTTGCTTTTGCAGCTCCAGAAACTATGAAATGACTGAGTCCAGAGGCTCATCATCTGACTCGGACACAGCAAACTTCTGGCCTCTAGCAGTCCTCTGAGTGCTGGACACCTGGGAAGTCCCTACCGCCGCCTGCTGCGGGTCAGACAGTGCTCATCAGATTGTGATCCTGAGACTACTCTAAAGCTAGGTCCCACCGAGGTGTGTGTCTCTGCGCTGGTGGAGGGTGCGGGTGAGCGCTGTGACGGGTCTTCAGGGAGGGTACCTCCAGATTCCTTTCCGAAGTTCTTCAGTGCTTGATTGGCGGCCCTGGGTCATGGACTCTGTCGGCAGTTTCCCAGATGTGCTTGCAGAAGCAAGAGGAGATAATTGGTGCATGGCAGTGGCCTGTGTAATAGGACACATCACTCACAGCATGGTTATCTGATGGATGTTGAGCTGCTCGATCCTCACTTGGTAGAGCACCACCAACCTCACCGTCAGTACAAGACCGGTCCAGATCCTCGCCGGCCAACGGCTGGCTCAATTTTCAAAGTCCTTGATTTCAGGCATTCCTTCACTGGTCTGCGACCTCTCCCTCTTGTTGGGTGCCAGCTTGTCCTGCATGGATAGAGATGAGAGAGTGTAAGCAGGACACCTGCCAGGCCTGATGGTAAGTATGCCTAGCATGTGTGGGTGGTGAGTGCTCCCATGGACGGGTGAGGACAATGAAGGTGTGTGTGAGAGAGTGAATGGTGATGTCCCTTGAACTGGCAGTGAGTGAGGGCCCTGTGGATGTGTGATGGGTTTGTGACTGAGTTGAGAGTGATGAGAAGAGTGACTTACCCTGGCTGAACGGAGGAGATCATTCATCCTCTTGCAGTACTGGATGGCTGTCCTCTTTTGAAGTGTTGGCACTGACCACAGCTGCCAATGCCTAGTGAGGTTGCTGCCCATCCTACGGCTGGATGGGGGTAGAGGACATCACGGTGAGCCTCCACTGTGTCCAAAAGGTGCTCAAGAGACGCATCATTGAACCTGGGGGCTGCAGTCTTTTTGCCTTTCAGGGCCATGTCTTCTGTGCAGCAGCCGTGGGCTGGAAGCGCTGAGAGGGGTGCACAGCTGGACTTTAAATACGGCGCCCGGCGTGCTGAAGCGGCGAGGTGATGGCGTGGTGGGCAAATGAGAGCCCGACAGCCATGGAAACAGCATGTTTCCCGGGAATGCATAATTAATGCGGTGGGTTTGGGCATGAAAAGCCACCATTGCGGCCAGCGGGTAAAATGTAATTTTACCCACCCACTGGGCAGAATTTTCTGCCTGCCGGGCAGGCCCAACCCAATCTCTGGTGGGCGGGGAGCTGATCCCCACCGGAGAAGCGGGCTGTGCTGCCATTTTACATGAGCGGGCCAATTAAGGCCCGCCCAGCGTGACGTCCGGCGGGAAGCGCTATGCGCTCCCTGTGCGGACAGGGGGATTCCCCAAAAGCGAGAGTGCGCTCTTTTGCGCATGCGTACAAAAGAGCGCACATCTCCCTGAGGCTAAGTGCAGCCTCAGGGAGATCACTTCCACGTTGAAAAATATTAAAAATAGAGAAAAAAAAATTCCCTAACATGTCCCCCTCATGTGACAATGTCACTGTGGGAGAATAAAATACATCTACAGGATAACAAAGGGTTAAGTGGTTAAACCATAGTGGAATACTACAACGAAGTCTCCTTGCACCAGCAGCAGACAAACCTGCGCTGTCAGCTATTGTGAAGGAAGAAAAACAAGTATCATAAACAAACTACCAAGAGTCCTTGAAACAAAGTTAGGATGTCTGTTATCAGCACATGAGATAGGGTCTAGTCAGGCTATCTGTTGTCTGTCCTGATGACTAATCACCAGATGGGCTACTCAAGGTTTTTGCGTAGCTACCCAAGGTTCTGTGTAATTATAAACTAAGATAGAACAATTGGATGCATGCCAAAGATAAAAACTTCAATGTTATTAATTACTAGGGTCAAGCAGCTTTTGTAATTTGCATGACCTCTGTAACGCACACTTTTGCTATAACTATGTGTGTACTCTGATGCTTCCTCAGAGTGCCGGCTAGCTCCATTGTATGCTGCTGGGCTCTCCGTGATATCACGATTCAATAAAGGCTTCCGAGACAAACCTCCTGGGTCTGAGTGTTCACTCCATTTTCCGCGACAAATTGGCGACGAGGATGGGATCCGACTGAAGTCCAGTAGCCTCTTAAGTTGGAGAGGTAACCTCTTAAGTTGGAGAGGTGATTGAAATTCTGGGCCGTCGGATCTCTGAAAAAGAACCCTTGCGGAGACAAGGAGGATCTACTCTCCCAAGTTGGGGAGAGTACGAACTGCATCCTAGCTGAAAGGGGGAGTGCAGTGAATTAGCGTCCCAGCTACCTCTTAAGTTGGAGAGGTGATTGAAAGGGGGACGGCTAGAAAAGCATCCTAGCTGAAAGGGGGAGTGCTTGAAAAAGGGTAGCTACCGCCCAGACTCAGACCCAGGAGGTTTTCCGCGACAGTCACATGAGATGGGACATGTTCATAATTTACATAATAACTTTATTAAAATTTTTAAACCCCTGCATGAAACCTCATCCTGCCTGTGGATGAGGTTTCACGTTTTCTCTATTATCCCCCAGGGCTCCCGGCCTGCTCACCAACCTTAAGGTTGGATGGGCAAGTCCTTTAATTGTTTAAATGATCCTGTCAATGGCCTCAATTGGCCATTGACAGGTTGGCGGGCCCGCAGCTGATTTTGCTGAGCCCCCGCCTTCCTGAAAATTTAAATGGGGCGGGGTGACATTGGGGGTTCCGCTCGACACCATCCCGTGTCATTTTACGCTTTGGCGAGCGGGCCCCACCCCCTGCTCGCCAACGGCAAAATTCTGCCTACTACCACACTTAGTGCAAACCTGGGACAATTCCTCCCTCTGTCTGTCTCTCTCTCTCTCTCTCCATAGGGTGCTACCTGACCTGCTGTGTACTTCCAGAATTTTCTGTTTCTATTTCTGCTTTCCAGCATCTGCAGTGATTTTGTAATCATATTTCTGCTACTTATCTTGGCTCCAACAGTGACACAGACTGCTATCTCTTAGAGCCATGGCACATCTTAATTTTCTATTGTCACACTGCAGATTGCTGCTTCAGGTTTATTGTCTATATTCTCACTAAGAGATGTGTCTGCAGTGCGTGGGTCAGGGATTATAGAGCTTTACACAGCCCAGGGAATTTACATAAATAAATGCTTAAATATAACTCTTCCAATGCACGGGTCCCTTGCATTTTCCAAGAGAGGCAATCTTTTCTGTCCTCGCTTTCTCTACAACCCTCTGAGATCCCTGCGCTCTTACATTTCTGACCTCTTTCTTATCTCCGATTTGCTTTATCCATGGTTGGCAGGCATGTCCTCAGCTGTCTAGCCAACCCTCCAGAATTCCTTCCCTAAATTTCTCTGCCTTTCTACCTCTCTCTCCTTCTTTCAAACGGTCCTTAAAATCTACCTCTTTGACCAGCTGTCCTGATGTCCTCTTCTGTGGCTCAGTGTTAAATTAATGTCTGTCATGCTCCTGTGAATTGCGTTGGTCATTTTATTACATTAAAGGTGCTCCAAAAGTATACATTGCTGTTGCTGTCACACAGTTTCTCTACCGATAACACAAAATTGTGGATGTAGTTAAAACAGAGGAATATTATGACAAAATATAGGAAGATATTAATCAACTTGCAGAATGCGTTGTGAATAATGAACTGCAATATAGATAAATGCCAAATCGTAGGAGGAATAAGTAGGCCATGTAATTCTTGGAAAAGAAGTGCCTAAATTGGATAAAAATGAGCAACACAGATTAATAAGGCCATAAAACAAACAAACAAATCACTGGGATTCATTTCTAGAGGGATAGAACTGCAAAAGGGAAGCAATGGGGGGGATATACATGGCGCCCACAAGAGTGGAAAACACAGGGCTGAATTTTTCCCGGGGGTGGGAGAGTTGATGGGCAGGTGCATACAGGCGCGCTTCTGATCGGCGCCCGCAATCGGAGGCGCAGTGCCATTTTACATGGGTGGGCTAATTAAGGCCCGCCCTGCGTGACGTCCGCACAGAAGCGCTGTGCGCTCCCTGTGCAGGCCGGGGGGTAGAATCCCAAAAGCGAGAGTGCGCTCTTTCACGCATGCGCACGAAAGAACGCATTCATCTCCCTAAGGCTAAGTGCTGCCTCAGGGAGATTGGCTGCAAATGTAAAGAAGACGTAAATAGAAAAATAAAATTTCCCTTACATGTCCCCTCATGTGACAATGACATGAGTTGGGACATGTCCATAATTTTACAAAACCTTTATTAAAATTTTTTAAAGCCGACAGGAAACCTTCTCCCGCCCGTGGATGAGGTTTCATGTTTTCTCTATTTGCTGCCGGGGCTCCTGGCCAACCCACCAACCTCAAGGTTGGACAGGCAGGTCCCTTAATTACTTAATTGATCCTGTCAATGGCCTCAATTGGCCATTGACAGGTCGGCGGGCCTGCAGCTGATTTTGCTGCGCTCCAGCCTTCCTGAAAATTTAAATCAGGCGCCGTGCCTTTGGGAGTTCCCCCCGACGCCACCGAGCGTCATTTTATGTGTCGGTGAGCGGGCCCCGCCCCCACTCGCCGACTCGTAAAATTCTGCCCACGGTCTGCAGGGTCACTTAATTAGGCAGGATGGGAAATTTTGATTTCCTGATGGTGGGTCGAGATGCATCGATATAGACCTGAATTTTCAGCTCGGTGGGCAGGCACGATCGGCGTGTCTGGGAGTGGTCGGGAGAGGGACCACCGACCACGATCGGCCCCCCCAACCGTGATTTCACGCCGGCCGGCCAATGTGAAACACGCGCTGAAAAGCTCACTGCTGCCAGGATGGGGGCTGGAGGAGGGTGGGTGATGATGCTTCCGCGGGTGCGCCTCAGGGAGCTACAGACCCGAAAGCCATGAAATAAAGTTTTGAAAATCAGGGATAAAATGTCCATGCATCAAAAACAGGCACCTGAACATATAGACGACGAAAGTGCTGTTCATAGATTTCTATTTTTATTTGGGTGAGGCTGCATGAAAAATGCAAAGTCTGTCTGGCCGATTCACCCGTCCTCCAACCGTAAGGTAAAATCGGAGTCAATTGCGCCGTTAATGGGCTTAATTGCCTCTTAATTGTCGGCAGGCGCGCTTCCAACTTTTGCACACACCCACCGAGCGAAATATCGCGCAAGTGTGGGAAGACGTCGGGATGCTCGTCCGACGCCTTCTTGCGCGATTTTACGCCCGAGCAAGTTGGATGTGCGCCCGCCTGCGGGACATAAAATTCTGCCCTATGTCAGTGGCATATTAGCATTACACTGGCCTGTGGCAGGTCCCTACTTCTAGCACATTTGCCTGCCAGTAATACTCCTTAGCGTAAAACATTTTCTAATTATGTCCTACCTTCAAGATAAAGTCAGCGACACACAAGAATCTTGTGGCGCTCGGTTCACCTGGTTTAATAGTGGCACCCACCAGTCGGCTTTGTGCAGTTATGTGTAAGGCCCTCCCTGTTCAACTCTATGGCACAAGGAAGGTGAGCAGGAGAATCAGCTTGCATGGAGGCTTGAGGCCGTCATGGGTGAGTCAATGGTGAGGGAGGTTTTGCAGTGGGGTTAGGGACATGGAGGGTTGGAAGAGGGGTCCAGGGGAGGATAAACGGTGGGATCAGAGGCATGGAAGAGTGAAATGGGAAGGGCCTGGCACCCTGGGCGGTTGGGTCAGTCAGTCAAAGTAAGAAAATGAGGAGCCTACTGGACAATGTCAGAACTGTCCAAATGTGTGTCCATCTCAGAGTGTTGGTTGGCAGAGTCCTTATAGGGCTCTGAGTTCACCTACAACCTTTCAATTATCCCCATTGAGAGTGATCTCGACAATGTCCTTCACAATGCTGAAAGGGAGGGCCAGCTGAGCCTGTAAGTTCAGCCATGTCCCACAGAGTGGCGAGTACAACACTGGACACTAACATACATATTCAATAAAGAGTGAACAAAAAAAACACTTTCTTTCACCATAAAGGAAATAGTCGCTTGGTGGTACAGAACTTTAGTATTGATGAAAAAAGAGACATGTTGTCGAAGATTTTCGTCTTGCACTCATCAGGACAGATTCAGAAGAATACCAAATCTAAAGGGAACAACTGTATGAGAAGAAAGTGCTGATTGGCTGTCAAGTGGACTCTGATTGGTAGGGGTGTTGCCATGGAGAATGCACTAGGAAGCAATTAACTGCCAAGCTTTTGTTTAAATTCAAACCGGGCAGGTCCACTCTGATTGGTCAAGGCATTGCCAAGCTTTTATTTAGTTGAAAAAGACGCAATGCATGGACATGCTTTTTCTATTTGCAAAGGACAGGGTCCTCTATGTGAACATATGTAGCTTCTAGCATGTATAACTGAGCCACACTGTAAGCCTGACTGATAATCTTAAACTGGTTGTCAGTGTAATTCTTAGCACAATCAAGATTGTTTAGGAAGTGCTGTGCAGTCGTGGAATCACATCTAATGTTGGACACTATGTTTTGCGTTTGCAAGCATGGGCTGGTTGGGTACAATCAGTACTTTGCCTATAGTGGACAGCTGAAGGGACGTGCTTTTTGATACGATCCACCAGTCATTGGAACGTACAGCTTAATACCTGGCTTCATACCGGCACTGAAATTCATATACCACATTACTCATTTGTGTGATAGGCAAAACATCACACGGCAGCACCCTGTTAGTGGCGAATGCCACTTGTGTTGCTACTGCATTGCAGCAGTGTGAAACGGCTAGCTTCACCTGTTGCTCAAATATTTGAAGTACCTTACCCTTCCAGGGTAATCTGAGGTAGACTGGGCACTTTTCAGGACTTAAAGTGGTGGCCTTAGGCCTAGGTTGCATGACATACAGCGAGCAATGATCTGATCAGGGTACCCATTATCCTGCATGGTGTCTTTGATGTGCCCTATTTCAGCATCAAGCTTGCATGGTGAGATATTTACAAGGTTTCCAATAAGGTCAATCTTATAGTGTGTGCTATCCCAACGTATACATTGACCAGTGAAGGTCAGCTTGCAGTAAACAGGAGCAGAAACCCCTTTGGCAGATTCCCCATAGCACGGTGAGGAAAGGGAAAATGTTGCGAATGACCCTGTAACCCTCAGTGCTTGCTAACCATGAGACGTGCCAGTAAATTTAATTCAATGACTAAGCTAGTCTCAACAAATAACAATGATACACACATGAATAAAGTGAAAACAATGTCATATGAAATATTTACAAGTGAAATTTAAATTTGAAAAACACCTGTGCCACCTTTGTGTTCTGAAGAAGTCTTATGCTAATGGCAACTGAGTTGGGCAGGAAAGTTGTGGCCATGATGCTGTCTCCCTGTTTGACTGGAGACTCTTTGATAGGCTTCCAATAAATGCAACATTGTCAGCTGATGATGGGCTTCACCAATGAGAAACTCTCACCACCACTAAATTGAACATGTTTCCCCTGCACTCTGCTGGCACTTAGAATTTTAATTATAATCCTGCAGGAAACACCAAAAAGAGAGAAAGTGGAAATGGCACACAGTTCCAGTTACGATGTCGGGAAGGGCGCACTGTTGACAAAATCCCGGCCTATATGTTTTATGGAATGTTGATTAGACCATACTCTGAACAATTATGCTCAGAATTTACAAAAATGATATACAGAGGAGAAGGTGCAAAAAAGATTTACAAGCTTGATACCAGAACTGAGGGGTTACACCTATCAGGAAAGCTTGAACAGTCTGGGATTCATTTCTCTAGAAAGGAGAAGTCTGAGGGATGATGTGCTAGAGGTTTTCAAGAATATGAAAGGTTTGATGGGGTAGATGTAGAGAAGATGTTTCCACTTTTGGGGAGACCAGAACTGGATGCATGCAAGTCCGTTTTCATCTCATTTTTAAACTTACCTCCCCATCTCACTAATAAATCCGTGAGGGAATTCATGAGAAACTTTTTTACCCAGAGAATGTATAACTCGCTACCAAAAGGAGAAGTTGAGGTGAATTGGATAGACACATAGCTAGATAAGCACGTGAGGGAAAAAGAAATCAAAGGGTTTGTGAATGGGGTTAGATGATGAAAGGATGGGAGAAGGCTCACGTGGAGAATAAAAACCATATGGACCTGTTGGGCCGAAAGGCCTGCTTCTGTGCTATAAATATTTGGTAATACTTTATAATGTTTTGTAAACTGCCCAGAGGTAAATGATTAGTTAGTCTAACATCTGTTGTTGGGAAGTTACCGGAGTCTATAGTTATGGATAAAGTGATTGAATAGCTGAAAATTTTCAACTGATCAGAGAGAGCCAGCAAGGATTTGTAAAGGGTAGGTCATGCCTGGTGAAGCTGATTGAATTTTTTGGAGAGGCAATTGGAGTACTGGACAGCAAGATGCAATGGTATTAATTAAATGGACATTTCTAAGGCAGTTAATGAAGTTCCTCACTGTTAACTAAAGTTGAAATTCATGGAACTGAAAGCAACTTATTGACCTCATTAGGAAATTGGCTAATTGGCAGGAAACAGAGAAAGGATAATGGATATGTACTCTAATTGGCAGGATGTGATTAGTGGCTCCCCAAGGACATCTGTATTGGGGCATCAACTATTCAATCACTTAGGTGAAGGGATAGACAGCCACATTTCTAAGTTTGTTGATGACTCAAAATAGGCAGTATTGTAAGCAGTGTAGATGAAAATATAAAATTGCAGAGATATTAATAAGTTAATTGAATGGGAAAACTTGTGACAAATGGATTTCAATGTAGGCGAGTGTGACATCATCCACTTTGGACCTATAAAGGAGAATAGAGTTCTTAAAGGTCTAACAGCTAGAAACAGAGTTCCAAAGAGGCTCATGAGTCCATCAATATATATCACTAAAATTTTATGGACATAGTACAGAAAATAATCAAAACAGTTTTGAACTAGAGGACTAGAATACAAGGGGGTAGAGATTATGCTACAGTTGAACAAAGCCAGAATTAGGCCATATCTGGAGCAGTTCTGAGAACCACACCTCAGGAAGGAAATATTGGCCTTGGAGGGCATTTAGATTTACCAGAATGAAACTTGGACTTCAAGAGTTAAATTGCGAGGAGAGATTGCACAAACTAGGATTATAGTCCCTGGAAGTTAGAAGGGTGATTTCATCAACGTTTTCAAGATATTAAGGGAATTGACAGGTTAGAAAGAGAGAAATTACCACTGGTTAGGGAATCTAGGACAAGAGGGCATAGTGTAAAAATTAGAGACTGGCCTTTCCGAAGTGAAGTTAAGAAACACTTCTCTACACAAAGGATGGTAGAACTCTCTCTTGCAAAAGGCAGTTGATGCCAGGTTAATTGTAAATCTATGATTTATAGTTTTTTGTTAAGCACAGGCAATAAGAGATATGGGGTAAAAGTGAATATTAATAGCTCACAGAGCAGTCATGATCTCATTGAATGGTGGAACAGGCTTGAGAAGCTAAATGGCCTCCTCCTGTTCCCAGAAAGATACTGGGGCTAAAAGGGTTAAATTATAAGAACAGGTTGCATAAAAGGCTTGTATTCCCTTCAATATAAAAGATTAAGGGGTGATCTAATTGAGGTGTTAAAAACAATTGAAGGATTTAATAGGGAGAAAAAGAGAAATTATTCCCCCAGTAGAGGAGTTATGAACAAGGGGACATAACCATAAAACTAGAGCTCGGGGCTTGATGTCAAGAAGCATTTCTTCACACAAAGGGTAACGGAAATCTGGAATTCTCTCCCCCATAAAACCTGTTGAGGTTGGGGATGAATTGAAAATTTCAAAACTGAGATTGAAAGACCATTAGGTAAGATTATTAAGAGATGTAGCACCAAGGTGGCTGAATTGAGTTGGGGTACAGATCAGTCATAATCAAACTGAATGTTGGAACAGACTTGAGTGACTGAATGGCCTTCTCTTCTTTCTATGTTCTTGACTCCCACTGCAAATGCGTGGGCTGAACACACAGTCACATTCTTTAATGAATCATTGGATATCACATGCACTCAACGTTTTCTTGAGTGTCTCGTTGAAAGCCTTAAATGAAGAATTTTCTTGTCTGCACCCACCCAAATTGGACTGACAGGAACAATCCCACTGGCAAGAAAATACACCCTCAATTCCTTGGCTGCATTCATTCTGCTCATTAATGGGATCAAATTGCAGTGATCATGAATAAAAGATGATAGTCAGCTCAAAACATTGTCCTGTTGCTCCTTAAAGACGCACATTGCCAACAAAAAAAATACAGAATCTAGCAGACATTTAGAAAGACTCACAATTATGTAGCTCCTTATCACAGCTCTCAGAAATGTTCAAAGCACTTCACATCCAATTCATCACATTGAAGTGCAGTCGCTATTGGGATGTAGGCAAACACATCAATAATTCTGCACTCAGCAATAACCCACAAAAATTAATGGAATGATGACCAATTCGTATGCCTTTGGCTGCGTTAGTTGAGAGAAGGTTTATGGCATAAGAACAGAAGCAACTCAGTCTTCTCTGAATGCTGTCCCCTGATCTTTAATGCACACTTGACCAAGAAGATGGGCCTCTGATTCAACATCTCATTTGAAGGCTGCCAGCTCTGTCAATATAGCACTCCCTCAGCACTGCACTGCAGTGTCAATTTGTGATCTAGAGTGGAGATTAAAGCTACAAACTCTTTTTTGAAAATTCATTCTCTAGGGTATCGTTATCAAGGCCAGTACTCTTCCCATTCCTAGTTATCCTTTAGAAGGTGGTGATGAGCCATTTTCTTAAACCGTTGCAGTCCGTCTGGTGAAGGTACTCCCACAGTGCTGTAAGGAAGGGAGTTCCAGGATTTTGACTCGGCGACAGTGAAGGACTTCAAGATGGTGCTGTTCCCATGTACTTGCTGCCCTTTGACCTCCTTGGTACTGGAGGTCGTGGGTTTGGGAGGTGTGTCGAAGAGCTTAAAGGTGAGAGTGCTACTGAGGTAGTTCATGCTCTGACCATGATAACCTCTTTACATTACAGTTCAACTTTCAAAACTATCTTACAAACTGTGATTTCAAGGGGTCCACGAAGGCAAAGCAAGGCTTTGGCTAACAGTTGCACTGGAGGTCCGTGACCATCACTTGCTATGGGTAGGTTGGTCTCTCAGTCCACAGTACAGATGTTATCTTGCTGGTCTCAAGGGGCTTAACACATAAGAAATGTCTAAAGATCTACTGTCGTAAATCATAGAGCCATGGGAGGTAGGGGGGTTTGACCATAAAATAGTGTGGTGAGATGGGGGTTGAAGTGCCCATCATCCCCTTACAGTCATGTCATCTTGCTGGCAGTGAGGAAGGTGGCAAAAGGCCCTCATGCCCAGGAGGCAATCGAGTCACCTAAATGGCCAATTTTGGGCTCTCTGAAATGTGAGGAGTCCATCCAGTAACTCAGGTGGCCTCCCAGCATGCTTGTGGTGGAGCCTCCTATTCAAACACTCTTTGGCCTTTGGAGGAGCTCCCCTAGCGGCAATGCAACCCCCCCACCTTCTTCCTGGTGCAGTCCCAGCATTGGCCACTGTTCCCATTGGCACTGCTGAGCTGCTGGCCCTCTGATTGGCTGGCAGTTCCTGGAGAATGGCAACCATTTTGTTGCCTGCTGCTGACAGGAAGTGGCCCTGGGCCCCGCTGACCACCGAAGTAAGGTTGCACACCACTGCCCCACCCCCCACCCCCCCACCCCCCCCACCACTTGTGGGCCAGTCAGCAGGAACCCTGCTGTCACAACAGAATTCAGTCTATAGAATCAAAGAATCATGGAATAATACAGAACAAAAGGAGGCCATTCAGCCCATCAAATCTGCACTGGCTCTTTTGAAGTTAGCCACAATCCCCTGCTCTTTCCCCATATCACTGCAACTTATTCACCTTCAAGTCTTTATCCAATTCCCTTTTGAAGGCAAAATTGAATCTGTATCCACCACCTTAATAGAGTGCATTCCAAATCCTAACCGCTCATTGGGCGGAATTGTCTGTGTCCGCTAGCGTTGGGTGTGTTCGGTGGCGTGAGCGGACAATAAGGCCGAAAATTGGTTTCACAACATCGTGAAACCAGTTTGCGATTGTCCGCTCCACCCGCCAATGGCGGGCCATGTTTCCCGCCATCAGATGTTGGAACCTCATTTTAATACATCCACATATCACTATAAGCCCAGCCCACCAGAATCATCCCCCCCCCCCGCCGGATCATTCGCCCACATCAGCGTGATTGCACACCCACGTGTTTCACAACAGCATATAAAAAGCCTGAACTTGTTGGGCTGCACTTTGAGGGGAATTCGGAGGTGGGTACACAGTAACATTGCGCAGCACTCGTGAAGGTGACCTTCAAGGTTGAGGCGCGTTGGAGTGGGGGGGCAAGGGCTGCCCCACAGTTGAGGCACATTGTGGGTGGGGAGGGGGCAACAACTGCCCTGCAGTTGAGGTGACTTGTGGGAGTGGAGCAAGGGCTGCCCTGAGGTTGAGGCAACTTTGGTGGGGGGATGGAGTCAAGGGCTGCCCTGTGGTTGAGGCAACTTTGGTGGGGGGATGGGGTCAAGGGCTGCCCTGTGGTTGAAGGTCATGCACAGAAGCACGTGTGGAATGGGGTTGGGATGGGGGGGGCAGCCACTCATTAGGGAAACCTTGTATAAAGTGACCATTGCTCTGCAGCTGAGACAGTTCAGGCGCAGCCATATTGATATGATTGGAGCCTCTAGCTTCTCTGCCCACTCAAGCAACATAGAGGCATCAAAGTTGACCAAGTGTTCCAGACGTTTTCACCCTTCGGGCACAGACTGATAAGTAATGAGCATTTTAGTGGACTGCAGAACAGTTGGACGACTGAGCACATTGTATAATCCCCTTGCTAAAGCTGGCCATGGACCAGGCACTGGTAGAAGGGCTCACAGCCCCTTGCAATGTCATCATCTCGGTTTGGACCATTGTCACCCACAGTTCAAGCTAAGAGTGCAAACCTTGAAGGGTGGGTTAGGAGAATGCCTGTGCCTGAGCTGAGAGCACAGCATGCAGTCCAATGGGTAAAGCTACCGCCAATCGGTCGGGTGGAGTGAGGTGGTGGTGGGTGGGGTTTCGGGCAGCCATGCAGCGCACTAAACTCTGGTCATCCAAGTGGTGGCCAGCACTCTACGGGATGCATTAAGGGGACTTCAGAATTAACCAAGGCAGGTTCTTAGTACACCCATGCTAACCCAAGCTCTCTTTCATCCTGCAGGAGGAGTGCATCAGGATCATGGAACCTGGTGACCTAGCTGTGTGTCTCGTGGCTTACAGAGAGTGAAGACGATGGGGGAGAGAGCGACGGAGGTGCCTGACTAAGCAGAGGGAGGAGCAGCACCCTCTGGAAGAAGGGGCAGCTGGGGCTCCCGCACACGCCGCCTAAGAGCCACAGACAGCCATTGTTGGTCAGTGCCTAGTTAGACCTAGGGTCTATAGACGCCGCCTTTCATTCCTGCAGGTGACCGAGAACCAGTGTCGCCAAAGACTAGGCATGTCTAAGGATCTGGTTGATCACATCTGCCAGCTATTGTAGGATTTGACGCCACGGGGACATGGAGGGCGTCCACTGCCAGTGGCCGTGAAAGTGACCAGGATGATCAGTTTCTATGCCAGTGGCTCCTTTCAGGGCTCCACAGGTGACCTCTGTGGGATCTCACAAGCCTCCACAAATGCATCCATGAGGCCACGGATGCCATCTTCAGGAGCACACAACTTAGACCATAAGGTGCAGGAGCAGAATGATGGATATTTAGCTATCTGGCCTACAGTTAACTCCTTTTTTTTAATCTCCCTCCCTTTTTGAATAACGGTGTTACATTGGCAGTTTACCAATCGTCTGGGACTTTTCCAGAATCTAAGGATTCATGGAAGATTACTACTAGTGCATCTATTATCTCTGTAGTTACTTCCTGTAATATCCTAGGATGCAACCCATCAGGTCCAGGGGACTTATCAGCCTTTAGCCCCATTAGTTTCCCTAGTATTTTTTCTCTAGTAATAGTTATTGTATTTATTTCCTCCCCTCCTTTTGCCCCGTGATTATTTAGCATTTTTGGAATGCTATTAGTGTCTTCTACCGTGAAGATTGAAGCAACATATTTATTCCACTCCTCTGCCATTTCCTGGTTCCCCAATAATATTTCCCCAGCCTCATTCTCTAAGGGGCCTATGTTCACTTTGGCCTCTCGCTTCCTTTTTCATATATTTAAAGAAGCTCTTACTGTCCGTTTTTATATTACTTGCTAGTCTACCCTCAAAGTTTATTTTCTCCCTCTTTATTTTTTTGGCCATCTTCTGTAGGTTTTTAAAACTTTCCCAATCCTCTGGTTTACCACTAACCTTTGTCACATTGTATGTTTTTTCTTTCAATTTGATACTATCCTTAACTTCCTGGGTTAACCATGGTTGGTTTATCCCCTTCCTAGAATCCTTCTTCCTCACATCTTTGCTGTGAGTCATGAACTATTTTCTTAAACCTCTGCCATTGTTCATCAACCGTCTTTTCTGCTAACCTCCTTTCCCAGTCCACTCCAGCCAATTCTACCCTCATTCCTTTGTAATTATCCTTATTTAAGTTTAGCACAGTTGTTTCCAACCCAAGTTTCTCACTCTCAAACTGAATACTAAATTCTACCATGTTATGGTCACTGTTTCCTAGGGGATCTTTTACTCTGAGCTCATTCATTAAACCTGCCTCATTACATATTACCAGATCAAAAATAGCCTGATCCCTGGTTGGATCCAAAACATATTGCTCTAGGAAACCGTCCCGATTTCTTGCTCGTAGCTACCTCTGCCAATTTGATTTTCCCAATCTACATGAAGATTAAAGTCACCCATGATGAATATGCTGCCTTTTTTACATGCCCTCATTATCTCCTGATTTATTCTCTGTCCTACAGTATGGCCACTGTTAGGGGGCCTATAGACTACTCCCACCAGTGTCTTCTTCCCCTTGTTATTTCGTACCTCCACCCATATGGATTCTACATCTTCCAATCAAAGATCATTTCTTGCTTGAGTACTTATTCCATCTCGTACTATCAAAGCGATCCCACCACCCTTTCCTTCCTGCCTGTCCTTTCGGAAAGTCACATACCCCTGAATATTTCGTTCCCAGCTTTGATCTCCTTGTAACCATGTCTCCGTAGTGGCTATAAGATCGTACCCATTAACCTCTATTTGTGCCGTTAATTCATTTATTTTGTTCTCAATACTCTGTGCATTTAAGTAAAGGGCCATTAATTTTGCCTTTTCACCATTTTTTCCTCCTTTGACCCTATTTGCTGCTTTTTTTTTAATGTTTGTACACTCTGTCCCTTCCTGTCACACTCTGGGTCTCATTACTTAAAAAGCTGCACTGCAATGCTGCCATATGCTTTTGCTTTGTAAGCCTACGTATCCCCTTTCCAGAACCCTCCCCCCCTCTATTTAGTTTAAAGCCCTAACCCTAACTTTGCGCATTTCGCCCAGGACCAGGGCAGCCGGGATGCAAGAGCGATTGGATTCTCCCAGATTTGCAGTTTCCCACAGGTGCAGGGTGCCATCGACCGCACTCATGTGGCACTCAGATCTCCATCGCAACATGCGGTCAACTATGTCAACTGCAAGGGATTCCATTTGCTAAATGTGCAGCTTGTGTGCGACTACCACAAATGCAACCTGCAGGTCTGCACACGGTTTCCTGGGAGTGTGCACTCCTACATTCTACAGTTGGTCACAGATCCCTGAAGTCTTCCAGGGTCCACAGAAGCTGCAGGGAAGGCTCCTCGGGGATAAGGGCTACCCAGAGGGGCCGTGGCTGATGATGGCGGCCTCAGACTGCAGCAGAGCGAAGGTATAATGAGGCTTATGCTGCAACTCACAACTTGGTGGAGCAAGCCATCGGGATGCTGAAAGTGAAGTTGCGGTGCCTGGATCGGTCTGGTGAAGTCCTGCAATATAGTCCACAGAGGCTGTCACGCATCATTGTCACCTGCTGCGCCTTTTACGACTTGGCGCTGCAATGGGGAGAGGAGCTGGCTGAGGAAGGGATGGAGGAGCTGGAGGTCTCCTCTGAAGTGGAGGATGCCAATGGGGATGAGGGTGAGGAGGTCCTCGAAGGTGACGATGACAGGGATTAGGCCCTCGCACTGGCGCTCAGGAGGCCCTCATAACTTCTAGATTTGTGGAGGATGATGACGACATGCAGTGAGGAGACACCATGGATCCTCAATTGCATCTATGAATGTTTGACTCCAGTCTGGCTTATGGCAGCACGAATACCCTCTGTGATAATGCTCTTGTCATGGAGGTGTAATGGAGGCCCTAATGGTCGCTCGATTGCAGGAGGATGATGATGTGATGAAGACATGTAGTGAGGACACTCCACAGATCTTCACATAGCCTCTGAGAATGTCGGACTCCTGTCTGGCCGGGGGCAGCTCGTGTGCGCTCTGTGATCAGGGTCATATCATAGAGATGCAGCCATGAAACTTTAAAATCATCTTATCCTTCGTCCCCCTTCAGCACCTGAGCCCTTCAGGAGCACAGCATCACTGGTCACAGACGCTGAAGAGATGGGGGCCAGCCCCACCTTAAAAGTGCTGAGTGCACTCAGAGAGAATGATGGAACTCTGTGATGCCTGCCCACAACATTCTGGTGTCAATGACCAGCACCATCGAGGTGCAGACATCGGTAATGTGTCCAGGGAGTGTGAGGCTGGATCATCACTTTGATCTGAAGGCTGCACAAAGCACAGGGAAGAGGCCCTGGACTGAGACACCTGCCTTTATCTTGTGCAGAAAGGTTTCACACCCGAGAGACACAAACACTGCTCATCAGCACAAGGAGCCATAGGCAGGAAGGCATTCTTGACAATAGTGAATAGTATGTACAAGTGATTAACACCCATGCCGAGGCTGTGCAACCACATCTTCTTAACTTTCCTAACCCTGCCTCTATGTCTTGGTGCTCCCCAGCCGCCCACAGCGGAGGTGGGGGCAGCCTGCTGACTGTGACGCCCTGTCTGTGATGACTTTGGCCGGCATCCTCTGGAGGGCCATGACTTGGGAGGGCCTTGGCCTGCTTTCGGGGTCCTGCTGTTTGGCAGTGGCTCCCTCCTCAGCCTGTGGAGCTGGAGCTGCTGGGGTCACAGAAAGAGGGAATTCAGGTGGGCCTACACTCCCAGGGTCACCGGATTCCAATGGCCTTGGGGATACACTTGCTGATCCTCCTCCCTATGGATGACAAGGGCCCCTAGCTGACTCCTTGAGGAGAAGGGGTAACTGGAGTGAGATTGAGCTGTCGAGCACCCTTCTTGCGTACACACTGTTGGAGGCCAACTATGGTGTCGGTGATGGAGTAGAGCCCGCGCAGCAGTACAACAGCAACATCCATGGTGGCCGCCATCCTACCAATTTTGATCTCAGTGCATTGGCATGCCAGCGCTATCACCTCAGGCTGAAGGCAAACGGACTCCTCCATCGTGCCTTGCAATCTGAGGAGTGCAGCGGACATCCCTTCCTGATGTTCCCGAGTTTGCCTTTGCAGCTCCAGCAACTGTGACATGACCGAATCCAGAGGCTCCTCATCTGACTCGGACTCAGCGACATTCTGGCCTCCAGCTGTCCGCCGAGTGCCCTGGGAAGTCCCTGCCTCCGCCTGCTGTGGATCAGAAAGTGTGATGTGCTCACCAGATTATGATCCCGAGGCTACTCTAAAGCTCGGTCCCAGTGAGGTGTGTGTCTCTGCGCTGGTGGAGGGTGTGGGTGAGCGCTGTGACGGGATTCAAGGAGGGTGCCTCCAGATTCCTCTTCAGAGGTTTCTGTGGGGCTTGATTGGAGGCCCTGGGCTGTGCACTCGATCAGCTGTTTCAAAGATGTGGCTGTGGAAGCAAGGGGAGATAATTGGTGCATGGCAGCAGCCTGTGAAACAGGGCATATCACTCACAGCATGGTTGTCTGGTGGATGTTGCACTGCTGGATCCTCACTTGGTAGAGCACCACTGACCCCACCGTCCAGCACAGGACCGGTCCAGATCCTCGCCAGCCAGCTGGATGGCTCTGTTTTCAAAGCCCATGAGGAGCTTGATTTCAGGCATCCACCATTGGTCTGCGACCTCTCTCTCTTGTTGTGTGCCAGCTTGTCCAGCATGAATAGAGATGGAGAGAGTGTAAGCAGGATGCCTGTCAGACCAGATGATAAGTATGCCTGGCCTGTGTGGGCGGTGAGTAGTCAAATGGATGGTTGAGGACAATGAAGGTGTGTCTGAGAGAGTGAATGGTGATGTCCCTTGAACTGGCAGTGAGTGAGGGCCCTGTGGATGTGTGATGGGTTTGTGCATGTGTGAGTTGAGAGTGATGAGAAGAGTGACTTACCCTGGCAGGATGGAGGAGACCATTCATCTTCTTGCGGTACTGGATGGCTGTCCTCTTTTGAAGGGCGTTGGCCCTGACCACCGCCTCCCAAGCCAAATTAGTGATGTTGCTGCCCATCCTGCGGCCACAGCAGGGGTAGAGGACATCACGGCGAGCTTCCAATGTGTCCAAAAGCCACTCAAGGGACCTATCATTGAACCTGGGGGTTGCAATCTTTTTGCCATTCAGGGCCATGTCTTCTGTGCAGCAGTCGTGGGCTGGAAGCGCTGAGAGGTGTGCACGTGGCTGGACTTTAAATATGGCGCCTGGCGTGATGAAGTGGCGAGGTGATGACGTGGCGGGTGAATGAGAGCCTGCCCGCCATGGATATGGCGTGTTTCCCGAGAATGTATAATTAATGCGGCGGGTTTGTGATGATATGGCATGAAAAGCCACCACTGCGGCCAACGGGTAAAACATCATTTTACCCGCTCGCTACCACACTTAGTGCAAATCTGGGACAATTCCACCCATCGCATAAAAAAGTTTTTCCTCATGTCAGCTTTGGTTATTTTGCCAACCTCCTTAAAACTGTGCCCTCTGGCCTTCAGTTTCTCTTTTATATATTCTCTCTAAACCTTGCATGATTTTAAACACCTCTATCAAATCTCCTCTTAGCCTTCTGCTCAAGAGAGAACAACATCAGCTTCACAAGTCTATCCACACAAGTATAAACGCTCATCTCCAGAATCAATCACGTAAATCTCTTTTGTAACCTCTCCAAAGCCTTAAATCCTTCCTAAAGTGTGATACCCAGAACTGTTCCCAACACTCCAGTTTTATATGGGTTTAGCATAGCTTCCTGACTAAAGCCTGGGATCCTGTTTGCTCTATTACCTGCCACCACTAACACATACCAGCACCTGTTGTACTAGTACACAAACCTTTAAAAACAGAATGTTGGAAAACAGGAGATTTTCTGTCAGATAGAGCAATCACTGGGGTTGGGAGCTACTTCTGCAAGCAGATTGTCTTGAAACCAGACTACTGGTCACCCTATTAGAGGGCCCTTAAGACAAAGCAAAGGCTACCAAATGGCAGTGCCCGAAGTGCAGGTTGCTTGTGCGACAATGTGGGACGAGCACTATTTTTTCTTTATTCATTCACGGGATGTGGGCTTCGCTGGCTGAGCCAGCATTTTATTGCCTATCCCTAGTTGCCTTTGAGAAGGTGGTGGTGAGCTGCCTTCTTGAACCGCTGCAGTCCATGTGGTGTAAGCACACCCACAGTGCTGTTAGGAAGGGAGTTCCAGGATTTTGACCCAGCGACAGTGAAGGAACGGCGATATATTTCCAAGTCAGGATGGTGAGTGGCTTGGAGGGGAACTTCCAGGTGGTGGTGTTCCCATGTATCTGCTGCCCTTGTCCTTCTAGATGGTAGTGGTCATGGGTTTAGAAGGTGCAGTCTCAGGAGCCTTGGTGAATTCCTGCAGTGCATCTTGTAGATGGTACACACTGCTGCTACTGTGTGTTGGTGGTGGAAGGAGTGAATGATTGTGGATGTGTTGCCAATCAAGTGGGCTGCTTTGTCCTGGATGGTGTCAAGCTTCTTAAGTGTTGTGGAGCTGCACTCATCCAGATAAGTGGGGAGTATTCCATCATGCTCCTGACTTGTGCCTTGCAGATGGTGGACAGGTTTTGGGGAGTCAGGAGGTGGGCTGCTCATCACGCGATTCCTAGCTTCTCACCTGCTCTTGTAGCCACAGTATTTATATGGCTAGTCCAGTTCACTTTCTGGTCAATGGTAACCCCCAGGATGTTGATAGTGGGGGATTCAGTGATGGTAATGCCATTGAACATCAAGGGGCGATGGTTGGATTCTCTCTTGTTGAAGATGGTCATTGCCTGACACTTGTGTGGCGCGAATATTACTTGCCACTTGTCAGCCCAAGCCTGGATATTGTCCAGGTCTTGCTGCATCTGGACATGCACTGCTTCAGTAGCTGAGGAGTTGCAAATGGTGCTGAACATCGTGCAATCATTGGCGAACATCCCCACTTCTGACCTTACAATGCAAGGAAGGTCGTTGATGAAGCAGCTGAAGATGGTTGGGCCGAGGACATTATCCTCAGGAGCTCCTGCAGTGATGCCCTGGAGCTGAGATGACTGACCTCCAACAACCACAACCATCTTCCTTTGTGCTGGGTATGACTCCAACCAGCAGAAAGTTTTCCCCCTGATTCCCATTGACTCCAGTTTTGCTAGGGCTCCTTGATGCCACACTCGGTCAAATGCAGCCTTGATGTCAAGGGCAGTCACTCTCACCTCACCTCGGGGGTTCAGCTCTTCTGTCCATGTTTGAACCAAGGCTGTAATGAGGTCATGAGCTGAGTGGCCCTGGCCAACACAAACTGGGCGTCAGTGGGCAGGTTATTGCTAAGCAAGTGCCACTTGATCGCACTATTGATGACCCCTTCCATTACTTTACTGATGATGGAGAGTTGACTGATGGGGTGGTAATTGGCCGGGTTGGATTTGTCCTGTTTTTTGTGTACAGGACATAGCTGGGCAATGTTCCACATAGCCGGGTGGATGCCAGTGTTGTAGCTGTACTGGAACAGCTTGGCTAGAGGCGCGGCAAGTTCTGGAGCACAAGTCTTCAGTACTATTGCTGGAATATTGTCAGGTCCCATAGTCTTTGCAGTATCCAGTGCCTTCAGCCATTTCTTGATATCACATGGAGTGAATTACAGGCAATGTATGGGTCGATCATTGACCATTCTCTCCGACCTGCTGTCACCCGCTATATGGCGTCAGCTGTGGCTCAGTGGTCATAAGTTTGCCTCTGAGTCGTGGGTCCCAGGCCCACACCAAAGACTTGAACACAAAATCTAGGCTGACACTCCCAGTGCAGTGGGAGTGCTGCAGTGTTGAATGTAATTTTAAACCTAAGTCTGTCCTCTCAGATGGGTGTAAAAGGTACCAAGGCATTAGTTTGAATAAGAGCAGGGGAGTTCTCCCAGTGTCCTGGTCAAAATTTACCGTTCGCCAAACATCACTAAAACAGATTATCTAGTAATTTATCCCATTATTGTGTGTGGGAACTTGCAGTGTGCAAATTAACATTTCCCTGCATTGCAACAGTGAACGAATTTCAAGAGTACTTATTTGGCTGCAACATGCTTTGCAATGTCCTGAGGTCATGAAAGACGCTATATAAATGCAAATCTTTCTTCTATTGTTTCTACTTACAACAAGTTTTGTTCTCTAAATTACAAAGAACAATCTACAGACTTTAAAAAAATTGCACTGGGTTTTCACATATGAAAAATGAAACAGAAGAAGTTAATGGAATAGAAGTTAATAGAAACACAATACAATTAGTGATGAAGATAAGTTAAAGATAAGTTAATGCCTCAAGGTTCTGAGAGAATCCCATAATTATCTCCATTTTCCAGAACCATCCTGTTGATTACAAAGCAGAAAATCAATTCCAATTCTTGGGCACAAGGGTCTATATAATCTGGCTGCAATTCAGTCTCCAGAACATTCTAACCTGGAGTCGGGAGCAAAAAGCTGGTGCAGTGAGATGTTCCAGCAGATTATGAGACTATAGTCCGGTCTCTGCAGGTTCCATTCTGAAATAAGGAGCAAGGAGCATCCTGTGCACTTATTCAGGTCATGGGCATCATTAAGTACAGATCCAAGTCTCCCATGTAGCCCTGTGGAGCAATATTGAACCAGCATGCCTAAAGTTATACTGCCAATGTACGCTTGCCGGAGAAAATGGGGCTCCACCCATAAGCAGCGTTTTGAATGTTATTGAAATTATAATCATGCCTGACATCCGGCTCATGTCAGCTTTTGTTAACATAAAAACTTGCAAGTTTTGAAACTCGCTAGACTCTCCACTGGGGCAGCTGCCCTCCAACTGTCTCATTTACATCTTCCATTAAGATCCTGAAATGCTGACCTTGCCTGCTACATGGGGCGACAGCAGATACAGAATGCCTGCTTCTCTGTGACTGGCATCTATTAGGGTAGAAGGCTGAAATGGGGCACTTCTGTACTGAAATTAGACAAGGTCACTTCTCCCTCAGCTGAAAGTTAAACAAAGGTTTCCCTGTTGGCTACATTGATTAAGGTGAAGAGTAGCTAAGTCATACATAGGAACAGGGCTAGGCCATTCAGCCCCTCAGATGTCTTCCATCATTCTACTAGATCATGGTTGATCTGTACCCGCCTTTGCACCATATCACTAGATATTATCAACATCACTGACTACTCCTATAAGCAGACCTTGCGTCCCTTAGAACCTAGGGCAAGATTTTCCCCCTGTCAGAGGCAAAGTGTGCACCCCTCCAATCGGCGCCCCTGATCAGGGACACGGCGCCATTTTATGTGGGCGGGCCAGTTAAGGCCCGCCCAGCGCGACGTCTGCACGGAAGCGCTGTGCGCTCCCTGTGCAGGCGGGGGGGGGGGGGGATTCTCTAAATCAAGAGCGTGCTCTATCGCGCATGCACACGAAAGAGTGCACTCATCATCCTGAGGCTAAGTGCTGCCTCAGGGAGATTGGCACCAAATTCAAAAATGTTAAATGTAGAAAAATAAAATTTTGCTGACATGTCTCCTTATGTGACACTGTCACACAGGCTGGGACATGTCCATAATTTTTACAAAAACTTTAATAAAAATTTTTAAAACCTCATCCTGCCCATGGATGAGGTTTCATGCTTTTTCTAATTCCCGCCAGGGCTCCTGGCCTGCCTGCCAACCTTAAGGTTGGACAGGCAGGTCCAGTAATTAGCTAAATGACTCTGTCAATGGCCTCAATTGGCCATTGACAGGTTGGCGGGCGCACAGCTGATTTTGCTGCACCCCCGCCTACTGGAAAATTTAAATAGGGCGCGGTGACATTGGGAGTTCCGCCCGACGTCACCGTGCATCATTTTACGCATCGGCGAGCGGGCCCCACCCCCCGCTTGCCGACGGGAAAATCCTGCCCCTAGAGTGCACCATTGCCTGTCAACGGGGCAAAAAGAATCTTTGCCGCTGTATGCCAGTTTACTGTAGGGTATCACATACAGTAGATGGACTGAATATATTCTACATCAGACTGTAAACTAACAAACAAGGTATTTAACATAGAACAGGTAAACATAACTGTTATGTACAAGTCTTGATATATTTAAAGAAAGGTTAAGGGGAGATTTGTTCAAAATTAGGAGGTGTTTCAGTAGAGTAGACAGGGAGAAACCATTTCCACTGCCTGGAGGGTCGATAATCAGAGGACATAAACTCCAAATAATTGTCAAAGAAGCTGGGCGGGTGGGTGGGGGGGTGGAAAAATAAATGTTTTCACTGCAGTGCCAGAAAAGGCACTGGAATCAGATTGAATAGTAACTTTCAAAATTGAATTGGATAAATACTCAAAAAGGAGAAATTTGCAGGGCTAAGGGGTAAGGATGGGGTGGGGCGGACGGGCACGCTTACGAGTTGGATAGCTCTTTCAGAGAGTTGGCACAGGCATGATGGACAGAATGGCCTGCTTCCATGCTATATGATTTTATGTTTAAAAAATTTGTATAAAAGCAAAGGGATCAGTCTTTATTTGCATAATTTCATATTGAATTAAGAAGCTTCAAAATAAGAGAGGTAGATTGTTGTTCTATCCAGATCCAAGACCCAGGGGTTTGGCAAAGTTTGAAGCCCTAGAACAGTTGGGAACTTGATTATGGCAAGAGAGAGCTTGTCTCTGTTCCAAGCTGCTGTGTCTAATGCCGTGGGGGCAGGGGGAGGGAGTGAGGTAGGACAATTCCAGAAGGCAGCAGAAAATGACCGTGTTTAAAAAAAAAACACATTCTTCTCCATTCACAGGGTCACGCATTGGCTCACATCCCAGGCTGCAAGATAATAAAGACGGAAAGGTGCTGGTTTGCACTGTTTCTTTGTTTCCACTTTTCAGCTGACTGTTCAAACTGTGGACGGGTGTGTGAATTATTCATGAACCTTTCAGAATTACACGCAGACTAATAACTGCAGCCAAGCTCGTCACCAGTTTCTACAGATATTTTCTGCAGCCAGTCCAAAGTCTTCAACCTTTAGCAATTACAAGGCTATACTTAACGCCTTATTGCTGTGGAGAAGGTTAAGGGCAGATTTAATAAGCGTTCAAAATTATGAAAGGTTTTGTTTGAGTGGATTGGAGAAACTGTTTCCACTAGCAGGCAGGCTGTGGTGGGGGTGGAATTTTGATTAACACAGTGAGTTATGACCTGGAATGGGTTGTGGAAGCAGATTCCGCAGCAACTTTCAAAAGAGAATTGGCTAAATACCGGGACATGGGAAAATTTGTAGAAATGTGAGGAAAGAGCAGGACTAATTGGAAAAGCATGATGGGCCGAATGGTCCCCTTCTCTGCTGTCTCATTCTATTGCATCCTTCAGGACACCTAAAGCAATTCTTCACAACAACAACAATAACTAGCCTTTACACCGTGGCCTGTAATCTAGAGAAAAGCTTGAAAGGCAGTTCACAGACACACACGCAACAAGGAAAGGACCAGGGCCAAAGGAGGTATTGGGAAGGATGAGCACAAACATGATGAGCTGAATGGCCTCCTTTTGTGCAGTAATTTCTGTGATTCTATGGCTCGAATTTGCATAAAGCCAGAACAGCTCTGTGCCTTAGCCAAAATGGCGCCAGAGTCCACGATCCAGAAGTTTTGCCCCTCAACCCAGCACCCACCATTTTAGATAATGGGTGATGGGGGTGGGGGGGGGGGGAGGGTAGTGTTGGGTGGGGTGGTTGGTGTACAGGCCGGGATGTATTTTGCCCATCTACAGTTCACAGAGGCAGCAGCACATTTAAAAGTGCAGCTGCCTATCAAACAGAAGAAAGTTTGGTCATCAAAGTTTCAGAAGCACAACTCATGGGCTTCAGGCATTTGAGGAAAAAGTATGAACGTACCAGAGTTTTTTGGAGAGGTAAGGTTACCTTCTGGAGAGGTAAGGTAACCCTTTGGAGAGGTCAGGTACCTCTTTGTGAGAGGTCACATACCCTTTGGGAGAGGTCAGGTACCCTATGGGATTGTTGACAGCAGACATGAATGTTTGCAAAAAGCGGATAAGCTCTGTGGAACTGCCAAGCTGTCAAGTCATTTAAATCTCCTGCCCTTTAAATTTTGAGAAAAAAACAGCCAGACTGCAGTTGAAAAAAATCAGTGCTTGCAATTTCAATAGATGTCTGATGACATAAGCCTGAGGGCTATCATTATTGTATTTTTTTCAGTTTGACTGCTTGCACAACCTATCATTATCACAGTGGGTGGCAGTGGCGGGGGGGGTTGCTTTAAGTTCACAGTTTGATTTGCAACTCCAAGTGGTTATAAAGAGAGATAGTTGTCTTTGATGTGAAGCTATAAGGAGGTTGCAGAGATGCTTCAGTGTGATTTAGACAAGTTGAGTGAGTGGGCAAATGCATGGCAGGTGCAGTATAATGTGGATAAATGTGAGGTTATCCATTTTGTTAGCAAAAACAGGAAGGCAGATTATTATCTGAATGGCTATAAATTGAGAGAGGGGAATGTGCAACGAGATCTTGTTGTCCTTGTACATCGGTCGCTGAAGGTAAGCATGCAGGTACAGCAGGTGGTAAAGAAGGCAAATGGTATGTTGGCCTTCATAGCAAGAGGATTCAAGTACAGGAACAGGGATGTCTTGCTGCAATTGTACAGGGCCTTGGTGAGACCACACCTGGAATATTGTGTGCAGTTTTGGTCTCCTTATCTGAGGAAGGATGTTCTTGCTTTAGAGGGAGTAAAACGAAGGTTTACCAGACTGATTCCTGGGATGGCGGGACTGACATATGAGGAGACATTGAGTCGGTTAGGATTATATTCGCTGGAGTTCAGAAGAATGAGGGGGGGGATCTCATAGAAACCTATAAAATTCTAACAGGACTAGACAGGGTAGATGCAGGAAGGATGTTCCCGATGGTGGGGGAGTCCAGAACCAGAGGTCACAGTCTGAGGATATAGGGGTGGACCATTTAGGACTGAGATGAGGAGAAATTTCTTCACCCAGAGAGTGGTGAGCCTGTAGAATTTGCTACCACAGAAAGTAGTTGAGAGCAAAACATTGTATGCTTTCAAGAAGGAGTTAGATATAGCTCTTGGGGCGAAAGGGATCAAAGGGTATGGGGAGAAAGCGGGAGCAGGCTATTGAGTTGGATGATCAGCCATGATCATAATGAATGGCAGAGCAGGCTTGAAGGGCCGAATGGCCTACTCCTGTTCCTAGTTTCTATGTTTCTATAAATACAATTGTTTGTTTTTATAAGGGATTAAGTACTTGAAAGGATTTAAATGCATTGAATGGGCTTTTATCTACGAGAGTGTTTTTTAAAATATGGTGGTCCATAATAGATACTTAGAACTTTATTTTATTTCATCTCACCATGGCTCCAGAGATCTGCCAAGGGTGAATACTGGGTAAGTTGGCATGGAGGGTGTTGTGTGGGGGATCATGGGTTGGCACGAATTAGCACTAAGTTGGCACAGGACTTTAAAGGACTATGGGGATGAGTTGGGGTAACGGGTTAGTGGGAGTTGGCACTAAGTTGGCATGGAGGATATAAGGGGTTATGAAGAGTCAGTAGAGGGGCATAGGTTCGCACGGAGGGTATGAGGGGCCATGAGGGTAGGTGCGAGCATGAGTTGGCATGAGGTGGAATGCATTGGCATGGATGGGGCATGGGAAGTGTGTGGGAGGTTAGGGGCAGTGAGAAGTCATGGCTTGAGGGCTGTTTTTGGTTTTGTTGTAATTTTTTTTACAGCTGGGATGATGTCCCGGAGCAGTAAGGAGGGCCTTTTAACCAGCCCACCTCGGCATTTGGTAGCCCTTGTGGCTGCCTCTGAGCTCTTTCAGTAGGCATGACTCTAGTTAGAACCCGCCACCACTGGAATTAAAATCCAATGGATCGGGGCACTTTCTCCCAAGACGGATTTGTGGAGTTGGAAATTCCCCAACTGTGCTCCTGACACAAAAATTTAGCCCTATGAGTCAGGTCTAAGAGAGGGGTTCCAATGTGGGGCTTGTGAAAGAGTGTTCCACCTGAAAGGCTGGAGCCAGTGGAACAAAGAATTTGGGGATGGGGTTGGAATGATCACAGAATTACAGAATTGCGACAGCGCAGGAGGCCATTTGGTCCATCGTGTCTCTGCCCACTCTCCGAATGAACAATTCTTCTAATGCCATTCCCTCACCTCCTCCTGCAACCCTACTCATTCTTTTTTTTAAGATAATAATTCAATTCCATCTTGAATGCCTCAACTGAACCTGCTTCCATCAGCGTATTGCAGATCCTAACCACTCGCTGCATGAAAACATTTTTCCTCATGTCTCCATTGCTTATTTTGTCAATTACTTTAAATCTGTTGTCTTTTGTTCTTGATCATTCCACCAATGGGAACAGTTTCTCCCTATCTACTCTGTCCACACTCCTCATGATTTTGAATACCTCTATCAAATCTCCTCTCAACCTTCTCTTCTCCAAGGAAACCAGTCCCAACTTCTCCAATCTATCTACGTAACTGAAGTCCTTCCTCTCTGGAACTATTCTCATGAATCATATCTGCACTCCTCTCTAATGCCTTCACATCTTTCCTAGAGTGTGGCACCCAGAATTGGATGCAATACTCCAGTTGAGGCTGAACCAGTGTTTTATACAAGTTTAACAGAACATCCTTACTCTTGTACTCTATGCCCCTAATAATAAAGCCTAGGATACTGAATGCTTTATTAACCGCTCTCTCAACCTGTCCTGCCACCTTCCATGACTTAAGCACATATACAAGGACCCTCTGATCCTGCACCCTCTTTAGCATTGTACTCTTTATTTTATATTGTCTCTCCATGTTCTTCCTACCAAAATGAATTATTTCACAGTTCTCTGTATTGAATTTCATGTCACATGTCTGCCCATTCTACCAACTTGTCTGTGTCCTTTTGAAGTTCCACACTATCCTCCCCATAGTTCACAGCATTTCAAAGTTTTGTATCATCTGCAAATTTTGAAATTGTTCCCTGTACACCAAGGTCTAGGTTATCAATATGTATCAGGAAAAGCAAGGGTCCCAACACCGACCCCTGGGAAGCTCCACTACAAACCTCGCTCCAATCCAAAAAAACATCCATTAAGCACTAGTCTCTGTTTCCTGTCACTCATCCAATTTTGTATCCATGTTGCTATTGTCTCTTTTATCCCATAAGGTATAGCTTTGCTCACAAGTCTGTTGTGCGGCACTGTATTGAATGCCTTTTGGAAGTCTTTGTATGCCACATCAACAGCATTGTCCTCATCAACACTCCCTGTTATGAGCAAGTTAGTTAAACACAATTTTCCCTTAAGAAATCCATGCTGACTTCCCTTAATTAACACACATTTTCCCAAGTGACTATTAATTTTGTCCTGAATCATTGCTTCTAGAAGCTTCCCCACAACCGAAGCTAAACTGATTGGACTGAAGTTGCTGGACTTAACACCCCTTTGAACAAGAGTGTCACATTTGCAATCCAGTCTCTGGCACCACCCCTGAGTCTAAGGAAGACTGAAAAATTATGGCCAGTGCCACCGCAAATTCCATCCTCACTTCCCGTATCCTTGGATGCATCTCATCCGGTCCTGGTGCCTTATCAACTTTAAGTACAATCTTCCTATCTAAAACCTCCTCCTTATCAATTTTAAATCCTTCAGGTGTTTGAATTACCTCCTCTTTCACCATGACCCCAGCAGTATCCTTTTCCTTGGTAAAGACAGATGCAAAGATAGGGAAGAGCAAGGACATTGGGCAATTTGAAACAAAGATCCGAATCTTATATTTGAACTGGTGGATCAGTAGGTGAGGTAGGTGGGCAAGGAAAAGAATGATGTGAGTGGGACTTGGTGTGGGATAGGATACAGACAGTAGAATTATGAATGAACAGAAGTTGGACATTGGACACTGGCCAACCAGCCAAGAGGATTTTGGAAGAGAGAGAGAGAGGGAGGAAAATTTAAGCCCCAACCGTAGAGCTCTAAGATCAGCCCACAAAGGAAGCCAAGAAATGAGGCTAACCACCTTCAAGAAGCATTAGGAAAATAGTAGCCTCAGTACAAGCAAATACAGAAAGTTTTGTTAGTGCAGTCTATTAAAAAACAATTAGACTGAACCTTAAAGGGGAAAAAATACACTCACTGTATACTCCCCTCATGGCCAAGAGCCAAAGGAGGTCATGAAACATAGAGAACTAAAAGCAACTGGTTTGTAGCGAGCATTTCACCCTGGTATATGCAGAATGGACCTCTGAAAAAAAGACGCCGAGGTACATTGCCCAGAATAGACAGGAGCACTGAATCGATTTCATTCCAGCTAGGTCAACATTCGAATTTTTCCAAAATATTTGAAATGGAAAAAGATATTTTTAAAAGTAAGTTGAAAAGGCCAACTTGTAGTGCTCATGTAGCCTCCAAATAACTTGTTTTGTTTAAAACATTGTAAAGTTCTCCTTATGGCACAGTGGTTAGATGCACAGCCTGGAGTATATTTAAACCAAGTATAATTTAGAAGAACAATGAGCAACTCTAATCTTGGGAATGAAACATTATCCAGTGTTCCCATTCCTGCCTGAGAATGATCAGCTGAGGACCTTTGGGGAATTAATTGGAAAATGAAGTTCAGCACAGATACATGTAAGGTAGTTACAGTTTGGGAGGAAGAATAGGGAGGTCACTTATTACTTGGAATGTACCAGTCTAGGAGGGGGAGAGGAACAAAAAGATATCAGAACACAACTCACTAAAATAGTCGTTTGGTAGTACAGAAATTGAGTATTGCTGAAAAAAGAGACAAGTCTAAGCTTTTCATCTTGCACTCATCAGGACAATATTGCAGCAATAGTACTGAAGGCTTGTGCTTCAGAACTTGCAACGCCCCTAGCCAAGCTGTTCCAGTACAGCTACAACACAGGCATCTACCCAGCAATGTGGAAAATTGCCCAGGTATGTCCTGTACACAAAAAGCAGGACAAATCCAATCTGGTCAATTACCGCCCCATCAGTCTACTTTCGATCACCAGTAAAGTGATGGAAGGAGTCATTAATAGTGCTATCAAGCAGCACTTGCCTAGCAATAACCTACTCACTGGTGCCCAGTTTAGGTTCTGCCAGGATCACTCAGCTCCCAACCTCATTACAGCCTCGGTTAAAAAATGGACAAAAGAGCTGAACTCCAGAAGTGAGATGAGGGTGACTGCCCTAGACATCAAGGCAGCATTTGACTGAGTATGGCATCAAGGAGCCCTGGCAAAACTGGAGTCAATGAGAATCAGAGGGAAAACCAACTGGTTGGAGTCATACCCAGCCATATCAAAGAAAGATGGTTGTGATTGTTGGAGGTCAATCATCTCAGTCTCAGGACATCACAGCAGGAGTTCCTCAGGGTAGTGTCCTCGGCCCAACCATCTTCAACTGCTTCATTAATGAGCTTCCTTCCATCATGGATGGAGAATAGAATGGAGAAATCAGCAAATTACAGACTGGTTAGCCTAACATCAATAGTAGGGAAAATGTTGGAGTCCATTATAAAAGATGTATAACAGGACACTTAGAAAATATCAACAGGATTAGACAAAGTCAACATGGATTTATGAAAGGGAAATCATATTTGACAAACCTACTGGAGTTTTTGAGGAAGTAACTAGCAGAATAGATAATGGAGAACCAGTAAATATGGTGCATTTGGATTTTCAGAAAGCTTTTGATAAAGTCCCACATAAGAGGTTAGTGTGTAAAATTGAAGCACATGGGATTGAGGGAATATATTGGCATGGATTGAGAATTGGTTAGGAGACAGAAAGTAGAAATAAATGGGTCCTTTTCGGAGTGGCAGGCAGTGACTAGTGGGGTACCACATGGATCAGTGCTTGGGCCCCAGCTATTCACAATATATATCAATGATTTGGATGAGGGAACCAAATGTAATATTTCCAAGTTTTCTGATGACAAAACTTAGTGGGAATGTGAGCGGTGAGGAGAGTGTTAAGAGGCTTCAAGGCGATTTAGACAAGTTGAGTAAGTGGGCAAATACTTGGCAGATGCAGTATAACGTAGATAAGTGTGAAGTTATCCACTCTGGTAGGAAAAACAGAATGGCAGAGTGTTATTTAAATGGTGATGGATTGGAAAATATTGATGTACAAAGGGACCTGGGTGTCCTTGTACACCAATCACTGAAAGCAAGCATGCAGGTGCAGCAAGCAGTTAAGGAGACAAATGGTATGTTCACCTTCATTGTGAGAGGACTTGAATGCAGCAAGGATGTCTCACTGCAGCTATACAGAGTCTTGGTGAGACCACACCTGGAGTATTGTGTGCAGTTTTTGTCTCCTTACCTAAGAAAGGATATACTTTCCATAGAGGGAGTGCAGCAAAGGTTCACCAGACTGATTCCTGGGATGGCAGGATTGCCGTATGAGGAGAGACTGGGCTGTAGGGCTGTATTCACTGGAGTTTAGAAGAATGAGAGGAGATCTCACTGAAACATATAAAATTCTGACAGGGGTGGACAGACTGGATGTAGGAATGATATTTCCTCTGGCTGGGGAGTCTAGAACAAGGGATGACAGTTTCAGGATATGGGGTAGATCATTTAGGACTGAGATGAGGAGAAACCTCTTCACTTAGAGGGTGGTAAACCTATGGAATTCTCTACCACAGAGGCTGTGGAGGCCAAGTCACTGAATATATTTAAGAAGGAAATTGATAGATTTCTGGACTCTAAAGACATCAAGGGGTATGGGGAGAGCGCAGGAGTATGGCATTGAGATAGATCATATTGAATGGCAGAGCAGATTCAAAGGGCCGAATGACCTACTCCTGCTCCTATTTTTCTATGTTTCTATGTCTGCTTTATTTATATTGCTTGAGGATTAAATATTGTGCATGATACTGAGAGAACTTCCCTGTTCTTCCTCAAATAGTGCCATGGCATCTTTTACGTGGGCCATCTGAGCAATTTAAGGGGATCTTGTTTTAACATCTCATTCAAGAAACTGGAGCCCTGACAGTGCAGTGCTCCCTCAGTGCTGTACCGCAGCATCAGCCTAGACTATGTGCTCATTTCCTCCGGTGGGGCTTGAACCCACAAATCAGATTAGAGCTAGAATAGATAGATGATGTTAAGAGAGTAAAGGTTTACTCTGCATCTGCCTGTACTGTGCTGGTGGGGAATTTATAATGGGGAACAAAGAAATGGCTGACCAACTAAATACATACTTTGGTTCTGTCTTCACAAAGGAGGACACAAATAACATACCAGAAATGTTGAGGAACACAGGGTTTAGTGACAGAGAGGAACTGAAAGAAATCAGTATTAGTAGGGAAATAGTGCTGGAGAAATTGATGGGATTGAAGGCCGATAAATCCCCGGGGCCCGATAATCTACATCCCAGAGTACTGAAGGAAGTGGCCCTAGAAATAGTGGATGCATTGGTGGTCATCTTCCAAGATTCTACAGACTCTGGAACAGTTCCTACAGATTGGAGGGTAGCTAATGTAACCCCACTATTTAAAAAGGGAGGTAGAGAGAAAGCAGGGAATTATAGACCAGTCAGCCTGACGTCGGTAGTAGGGAAAATTCTAGATTCCATTATAAAAGATTTAATAGCTGAGCACTTGGAAAACAGTGGCAGAATCAGACTGAGTCAGCATGGATTTACAAAAGGGAAATTATATTTGACAAATCTACTGGAATTTTTCGAGAATGTAACTAGTAGAGTTGATGAGGGGGAGCCAGTGAATGTGGTTTATTTGGACTTTCAGAAGGCTTTCGACAAAGTCCCACATAAGAGATTAGCGTGTAAAATTAAAGCACATGGGATTAGGGGTAGTTTATTGATATGGATAGAAAACTGGTTGGCACACAGGAAACAAAGAGTAGGAATAAACAGGTCGTTTTCCGAATGGCAGGCAGTGACTAGTGGGGTACCGCAGGGATCGGTGCTGGGACCCCAGCTATTCACAATATATATTAATGATTTAGATGAGGGAACTAAATGTAATATCTCCAAATTTGCAGATGACACAAAGCTGGGTGAGAGGGTGAGCTGTGAGGAGGATGCAGAGATGCTTCAGTGCAATTTGGACAAGCTGAGTGTGGGCAAATGCATGGAAGATGCAGTATAATGTGGATAAATGTGAGGTTATCCACTTTGGTAGTAAAAACAGGAAGGCAGATTATTATCTGAATGGCTATAAATTGAGAGAGGGGAATGTGCAACGAGACCTGGGTGTCCTTGCACACCAGTCGCTGAAGGTAAGCATGCAGGTGCAGCAGGCGGTAAAGAAGGCAAATGGTATGTTGGCCTTCATAGCCAGAGGATTCGAGTACAGGAGCAGGGATGTCTTGCTGCAATTATTCAGGGCCTTGGTGAGACCACACCTGGAATATTGTGTGCAATTTTGGTCTCCTTATCTGAGGAAGGATGTTCTTGCCAAAGAGGGAGTGCAGCGAAGGTTTACTAGACTGATTCCTGGGATGGCGGGGCTGACATATGAGGAGAGATTGAGTCGGTTAGGATTATATTCACTGGAGTTCAGAAGAATGAGGGGGGATCTCAGAGAAACCTATAAAATTCTAATAGGAAGGATGTTCCCGATGGTGGGGTAGTCCAGAACCAGGGGTCACAGTCTGAGGGTATGGGGTAGACCATTTAGGACTGAGATGAGGAGAAATTTCTTCACCCAGAGAGTGGTGAACCTGTGGAATTCGCTACCACAGAAAGTAGTTGAGGCCAAAACATTGTATGTTTTCAAGAAGGAGTAAGATATAGCTGTTGGGGTGAAAGGGATCAAAGGATATAGGGAGAAAGCGGGGAGCAGGCTATTGAGTTGGATGGTCAGTCATGATCATAATGAATGGCAGAGCAGGCTCGAAGGGCCGAAAGGCCTCCTCCTGCTCCTAGTTTCTATGTTTCTATGGTGCTCACTTCACACCAACTATGAGTATAAAAATTGGAATTGCGTGATATTTTAGAACTGATCCTTCAATATAATGTTCACAAAATAATAAAAGGAAATGGACTCCAGTGGGGAGAAGGGGGAGAAAAACACTATCCATCCATTCACTAATTGTCCCATGACCTGTTCCACCTTTAAGGTGAGGTTCAATTTTGGTGAATCAGGCAGATGCCCACACCATTAGAGATGGTACAGATGCACCAGTCTAAGGAGGTTCACTATAGGACTCAGCCACAGATGAGGTGCAGCGGCCTCAAGAAATTCAGAGATAGAATTTGTTCACTTTTTTTGTGAGGTTGGCTCCCAGTTGCCTTTGAAAACATGACTGTCTCCATCACTAGAAATAACCAATGTTGGTTACCAGAGGCCTCTGTCCATTCCTAGCACCCAGCAACATTGCTCAGTGTTCTGATACAGGAGTTCCACTGTGTGATTTTATTCTCACTTTTTCTTGTGCCAGTCTAGTTGGGGCTGAATGCTGTAACAGGTGGGGAGCTGGCATAATCGTGGCCTGTCCCCAGTTCTGCCCTAACCCCATCCCTTGCCCGAATGCAATGCTGTGCTGAAAATGATGAGGAAAATCCTCTCTGGAAGGTGAATGTAAAATTTAGATAGAATTTACAGCACATACAAGATGAGCTGAATGGCTCCTACTGTGGTGTATCACTCTCTAATGCTAATAAACAGGTCATTTGGCCCAACTGGTTCATGTTGCTGCTTATGCTCCAAACCAGCCTTCTCCTACCCCTCTGCATCTAACCTAGCAGTATATCCTTCTATTCTTTTCTCCCTCATACAGCTTCCCTTAAATGCTTCTGTACTATTCACTTCAACCACTCCCTATGGTAGCGAGTTCCACCCTTACCACTCTCTGCATAAATAAATTTCTCCTGAATTCACTACTGGATTTATCAGTGACTGTCTTTTATTTATGGCTCCTCTTTTTTTGGATTTCCCACAAATGGGAATACCTTCTCTGCATTAATCTATCAAACCCTCTCACAATTGTAAAGACCTCTCCTTGGTCTTCCCTCAACCTTCTCCTTTCTAGAGAAAAGTCTGTTGAGTCTTTCCTGATAGGAATGAACTCGCAGCTCTGATATCATCCTTGTATGTCTTTGTGCATTTTCTCCAGTTGCTCTGTATCTTTTTATTTGTTGTGTGGAGAATAGAACTCTGCACAGTATTCCAAGTGTGGGCTAACCGGGATTTTATCCAAGTTCTACTGAAGTCAATGACTCTGAATATTGGGCAGGTGTTGAGCAGGCAATCGATGCAATGCCACACCATCTTTCAGATGAATTATTACAACCAGAACCTCTTCTGCCTTCTGAGCTTACGAGACCCTGGGCACTAGTTCAAAGGTGATCAGGAGAGTTCAGTCTTGGCCAATATTTGTGCTTCCACCCAAAATGAATTTTTACCCCCTCATCTCTTGGGATCTGTGAAAAAACTAACATGTGTACCCCAATAACAGCATGTGTCTTTAAGGGTGAAACCTTGGATGATAATGATTATTCTGCTATATCTACAGCAGTACAGTTAAACCACACATAGCTGATCTCAGCAATATTAACAACAAGGGTCTGTTCTACATAGGCGTGCACTTTTGTTTGTGCTGCTTGCTCTCTCTGAGAATCTCTGTGCTGAGAATTATTTCCCTCTAATGCACAGACTGCAGACTTTGGATTCTGAAGGTGAAAATGCACTCTATGGCAAATCTATCCTGCCACAGTAAATCCTCCTGTCTGGCGAAAGATTTAAGGGCAGAAATCTTTGCTTTTGCTTTACAGGCTGGCTGGGGAAAGGGTTTCTGATTGAACTGCTATATTTTACAATTAACAGGAGTGCACACACAGCAGAAGCTGCCTGCAAGTGTATTAACTGGGACATGCAACCAATTACTTGTTAGACAGGGTCCATGCATCACTAACAGTTTGGTCACCTTGATTATCATAAAACACTTATATTTTTGGAAATTCCATAAATGGATGACACATGTCTGGGTCCTATACTATACACATTCTATAAAGGAGGGTGTTAGACCCTTTTCACATTCTGCACAGGTATTGAATCTCTTATTGAAATATAAGTAGGAGGGTTTCCTATGGTGCATTGCTCAAACATGTAGACCTGGAAAATCCTGGATTTGATCCCCAGGCAGTGTTGCAGTCTGCTGACCTAAGCTGTAGTGATAAAATTGTCTTCAGCATCACTGGACCTGAAAGGGTTCCCATCCCAGTCACAGATATGGCAAGTTGTCAGTGTGTTATCAAGTCATGGGCACCCTTCCCTGTGAGTTATAGGGTTGTGGGTTCAAACCAAACTCCAGAGATTTGAGCACACGAATCACACTGACACACCCAGTGCCAGTATGTGGGAGTGCTGCATTGTTGGACGGACCATCTTTCGGATGAGTTATTACAACCAGAACCTCTTCTGCCTTCTGAGGTTAAAAGATCCTGGGCACTACTTCAAAGGTGATCAGGAGAGTTCAGTCTTGGCCAATATTTAACTCCCAGAAACATAGGAAACAGATTATCTTGTGGGTTTTCATCGGGGCTGGAGAAGGGGGAAGAGTGTGGGAGCAGGGGGAGGGGGAGAGGAGGGAGAAAGTGTGGGAGGCAGGAGGAGGGGAGAGGAGGGGGAAGAGTATGGTGGAAGGAGGATGGGGAGAGTGTGGGGTCAGGAGTGGAATGGGGAGAGTGCGGGAGGCAGGAGGAGTGGGAGGAAAGGGGAAGAGTGCAGGGGCTGGGAGGAGGTGGAAAGTGTGCAGGGGAGGAGGAGGGGGAGAGTGCAGGAGACAGAACGGGGAGAAGGGGACAGCAGGAGGAGGGGGAGAGTGCAGGAGACAGAATGGGGAGAACGGGACAGCAGGAGGAGGGGGAGAGTGCAGGAGACAGAACGGGGAGAAGGGGACAGCAGGAGGAGGGGGAGAGTGCAGGAGACAGAACGGGGAGAAGGGGACAGCAGGAGGAGGGGGGAGAGTGGGGGGCAGGAAAGGGGAAGAGTGAGTGGGTTGGGACAGGAGGAAGGAGAGCGTGGGGGAAGGAGGGAGAGGAGGGGGAGAGCACAGGGGGCAGAAGGGAGAGGAGGGGGAGTGTAGGTAAGGAGGGAGAGGAGGGGGAGAGTGCCGGGGGCAGGAGGGGGAGAGTGCAGGGGCAGGAGAAGGGGGAGAGTGCGGGGGCAGGAGGTGGGGGAGGAAGTGGGGCAGCAGGGGCAGGAGGGAGAGGAGGGGGAGAGTGCCAAGGGCAGGAGGGGGAGAGTGCAGGGGGCAGGAGGAGAGGGGAATGTGCCAGAGGCCCAGGACCTCTGGCAGAAGCATGTTAACTTACCTGTCCTTTCCCAGCCAGTCTGTTCCTCCTGCAGTGGTTACGCTGTTAGGCTGTAGAGAGTGGGGCTTCCCTGAATTTAAGATATGATGATGTCTTGGTGCTGATGACATCATTCGGTTGTGTCTGCTCATTGTTATGGAGGCCTTTCCTGTCTGTAAGGGGCAGCTCAGCTGACTTCAAAGTTGGTGAAATGAAGCTGGCACCAGTCAGGATGAGCTCAGTGCCGTTAAGTGGACTCAGCCTGATCTTAACTCTCCCCTCACTCACCACTCACATATTTTGCTGAAGGGTGGCTGGATTTAACAGCTTAAACATCAAAGAAACTCACCGATGCAAGTGTCCTAGGTGGCGACCTAACCACGCAACGGTGTAAAAGGGGATCAAGTATCACTGCGTGTGGTGCATTCTACCCACTTGCTGCCCTTCTAAATACTTCACGTTTGAACAAGTTGTCACACAATGCTTAAACATTGTAATTCCGGTTCATGTAACATTTGCTGTGGTAACAGTTCACATTCTGCTTGGAAAGCATTGTTAAACTTGTGACAATCAGCCAGAACAACCTTTTCACACATCACTGGGATCAAGTACCATTCCATTGGGTCCTTCAGTATGGAACAATATAACAGCTCACAGTGTCTGTGGCAAGAAAGCATTTCAAAGTGGCCAGTCAGTCATGAATTGTTTAATTCAAAGCAGGTTGGGTTGCTTTACAAGGGCAGCCACAGATAATGAAAAACATGATCTCTACTTCCTTTATTTGTGTGTGTTTAGCGGCACAGTTTCAGGAGTGTAATCTTGATGTTGCCACTCTTAAACTTCAATCAGGAAGCTGGCCACACTGGGCTCCGGAAAGCAAGTGCATGGGAATGGTTCCCATGTTTACATTATAAAAGCTGACTCATTGCCTCCCATTTTCTTGGGCCTGATGATACCATTGGTTCCTGGGATTCCTGCTGCTTTAGGTCATGGAATGCAGTCAATGGAAAAAGACACACCTGTTTGCAGTCAGCTGTACTCATGGTGTAAAAGGGTCTTCGCCATGTCAGTCAGTATGGGTTTTGAAAGAGGTCACTGAGCACTCAGGAACTGTGTCAGGAGGCAGCAGAGGCAGCAAGAGGTGGATCCTAAGAAGGAGATCAGTCTGACAAGGGCAAGGGATACTGAGATGGGGCAGGAGCTATAAAGTGAGGGCTCATGGCCTAGAGAAGGGAATAAAGAAATTCATGAGCTCCTCTCACTCAGCATCAAAGACAGGCAGAACCATTGGAAGGAGATTGAAAGAAGATTGCCATGAAGAAAATATGGCCCTTGAATTATAAAAGATTATGACCTTGCTTTAACATTGACTTAGGGCGATGAGTCAGACCAGACAGTAGACAAACCAGCCAGTGATGCTGAATGCATAGGTTCTCCAATTTGTAGATGCAGAAGTGGAAGGTATACCTGTGAGACCATAATGGATTTGATGGGACAAAGACATCAACAGCAGCAGCAGCAAGATCACAATTGATGAGTTTGATGAAGACAGCAATTTCATGGTAGGTGGATGGGCACTGGGGAGGGGTGGAATTGGGAATTAGACAGGTTGCTTTTGAAGAATTTGGTGGACAGTTTTTCTGTTGTGGAGGCTGACATTTGATGGAAAATGTGAATGCTGAGGGAGACAAGGCGATAATCCAAGGCATGACTCAGACTGTGAACAAATAGGGCGGGATCAATGGTGTGATGGTCCGTACAGGATGGAAAACACTATTAGCAGTAACAGATGGTCTGTTCAAACTGGAATCCTAAAATAAACATTGACTTAAATTATAACTAGCAGGTCAAGTCGGATTAAACATTCAGCTCTATGTGGGGACGTGGTTGCAGGAAGCTGTTACTGAACTAGTAAGCACCAAGCAAGGCTGGAATCCAATACCCCCGAACATACTAAAATAAAAGCAAAATACTGTGGATGCTGGAGATCTGAAATAAAAACAGAAAATGCTGGAAAAACTCAGCAGGTCTGGCAGCATCTGTGGCGAGGGAAGGTGAGTTAACATTTCAAGTCCAATATGACACTTGTTTGGGACTGTTCCGAGTTCCAGCGAAGAGTCATATTGGACACAAAACGTTAACTCTGTTTCTCTCTTCACAGATGCTGCCAGACCTGCTGAGTTTTTCCAACATTATCTGTTTTTATTATGCCCGAACATATACCTGAATTCTAAACATGGGCAAGCAGTTGGAGGCAGCCTCATCCTAATCCCACCCTTAACCCTCCCCCTCCCTTGCCCTGCCCCTCACCCTCCCCTACCCCTCTTCTCCCCTTGTCTTGCCCCTCACCCTCCCCTACCCGTCCCCTCCCCTTATCCTGCCCCTCATCCTCCCCTACCTATCCCCTCCCCTTGCCTTGCTATTCCCTTCCCTGCCCCATCAGCCTATATTTAGGCTATGACCCCAGTCTACATGTACATTGATGACACCCAACTTTACCTGACCACCATCTCTGTCAACCCCTCCACTGTCTCTAAATGATTAGAATGCTTGTCTGACATCCAGTACTGTATAAGCAGAAATTTCCTCCACCTAAATACTACTCCAGAATTCCCTCTCTAAAGCTCTCCATCTCTCTACCACATTTTCCTCTTTCAAGACACTCCTTAAAACTTACCTCTTCAAGCAGGCTTTTGGCCATTTGCCTTTTATCTCCTTATGTGACTCAGTGTCATACTTTGCTCTTTAATGCTCCTGCGAAGTGGCTTGGGACATTTTATGATGTTTAAGGCACTTCATAAATATAAACTGATGTTGTTGTAGCCCAGACTCCCCAGCCAGCAGAAATTGTTCCTCTTCATCTTCTTTAATACATACCTTGAAAACTTCAACCAGCTCACCCCTACACCTTTTTAAATTCCAGTTTGTGTAATTGCTCCTTGTACTTTAATGCTTGGAATCCAGGTATCATTCTGGTGAACCTACACTACACTCCCTCCAAGGCCAATATAGACTTTCTAAGGTGTGATTCCCTGGACTTCTCACAGTACTCCAGGTGTGCTCTAACTTGGGTTTTACATAGCTGTAGCATAACTTCCACCTCCTTGAATTCTAGTCCTCTAGATGTAAAGCTCAGCAATCCTTTAGCTTCTTTGATTATTCTCGGTACCTGTTCATGTCATTTTAGACCCCCAACTCTCTTTCACCTCCACTGCTTCTAGCTTTTCACCATTTAGAAAGTATCCTGTTCTATGCTTTTTTAGATCCAAAATGGATGATGTCACACTTGCCTATTATGAATCCATTTGTCACAGTTTTGCCCAATAACCTAATTCATTAATATTTCTGTAATTTTATGCTTCCATCTACACTGCTTACAATGCTGTCTTTGTGTCAGTAGCAAACTTGGATTTGTCGCTTTTTATCCCATCATCTAAGCTGTTAATAAATATGGTGAGTACTTGAACCCCATGCATATGCCTGTGGGTCACCACTAGTCAAATCATGCCAATTTGCATACATGTCTATTAACCCTATTCTCTGTGCGCTGCCACTCAGCCAAATTCCAGATCAATAATTTATCCTCGATTCCATGGGCTTCAACTTTAACTAACTGTCTCTTGAGAGGGACTTAATGCTTTCTGGAAGTCCATAAAAATAACATCTATAGACATTCCCCTGACCATTACTTTGGTCATCTCTTCAAACAATTCAGTCAGGTTTGTCAGGCATCACCCACCCTTTACAAACCCATGCTAGTTCTCTCCAATCAGCTGAAAATTTTCAAAGTGTTCGGTCAGAATTAGGATTAACCTGGTCACTGCTGCGAGCAACTTGGGAGAAAAATCATTAGGGGTGCTAAAAGTAATTGTATATTTTTCTTTATGTATCAGTAATAAAATATTGGAGATGAGGGAAACAGGGCCATTTGACCAAGTGGGAGGTGGGAGGTCATGTGAAAAAAAACCTCCTAGAACATGTCAAACAGGAGTTAGCAACCAGAGTCAGTGTGTGAGCATGGGGAGGTTATTCAACTAAAAAAGAATTTGACAGGCAAACCCGACTCATCACCCGATGAACATTTCCCAACAGGAGATACTGACTAATGATCGGCAGCAGGAACCTGGGCTTTTATCAACTCAACTCCCTAACCCAGGGGAGCTGAGAATATTTTAGATGCCCTGGCTGTCATGAGTTAACGCAGTAACTGGATATGTGAAATCCAGTCATCCGGTATTGATTATGAGATACCGTAGAGCTCACTTAAAGCAGCAGTTAGTGAACATTGCAGAGGCATGGCTAATGTAATTGATTTCTGGTCAGTCTCACTGTTTCAAGGCGCAGGGTTCGATATGTCATTGGCATCCTGTCCCAACAGGTAAATCTGATACAATCGTTATTCAATTCACATCATCGCACAAGCTAATGATCGGTCACACTGCCAAGTGTGATACTCTCTGACCAATGACAAAGGAGCTCCTACATGCACAGATTATCTTTGATCTGTCTTAAAAACCTCTTTGGGATGCAGCAGCATATCTTGCTTACAAAATGGCACAGGGATATGGTTGTGTGTTAATCAGGAATTTTCTGACATAGAAAATAAATGAAATTTTCTGGCACGATACCTCCTCCACCAGTTGCAGCATACGACGGGTACTTTCCAGGGACTGTGGAGAGAGAAAGAGAGAGAGAAATACACAATTAGACCACTGTAAACAAACACGAAGGCTTCATTTTACCAATACTTCAATAAACAGACATCTCTAACATCAAAAAATTGTGATTACTTAGACTCTTTAGGACAATTCTGGTCTCCATATTATAAAAAAGGATATTGAGGCAAGGAGGTTCAAAAAAGATGGACAAAAATGTTACCAAAGGTTATACCTATCAGGAAACACTAAACAGAATGGGGCTCTCTTCTCTAGAACAGAGAAGGCCGGGGGGTGATCTAACAGATGTCTATAAAAGTTTTTTTTTAGTCATTCACAGGATGTGGGCTTCGTTGGCTGGGCCAATATGAAGAGGTCTGAAAGGGTGGAGGTAGAGAGATATTGAAATTCAATGCAAAGAAGTGTGAAGTGATTCATTTTGGTAGGAAGAATGCAGAGAGACAATATAAAATAAAGGATATAATTCTAAAAGGAGTGCAGGAACAGAGGGATCAAGGTGTATACGTGCATAAATCATTAAAGGTGGACTGGTGGAGAGCATGTTTAATAAGGCATGAAATGCGTACAGTTATGAATTATTTAATTAATTAATGGCTGTATTAATAGGGGCATAGAGTATAAAAGCAAGGAAGCTATGTTGAACTTTATAGAACAGTGGTTCAGCTTCAACTTGAGTAGTGCGTCTAATTCTGGGCATTACACTTAAGGAAAGATGTGAAGGCATTGGAGAGAGTGCAGAAAAGAATCATGAGAATTATTCCAGGGCTGAGAGACTTCAGTTACGTGGATAGATTGGAGAAATTGGGACTGTTTTCCTTGGAGAAGAGAAGGTTGAGAGGAGATTTGATAGAGGTGTTCAAAATCATGAGGAGTCTAGACAGAATAGATAGGGAGAAACTGTTCCCATTGTTGGATGGATCGAGAACCAGATGGCACAGATTTAAGGTGATTGGCAAAAGAAGCAATGGAGACATGAGGAGAAACTTTTTCACGCAGCGAGTGGTTAGGATCAACGCTGCCTGAGAGTGTGGTGGAGGCAAATTTAATCAAGGTTTTCAAGAGGGAATTGAATTATTATCTGAAAAGGTCAAAAGTGCAGGGAGACAGGGAGAAGGCAGGGGAGTGGCACGAGGTAAATTGCTCCTTCAGAGCGCCAGGGCACACATGACAGGCTGAATAGCCTCCTTCTGTGCTGTGATAATGGGTTGAATTTTCAACTTAGAAACTGGTAGCAGGTGTAGGGAAATTCCCTGCCTCAGCATGCCTGCCTCAGAAGAAAGTGTTTCGAATGGCGTAATTTTCATTCTGAGGGGACAGAACATCCTGGAGTTGGACCTGTCGCACCCAGATGCAGATCGGATTGCTTGATTGACAGCTTTATTTTTGCTTAGATCTATTTTGTCAATGGCTCAATGTTTATTAACACAAGATGAAGAGATATCGTGTGTGCTTATAGTCTCTGCTGTTGTTACTTCAAAGGTCTGGTTGATTGACACTTTAATAGGGTTGCAGTTTCTTTCAGGAACTTATGAATTACTGTTTTTTTAAAGCTTTTCCACGCATGCCACTGTTATCATAGGGTTGATTGGTTCTGTACTGAGTGTGTACTGGGTGAATGGGCATGGAGGTGCTGAGTTGGCATAGAGGGTATGAGGGACCATTGGGGGTGGGTGAAGGAGCATGGGTTGGCATGGACGCAATGAGAAGCCATTGAGGGTGGGTGGAGGGGCATGTGTTGCCATAGAAGGGGGGAGGGGACATGGGTAAGACCTTTTGACCTTATCTTTCAAAAAGTTCCCGAATTCAGACCATAGTTGATGACTCCTCGGAGAGGCCATGAACCAAAGTCTTTGAGAAGCTGACCTGACACCACGGAAATTGTGAGGTGGTGGGAGGGGTGCTAGGTGATGCCACCCTCCACAATGGAGCCGGACAAGTGGGGGTGCAGGGTGTGGGTTCGCTGCTGCACCATTCTTTTGCACTAGCAAAAATTTGGGGCGCTGGAAATGGGGGCAGAAATCTCTGAATCACATACTGTCCGCCATTTTAGAAGGTCCACAGAGACATGGAGATCCCACAAAAATCTAGCTCAGTATGTTTCCACTAATGGGGAAGCTAGATTAACACATGAGGGACAAAGGAATGGAAATATTTGCTAATTAGGTTAGATGAAGTAAGGCGGGAGAAGGATTGTGTGGAGCATAAACACCATCATGGACCAGCTAGGCTCAATGGCTGGTGTCTGCACTGTAAAACCCATGTTTTACCAATACATTAATGCTAAAAGGTTAGTTAGGGAAAAAGTGGGACCTATCAGAGATGAAGATGGAAACTTGTGTGTAGATGCAGAAGCTGTGGGAAGGGTTTTGAATGAATATTTTGTCTCGTGTTTACAAAGGAAAGGGAGGATGTAGATATAGTAGTCCAGGAGGAACACTGCGAGATATTGGACGGGATAGTCATAAAGAAAGAGGAAGTACTCGAAGGGTTAAAATTCTTGGAAGTTGATAAGTCACCAGGGCCAGGTGGATTGTTTCCGAGGCTGCTGAAGGAAGTCAGGGAAGAGATAGCAGATGCTCTGAGGATGATTTTCCAATCTTCACTAGATACAGGGGAGGTACCGGAGGACTGGAGTAATCCAAACGTAGTTCCGTTGTTTAAAAAGAGATCAAAAGAAATGCCAAACAATTATAGGCCAGTTAGTCTTACATCGGTGGTGAGCAAATTAGTAGAATCAATCCTGAGAGATAGGATTAACTGTCATGTGGAAAGGCATGGACTAGTCAGGGATGGTCAGCATGGATTTGTTAAAGGAAGGTCTTGCCTCACAAATTTGATTGAATTCTTTGAGGAAGTGACAAGAAGGGTTGCTGAAGGTAGTGCAGTGGATGCTGTGTACATGGATTTTAGCAAGGCATTTGACAAGGTCCCACATGGCAGATTGGTCAGGAAAGTAAAAGCCCATGGCATTCAGAGTAATGTGGCAAACTGGATAAATGGTTGGCTTTGTAACAGGAAACAAAGGGTAATGGTCGATGGATACCCTTGTGAATGGAAAGTTGTCTCAAGTGGTGTTCCACAGGGCTCGGTGTTGGGACCCTTGCTGTTTGTGTTATATATCAACGATCTGGAGTGAACATGGGGGGCACAATTGGGAAATTTGCAGATGACACAAAGATTGGCTAAGTAGTGGATAGTGTAGAGGATAGCCATAATCTCCAAAATGATATAGATGGGTTGGTGGAGTGGGCGGTAAAGTGGCAGATGGATTTTAACATAGAGAAGTGTGAGGTCATACATTTAGGGAGGTCAAACAGTTACAGGGATTACAAAATAAATGGGAATATACTAAGAGGGGTAGATGAAGTGAGAGATCTTGGCGTACAAGTACACAGGTCCCTGAAGGCAGCAGTTCAAGTAGACAAGGTTGTAAAGAAGGCATATGGAATGCTCTCCTTCATTGGCAGAGGTATAGAATATAAAAGTAAGGATATAATGTTGGAATTGTATAAAACACTGGTGAGGCTACAACTGGAGTATTGTGTGCAGTTCTGGTCACCACGTTACAGGAAGGACGTAATAGCTCTGGAGAGAGTGCAGAGGAGGTTTACAAGAATGTTGTCAGGGTTAGAAAAGTGTAGCTATGAGGAGAGATTGGATAGGTTGGGGTTATTTTCCCTGGAACAAAGAAGGCTGAGAGGTGACTTGATTGAGGTGTACAAAATTATGAGGGGAATAGATGAGTGGACAGGATAAAATTGTTTCCCTTGATGGAGAATTCTAGAACCAGGGGACATAGATTCAAGATAAGTGGGGAAGGTATAGGGGGGACATGAGGAAGAACTTTTTTACGCAGAGGGTAGTGGGTGTCTGGAATTCGCTGCCCAAGTTGGTGGTAGAGGCAGAAACTTTAAACTCTTTTAAAAAGTACCTGGATCTGCACCTAAAGTGCTGTAAGCTGCAGGGCTATGGGTTGGGTGCAGGAAGGTGGGATTAGAAAGGGCACCTGGGTGTCCTCGGGCTGGCATGGACAAGATGGGCCGAATGGCCTCCTTCTGTGCTGTAACTTTTCTATGGTTCTATGGTTCTATGTAACTCTATGTGCTTCTTCAGCCCAACTGTTCTAGCCACTGCTACTGATATAGAGGTTATTGTGTGTCTAGTTATTGAATGATCCTGTGAATCATGCTTATTGAGAGCTGAATGCTGAGTTCTCATTCACCTGATTTCTATTTTGATGAGGTTTCACTTAATCCATGAGTGACTTGGAGATAGTCAGTATATGGTTTTTCTTGAAACTATTTATTTAGAACTATTTACAAAGATGTCATGGTAAGTACATTGTTTTCTGGACACAGCCTAGTCTATGTCTTGCTCTCTTGGTCATCTGACCCTGATGTCATGCTTACATCAACATTAATATCATTGTCTAATTAACATAACCATTAACCCTTTACTCTATAATTTCCTCCATGCCACTGGAGGAAGAAAGAAAGCACTTTACAGCAAATGAAGTGCAGTTACAGTTGTAATGTAGGACAATAACAGCAATCTGTATTTATGTAGCACCTTTAATGTATAAAATGCCCCAAGGTGCTTCACTGGAGCATTATCAAACAAAATTTGGAGATATTAGGACAGGTGACCAAAAGCTTGGTCAAAGAGGTATGTTTAAAGGAGCGTCTAAAGGAGACAGAGAGAGGTAGAGATACGGAGAAGTTTAGTTAAGGAGCTTAAATCCCAGACAGCTGAAGGCATGTCTGTCAATGGGGATAATAGAAATCGGGGATGCACAAAAGGCCAGAATTCGAGGACGGCAGCAATCTCAGATCCAAGCCCATCCATTTTCCATAAAAACTGCAAACAATAGAATGAGGAGAATAACATCCTAAGTCACTCTCGCTCTTCAATGGCAAAGGTCTCAGAGTAGGTCTGCTGTCCACTCCTACCCTGCAGGTTGCAGGGCTAAGGGGGAAAGAGCAGGGGGTGTAGGACTATTGGGTAGCTCTTTCATAGCACAGACATGATGGGCCAAATTGCCTTTTGTGCTGAAAGATTCTATTATCTTAATTATTATATAAGAATGTGCAGCACAAGAACAGGCCATTCAACCCAACTGGTCCTTGTCAGTATTAATGCTCCACACAAACCTCCTCCCACCTACTTCATCTCACCCTATCAACATATCCTTCTGAATTAATTTTGCTCGCGAACGACTGATGCTCTATAGACCCCATCATCCCCTCCTAATGGGATTGTGTCACACTGAGTGGAGTCCCCTTGGCTGAAGGCTTCCATTTGGAGTCTTAGACTGGATCAAGATATCCAACCGGATCATTTTGTTTACACCAGTTCCGATGATAGGGTTGCCCTCACTACGTCAGACAGAGAGCAGGATTAGGGTGGCACAAAGCATTGCGGATTCTGGATGGATGTAGACCTGGAGGTTACATCACTTGATTTCCCAACACTAACTATCCTATCCATTTTTCCAAGCTTCAACACTTTTATAACTAACAGTAAACAAAAGTGTTCAGGGAAAATGAAGATAAAAACACCCAATGTTATTTTTCTCCTAGGTGTTGCTTGCAGTTCTGGGGATGAATCTTTAACTCCTGGAGACTCCAAGGCAATTCTGGAGGATTGACCACCCCGACTGGGGCAGAGGTGGCACCTCAGCTTGATTTGCTGATGAAAGTGATCAGCTTCATGATTAATAGCTTCCTATCACCAGAAGTGAGAGAGAAATTGATCTTTAATATCTGTGTTTATGGGCAGAATTTTCCTCCCGTCGGGGAAGAAGTTTAGGAGCAGGCGTGCAGAGGTGAGCCTCCGATCGGCGCCCCCAATTGGGGGCGCGCCACCATTTTACGTGGGCTGGCCAATTAAGGCCCGCCCAGTGTGACGTCCGCAAAGAAGCGCTGTGCGCTCTGTGTGCGGGCGGGGGGGTGGTATTCCCTGAGCCGAGAGTGCGCTCTTTCGCGCATGTGCACAAAAGAGTGCACTCATCTCCCTGAGGCTAAATGCTGCCTCAGGGAGATCGGCTCCACAATAAAAAATCAGAAAAATAGAAAAAAAACATTTCCCTGACGTGTCCCCTCATGTGATACTGTCAAAATGAGTTGGGACATGTCCATCACTTTTAAATACACTTTAATTACATTTTTTAAAACCTACATGAAAGCTCATCCCGCCTGTGGATGAGGTTTCATGCTTTTTCTAATGCCCACCAGGGCTCCTGGCCTGCCCGCCAACCTTAAGGTTGGATGGGCAGGTCCATTAATTAGTTTAACAACTTTGTCAATGGCCTCAATTGGTCATTGACAGGTCGGCGGGTGCACAGCTAATTCTGCTGAGCCCCTGCCTAGCTGAGAATTGAAATGGGGCGGGGTGATGTCGGGAGTTCCGCCCGTTGTCATCCCGCGTCATTTTACACGTCGGCAAGCGGGCCATGCCCCCCACCCACTCGTCGACCGGGAAATCCTGGCCTATATTTTAAGGACTGTTCAAAAAACTGGACTGCACCAGCCCTACTCTGCTCCAGTGCCAACACATCTTGAAATAGTGACACTGCTTTATGGAAATAAGGGCCACAGTTTAAGAGTACTGTGGGTGTACCTACACCACAGGGCTTGCAGCGGTTTAAGAACGCAGCTCACCACCAACTTTTCAAGGGCAATTAGGGATGGGAAATAAATGCTGGACTAGCCAATGACTTCCATATCCCATGAGCGAATTAAAAAAAGAGGTCTCTCTTTTAATATGGAGATGAGGAGAAATTTTTTCTCTCAGAGGGGTGTTAGGAAGTGGAATTCTCTTCCCCAGAAAGCAGTGGGAGCTTAGTCATTGAACTTATTCAAGGCAGAGCTAGGTTTTTGATGGAAAAGGGAGTCAAGAGTTATGGGGGCCAAACAGGAAAGTGGAGTTGAGACCATAATCAGATCAGCCATGATCTTATTGAATGGTGCAGCAGGTTCTAAAGGCTGACGGTCTACTCCTGCTTTTAAGTCCTATGCTCCAATAATGAGAGGGGAGTTGTTGATGGGGGTTGGGGAGAGTTGTTGAGTGGGGGATAGGCCGAGAGAGTTGTTGAGCGGGGGTGGTGGGGAGTTGTTGAGTGGGGAACGGGTGGAGAGAGTTGTTGAGCAGGGGATGGGTGGAGAGTTATTGAGCAGGGGTGGGAAAGAGTTGTTGAGTGGGGGATGGGCAGAGAGTTGTTGAGCGAGGGAAAATTGTTGAGCGGGAGATGGGTGCAGAGTTGTTGAGCGGTGGATGGATGGAGAGTTGTTGATTGGGGTGGGGGAGAGTTGTTGAGTGGGGGGACGGATGGAGAGTTGTTAAGCACGGGATGGGCGGAGAGTTGTTCAGTAGGGGCAGGAGAGTTATTGAGTGGGTGATGGGCGGAGAGTTGTTGGGCGGGGGTGGGGAAGAGTTGTTGAGCAGGGTTGGGAGAGAGTTGTTGAGTGGGGACTGGGTGGAGAGTTGTTGAGCAGGGGTAGGGGAGAGTAGCTCAGCGGGGTGGGGTAGAGTAGTTGAGTGGGGGATGAGCAGAGAGTTGTTGAGTGGGGGTGGGGAGAGTTGTTGAGTGGGGGATGGGCAGAAAGTTATTGAGCGGGGATTATGGAGAGTTGTTGAGTGGGGGATGGGAGGAGAGTTGTTGAGTGGGGGATGGATGGAGAGTTGTTAAACGGGGGTGGGGGAGAGTAAGTGAGTGGGGTGGGGGAGAGTTATTGAGTAGGGTATGGGCGGAGAGTTGTTGAGTGGAGGTGGGGAGAGTAGTTGAGTAGGGGATGGGCGTAGATTTGTTGAATGGGGTTGGGGAAAGTTGTTGAGTGGGGCATGTGCGGTGATTTGTTGAGCAGGGTTGGGACAGAGTAATTGAGTGGTGGTGACGGAGAGTTGTTGAGTGGGGGTGGGGGTTGGGGGAGAGTTGTTGAGTGGGAGATGGGTGTAGAGTTGTTGAGTGGAGGTGGGGGTTGGGGGAGAGTTGTTGAGTGGGAGATGGGTGTAGAGTTGTTGAGTGGGGTACAGATGGTGAGCTGTTGAGTGGGGTTGGGGGAGAGTTGTTGAGTGGTTGAGTGGGGTTGGGGGAGAGTTGTTGAGTGGGGGATGGGGGAGAGTTGTTGAGTGGGGGATGGGGGAGAGTTGTTGAGTGGGGATTGGGGGAGAGTTGTTGAGTGGGGTTGGGGAGAGTTGTTGAGTGGGGGATGGGTGGAGGGTTGTTGAGCAAGGGGTGGGGGAGAGTTGTTGAGTGGGGGTTGGGGGAGAGTTGTTGAATGGGATACGGGTGGAGGGTTGTTGAGCAGGGGTGGGGGAGAGTTGTTCAGTGACAGTGGGGTTGAGGGGGGAGAATTGTTGAGCAGGGGCCAATGGCTTTGTCCACAACCATTTTGAAGACTCTGTTGGGACCTCAGAGCTTAGCATAATGCGCACGTGTAATTGAGCCAGGACCGTTCCACCAGAGTGTCTGTTCGGCAGTCACCATTGCTGCCTTGAATGAAAACAGAAAATGTTGGAAAAACCCAGCAGGTCTGGCAACATCTGTGGAGAGAGAGAAAAACAGAGTTAACGTTTCGAGTCTGTTCAGAGTTCTGAAGAAGGGTCATACAGACTCGAAACGTTAGCTCTGTTTCTCTCTCCATAGATGCTGTCAGACCTGCTGAGTTTTTCCAGCATTTTCTGTTTTTCTTTCAGATTTCCAGCATCCACAGTATTTTGCTTTTACCATTGCTGCCTTGGAGCTTGTGACCTCAAATAATCACCCCCTTCCAGCACAATGGAAGCTTACCCATTGTGGATGATTTATTTGTTTTTGTGCTGCCAGAAAGCAACTCTGAATTTTTGAGAAACCCTTGAGTTCTATATATTACAGTGATTACAGTCTGTGTTACAAGGTCACATATAAGTCACAGACGCTGTATCTTGTAGAGATTAGTGGTGTTATACACAAATTGAAGATATAATCAATGTATGTAAAGTAGAGATCATTATATATTAGAGGGATTATAGTCGAGTGCATTGTATAGATGTACTCCAGTTTCTGTATATTAGAGTTACCATGCTGTATAATGTGAAGTCAGTTATGGTAATATAATAGATCACACAGTCACTGTGCAATTTGAACAGACTGCAATTCTTTTCTTTTGAAATAACATATCAACCCTTTTGTCTGTTGTTAGATTTAACCCACTGGGATCTCATTTGAAAGATCCGCTCATTCAAACCTAAGGTGAATGTTTTATTTTTGCTTAACATCTCTCCGGCCACGGCCATGAGCTGTCAGCACCAATTATCCGCTTCCCCATCACACACTGCGGGCTCCCATCTTTAATATTTCCTCCGTCCTCAAGGTCAAACTTCACCTCATCTCGCCGCATCCATTTTCACTCCCTCATTATTCACAGCCCCCGTGACCCTCCAGAGGCTGGGGAAAATTACTGCCAATCTGGCCCCTTCGTAATTTTACAGCCGGGCGGAGGGTTTCTGAGCCAGGGATAAATTACACGGCAATCTCAGAATATCACAGGGAATCAACCCAGAATCGGAGCACGTCTCACTCTCTCCCCCATTATTTTTCTCTTTTGGTCCTGTCTTTGTCATGACTCTCACAGCACTCTCTCTCTCTCTCTCTTTCCCTATTACCTTTGTCTTTCTCTCTCACACATTTATTTTTAGCTGCACAAGTAATAACCAGGTGGAACTGTTCTTTTATGCAGGTAGCTGTGCAGCAATGACAGAACTGGCTGGACCACATTGCCAGCTCCCTGTCTTGATCAGACACAGTGAATCCTGTTCCACTGCCACAGGGAGCAGCAAAGTTATCAGTGGTGATTCCGTGATCCAAAGCTTCCAGTGTGTGATTAAAAAGCAAAATACTGCGGATGCTGGAAATCTGAAAGAAAAACAGAAAATGCTTGAAAAACTCAGCAGGTCTCAGAGAGAAAAACATCCACGGATGCTGTGTTAGACCTACTGAGTTTTTCCAGCATTTTCTGGTTTTGCTCCCAGTGCACGAGGCCAGTTCACACAGAGCGCGGGTCAGAGATTTCGATCCATAGTGTTATAGCCCTATCCCGGAGAATGGGGTGCACAATGTCATGGCCCTAGCTCAAAGAATTGGCTCAGTGCAGTAGCCCTATCTCATAGAATCTCTGAACCACATTGGCTTCAGGTTGTCTGCTTGCTGGGAGCAAAAATCACTCCTATTTGGATGTTTCACATGTTTATTTTAGACACATGAGCCTTTTAAATCAATGAGGAGCTATAGACTCCAGATCCTCATCTGTTGCTCTGGGTATTGCTTTGACACATTCCTTCACAAGTGCTCCCTACACTATTTTGTAGATACCTACTGTTGCTGGAGCCAGCTTGGAGTGACAACATGTTGTCCCATGAGATTTTGGAACAGAAGACACATCCTCCTTGGGATTTGGCACTACAAGTAACGGACACCCACTTTTGGCTTTCTCACTGATTTCTGACGAAAACTGAATGGCTCTCCGTGTGTTGGACGCTGGGGTACATCCTAACACTTGGATGATAAATTTCCATGGAATTTCTCCCTCTATGCCATTGTCACCTCATTGTAAAAACTGGGAACCTTGTTAATGTGTGTACTTCCTGCGAACCTTACAGCAACTGGAAAGGAAAAGCTCTGAGGAACTTTAGCCCCACAAAGATCCCACTTTGTAAACCTTACTGGGGGACTGTGAGTGGGTCACATTTCACTTTTAGTTTTGACCATTCTCCCAACCCTTGCAATACCCCTACATCTCCTGAAAACCTTAACCCGCACCTTCCATCAGGAATTACAACAGTAACTTGCATTTATAAAGCATTATTAACGTAGTAAAACATTTCACGGCACTCCGCAGAAGCATTATCAGGGAAAATTTCACACTGAATCACATAGAGATATTAGGGCAGGTGATCAAAAGCTTGGTCCAAGAGGTAAGGTTTAATAAGCATCTTAAAGGAGGAGAGAGAGGTAGAGAGGTAGGCAGAGGTGTAGGGTGTGAATTCCAGTGTTTAGGGCCTTGACAGCCAAAAGCATGATTGTTAATGGTGGGATGAAGGAAATCAGAGATGATCAAGAGGTCAGAAGTGGAGGAGCACAGAGATCTTAGAGGGTTGTAGAGCTGGAGGAGGTTCCAGAGATAGAGATTTGTCTTACTTTGATGCAGGGGAAGGAGCTAATTGGTGAGTAGCTGGAAAGTTATTCTCCTTATTCTACTTTAATAAATAGTTTGTAAAGTTAAGGTATGGCAAAGCAGCTCGGCTGAGTTGAATGTGCATTCTGTGGCACGTGGGAATTCATGGGGCAGAATCATCCCAGATTTGCACCAAGTGTGGTAGCAGGCAGGAAAAAGGACATTTTACCCACTGGCTGCAATGGCGGGTTTTCACACCATATCATCCCAATCCCGCCTCATTAATCATGCATTCCCAGGAAACATGCCGTTTCGATGGCAAGCAGGCTTTATTTTCCTGCCACACCTTCATCTCGCCACTTCCTCATGCTGGGTGCCATATTTAAAGTGCAGCCATGCACACACCTCTCAGTGCTTCCAGCCCAGGATTGCTGCACAGAAGACGTGGCCCTGAAAGGCAAGAAGACTGCGTGGGGGGTGATTCCGGTGAGCTGAGCTTATAATGATATGTAGATATATTACAATGAAGTTCCCGATGTTCAACGGCGGGAAAGGCGGCCCACCATTGATGGGCAGAGCAGATGAGCGCAAACTGGTTTCGCAACGTCGTGAAACCAATTTTTGGCCTTCTCGCCATATTGTCCACTCACGCTGCCAAACACGCTGCCACCAATGGGCACAGGAAATTCCATCCATGGACCCACTGTGTGTCCTAGACAAACACATCTGCAGGAAGTGGCATGGCTTCAGAAGCTTGTGCTCTGGATTTTGGAATTCAAGCAGCAGCTGGAGGCACTGTGGCGCATAGTGAGGCAGAGAACTATGTGGATAGCACGTTTAGAGAGGTGGTCACACCACAGGTTAGGAGCAGGCAGGCAGAGATGGAATGGGTGACTGCAAAGCAGTCTAAGCAAACCAGACAGGTAGTGCAGGAGACCCCCGAGTCGATCTCACTCACTAACCAGTTATCCATTTTTTGATACTGGTGAGGGCGATGGCTCTTCAAAGGAGTGCAGCAAGAGCCAAGTCCGTGGCACTATGGGTGGCTCAGCTGCACAGGAGCGGAAGAAGAAAAACGGAAGAGCAATAGTGATTGGGGATTCTTTAGTTAGGGGACCAGGCATACATTTCCACGACCATGACTCCAGGATGGTATGTTGCCTCCCTAGTGCCAGGGTCAAGGATGTCACAGAGCAGTTGCAGGACATTCTTCTGGGGGAGGGTGAACAGCCAGAGGTCATGGTCCACATTGGTACCATTGACATAGGCAGAAAGAGGGATGAGGTCCTGAAAGCAGATTTTAGGAAGTTAGGAGAGAAATTAAAAAGCAGGACCTCCAAAGCAGTAACCTCATGATTACTCCCATTGCCAGATGGTGATGAGCATAGGATTAAGAGGATTGAGCAATTGAACACATGGCTGGAGAATTGGTGTAGGAGGGAGGGAATCAGATTTCTGAGACATTGGGATCGGTTCTGGGGCAGGTGGGACCTGTACAAGGTGGATGGGCTGCATCTCAGCAGGAACAGAACTAACATTCTCGCAGAGAGGTCGCTAGTGCTGTTGGGGAGGGTTTAAACTAGATTGACAGGGGGAAAGGTAACCGGAGAGGGAGCTCAGATTGGATGAAGCAAAACTGGTAAAAGGAAGTAGAAAAGTGGTAAGCGAAATCAGAAGGCCGACAAAGCGAAGGCAAACATCAAATAAGATCAGAATATGGAATAATGTTAAAAAGACAAAGTTAGGGCACTCTATCTGAATGCATACAGCATTTGCAACAAGGTAGATGATTTGAAGGCACAAATAGAGGTAAATGGGTATGATTTAATTGCCATTACAAGGACGTGGGTGACCGAGACTGGGGACTGAATATTCAAGGATATTTGTCATTTAAGAAGAGGAAAAGGAGGTGGGATAACACAGTTAATAAGGGATGAGATCAGTACATTAGTGAGAGAGGAGCTTAGATCGCAGGATCAGGATGTAGAATAATTTTGGGTGGAGTTAAGGGACAGCAAGGGGCAGCAAACATTGGTAGGTGTTGTTTATAGGCCACCAAACTGTGGTGGTAATGTTGGGCACAGTATAAATCAGGAAATTAAAGCTACATGTTACATGGGTAATACAGTAATAATGGGCAACTTCAATTTACATACAGACTGGGTAAACCTAATTAGCACTAATGCTGTGGAGAATGAATTCCTGGAGTCTGTACGAAATGGGTTTCTGGAGCAGTGTGTTGAAGAACCAACTAGGAATCGGGCCATAGTTTTAGGAAATAAGGGCTAATTAATAGCCTTATTGTAAAGGCGCCTTTAGGAAATAATGATCATAACATGATAGAATTTTACATTAAGTTTGAAAGTGATATAGTTCAATCTGAAACTAGGGTCTTAATCTGAACAAAAGAAACTATGAAGGTATGAGGGACAAGTTGGCTATGGTGGATTGGGAAAATACACTAAAAATTTTGAATGTAGACAGGCACTGGCTAGTATTTAAAGAAGTATAATAACATAGTCTACAACAAATATACATTCCTCTAATACACAAAAACTCAACAGGAAAGGTGAATCAACTGTGGTAAACAAAAGAAATTAAAGATTGCATTAGATCAAAGGGAGTGATTTATAACATTGCCAGAAAAAGTGGTAACGCTGAAGATTGGGAGCAATTTGGAATCCAGCAAAGGAGGATGAAGAAACTGATAAAGAAATGGAAAAGAGAGTATGATTGCAAGCTAGCAAGAAATATAAAGGCGGACTGTAAAAACCTCTTTAGGTATGTTAAAAGGAAAAGATTAGCAAGCATAAATGTGGGTCCATTACAGGCGGAGACAGGAAAATTTATAATGGAGAATAGGGAAATGGCAGAAAAACTAAACAATTACTTTGTGTCTGTCTTCATGGAGGAAGATACAGAAAATCTCCCAGAAGTACTACAGAAACAAGGGATTTGTGAAAATGAGGAACTGAAAGACATTAGTATTAATAAAGAGGTAGTACTCAAAAAATTAATTAGATTGAAGGTTGATAAATCCCCTGGACCTGATGAGCTACATCCCAGAGAGTTGAAGGAGGTAACTAGAAAGACAGTGGCTATCTTTCAAAATTCTATAGATTCTGAAAAGGTTCCTGCAGACTAGAAAGTAGCAAATGTAACCCTGTTATTTAAGAAAGGAGGGAGAGAGAAAACGGAGAGCTACAGAGTTGTTAGTTTGACATCAGTAGGAGGGAAAATGTCAGAATCTATTATAAAGGATGTGATTAGACAAACCTATTAGAGTTTTTTGAGGATATTGCTTGTAGCATAGATAAAGGAGATAAAGGAGAACCAGTGGATGTGGTGTATTTGGAATTTCAGAAGGCTTTTGATAAGGTTGCACAAAGGAGGTTAATAAACAAAATTAGAGCACATGGGATTGGGAATAATATACTGATATGGATTGAGAATTGGTTAACAGGCAGAAAACAGAGAATAAGAATAAACGGGCCATTCTCAGGATGGCAGGCTGTTACTAGTAGAGTACCACAAGGATCAGTGTTGGGGCCACAGCTGTTCACAATCTATATAAATGATTTGAATGTGGGGACCAAATGTAATTTTCCAAATTTGCTGATGACACAAAACTAGGTGGGAATGTAAGGTAGCTTTAAGGGGAGTTTGACAGGCGAAGTGAATGGGCAAGAACATAGCAGATAGAATATAATGTGAATAAATGTGAAGTTATCCACTTTGGTACAAAAAACAGAAATGCAGAGTATTTCTTAAATGGTGAGAGGTTGGGAAGTGTTGATGTCCAAAGGGACCTGGGTCTCCTTGTTCATGGTTCACTGAAAGCTAGCATGCAGGAGCAGTAAGCAATTAGGAAGGTAAATGGTAGATTGGCCTTTATTGCAAGGGGTTTTGAATACAGGAGTAAAGATGTCTTGCTGCAGTGGTATAAAGCCTTGGTTAGACCACACCTGGAGTATTGTGTACAATTTTGGTTTCCTTATCTAAGGAGGGATATACTTGCCTTAGAGGGAGTACAATGGAGGTTCACCAGACTAATCCCTGGGATGGCAGGATTGTCACAAGAGGAGAGATTGAGGAAACTGAGCCTGTATTCTCTAGAGTTTCAAAGGGTGAGAGGTGATCTCATTGCAACTTACAAAACTCTTACAAGGTAGTTGTGGATAGGATGTTTCCCCTAGCTGGTGAGTCTAGAACCAGGGAACACAGCCTCAGAATAAGGGGCAGGCCATTTAAGACCGAGATGAGGAAGCTTTCTTCACTCAGAGGGTGGTGGATCTTTGGAATTCTCTACCCCAAAGGGCTGTGGAAGCTCAATTGCTGAGCATGTTCAAGTCAGAGTTTGATAGATTTCTGGATAAAAATGACATCAAGGGATATGGGGATAGCGTGGGAAAGTGGCATTGTGGTACATGATCAGCCATGGTCTAATTGAATGGTGGAGCAGGCTCAATGGGCTAAATAGCCTACTCCTGCTCCCATGTTCCTATGTCCTAAGTTCCTAGCAGCGAAGCCATGGAGTGATTTGGGAAAAACGATGAGAATTTTAAATTTGAGGTGTTGCTGCACCAGGAGCCAATGTAGGTCACTTAAAGGCGATTGGTGAACAGGAGTGATCGGGAGCAGGAACCATGGTTGATATATTTTTTTCTCCTTATTAGTGGGAGATGAGGTTGAATGCAGTGCTCCAACCATTACTGTGGCTGGGACCAACTAATTCGGCAAAGGCCAGGAATCAAACCCAGGATATTCCTGGCATATTACACATCTTTACCAGCTATCGGTGGAATTAGAACGCAGGGAGTCCGATTTAAATGTACTAATGAAGTATCCTGCCTTTCCACAGTGAACGTTCAGGCAGCTCAAAACCCACTGCTATAACAACAGAAACCAATGCACACATGGTGAATTGGGGTTGTGTTTTTTTTTTCATTTTTATCCCCTACTCTGTCTGTTTAGGAGGGTGGACAGATAATGTTGAGACCAATGTGTTCACAAAGAGGGCAGAAGTATGGGAATGTGTTTCTGAATTTTGTTACATAACAGTACCTTGGCAATTCCCTGAATTAGTCCTAGTCTCATGTGGGGGAACTGAGGGCAAATACCAGCTTCAACTAACGTATGAACATGATAATTATTATTGGGTGAGTCTCTCTCAGGCTTTTTAACCAATCAAGCTTGTCAAACAAATCAAGTAGAGATCACTCTTGAAGAGGATGAAATGAAAATTTAATTTGATGGTACAATCATTTTTCAAGCACTTTTGGTGATTGCATAAAATTGGATGCATGTCCTTTTATTTTGGCTCCTGGATTCATATCCACTCCAGATCGACAGTAAAAGCTATTATAGAAAGAAGATTTTAATTGTGTCATTTTTATCTTTGGATTTATTTATTTGTAGTTTGCTGGTTAATACTTTTGCATTAATTGATTTAAATTAGCACAGCCGGGAAGTGCTGTAATGACACTGCCCACAGGGATTCCTTTTTATCCATTCACAGCGGGCCAGCATTTATTGCCCATCCCTAATTATGCTTGAGAAGGCGATGGTGAGCTGCTGTCTCGGACCACTGCAGTCTGTGTGGTGACTGTGATGAATCAAACTGCATGGCCTCTTCTGCACTGGAAGATTGAGTTTCATGTGAAAATCTGCAACCTGTCAAGGTCATGCTCCTAGGTCTAATTTTGTGGTGGGCCCTATTTGATCCTATTACGGAGCTGATATAGGGGAGATCCTTGCTCCTCTCTGCTTCCGGTGGGGTACAGGAAAATTTGGGTACAGGATTCTATCAAGTTCATCTGAACAGTCTAGGCATTTTTTCTCTAGAAGAGAGGTGACGCAATAGAGGTCTTTAAAATTCTGAAAGAGTTGGATAGGGAAGGCATAGAGAAAATGTTTTCACTTGTCAGGGTGTCCAAACTAGAGTTCATAAATGTAAGATAGTCACTAATAAATCTAATAGGGAATTCAGGAGAAACTTCTAAATGGTGAGAATTACATTAAGGTGTAGTTGAGGCGAATAGCGTAGATATATTTAAGGGGATGCTAGATAAACACATGAGCGGGGAAGGAATAGAAGGCTATGGCCAAAGAATAGGTTTAAAAGGGTTGGGGGGAGGCTTATGTGGAGTATGGACCTGATAGCCTGTTTCCATGCTGTAAGTTTTATGTAATTAGTGATAGTACTATGCTCTGCCACTATTCAGGAATAACAGCTGTAAGATTCATATGAAAAGTAATTTTGTGCTGTCTCACTCATCAAGCTGTAGACATAACCCACTCCATTGTTTTGTCAGAATAATGTTACTTTTCAGCTCTTGAATTGAGACACTCTGATCCCAGTGGAGTCTTTAAAGAAAGACTTCACACCATGTTAATTCTGATCATACATTCTTATTGTTAAAAAGAAACCTCTGTAATTGTGCTAATGCTTTTTTTATGGCTTTAATTAAAAAATAAATGCATTTGCAAATCGATTGGTATGAAATCTCATTTCAAAGGGCCCCCGCCACCCCCCTGCGTCTCTCAAAGGCTGTGACATGGCATCAATGCCAATGGGTTATGTCTGGAAAAGTATGCATTATCAAACAAAGCTGTGTCCATTTTTTTTTCCATTATTATGGCGGGATTTGAGCATAGAATTCACATCTAACATCACAGAAACAGATTCTGCAGACATTACTGTTGCCGGAGGTTTTCCTTGTGCAAATTGGACACTGGCCAAAATCTTGCATTAGCGTTGAGTGTCCCAACAGCGGGGACAGAAGTGGTCGGAATAGGTGGGATGGCTGGCCACACACAATCACTCGGTGGCCAGCTAGTTAAATGTTCATGGACGAGGTGCCCAGCCAATTGTGTGGCAGTGGTGGGCAGGAAGTTGACGACCCTGCCATTACCTCAGGGGGCGGAAGGCCCAGGGCCATATATATATACAGGGGAACCAGACAGGCATTCATTCCCTGCAATCCAGTAGCATCATTCTGGTTGTGTGAATGGAGCCCTTGAGACCACAGCTGCTGCTAAAACCTTCTAATCTTTGCCCCTAGATAACCTCAACTGCTACCACTATCTACTCATCTCCCCACCTCCCCCACCTCCCCCGCTGCACTCCCACCCCGGATAAGCACAACTGTTGCTACCACCTGCTATTCTGGAGCGATGACTCAGAGTAGAGTGGCCCCACGATTTAGAGATGCCTCCCTGCAGCTTCTCCACCAGTCTATCTGGGAACGGAGGGAGGCCCTGTTTCCCAGTGATGGCAGCAGAAGCCTCCCCCACGCCCCCAAACAACCCTTTTGACCTGAGAACTTTTGACCAATTGGAAGCCCTATACTTTTCATCTGCCATACTCCGGTTTCCACTGTGGATATCTCCATCATTGACCTGTACTCCGGAGACCTCATCTTGCTGCTGCAACTATGTCCCTGGACACTCCCACATTGACCCTGGAGCTTGAAGCCATCACCCTGCACCCTCCCTCAGTCACCTTTGGCCTTCCCTCCATCAGCCTCGACCTTCACTCCATCACCCTTGCCCTGCCCCACCCAAATTCAATGCATCAATGCCTCCTGTCCTGCGATCCAACAAAGCTCCCAGTGAAAGAAAAGCAGTGACTGGCAGTGGTATTGTCACTGGACTGGTAATCCAGAGACCAAGGGCAATGTTCTGGGGACCCGACTTCTGCTGTGAGATGGGTTGTTGTTCTGTGAGCTATAAGGTCCAGGGGCTCACTCAGCCGTGTTCAAAGCTCACATTTCTGGATTCTGGATCACAGAATCTGTTGCTTATCGAAGGTGATCTGAGCCAGCGTTCCCAATGGCTCAGTGAGATAAATGCACAGCCAGGATTTTAAAGGTAGAAGCTTGACTCTCAACTAGGGCAGCTCCTGTGGGACGGGGATCAGTAGCAAATTGGTCATAACACCCATGTGATAGGAAGCGGAAAAAGATGGCTCCCGCAGATGAATAGTGTCCAAGTGTTTATCATTTGATTTCACATATGATTGGCAGTTTGGGCTAAAATTCTAGAAGGCTGTTCGTGTGCTTTCAGGAGAAGACGGGGGAAGATTGGGGAAAAAGCTCTTTAAAATTAATTTTCAATTTATTAGGCTACATCTTTTCAGTGATTGAAGCTGTGAGTCCCGGGGGTCAGTCAGTGCTTTCAGATCTATTGTTATGGTACTGAAGAGCCAATGTACAGAGGACATTGTAAGTTCTATTCCTTCTTTTTGATTTCTCAACTGCACTGTACGTGTGTGGTAGAGCTCAGGTTCCTCTTGTGGGTGGGGGTTAGGGTTGGGAGGATCAGAAAGAAAGAATTGGAGGTTGTTCCTGTTGTGTATCATTGGATTATTGTATATTTTCTATATCTCAGAGCAATGCAGAAATGAGACTAGTTTCTAAGTGTGCAATAGGTTTGTCTACAAGAGTTTTAAAATATCTCTGCAATCACAAAATGTCTGCATTCATGCTCACAGCTCAGTTTCTAGTAGCTTCTGTCTACTTTAGCTCTGAATCATCACCCAGTCTTAACCAATCAAGCACAGTGAGCGTAGATCAGTTACCAGGCTCTCATGATGAAATGCAGATCAATTAAACAATTGAGCACTACAGCTATTGGCACATGTTCTCATGTATCTCTTGATCACAAAGCAAAGGGCAATCATAGTGGAGGCCTTGGAGTAGGTTCTCTAATCCCCTGATGGGCACAGGTGATGCCTGTCCTGGTGAGATCTAAGGCAAGGGGATAAATTAGGGGAATATGTTCACTGGGTGAGAAGGGGTGCTTCAGTGGGTGAGACACTGGCCTTTTTATTCTGTTACTGGGATCCCAATTCAGTGATCCCAATTCCCTCCAGTGTCCTACCCAATGTTTATCTCTCAATGGCACTAAAAATAATTATCTGGTCATTATCACATTGCTGTTTGTGGGAGCTTGCTGTGCACATATTGGCTGTTGTGTTTCCTACATTACAACAGTGACTATATTTTTTGGGAAAGGAATGTACTTGGCTATGAAACACTTTGGGACATCCTGAAAGGCAAGTTCTTCCTTAAATTCTATTGCCTTTGTTCACTTTGCTGAGCTTTTGATGTGCGAGAGGCTCTGTGTAACCTATGTCTTTGGCCCGCTTGAGTTACTATTACTGCAGTCGTCGTCTTTGTAGCATAGTCAAAAATCAATTCTTCAAATGGCATTTGTCCAGCAAAAATCTCACAGACATTCAAGACTTTAAATTAGATGAGAAACTTCTTGCTCAGGATGAGGCAAAAACAGCCAATTGTCTGTATACATGCAGAAGGCTTATTGAATTGGCCAATAACACGGTGTTATTTCTTTTACAGCCCTTCAAAGCAGCTCATTGATATTCGCAGCACTCTGCCTCTGAAAGGCTGCTAGACTGTTACTAATGGACCGTTATTAATTTTTTATATGAAGCTGGTTAATATTCATTAACTGCGCCAGCTGCTAGGTTTTATGATTGGCTCGCTTGCTGAGCAACGCTGCTAGTGATTGGCTGGGTGATATTTCAAGGCCCTAAGTCACAAAAGGGTTGTCGACACCAGACAAATCCTGGTGTAAAATTTTCAGTCACAATCCATGCAACAGAAGCTCTGTAACATAAATCATGTACAAGCTTGGTCACAGAAGCATTTATTTGCCCCAAGAACATGATGCAGTAGAAGCAGATTTAACAGCATCTTTCAAAAATGGAATTGGATAAATATTTGAAAGGGTTAAAAAAAAATTCTAAGCAATGAGGAAAAAGTAGGGACCAATCAGATTGCTCTTTCAAAGAGCTGGCATAAGCATTATGGGCCAAATAGCCTCCTTCTAAGCTGTAAGAAATGTATGTTAAAAGCAGCAAGCTGTGTCTGCTAAGAGCTGCAGGGCATGGCTAAGTGGTTCCTCTTACTATTTTCTTCTCTCTAGTTCTACAGCCATGTCTCTATCTTGCGGCTGTGGCACTTTCTAGTGTTCTCTCTTACCGAGAAGCAAGTCAAGATCTGTCAGCCTCCGTAGCAGATGAGAAAGCTTTTCATGCAATGCTGTCGGCTATGGCTTGGTAATAACGCTCTTGCCTTTGAATCTGAAGGCTGTGGGTACAAGACTCATTCCAGAGACTTGAGCGCAAATGTAGGCCGACATTCCAGTGCTGTACTTTCAGAGGTGCCATCTTTCAGATGCAGTGTTACACTGGAGGTCTGTTTGCCGTCTTAGGTGGATGTGAAAAGTCTCATGAAATTATTTGAATTAGATCAGGGGAGTTAGCCCAATATCCTGTTCAATATCTATCCCTCAACCAACCTCAAAAAGAGATTATCTGGTCATTATCACTTAGATCTTGCTGTGCATAAATTGGCTGCTGCATTTCCTACAACAGTGACTGCACTTTAAAAGTACTTCATTGGCTGTAAAGCTCTTTGGGATGTTCAGAGGTTGTGTAAGGCTAATGTAAGTTCTTTCTTCTTCCTTGAGTATGATTGATTAAGCTGCATCTTATAAAGCCTTGTGTGACTTTACTGTGGTTGAAGTGTGCCTCTTTGTTGATCCACACCTGCTTACACATTTAATCCTTCCCCACAGCACAGTAAAGGAGGACACAGCAAAGTGGCAATGCCACAAGCTCCACAAAACACAACATTCCAGCGAGCTGCTGCTCTCTGTGACAACACAGCTGCAGTGGAGGTGCCACTGCTGGTTTATTTTGAGATAATTGGTGACATTTAATTTTTCAATGCTATAGTAAGGCATTGTAGGCCAATCAGCTCCTGAGGCTCACATGCTCTACAATAACAACTTGCATTTACATAGCACTCTTAACGTAGCAATACACCCTCAGGCATCACATTGGAGCATTATCAGCCAGATGAAGAGACATTGGGACAGGTACCTAAAAGCTTGGTGAAAAAACGTCTTAAAGGAGAAGACAGAGGTAGAGAGGTGGAGAGGTTTTAGGGAGTGAATTCCAAAGCTTAGGGCTTCAGCAGCTGGAGGCATAGCCGCCACTAATAGGGCGAAGGAAGTTGGCGATGCGCAAAATGGCCAGGATTGGATGAGTGCAGATATCTTGGAGGGTTGTTGGGCTGGAGGAGGTCACGGAGATAGAGAGGGGGGAAACCATGGGGAGATTTGAAAACAAGGACGAGAATTCTAAAATTGGTGCATTGCTCGACTGGACGTTAATAGGGAACAAATGATGAAAGTGAGGTAGAATGGGATGTATATGAACATTTCACTACCCTGAGTAAACTCAGACAAAAACGCTCTATGTTCCACTGCACTGCAGGACATGAATTCCAGAAAACCGATTTGTTCCGTCTTTCAACCTTCAAATGAATATAAGAAAATGAATCAACTCAGAGATAAAGAATGAGAAGGCATGAAATGAAAAGAATGTAAGATGAGAGATAATTACAAGAAAGGGAGAGATACAGTGAGTGAAAGGCATAAAGATAAAGAATGGATGAAAGATGGAAAAACACAACAACTTGCATTTATGTAACACTTTCAATATAGGAAAACATCCCAGGGAGCTTCAAAGGAGGGTTATTACCTGTCTAAATTGACAACGTATCAAAGAAAGACAAGTATCCAAATGCTTGGTCCAAAAGGTAAGTTTTAAGTTTAGTCATAAAGGACAAGAGAGCGAGGGAGAGAGGCAGGGAGATATAGGGAAATAAACTTAGGTGCATTTATATAGCACCAGGTCTTCGCAAAGCACTTTACAGCCATGAAGTACTTTTTTTTAAGATTAGTGACCTTTATAAAGTAGGAAATGTGACAGCCAATTTGTGAAGATTTCAATGGCTCGCCGGCCCTGCTGCAGGGTGAAGGGTGAAGGGGATGGTTGGGGGGGTGGGGGGGGGTGGGAGGGGCAGGGCAGGAGTGTTGGTGGTGGTGCTGGAAAATTCCAGCCATTGATTGAGAAATAAATATTAGCCAGAATACCAGGGATAACCCCTCTGCTGTTCTGTGAAATAATATCATGGGGTCTTTGATAGTCACACAGGGCCTCAGTTTCTTTTCTCATCTTAAAGGCCACACCTCCAACAGTGCAGCACTCCCTCAGTGCTACACTGGAGTGTCAGCTCAGATTTTTACATTCAAGTCTCTGTAGAGTAGGAACCTGAACCCACAACCTTCTGATGCAGACACAAGCAAGTTACCCACTGAACCAACACTCACAAGGAGGGAATCTCGGAGCTTAGGGCCTAGACTGCTGAAGTCACAGCCGCCAATGATGGGGTGAAGGAAGTGGCAGATATACAATTTGACATGAATTGGAGGAGTGCAGAGATCTTGGAGGGCTGTATGGCTGAGGGAGGTAGGGACAGACTGAGACCATGGAAGGATTGGATCACGATCGAGGAGATTTTAAAATTAAGGCTTTGGTGGACTGGGGTCCAATATGGATCCGTGATCACAGGGGTGCATTAAGAACAGAATACATTTATCTGGAGCCTTTGATGTAGAAAAATGTCCCAAAGTGCTTCACAAAAATATACGAGAAAAAATGGAACAAGGTTGAAGAGAGAGTAGAAGAGCAAAGAGATGGTTTTACAGGAGAGAGTTGCAGAGATTTAGGGAGGGAATTCCAGATTGCAAAACCTAGTTCAAAGCAGAATTGCCTTCTATTTACTTATTCATTGGAAAAGCCAATATTTATTACCCATCCCTAAATTCCTCTTGAGGAGGTGGTGGTGAGCTGCCTTGGTGACTGGCTAGGCCATTTCACAGGGCAGTGAAGAGACAACAGCATCATTGTGAATTTGATGTTACGGTTTACTGAACTACTTGGCTTTTATAGCAGAATTTTCATGGTTGACATTACGATCTTAGCTTTAAATTCCAGATTTATTTAATTAACTGAACACAATTCACAAATGGTCATGATGGGATTTGAACTCACATCAAGCAGATTAACATAACCATCATGCTACCATAATCCATAACTATGGGGCCAAAGTCAGAGGAATGGCAAGTTCAGGTGACATGATGTTGCCTGGGGGGGCGGGGGGGCTTTGTCATGTGACAGTGGAAAACAATGATGAAGTTGAAGGTAAACTCAGACCTTAATTTCTTTCCTCCAAGCAAAACAAATTGAATAACTTCCAAGGCTTTGAAGCAAGACAAGGAATTCAACTGATAAATAATAAAACTGTACTTCATCATTACACTTCGCTAAATCATCTATATTTCATGGGCAAAGTCTATACGGAAAAATAAATGAAATAATTTAAAACTCAGCAAACTTATACACTCCTGAAGGTAATGGATGCCCACACACTACAATATGCCCAAGTTTCACCAGTGTTATGCTTGGCGCTTATGAGACTCCAGGTTCCACAGAAGAACAATGACAATTCTAGTCTATGGATAAAGTAGATTGAGACAAGAAAGGGACAAGGTGGGAGAGGTCTTAGAAAAGACGGCAGAATCGTTTGTCTGATCTGAATGCTGCTCCCACATTACAAGTAGGAACAGATCACATCCATTTCAGATCATCCATCCATAAACCACACAAACTCCCCAGTCACAATATCCTATAGTCAGTAAATTATTCCAGGGTTTATCACCCAGAAGCTCATTCCTTTCAATGATTGTTCTATAATGATATAAATCATTATATTGAATTACATATGTAGTTTACAGCACAGAAACAGGCCATTTGACCCAACTGGTCCAAGCTGGTGTATATGTTTCATGCATACCATATTCCACCAAACCTCACCTCACCCATCCAGCATATCCTTCTATTCCTTTCTCTCTCGTGTTTACCCACCTCACCTTAAGTGCATCTATGCTACTCACCTCAACTACTCCATGTGGTAACAAACTCCATATTATCACAACTCACTGAGCAAAGAAATTTCTCCTGACTTCCTTATTGGATTTATTAGTGACTATCTTATATTTGCAGGCTCTGGTTTTGGACTTCCCCACAAATAGAAATACCTTCCCTATCCAATACCTTCATAATGTTGAGGACCTGAATGGGTCACCCCTCAGTCTTCTCTTTTCTGGAGAAAAGAGCCATAGCCTATTCAATCTTTTCTGATCACCATAAATCTAAATTTGGCTTGCCCTAGTTTTGAACCTGAGGCCCCCTTGTGATCATGGTTGAGCTTGATGTATGTTTATGTGTCGTCTACTGGTCACCATTTTAGATATATAGAGCTATAGAATCACAGACTGATTCTGAAGAAGGACATTCAGGCTATTACCCATTAATATCATCCTCACTGTTAACAATATTTCTGAGTTTATGCCTTCTGCAAACTTTGAAATGCTACCCTGTACATCCAAGTCTATATATAACAAAAAAAGCAGTGGTCCGAATGTTGAACCCTGGAATTGACTATTCTCTGCTTTCTGCCCCTTAGTCAATATTACATCCATGTTACCAACATCCCAGGGCTTTAATTTTGCTAACAAGTCCATCATGTCGTAGCGTTATCAAACATATTTTGAAAGTCCACAACATTTACTGTTTTAACCTCTATGCTAATTCATCATAAAAACCCAATCAAGTTAGTCAAACATGATTTGGCCTTTAACAGACCTATGCTTACTTTCATTTATTAACCCAATTTATTTTGTTCCTGATTATTGTCTCTAAAGGTTTCCTCAGCACCATCAAAAGGCCATGACCTGACATGTTAACTCTGCTTCTCTCTCCACAGATGCTGCCAGACCTGCTGAATTTTTCCAGCATTTTCTATTTGACGACTGGCCCGTAGTCGCTGGGCTAGTCCCGCTCCTGTTTAGGAACAGAAGTGTAACATTTGCAGCTTTTGGTTATCTTTGTGCATCAGCTGTGGCTCAGTTGGTTGGATTCTCACCTTATAGTCACAAGATTCTGGGTTCAAGTGCCACTCCAGGACTAACACTCCAATGCAGTGCTGAGGGAGTACTGCACTGTCAGAGGTGCTGTCTTTCAGATGAGTTGCTAAACTGAGGTCCTATCTGCCTGCTCTTAGGGATGGGAAAGATCCCATGCTATTTTGAAGAAGAACAGGGGAGTTCTCCCCAGTGTCCTGGCCAATATTTATCCTTCAATAATATCGCAAAAACAGATTATATGCTCATTATCACATTGCTGTTTGTGGGAGCTTGCTAAGTAGCAGATTGGCTTGCCATGCTTCCAACATTACAACAGTGACTACATTTCAGAAGTATTTCATTGGCTGTAAAGGGCTTTGGGACGTCTAGTAGTCATGAAAGGTGCTATATAAATACAAGTCTTTCTTTCTGGCACCATCCCCATATCCAAGGAGGATTGCAAAACCTCAGCCAGGGTCTTTGGAGTTTCCTTTACTTTTCTTAGTAACCCATGGATTACGGTTTTCATCCCGTTCTTAATGGGTGACCTACCTGTTTTGAGCACTGCACACCCTTATAAGTCTCTCCCTTTTATCTATTTTTATCTTGTCCTTTATGGCTACTAGTATCCTCTTCACTGTAAAGACAAAGCTTCAACCATGTCTTCTGCTTCCACAGGATTTCCTTTAAGCCTCTAATCAGCCTCACACTTCTATTGAATCCTTTCACTATTTATATGTTTGTGAAAGAGTTTTGGGATCCCTTTTATGTTAGCTGCTAATCAATTCTCATACATTCTCTTTGCCTCTTATTTTCTTTTTCATTTCTTCTTTGTACTTTCTGTATCCAGCTTAGTTCTCTATTGCCTTAAGAACATTATACTGGCCATAATTCTCCTTCTTTTGTATCATTTTAATTCTGAGGTTCCTGTGTAGTCTGGGAGACATGTCCAGTGCTGCTCTAATACTGCTACAAAACCTTTCCTGCCTTGTGGAATATCACTCACCTCATCCGTGATCTGGTCAGCACATCGCTGCATCTCATCCTGCTCTGACTTAGGTTCCATGTTGTTTTCCAGGTTGTTCTCCATGGTGCTTCTTGATGTAGATCGTTAGATAATGGCAATCACCTGAACGCAGTGGAGTCGCACGGGTGCAACAGGACAGTGACCTTCGAGGAAAGACTGAAAAAGCAAAAAGGGGAATCTTTTAAGATATTGATCATGTCTTGAACAAGGCAGCCAATGCTTCATAACAGTAACAAGAACTGGAGACTCTGAAAGGGATGGCTAGATTTCAGTGTTGCAAGTTTTGTTTTCACCGGTGGCCTATCAGGTAAAAACCTCCAAGTCACATAGGCCAGAAGGTTCTATTCTCCTGATCTCCAATCTACTACAAGAAAGGCTTGCATTTATATAGTGCCTTTCAAAACCTCAAGATGTGCTTTACAACCAATGAAGTACTTTTGAAGTGTAGTCACCATTGTAATGGAGGAAGTGCAACAGCCAATTTATGCACAGCAAGCTCCCAACAACAGCAATAAGATGATGTCCAGAAAGTCTTATTTCTAGTGGCATTAGTTGAAGGATAAATATTAGCCAGGACACCGAGGAGAAAATCTCCTGCTCTTCTTTAAAATAGTGCCATGGGATCCTTTACATCCCCCTGAGAGGGCATATCTGCTTTCATTTTAACAGCATAAAGTATTCAAAGCTGTTCACTAATTTCTATACATCTCAGGTCTGGGAAGGCTTGCCCCATAATGCTCTTATACTCCTGCAAGAAATGGCCTGCTGTCAAGTCTCAGCCATGGCTCAATTAGTTGGCTGCTGGCTGGCTCTGGGTTCAAGTTCCACTCCAGAGAATTGAGCACATAATCCAGGCTTACACTCCAGTGCAGTACCAAGGGAATGCTACACCACTTTTGGGTAAGGGATTAAACCAAAGCCCTGTCTGCCCTCTCAGGCAGATGCAAAAGATCCTATTGTGCTATTCCGAAGAAGAGCAGTGGAGGGTTTCCCTGGCAACCTGATCAATATTTACCTCTCAACCAACATCACTAAAAAAGATGACCTGGCTGTTATTACACTGTTGGGATCTTGTTGTGTACAAATTTGCTGCTGTGTTTCCTATATAGCAACAATGAAGTGGTTTGGGGTGTCGGGAAAGGCACTATATAAATGCAAGTCTTGTGTTCTTTTCTTTCTCATTGTCGTGGAGATAAACATGACCTTGGCTGTGAAAGCAGTTGCTCTCTTGCGCTGTGGAGAATAATCAGGCAGGGCTCTTATGTCTGATTATTCAGTGACTCCTTGTGGCACGTGCAGACATGAGTGGATTTCAATGTGGGTGCAAATCTGCCTTCCACAGTTGAATATCCTCCCAGCCTCATGTTCTCGACTCAGGCATGAGAAAAGGTGGCTTAGACGAGATCCCAGAGGAAGACTGGAATCTGTGAAACTGTAACCCGGTGGATTCATCACCTTCAGGAGAAGTGCAAAGAGAATTGTGCAGGGCGGCAGAGAAAAGGCAGTGACGGAGGGCAGGTCGTGTTTATTTTCAGTCCCTGATTTGTATTTGCTAAGACATAACAACGCTCATTGGGATTGCGAATCAAAAAGAGCAGAGCCTGCTTGCTGTTTCGCCGCATTTTCCTTTTGTAATTCATCACCCCGCCCCCACGTCCGTTGCAGACGAATCCCTGAGTGACAGGAGAGGAGACAACACCCCCCTCCTCCAGGCCCATCTCACCAACGCACTGCACCACCAGGCCCTCTCCCCACCCCCCATCCTGCACCGTCACTTTGGTTCATCAGGACATTAGCAGCGTGCAGAAGGTCTGTTCTGCAGTGGTTTGGGGGCAGATTTGTGCATCGTGAAATGCTGCAAAAGGGACATTCACGGGAGAGGGTGGAGGAGTGGGAAAGGTTAAGGATTGGAAGCAGGGATTTGCTTCATGGTGTGAACACCAAACAGTGAATCATAAATAAAATACCTCACTCGACACTGTCACTTGCATCTAAAGAACAGGAAGCTCTAAAATGGCACAATTAATCAGATAAACAGTCTACAGCGTTCTCAAACTGGAGCAATTACAGTTATAAAAATGATATACATCTGGCATTAGGGGAAGCACCTTCAAGGAGAAGGGTATAATAGTAAATTGCAGCACAGCCCAACATAATATTACAAAGAATAAGGTGGTCCTGTACTCACTGGTGTACTGTTGTCTTCAGTCCTTCAGTGTTATTCCTTCACACTGCTGGTTAGATGGAGACTGGGAGCTGACATTGTGTGTGGAAACTCCTCTTCACTGACATCATAAAACTCCTCCCCTGTGATATCACAGGGCAGCGTCAGGGCCGAGAGGCAGCCCTCTCCATTCATGGTGACACTGGCAAATAAGGAACTTGATGATGTCAGCAAAAAAGAGGGCATTCGAGACAACATGTCTGCTCCCCGTCAGCCTTTGACCAGCTGTCTGAAAACACTTTACAAAGGGAGCACTCAAAAGCCCCAGCAAGAACAGAGGCTTTATAACTTTAGGGCTACGCTGAAGTTTAATAGAATATCCTTGCTACCTTGTTATATCATACTGTGATGTAGAACAGAAATGGCCATATTTGGCCCATTGGCCCTGTTTCAAGAGGGCCAACTCTTTGAAAGAGTTGACGGACAATGCAGTATTATTTTTCTCCCCCTCCTGAAGTTATTGGCTCATACTGATGGTTAGATTGAGGGGGAAACGGCGACATAGTGGCGGTGTTACTGGAACTATTAATCTGGAGGGGTCTGGGATCACAGGTTCAAATCCCACAATGGCACCAGGTGGAATTTAAATTCAATTAAAATAAATCTGGAATTGAAAGCTAGTCTCAGTAATGATGGCCATGAAACTACCTTGGTTCCCTAATGCCCTTTAGGGAAGGAAATCTGCCATCCTTACCTGGTCTGGCCTACATGTGACTCCAGGTCCACAGCAATGCGGTTGATTCTTAACAGCCCTCTGAAATGGCCTAGCAGGGCAATTAGGGGTGGGCAAAAAGTGCTGGCCTTGCCAGTGACACCCACATCCCATCAAAGAATTAAAAAAATTCTTCACTATCTTGCCCGCTTTTCAGCAAGTGTCACTGGAGGAGGGGCTATTTAATCACACTTCTTTCCAGCCAATATTTGCAGAACTCACTGTTTGGCAGGGACCTAGGGCCGGAGAACAACAGCAGGAATCCCATCTGGTACTTTTCCCCTTCTCTTACCCACAAGTATCTCCACATGAGATTAGCTCATTGTCGTTTGTGGGAGCTTGGTGTGTGCACATTGGCTGCCATGTTTTCTACATTACAACAATGACTTCACTTAATTGGCTGTGAAACGTCCTGAGGCACTATGTAAATGCAGGTTCTTTCTTCTTGCTTTTGTAAGAGCGGCCAGTCTGCATCTTTTAAAGTGACTCTCCTCTGGTTGAGGTATGGCTCTTTATTGATTCAAGCCTCCTTTGGAATGTCCTGAGATTGTGAAAGGTGCCATATAAATGCATTTTTCTTTGTTTCTGAAGCTAATTGTAGCGTTTCAACTGAGATTAGCACAAATTGGAGATTGAGAGAATCATGTGTTTACTTCCGGGGGCAGCATGACACTGTTCAGTATTCATAGAATCGTAGAAAGATACAGCACTGAAGGAGGCCATTTGGCCCTTCTAGCCTGTGCTGACTCTTTAAACGAGCCAGACCATACTTTCTCCCACCACACCATTTTTCATCTTTAACCTTGTTAAGTCCACCCTCAAGTACCTGCCCAACTCCCTTTTAAAATTATTTATGGAATCAGCTTTCACCACCTTTACAGGGTAGAGTGTTCCGGATACTAACTATTAATTCTTTAACCAATAGAAACATATATTTAGACTAGAATGACGATTGCAGGCATTGGCTGCAGTAATAGCCCAGTGTGCGTGACTTAGTTCTTCATTTGGTTAGAGTAATACAATTTCACACTTGCCTTACACTTTATGAATGAAACATGTAAATCTCACAAGTGTTCCCAAAGCATGCTCAGAATCTGGCTAATTACTAACAGATTTTATTCTCTCTCTTCAGAGCTGTTCTTATATTAACTCGCTTTAAATTCAGATTCCTGAAGACGGACATCAATGAGTTGTGTTTTTATGTGAACAACTCTGTCGTCGTTATTCTGGCCCCGGACTCACACATCCCCTGACAAAATGCGAGCAACGTAGGATGACAGCACAAGACCCGGCCAGGATGGAGATGATCAGTAATTTCCCTCGTCAATCACTCACAGAGGCTGCCCTGCCATAAGCGAACTATCCTCCACTGACTGCATTTAACTGAAGAACTTATCCTGCTGTAGTCGGGAGACTGTGTTTGCTGTAGTTTGGGTTCAGAGGCTCTGCTGTCATTTGGGTCATGAATTTGGAGACTCCGTTTACTGTAGTTTTTGAGTAAATTAAAATCACAAGTCCCAACTTAGTGGCTGACACAACGGTGTGAGTATTCACTCCAATAAAAATGCTTCATATGACTCAGCCTCAGAGATAAGGCAGTAGGATTTCATAGTGTAACCACTGGAAGGTAGCTCACAGAAACTCGTTCTTCAGAATCTGAATCAAAATAGCACCAGTATAAAGGCAGTATAAGATATACAGAGTCTGTGCAGGTCACCAGCACTTTAATGCATTAGGAGGTGAGGCTACCCCATCCTCCATTTCATGAGTGAAAGGGGTCTATTAACCATAATGGGACCATAGAAATGGGAAAAAGTGTTCTATCCCCAGCATGAACATCTCTCATCTTAATGAGCACAATCCTCAAGTCAAGTCTTATGCTCATTAAAAAGACAGATATCAGTACTGGGGATGGAACACTTTCTCATTTCTGCAACCAGTCTCAGCATTAAGCACTCACAGGTCAGGTGTACCATGGTTAAATCAAACTCGCTCTACACTACACCAATAATATGCTTTAGCCTCAATGTCAGAAGAACATCTTCTACAGTGTTACTATAATGTTTTCCATTCACTAACTATCTTGTATTCTCTCCGAGTGAGGCTGCTAATCAGCAACAACAGCTTGCATTTAAAGAGTGTCTTTACTAACAAGAACTTGCATTTATATAGCACCCTTAGCATAGTAAAATGCCCCCAATGTGCTTCATTGGAGCATTATCAGAAAATATTTGACACCAAACCACATGAGGAGATACTAGGACAGGATCACAAGAAAGATAGTTTTTAAGAGCATCTTAAAGAAGGGGAGAGAGGTTTGGAGAACAGGTTCCAAAGTTAGGGTCCAAGCAGATGAAGACATGGCCGTCAATGGCGAAGCAATTAAATCAGAGATCTTCAAGAGGCCAGGATTAGAGGAGCACCAATATTTTGGAGGGTTGTAGGACTGGAGGAGGTTACAAAGAGAAAGAAGGGCGAGGCCATGGAGGAATTTGAAAAAAGAATAAGAAATTTAAAATCAAGACATTGCTGGACAGCAAGGGTGATAGGTAAATGGGACCTGGTGCATGTCAGGATCTGGGCAGCAGAGTTTTGAATAAACTCAAGTACTTGGAGGTGCAAGGTGGGGGCCCAGACAAACCCCCATTCGATAGCTAGGTCTGGAGAGAACAAAGGAATGGGTGAGAGTTTGAACAGCTGATTAGCTGAAAAAGGCACAGAATCAGGTGGAGATATGGAGGTGGAAGTAGGCAGTCTTGGTGCTGGGGAGGAAACAGAGTCAAAAGCTCAGCTCAGGGTATAATAGACAGGTTTGTGAGCTGCCTCAAGCACTGAGGTTGGTTCAGCCTCAAGCACTGAGGTTGGTTCAGCCTCAAGCACTGAGGTTGGTTCAGCCTCAAGCACTGGTCAGGGTGGCAGATGGATTCGGTGGCTACCTCATTAGTATGGCGTTCACCATTCACTAACCATGCCGTTGTCTGCCCTAATGCTAATCAGATTACAGCAGATTTAAACTGTTGGTCCTGCATGTCCACAAATACTGTGCAATTGTGAGAGACCATAAACTCATCTCACATAGTAGAGATCTGAATGTAATTTCCAGATGTGAAAGAGCAATTTGCTAACACAGAGGGGGTTTTATGGAGGTGACGGGGGTCTTGGCCGCCAGCTGGAGAGCCAGTGAGAGATCCATGTTGCCACCTTTGGAGAAGACATGCTGAATCAGACAATTAACAGGCCATTGACAGATTTTTCATGGGATCAAGGACCCCCTCAGAGCGGGAAGTCTGCCCACCAAGAGCTGGTGGCCAATCAGAGCAGGCAGCTCTTTTGCTCAGCACTGCCACTGGGGATGCAGTGGCTGCTGCTGGAAATACACCCACCACAGGCCCAGGATCGCTGAGCAACCAAGGCCAGAGGGAAGTGATGGTGAGAGGGGTTTCACGAGGTGGGGGTCACGGAGGGGGAGGAGGGCTGACAGGAAGGGCAGGGAGTTGTTCTCAGTGAGCACCCCCCACCCCCCGCCTTCCCGATAGGTCCCTCTATCTGGCACTGAGTGTCTTTGGTCGAGGGATCCCCCCGAGGAGACCAGCAGTTGCAGGATAAGGCTCTTTAGTGGGCATGAATTGCCCATTTAAGACCCTCAGTTGGTGATGGTGTAGGAGGGTCATACATGGGCCTTCCCACCATGGACTTAATTGGGGTGGAGGTGGAAAGGTGATTGGGTCCCCCACCACCATCAACCCACATAGGGGAGGGCATAAAATACTGCCACACTGTACAAAACAAATGCAAAGCACAAAGGAAAGGGGCACCGTGTTAGACAGCGGATGTTTTGTCACTACTCAGAACTCGGTCACTGCAGGAGACTCCCAGGAGGACAGTGGAAATGTCCTCAAAGCATCGCTGAAGAGGTCAAACGTACCTACCAACTCATGGGAGGCCCTGGCTTGTGACCGAACAAGATGGGAAGACACTAAACACAGAGAAACTTTGTTGGGAACATGCAGAGACGATGTCAAGGCATCGGAGGGAGCGTACAAACCTCCAAACAACTCACCTACCCGACCCTCCACAAACCACTTGCCCTTCATGTAGCGGAGCCTGCTGGTCATGCATTGTCAGCAGCCATCTCACAACCCATTGAAATGGAGCAGGAGCAAATTATCTTCGATCCCAAGGGACTGCCTAAGGAAAATAAGTATGGCTGAAATCTGGGTTCAATACCAGCTCAGACTAGGATGAAAGTCTCCTGTGTTTATTGCCAGAAAGAGCTGGTGTGAAATGAGCCCATTCCTAAAGCCTCCTGCTTCAACATACACAGCTTTATGATCAAAATTTCATTCAAACATTTCTGTCCTATCAGACATCCTGATGGCTCAATGTGTTTGAAGAGTGAAAGACTAAGGAATTCTCAATCTAATGCTGAAATTTTAGGACCAGGAAGATCACATATTGATTTATTTTTATTAATTCCTGGGATATGAGCATCGCTGGCAAGGGCAGCATTTACTGCCCATCCCTAATTGCCCTTGAGAAGTTGGTGATGAGCCACCTTCTTGAACCGCTGCAGTCCATGTGGTGCAGGTATACCCACAGTGCTGTTAGGGAGGGAGTTCCAGGATTTTGACCCAGCGACAGTGAACAAACAGCAATAAAGTCCCAAGTCAGGATGGTGTGTGACTTAGAGTCATAGAATCATAGAAAGTTTACAGCACAGAAAGAGGCCATTTTGACCATCATGTCTGTGTCAGCCGATAAACAAGCCACCCAGCCTAATCCCATTTCCCAGCATTTGGTCTGTAGTCCTGTAGCAGGTTACAGCACTTGAGGTGCGTATCCAGACACCTTTTCAATGAGTTGAGGGTTTCTGCCTCTACTACCTTTCAGGGTGTGAGTTTCAGATCCCCAATCAAGCAAACTGCTTTGTCTTGGATGATGTCAAGCTCCCTGAGTGTTGTGGGAGCTGCACTCATCCAGGCAAGTGGGAAGCATTCCACCACGCTTTTGACTTGTGCCTTGTAGATGGCAGACAGACTTTGGGGAGTCAGGAGTTGAGTTACTCGCCGCAGAATTCTCATGCTCTTGTAGCCACAGTATTTATATGGCTAGTCCAGTTTAGTTTCTGGTCAGTGATAACCTCCAGGATGTTGATGCTTACAGAGTTAGCGATCTCAATAAGGCACCACAAATGACATCAATAGTTTAGGGATACGAAATCAGTCAAGGTTCCTGCATCTGATTTCTTTGCAGTGAGATGTCTGTCCCAATTTAAATCCTGAACAAGGATACAGGAACAGGAGGAGGCCATTCAGCCACCTCGAGCCTATTCTACCATTCAGTTGATCATGGCTGGTCTGTTTCTCAACAGCTTGTAGCCACTTTGGTTCCACACTCCCTAATAATCTAAAAACCTACCAATCTTAGTTTTTACATTTTTAATTGACCCCCAGCCACGACAACCTTTTGAGGGACAGAGATCCAGATTCCCACTACTCTGTGTGTGATGAAACGCTTCCTGACATCACCCTGAATGGCCTAGCTTTAATTTTAATGCTCTGCATCTTTGTTTGGGATAAGATTAATCTCAGTTAGGATACCCTGTGGACACTGACAGCAAGACTCACATTGAGGAACGGCCATTTGGGTTACTTGATGATTGATCTCTGGCGACCTGTATCCAGAATGAGTCAGTGCCTTCAGGTGATAGGAGTAGCAAACCAGGCAGTCAAAAACAAAAATCCCACTAAAATGACCTGGAAGATTGTTCCTGACTAAACCATCTTTCACAGACCAACTCATGCTAGATAATGGAGTTTCCTCTCACCCTATCATAGAATGAGTGTGTCAGCCAATTACACACCATTGTCCCCTGCATTATCTCCCAGCTCTGCAAACTACAGTGATGACACAGAGCTGTGTCCTGACTCATGATTGCTTCATTTAAACTGCAGTTCTTGTGGGGTCATAGAATGATACTGCACAAAGGGAGGCCTTTCAGTCCATTGTGCCTGTGCCGCCTCTTTTAGCTACCAAATAATTCCCACTACCCTCTGCTCTATCCCCACCTGCCAGCAAATTCTTCCCCTTTCAAATAAATATCCAATTCCCTTTTGAAAGTTATTGCTGACCCACATGTTGCTGGAGTTTTTTGAAGAGGTAACAGAAAAGGTCGATGAGGGTAATGCTGTTGATGTGGTGTACATGGACTTTGAAAAGGCATTTGACACTGTGCCACACAACCGACTTGTGAGAGAAGTTATTGCTCATGGAATAAAAGGGACAGTAGCAACGTGGATACAAAATTGGCTGAAAAATAGGAAGCAGAGAGTAATGGTAAATGGATATTTTTCAGGCTGGAGGAAGGTTTGTAGTGGAGTTCCCCAGGGGTCGGTATTGGGACTCTTGCTTTTCCTGATATATATTAATGATCTAGATCTTGGTGCGCAGGGGACAATTTCAAAGTTTGCGGATGATATGAAACTTGGGAGTGTTGTAAACTGCAAGGAGGCTGGTGTAGAACTTCAAAAGGACATAGACAAGTTGGTGGAGTGGGCAGATAGGTGGCAGATGAAGTTCAATGCAGAGAAGTGTGAGGTGATGCATTTTAGTAGGAAGAACATGGAGAGACAATATAAAGTAAGGGGTGAAATTTTTAAGGGGGTGGAGGAGCAGAAAGACCTGGATGTATATGTGCATAGATCATTGAAGGTGGCAGGACAGGTGGAGAGAGCAATTAATAAAGCATATAGTATCCTGGGCTTTATTAATAGGGGCATAGAGTACAAGAGTAGGGAGGTTATGCTGAATTTGTATAAGATGCTCATTATACCTCAGCTGGAGTATTGTGTACAGTTCTGGGTGCCACGTTATAGGCAGGATGTGAACACATTGGAGAGAGTGCAGAAGAGGTTTACAAGAATCGTTCCAGGGATGAGAAACTTCAGTTATGAGGATAGATTGGAGGGACTGTTGTCCTTGGAGAGAAGAAGGCTGAGAGGAGATTTGATAGAGATGTTCAAAATCACGAGCGGGCTGGACAGAGTAAATAGGAAAAAGCTGTTCCCGCTCGTAAAAGGATCAAGAATGAGAGGGCACAGATTTAAAGTGATTTGCAAAAGAAGCAAATGTGATGTAAAAAAGAACTTTCTCACACAACCAGTGGTTCGGGTCTGGAATGCGCTGCCTGGAAGTGTGGTGGAGGCAGGTTCAATCGAGGCATTCAAGAGGGCATTAGATGATTATTTGAATAAAAACAATGTGCAGGGGTACAGGGAAAAGGCAGGGCAATGGCACTAGGTCATAATGCTCATTTGGAGAGCTGATGCAGACATGGTGGGCCGAATGGCCTCCTTCTGTGTCGTTAAATTTCTGTGATCTTCTGGTCTCTGGATCATCTCTGGTAGTGTGCTTCAGGACCCCTCAGAAGCCCTGACACAGTGACTCCGTGGGAATTGCTTGGGAAGTTTGAACTTCCGATAGGCAATTCCCCTGCTTTCCCAGGACCCTCTTAAAAGGTCTCCAGTTCCGAGTTAGACTCGGAGCCTGCAGATGGTTCTGACTTACTAACCTGGAGAGATACCCAGGAAATGTTACACAGAAAGGGCTAACTCCTGGGTAGCTATACAACTGACCCCCTGACTACCTCCTCCCACTCCCCTGACTCCCTCTGACCTGACTAGCTTCCACCGCCCAACTCACCCACCACCCAACTCCACCCAACTGGACTAGCCCCCATCACCTGACTCCCCCCCAACCCTCAACTCACCCCACCAAAGCCCCCCAACCTAACCTGACTAACCCCTACCACCCAGCTCTCCCCTCCCCCTGACCCTCCTGAATGCTCCCAAACCTGACCGGACCCAACCTCACCATCCTACCCAGCTGCTACCCTACCCCCTTACTGACTTACCCCACCCCTCCTACTTCTTACCCACTTACCTCACCCACCCTACCCCCTTACCCACTTACCTCACTCACCCTACCCTCTTACCCACTTACCTCACCTACCCTACCCTCTCACCACTTACTTCACCCAACCTACCCCCGCATCTCACCCACCCTACCCTCTCAACACTCACTTCAACCACCCTACTCCCTTACCACTTATCTCACCCACCCTATCCCTCACCCACTTACCTCACGCACCCTACCCGCTCACCCATCTACCTCACCCACACTGCCCCCTCACCACTTACCTCACCCACACTATCCCCTTCCACACCTACACATTCACTCATTCGCTAATACGCTGAGAAGCTTTGGGACATTTAAACTCTCACTTCCAGAATATGGCAGCCAGTGCCGTAAAAAAGGGGCACGGCTTCTGCACGGATTCCCTTCACTGATGTCTCCGAGGTTTCTGTGCTAGAGGGAGTTTTGCAAGATTCTCCATTGGAAGATTGGCCAGGAAAATCGGAGGAAGATAAGTGAGTAGTTTTTTTTGTCTAATCAGGGTTCCGACCCTGCTCAGAAGATTTGGGCCAATATTGAATGTGCTTCCACCAGCCTTTCAGTGTAGTGCATTCCAGATCATAACACCTTGCTGTGTAAAAAAAAGTTCACCTCATCTTCCCCTGGCTTTTTTGCCAATTATTTAAATCTGTGTCCTCTGGTTACCAACCTCCTGCCAGTAGGACCAGTTTCTTCCTGTCTCTTTTAAACCTTAGCCCGGCGTTGTTAGCTGGGCTGTGTATTCAGATCCCTGTGGGCCGGTTGCATAGATCTGCCCCATTTCTAATGCCATCTCACAGTATGATGACTAAACAATGTTTATCTGACACTGGGTGTGCCTGCACATTTATGTGGTTATGTGCTGTGGTTGTCTCGACATTAAAAGTCTGCACCCTCCCACTTCAGAGACATTCATATTTGAACCTCAACAGTGAATGTCAGCTATTTGACTTTGGAGGCGTCACCTATGAAGCCTGGTACTCCATCCGTATGTACCTATGGCCAGGTCTACTGAATAAAAATCAGGAGCTGGGAACCTGGGTGCCTTTCCCCCACAGCCAGGCCAATTGTAGCACCCACAAGAGATACTGGGGGTCAGCTTATTCCTGAAGCTCCTGGTAGGATAGGTCACCCATTTGAATCCCCCCGCACCCCATCGCCATTCCCTTGATTTCAAGGAGTAAAACCAGGCAGCCCAATCCCATCCGGACCTAACCCAATGACCCCTAGGCCTAAACCAATCCCACATGATCCTAAATCCCCACTGATCCTAACCCCACTCCCCATGGACCTACCCCAATTCCCCTGGGCCTAACCCAATTAACCTGGGCCTAACCCAATCCACATGATCCCAACACAATTCCCCTGGGCCAAACCCAATCCACTCCCCACAAATCCCACCCCAATCACACCCAATTCCAACCCAGATTCTGCCTGACTCTAACCCCAATCCTACCCGATCCTTCCCGATTCCGACCCAATCGCATTCACTCGTAGCTGATCCCGTTGGATCCCAACCCAGTCCCGAAGCAGTCCCGTCTGAGCCCATCTGATCCTGCCTGATGGATGAAGTTTAAAAAAATGATCAGCCTTGCACTTGGGTCAAAGTAGACAGCAGGTGGAACGATGGACAGACAGGGCTGGCGGAGCCACAGAGGGAGAGAGTTTGGGAGGACAGCTGGGAGAGGGGGCCTGAATCTACATCCTTATTTTGACTGAGAAAATGAAATGAGCACTAGGTATTAACGTGGAGGTTGAAAAGAGCAGGAGAGGAGACGAGACGAGACAAATTAGGAAGGAACCAAGGTTTGGGCTTTGAATTCTGCGGTTGGAGGAAAAGCTGCTCGGAATGTGATCCTGTGATCCAGGAATCGACTGGATATGTAGTGACAAGTCTTGATTTATCCATTGGTATTGAGGACCATGAAATGTGTGTTGTGGAAAGCCCAGGAAACAGCACTGATTTTGGTGCATTACTGAGAGGCTGAAGAATGAGGCCTGACCTCCAAATACCAGTGCAAGCAAAGTAAAATAGAGCAAACTCCAGCCCTTTACAGGAGCTAATTCAACTCTCAAAAGGCACCCCCCATGCAGACAGCTCAATCCTCCTGGGAAAAGGTTTGCAGTTAGCCTATTTCACAGCTTGATTAGAAGGAAGCTTTGCAAAGCTGCCGAGCCCAGAGTCACTTTCCATTTCAATGCTGATGTAGTTTGATGTTTTGTGACAGTGCTGCTCCGTCTGCACAAAGACTGAGCATCCCGAATGCACTCAGCATAAAGAGATTTCCTAATGCAGGAGCGAACGAGAGGCAATGAGGCAGAGGGAAGGAAGTCAATGCAGGACCCAAGCTGTGCTGAATTCAATTATTTCCATTTTATTTGGGGGTCAAAAATTGAGGGCTGAATCACAAAGGGAACCATGATGGCTCCTGTCGTTACATGCCTTTAAGGAACAGCAGCCTGACAATCGCTAGAGTAGAAATGTGTTGTGATCCAGGGCGGGATTTTCTGGCCCAGCCCGCCACCGGGATTGTCCAGTCCCACCGAAAGTCAATGGACCTTTGTCTGGGCCGCCGAATCTCCCGCAGTGGGCTCCACCACGACAGGGCAGGAAAAGCCCGGCCCCAGTCTTAGTTTCACTTTTGCTTTGAGTAGAGCACACACACACAGCTCTGTTCTTCAAGCTTTATACCCATATATAACTGTTCTCATGTGCCTAGTCTTAATAAATGAACACACAACATGTTTAACCAGTCCCTTACAAGTGATTGGTGCCTTGTGTCTTTTACAATAAATAAGCTTAAGGACTTATACCATTAAAGTAATGCCACAGGTTTGGCCCGTGTAATCAAGGGAAGGGCCTTGCGCTCGTCTCCCTGCATGGGCGAACCTCCTCTGATTAAGTTGGAAGGTGGAACGGGCTGATTCAGGATTCCTGGCCACCGACAGTGGGTTATCGATTAAGCTCATTAATGAGCCAATTGACATAAATTATCCCTGAGGCCACCTCAATGGTGAATACGTGAGGTGTCAGCTGTGGCTCAGTTCATAGCACCCTCGCCTTTGAATCAGAGGGTTGTGGGTTCATGTCCCACTCCTGGAAACCAAGAACTGTGATTGTACTCGAAAGAGTTGCAATCTGTGACTGTTGATAACTCGAAAGAGTTTCAATGGTGATTACAAAGCTTTATCTCCGGGTGTGATGTCCGGTAGAGGCAAAGGCGGGAAAGGTCTCGGTAAAGGGGGTGTGAAACGGCACCGGAAAGTCCTCCGAGATAATATCCAGGGAATCACTAAACCTGCCATTCGCTGCCTCGCTCGTCGCGGGGGCGTTAAGCGCATCTCCGGCCTCATTTACGAGGAAACTCGCGGGGTTCTCAAGGTTTTCTTGGAAAATATCATCCGAGACTCGGTCACCTACACGGAGCACACTAAACACAAGACTGTTACCGCCATGGATGTGGTCTATGCCCTGAAACGCCAAGGCCGAACTCTGTATGGGTTCGGTGGTTGAGAACTTAACAAAAACATTTCAATTTAGTGGTGCATCAGGGACTTAACGGGAGCTGCATAGCTTTCCCACACCCTCAGAAAGCCAAGTATACCCAGGGTTCCCAACCCTCCAGGATTGGCCTGGAGCCTCCAGGAATTGAAGGTCAATCTCCAGGACACTGCTGTGTGCAACCCTGGAGAAAAATCATCGGGACATTAAAAAAGATTGCTTTTTTTTTCTTTTCTTTGAACATTTCTGTTTACCAGGCATGAAAATATTTCAAAATGGTGGAAAAAGGCTGTTTGGCTGACAGTCAAACAACATTCAATTGTTTAATGAGTCTTTTTGCTTCCCAATTGGCGTAGGGAGGCAGTACGTCACAAGGATTTATGTTGGCCGACTAACGGCTGGAGTGTGGAGGTAAGTCATGTGATGAAATCTCCAGGAATGCATTTAATCACAGTTGGCAACCCTAAGCATACCCAGTCTGCCAGCAGCCTTCAAGTTGGGCGGTGGGGGGGGTGGGGTGGGGCTTGTTTTCAGGCTCCCTGTGTCCGATCAGGTGACCTGGGATTGGGAAGGGGTGGCCACTGAAAGCCACCCTCCTGCCCTTGCCTCCTATGCCCCTGACCCCCCCTCCAGATACACCCACTCCATCCTCACTCACCTTTGGTCTGGGATCCCATACTGTTCTGAGGCCTCTGGTGGGTGCAGTGCTGCCAGTAGCCACCACTCCCACTGGTAATGGTGGTAGCGAGTGGCTGTCGGCCTCTGATTGGCTGGCAGCACTCGGTGGGCGGCACTCCTGCTTCCAGGTTCGTCAATCAGAGGAGGCCTGACGGTGGCCACTTAAGTGCCTGAAGGCCACTTGATTCCGTCAGGTCGACTCCAGTGAACTGACGGGTTCCCTGCCGGTTCTCCAACTAATGGGTGCCCTGTTGGCACCACAAGATCCAGTTCAGAGATTGGCCCAATTAAAAATTTGATTTTTTCCCCTTTTACCAAAGCATACATCATAGGGGAGGGAGGCGAGCTGGTTATCACCTCCTGCTGGAAATGTGCATGTATGGTATGAGGCCCCCATGGCTGTGCAGCCTGCCAGCACTCATTATCAGTGTATGGACATAAAGGTATCAAACTCTTTCGAGTTATCAACAGTCACAGATTGCAACTCTTTCGAGTACAATCACAGTTCTTGGTTTCCGGGAGTGGGACATGAACCCACAACCCTCTGATTCAAAGGCGAGGGTGCTATGAACTGAAGGAGCACCGATGAAACCCTGCCCAGCAAGAAGGTAATTATTTCAAGATTGGAGGTGGCAAAAGGATCCTTGATAAAAAAAAAAAATCCCCTGAGTCTTTTTAAGATGTTTAAAAGGACATTATCTTCTTGAACAGGAGTTTGGCAAAACACTATTTATTTTTTCTTTGCTGAGGGAAAAGAGACAGGACATCCTGGTATCATCTTTAACATAATAACATCACATTCCAAAGATGCACTATGTGCTACAACACAACTTATCATCACACTTTGTGCTTCGGAACAAATCAAACAATGTGCATCAAATTCTTTTCATAAAACTAATGAGCACTCAGGGTTTACTGGATGTTGCCTGTCCTTCCTGTCACAACCTGGACTCAAATCCAGCCAGACTACCTAATGAAATCCTCCTCTGTCTAATAGTTATTAGAGAACTGTGTGAATTGAATTTACGCAGTTTCAAACAGTTCTGAGTGGAGATTGGAGCCCTGCCCACCCACAATTTCTTCTCATAAACAAATTTTGAAATTGTATTTCTGATTCCCAAGTCCAAATTGTTTATGTAAATAGTGAGTAATCATTTCAGTACTTCTTGTAGAGCACCACTTCCCAGCCAGTCTGAGTCGCTATCTTTAACCCCTACTCTCTGTTTTGTAGCCAGCAAACTTGCTATCTATTCTGCCATTTGTCCTCTAACTCCACACGTTTAGTAAAGAGTCTACTATGTGGTAACTTATCGAAGGCCTTTTGAAATTTTAAGTATATTACCCATTGTCTACTCTTGGTTACTTCTTTAAAGGGTTTTAAAGGAAAGCTGGGGTGCTGGAACTTGGATGGTTGAATATGGTACAGGCTTCATTCTGTCCATGTTGGGGTTTGCACTGTCTGATACGAAATTCAGCACACAGGATCTTCTTACTCTTTATTATACGATATCCGTCTACCCAAAAGCACTTATTTTGGAAGCCAACACATACCTCACAGGAGCTGGGTTCTTTGGAAGCTGGGCGGAGACACTTTTGTAGTGTAAACGTTTATATTAGTGTTTATTTGATGTCAGACTTTCCCATTTGGAATCCGAACTAACTACTGATTATTACATTTTGATTTCTAGATGTTTTTCTATTACATTTTTGAAGATTCCCTTATGTTTCCTACCAATCGTTAAGCTAATTGCTTTACAGATCCCTGTATTTGTTCTATTTCCATGTTTAAATATAGGAATCACATTAGCAGAGATGAGACACATTGCTGAAGGAGTTCTACTCTAGACTAGGTTGCACTATAGGTGACCTAGAGTGCTTGATGTTGACAACAGGGCCCATTTTTAACTCAGTGTAAATGAATTTTGAATAAGTTAACAGATCCCCAGAGTATGAAAGGTAAAGTGGATATGAAGATGGCTCACCTTAATGAGCATGTAATTCAGATCAAAAACAGTCAAATGTTCTTCATTGCATCAACTTGTTTGGAGGTTTTATTGACCTCAGCAGTATGAGGAGTTAAAATAACATCAGTAATCATTCAGCATGCATTGGTAATTTTGGCCACTGGATCCTATATGTGTACTAACTCCCTGTCAGCTCCCCAACACTATCACTGTCTGAACAGAGATTCTGCAGAGATTCTAAGGAAAAGCCATCCGAATGAAATCAAAAGTTGCTAGTGCTTAGCTCCACCAGGATTGCAGCTCTCTGAGCTACATGTAAATGGCTGCCATCACTGATATCAGCAGGTTTACCACTATCATAGTTAAGCCTGATTCTGTGCTTATTGGCATCTTCATACTGCAGGGCTCATTCAATCAGCAGCAGGGGGCTTGACTTAACTCCCCATCCAAAAACAATACGTCAACACTGCTCCCTCAGTACTGCAGTGCAGTATTAGCCTAGATTATGGACTCAAATCTCTGGATTGGGACTTGAGCCCATAACCTTCTGACTCAGATGTGAAAACTATTCTAAGGCCAGAATTTTATGCTCCCTGCCCCATGGCGACTTCTCGGGGAGGTGGGGGGGTGTTGGGGTGGGGGGTTTGGTGAGGTAACGTGATATCGCATGGATGGGATTCCCTCTGGGATCTCACCCACCCTGACCTCGTCACGATTTCACACTAGGGTGGGCAGGGACTCAGACGGGAAGCCCGCCCTTGCCGCATTAAAGACCCTTGAGTGGCCATTTAATAGCCACTCAAGGGCCTTTTCCCACCCAGCCTCAAGTTTTAGGCTGGCGGGTAGATGATAGATCAGGCGGCGGGGGGGGACAGAAAATTGAACAAAGTTCGATCTTGGGCGGGAAAGGGATTGGGGGCACCTCCATCAGACATCCTCTCCTGACTGAGGGTGCCCTCCCCTTAGGGCCCAGTAACCTCTAGACCTCCCTCCCCACCCCCCGACCTATCCCCAAGACCACGATCGACCCACTCACCTTCCCTTGACCCCTGCCACTTACCTTTCCTCTGGTCCCCAGCGCTTAGTTCTAGGCAGCTAGCTGCAGTGCCTCTTCCTGCCAACCTATACAGCATGAAATGGCATCGGGGCTGCTGGAATCTGCGGGGATGTGGTCCCCACCGACTCTTCAAATGCAGAAAATTCTGGCCCTGGTGTACGTATTGCAGGTCTCTCTGACCCTTACATAAGGCTTTTGACCCCCAGTGCTCCAGACCTATAGTCCTGCTTTCATCTTGTTGGTTTTTACATCTGTGGTTCAATTGGTAACACTCTCAACTCTTGGCTAGAAAGCTTTGGGTTCAACTCCCACTCCACAGTCTTGAGCACATAATTCAGGCTGTCGCTCCAGTGCAGTACTGAGGGAGAGCTGCACTGTTAGCATTGCCATCTTTCAGATCAGTCGTTAAGCTGCATGCCCCTTCTTTCCTCTTATATAAATGTAAAAGATCCCGTGGCACTAGTTGAAGAGGTGAGTGGGCAGTTTCCCTTGTGCCCTTACCAATATTTATCCCTTAACCAACATCGCTAAAACGGATTGTTTGGTTATGATCACATTGCTGTTTGCGGGAGCTTGCTGTGTGCAAATTGGCTGCTACATTTCCTACATTGCAACAGTGACTACACTGCGATAGTACTATATTGGTGTAAAGTGCTTTGTGACGTTCTGAGATGGTGAAAGTAGTTATGGATATGCAAGTTCTTTCTTTTCTTTCCAGAAGCCTTCACTTAACATTACGGGAGGTTGGCAGAAAGTTGCGTATGTGACTTTTCCAAAACTGTGGCAAAGGAAGCTTGTGTGTGTCAGTTATCCTGGGAGCTACCATAAACACAAACAAAGCACAGAATCTTCCGAGGAGTGGCAATCACTGTCAATCCTATTTTTTTACACAGTGCTGGAGCTCCACATTTCTGGCCTGGACTTCTGAACCGGGCCCCCTCAGGTTGGGCCAGTACCTGTTCTATGAGTACTTTCTCATAGTGCTGCCTTTGTTTGGTAAGTCTTCATTCACTAACACAGTGAAAAGCTTTGGAACATTAAAATAGCTTACCATTGTGTTAATGAATGAGTGTGATTAAGGTAAGTGGGTAGAGTGGGTAGGGTGGCAGGGTGCTAGGGTGGGTAGGGTGCCAGCTGGGTACAGTGGCAAGAGTGGTAGAGTAGTGAGGTCGGGTTGGGTCGGGGGAATCAGAGGGTCGGGGGGTAGTCAGAGGGTCGAGAGGGGCTTCAAAGGGTCGGGGTGAGTCAGAGAGTTGGTGGTGGGGGGGAGTTGGAGGGTCAGGTGGAATCGGGGTTGGGTGGGAGTCGGGGGTCAGGGGGGAGTTGGAAGGTCGGGGATAGTCAGAGGTTCCGGGGGAGTTGGGTGGTTGTGGGGGAGTCAGGGGGAGATGGAGGGTTGGGGGGTGTTAGAGGAGGAGGACGAGTCGGAGGGTTGAAGAGGGAGTTGGAGTGTCGGGAGGGGGGAGTTGAAGGGCTGGGAGGAGTTGGAGGGGCAGTTGAAGGGTCAGCAAGGGAGTCGATAAGCTCAGTGGAGAATCAGGGAGGTCAGTTATATAGTTACCCAGGAGCTATACATGGTTTTTTCAGCCTATCATTTCCTTGGTAACAATCCAGGTAAGTGGGTTGGTAACCTCTGCAGTCTCGGAGGTGAAGACTTTCTCAGAACGTTCCGGATGCAGGGGGAATTGCTCATCAGACGTTGAAACTTCCCAGGCAATTACCACGAGTTCTTGCATTGGAACCCCTAGAGGTCCAGTAGCGCAGTCTCTGGGGTATGTCTGGTCTCTGACCATCTGAAAACTGGAAGATCTGGGCCATTGTGAATCAGACTACCCTGTGTGATGAAGTATTGAAACATGTAATGGAATAATTTCAACTGCAAAAGAGCGTCATGCAGTCTAAAGGTGGGGGTTAATCAATAAATGAGGAGTGGTCCCGGGCACAGGCATAAGGGAAATAATCACTTTTCCCTGCGTGACCTGATACATCACAGTAAGTGCTAGCTGCAGGCTGTGCTGAGCTATTTGTAAAAAGGCTGGTCTTTTGCTCTCTGCAAGGGAACTGGAACCAGTTTCTGCTGCAGTGCTTTTGATTATAGCATTACATTGATTAAAGACCCAATGTACTTGGTTTAAGGGCATGCAAAAAAATCTATACTTAGGGGAATGAATTTGCTAAAATTCAGACAGGTGCATCGTAAATATTGTGGCCTTTGGATTGTTGGAGGTCAAGTAGCTTCATGATGCTGCCTGGGCTCCACAGTTACTCAGTCCCACCCTTTGTTGCATCTGTACATTGCCAGTCAGCTGCGCTAAGACCAATAAGAAGAGTCCATATTTTCTGCACGTGCAACCTCCACAACAGGCACCCACTAACAAGTGGATCTTGGACACTGTCATAGGAACAGGAGTAGACCATTCAGCCCCTCGAGCCATCAAGCATCCTGGAACTCACTGCCTATGAAGGTGGTGGAAGCAGAGACGATGAATGATTTCAAGAAGAAATTAGATCGGCGCTTGAGGGAAATAAGCTTTCAAGGCTACGGGGCTATAGGTCTCAGTGTTTTGCTTTACAGAGAGTTGGCATGGAGTCGATGGGCTAAACAGCCACCTTCTCTGCCATAATGACTCTATGCTGGTTTGCATTTACATCTCTGTATACATGCTTTAGTTCCATATCCCCTAATATCCTCAACAAACAAAAACTTATTCAGTTGAAAATTTCAATTGACCCCGCACCTTTCCACCCAGACTCAACAGTGGGGGGTCAGAGTTCTAGATTTCAGCTGCCTTTTTGCTTCACAACCGCTCCTAAACAGCTAAGCTTTAATTTTATCAAATCATCAAAACCTTTAATCATCTTACATACCTCAATTAGATTCCCCTTAACCTTCTATACTCAAGGAAATACAAGCATAGTCTATGCAACATATCCTCATTTTATCACTCTTTTAGTCATTTAATATTAATTTTATCATTCTGATGAATCTGTGCAGTACCCCTCGAAGACCTATATACCCTTTGTGAGGTGCAGTCCCCGGTACTGTAGATGGGATCGAACTATATACTTTTAAAGATAAAGAGATAAAGGTTAACATTCCATTGTTTTTTTTTGATTATTCCACTAGTTTTACTGGTTTCAGTATATGAATCCCTAAATCGCTCTGCTCCTCCTCCATTTCTAACTTCGCTCCATTTAGAAATTTTTCCTAGGTTCAATGTGGATGGCCTCACATTTCCCCACCTGAACTCCCTTCGCTACAGTTTTACCCCCTCACAGGAAGACCAATGTGGGCCCAGACATAGAGACTCTTCCTACCATCAACATTGACAACCTCACTCTGATGGTCATTGACAGCTTCACATACCTTGGATCAACAATTACCAGCAACCTTTCCTTTGATGCTGAAATCAGCACCAAGATTGCCAAGACCGCAGCTGTCTTGTCAAAGTTGAGTGTGGACCAATAGCAAACTAACCGAAAATTACAAAGCTCCATGTGTGCCAGACTTGTGTTCTTAGCATCCTCCTTTACAGTAAGGAAGCATGGACAACTTATACAAACTAAGAGAAGTGGCTGAAGAGCTTCCACCTCCACTGCCTCAGATGAATATTGAGTATCCCCTGGCAAGACAGAGTGCCGAATATTGAAAACAAAAACAGAATTACCTGGAAAAACTCAGCAGGTCTGGCAGCATTGGTGGAGAAGAAATCAGTTAACGTTTCGAGTCTTCACGACCCTTCGGCAGAACTGAGTATAGTTAGGAGAAAGGTGAAATATAAGCTGGTCTAAGGTGGGGGGGCGGGGGGAGAGAGAAGTTGAGGGTGGGATGATTGTGGAGATAAGCAAGCAGTGATAGGAGCAGATAATCAAAAGATGTCACAGACAAAAGGATCAAAGAGGTGTTGAAGGTGGTGATATTGTCTAAGAAAAGTGCTAATTAAGAATGGAAGACAGGACACTCAAGGTACAGCTCTAGTGGGGGTGGGGTGGAAAGATTAACAAAGTTTTAGTTTTAGATTTAAAAATAATGGAAATAGGTGGGAAAAGAAGAATCTATATAAATTATTGAAAAAAAAAGGGAGGGGGGAGAAACGGGGTGGGGATGGGGGGAGGGGGAGTTTAAGATCTAAAGTTATTGAATTCAATATTCAGCCCGGAAGGCTGTAAAGTGCCTAGTCGGAAGATGAGGTGCTGTTCCTCCAGTTTGCGTCGGGCTTCACTGGAACAATGCAGCAAGCCAAGGACAGACATGTGGGCAAGAGAACAGGGTGGAGTGTTAAAATGGCAAGCGACAGGGAGGTTTGGGTCTTTCTTGCGGACAGACCGCAGGTGTTCTGCAAAGCGGTCGCCCAGTTTGCGTTTGGTCTCTCCAATGTAGAGGAGACCGCATTGGGAGCAACGAATGCAGTAGACTAAGTTAGGGGAAATGCAAGTGAAATGCTGCTTCACTTGAAAGGAGTGTTTGGGCCCTTGGACGGTGAGGAGAGAGGAAGTGAAGGGGCAGGTGTTGCATCTTCTGCGTGGGCATGGGGAGGTGCCATAGGTGGGAGTTGAGGAATAGGGGGTGATGGAGGAGTGGACCAGGGTGTCCCAGAGGGTACGATCCCTACGGAATGCCGTCAGGGGGGGTGAAGGGAAGATGTGTTTGGTGGTGGCATCATGCTGGAGTTGGCGGAAATGGCGGAGGATGATCCTTTGAATGCGGAGGCTGGTGGGGTGATAAGTGAGGACAAGGGGGACCCTATCATGTTTCTGGGAAGGAGGAGAAGGCGTGAGGGCGGATGCGCGGGATATGGGCCGGACACGGTTGAGGGCCCTGTCAACGACCGTGGGTGGAAAACCTCGGTTAAGGAAGAAGGAGGACATGTCAGAGGAGCTGTTTTTGAAGGTAGCGTCATCAGAACAGATGCGACGGAGGCGAAGGAACTGAGAGAATGGGATGGAGTCCTTACAGGAAGCGGGGTGTGAGGAGCTGTAGTCGAGGTAGCTGTGGGAGTCGGTAGGCTTGTAATGGATATTGGTGAACAGTCTATCATCAGAAATTGAGACAGAGAGGTCAAGGAAGGGAAGAGAAGTGTCAGAGATGGACCATGTGAAAATGATGGAGGGGTGGAGATTGGAAGCAAAATTAATAAATTTTTCCAGGTCCTGACGAGAGCATGAAGCAGCACCGAAGTAATCATCGATGTACCAGAGAAAGAGTTGTGGGAGGGGGCCGGAGTAGGACTGGAACAAGGAATGTTCCACATACCCCATAAAGAGACAGGCATAGCTGGGGCCCATGTGGGTACCCATAGCCACACCTTTTATTTGGAGGAAGTGAGAGGAGTTAAAGGGGAAATTGTTCAGTGTGAGAACAAGTTCAGCCAGACGGAGGAGAGTAGTGGTGGGTGGGGATTGTTCGGGCCTCTGTTCAAGGAAGAAGCTAAGGGCCCTCAGACCATCCTGGTGGGGGATGGAGGTGTAGAGGGATTGGACATCCATGGTGAAGAGGAAGCGGTTGGGGCCAGGGAACTGGAAATTGTTGATGTGACGTAAGGTGTCAGAGGAATCACGGATGTAGGTGGGAAGGGACTGGACAAGGGGAGAGAGAAGGGAGATAAGAAAACGAGAAATGAGTTCCGTGGGGCAGGAACAGGCTGACACGGTCGGTCTGCCAGGACAGTTCTGTTTGTGGATTTTGGGTAGGAGGTAGAAGCAGGCCGTCCGAGGTGGGCGACTATCAAGTTGGAAGCTGCGGGAGGAAGATCTCCAGAGGAGATGAGGTCAGTGACAGTCCTGGAAACAATGGCTTGATGTTCTGTGGTGGGGTCATGGTCCAGGGGGAGGTAGGAGGAAGTGTCTGCAAGTTGACGCTCAGCCTCCGTGAGGTAGAGGTCAATGCGCCAGACAACAACAGTACCACCCTTGTCAGCGGGTTTGATGACAATGTTGGGGTTGGACCTGAGAGAACGGAGTGCAGTGAGTTCAGAGAGAGACAGATTAGAATGGGTGAGAGGAACAGAAAAATTGAGACGGCTAATGTCACGCCGACAGTTCTCAATGAAAAGATCAAGAGAAGGTAAGAATCCAGAGGGAGGGGTCCAGGTGGAGGGAGAATATTGGAGGTGGGTTGGAGGTGGCTCGTTATCTTGACTCCATTCTCTCTCCCCTTGTCCAGTCCCTTCCAACCTACATCCGTGATTCCTCTGACACCTTACGTCACATCAACAATTTCCAGTTCCCTGGCCCCAACCGCTTCCTCTTCACCATGGATGTCCAATCCCTCTACACCTCCATCCCCCACCAGGATGCTTCATGCTCTCGTCAGGACCTGGAAAAATTTATTAATTTTGCTTCCAATCTCCACCCCTCCATCATTTTCACATGGTCCATCTCTGACACTTCTCTTCCCTTCCTTGACCTCTCTGTCTCAATTTCTGATGATAGACTGTCCACCAATATCCATTACAAGCCTACCGACTCCCACAGCTACCTCAACTACAGCTCCTCACACCCCGCTTCCTGTAAGGACTCCATCCCATTCTCTCAGTTCCTTCGCCTCCGTCGCATCTGTTCTGATGACGCTACCTTCAAAAACAGTTCCTCTGACATGTCCTCCTTCTTCCTTAACCGAGGTTTTCCACCCACGGTCGTTGACAGGGCCCTCAACCGTGTCCGGCCCATATCCCGCGCATCCGCCCTCACGCCTTCTCCTCCTTCCCAGAAACATGATAGGGTCCCCCTTGTCCTCACTTATCACCCCACCAGCCTCCGCATTCAAAGGATCATCCTCCGCCATTTCCGCCAACTCCAGCATGATGCCACCACCAAACACATCTTCCCTTCACCCCCCCTGGCGGCATTCCGTAGGGATCGTTCCCTCCGGGACACCCTGGTCCACTCCTCCATCACCCCCTACTCCTCAACCCCCACCTATGGCACCTCCCCATGCCCACGCAGAAGATGCAACACCTGCCCCTTAACTTCCTCTCTCCTCACCGTCCCAGGGCCCAAACATTCCTTTCAAGTGAAGCAGCATTTCACTTGCATTTCCCCTAACTTAGTCTACTGCATTCGTTGCTCCCAATGCGGTCTCCTCTACATTGGAGAGACCAAACGCAAACTGGGCGACCGCTTTGCAGAACACCTGCGGTCTGTCCGCAAGAAAGACCCAAACCTCCCTGTCGCTTGCCATTTCAACACTCCACCCTGTTCTCTTGCCCACATGTCTGTCCTTGGCTTGCTGCATTGTTCCAGTGAAGCCCGACGCAAACTGGAGGAACAGCACCTCATCTTCCGACTAGGCACTTTACAGCCTTCCGGGCTGAATATTGAATTCAATAACTTTAGATCTTAAACTCCCCCTCCCCCCATCCCCACCCCGTTTCTCCCCCCTCCCTTTTTTTTTCAATAATTTATATAGATTCTTTTTTTCCCACCTATTTCCATTATTTTTAAATCTAAAACTAAAACTTTGTTAATCTTTCCACCCCACCCCCACTAGAGCTGTACCTTGAGTGTCCTGTCTTCCATTCTTAATTAGCACTTTTCTTAGACAATATCACCACCTTCAACACCTCTTTGATCCTTTTGTCTGTGACATCTTTTGATTATCTGCTCCTATCACTGCTTGCTTATCTCCACAATCACCCCACCCTCAACTTCTCTCTCCCCCCACCCACCCCACCTTAGACCAGCTTATATTTCACCCCTCTCCTAACTATACTCAGTTCTGCCGAAGGTCATGAAGGCTCAAAACGTTAACTGATTTCTTCTCCACCGATGCTGCCAGACCTGCTGAGTTTTTCCAGGTAATTCTGTTTTTGTTTTGGATTTCCAGATCCGCAGTAGCTTTTAGCTTTTTGTTTTTATGCCTAATATTGAAGTACATCAGCATGCAGGGATCCCCAGCATGTTTGCCCTTTTGTGTCAGTGGCGACTCCATTGGCTGAGTCATGTGAGCTGAATTGATGACAGCTGCATCCCCAAAGACGTGCTCTCCGGCGGGCTTGCTATTGGCACGAGACCAACAGGTCACCCACGTCTGCGATACAAGGATGTCTGCAAGAGAGATTTCATGTTGATCAGAATCAGAGTCAATGCATGGGAAGTCCTCGCTGCTGACTGGAGTGCCTGGAGATAGGAGGCAGGAAGGACATGGAAAAAGCAGAGGAAAAAAGAATTGACAAGATGGTGGAAAAGAGAGCCTGCCAGAAAGGGAGAAACATCAGTAGATCTCTGGACAATGCTATTCATCTGTGTCAGCTGCAGAAGGGACTGCCAGTCACAAATCTGCCTCTCCAGCCACAACTGATGTTCAATATAGAAGTGGCATACATCCTAGGCGCAGTCCATCATACCCTAAGATGGGCGGATGTCTAATTAGAATTTTAAATTTACCTTTAACACAAGTTCTCTCCCTTTGTATTCCAGTACCTTTGTGATAAAGGTTAACATTCCATTGGGTTTTTTGATTGCTCCATTAATTTTATTGAGTATATGGATCCCTAAATTACTCTGCTCCACCCCATTTCTAACTTCGCACCATTTAGAAAATTCCCCAATCTAACTTTCTTAAGTTCAATGTGGATGGCCTCACATTCCCTCACACCGAACTCCCTTTGCTACAATTCTGCCCTTTCACTCAATCGATCAATCAATGTCACGTTGCAACATTCTGTTCCTCTCTATGCTATTTACTGTGCCACCTTAACTTAGTGCCATCAGCAAACGTGGATATATGCCACTCTGTTCTTTTATCTAAGTCACTGATCAATATGCTGCGATGCTGAGGTCCCAGTACCAAGCCTTGAAGTACACTACTAATTAGAACACAAACCCAATATCACTATTGTCTGTCTCCTATCTCCTAGCCAACTCCCCACCCATGTCAATAGCTTGCCTCCAATTCCATGGACTCTCATTTTTGCTAACAGTCTCTTGTGTGGAACCATGTCAAATGCCTTCTTAAAATCCATGTAAGTAACATTCATAGATCATCCATTATCTACTCTGTTCGTTACCTACTCATAAAATTCAACTAGGTTAGTTAGGTATGACTTGACATGAAAAATCCATGCTGGTTCTCTCTGGGCATTTCATATTTGTCTAAGTGCTCAGTGACTCTATTCCTCTTGATAGATTCTGGCAGCTTCCCTAAGGCAGATGTTAGACAAGTTTTATATTTATGTTTTTATATCTCACTCTCCTTAAATAATGGAATTGACAATTCAAGACAGCATTTGAAGATCATGACTAGGGCTTCTACAAATTCCTCACCTGCTTTTTATACACTCGAGTGGAAACCATCTGGTCCTGGAGGTTTGTCAATCTTCAGTCTCATTATGTTTTACTTATATTAAACCTGATAGCGCCTTCCTTCGAATTTAAAAATTTTTTCCTTGTATCTTTGGTATCCCAATTGTACACATGTCAATCCCATTTCCTTATTTTCGATTGCATTGTCACCTGTTGGCCTTATCAGTGACACTCATATCCCATTAAAGAATTAAAAAAACACCCTGGCTTCTCTTCTTCACCATAGAACACCTTCAGAGAGCACTCTCCCCTACCTCCCCCATTTTCACCACCAAGTTTCCTTGCCCATGTTTAACTGGTCTGTGGGACAGCTCTCCCAGTTTTCTCCCAGATAAGGAGAGCTTTGCATGGTCAACAGAGCTGGGTATGCCATTGTCATTTTGAATGCCTAGGTCAATGGTGGGTGGTCCATCTGATTTTATTCCTTTTTGACTTTTCTGTAGCGGTTTGGTGCAACTGTGTGGCTTGCTTGGCTATTTCAGATGGCAGTTCCATAGCGAGTCATCCAAATTGCTGTGGGTCTGGAGTCACATGTAGGCCAGACCAGGTAAGGATGGCAGATTTTCTTCCCTAAAGGGCATTAGTGAACCAGATGGGTTTTTTAATGACAATATGATAGTTTCATACTGAGTCTAGCTCTTAATTCCAGATTTATTAATTAAATTTAAACTCCACCAGCTGCTGTGGTGAGATTTGACTCCATGTACCCTGGGCATTAGCCTTGGCCTCTGCATTACCAGTTCGGTGAACTTGGGTTGGATTTTCATGGAATTGGGGACACTCCGTGGCGGGGTGAAAATGGCAGCTGGCACCTGATTCCAGGATACAGGACCCTATTACCATGCTTTCCAATTTTCAGGAGTGTCTTACAAGGATGTGTGCTGCTGTGGACAGCTCTAAAGAAGAGTCATATGAACTCGAAACGTTAACTCTGTTTCTCTCTCCACAGAGGCTGTCAGACCTGCCAAGATTTTCCAGCATTTTCTGTTTCTATTTTATATTATATAAGGGCGTGGGCTGGTTTGGGTTGCGAGCCCACACCCTGCACTCCTGACCTGGCCAGCTCCATTGCGGAGATAAGCATGTCTTTGTCCTCTGCAATTTTCATGGAATCGGGCCAGCTTTTCAAAGAGTCATGGTTCATGGCACCTCAGAGGAGTCATGAACCACAGTCTGATTGAGGGAACCTTTTGAAAGGTAACCCCCCCACCCCACCCACCCACCAAGCCTCATTATGCATTATTGGCTGAGAGCCAGTCATACACTAGAGTACTAAAATACCTGAGCCCCAGGGAAAACATTGCTTGATTGACAGTTCTGGCTCTCTGATCTCTTTTGTCAATTGCACAATGTTTATTTAAACAAGATAAAGAGGTTTCAAGTGCTTGCAGTTTCTGCTGTTGATATTTTAAAGGTTCTGGATGATTGATCTATTTATTGGGCTAAAGGAAAAAAGAGGGGAAGAATTTTATGCCAGTAGTATTTTATGGTCCTGCCAAAGTCAATGGGCTTTTGAATGGCTCACCGCATTTGACGGCTCCACCTCTGCCGCGATTGGGCCGTAAAATTCCGCCTGAGGTTTTTCAAGAAGGTGGAAAGTTATCAATGAATGACTTTTTAAAAACTTTTTTAAACACATCCTATTGTCACTATAGGATTCATTGGTTCCATACAGTGTATAGTGGATGAATGGGCATGGAAGTGCCATAGCTTGGCATGGGGGAGCATGATGGGCCATAGCGGGTGGGTGGAGACACATACCTTGGCATGGGGGAATGAGGTAGTGGGTGGTGGGGTCTGAGATGACATGGGTGAGGCGTTGGATGGGGGTGAGGGGATGTGAGAGTTGGAGGATAGAGAGGGCCTTACTTTTTCCATTATAACCGGGACAAAGTCCCACGGCACTGAGACAGGCCTTTTAAGCAGCCCGCCTCGGCACCCGGCAGCTCATGTGGCTGCCTCCGAACTCTTTCCCGGATCAGCTGGCCTGACTGCAGCCCACACCTGTGCCTCCACAATGACAATCCCATCTTTCCTGGCACTTTCTCCCGAGGCGGACGGGCCAAGCTGTGAATTTTCCTGACTCCCACTACCCATCTCAAGGATGAAAATCCAGCCCATTATCCCCACACCACCATTCCTATTCTTGGCACTTGTTTGAAGCTTCTGGATTAGTGACCAGTTTTGGCAAAGAAGTGGACCCAACAGTGCGTTATGTGATCCATTATAATCATTCTGCTTTTGCAACCAGCTTCCCTGATCTATGTACTTATGCATTCCCTTATTTCATCACCTCTATCAAGTTTGTAGACAACTCCTACCAATATCTTGAATCCAGTCAGCTGCCTCTCCTGTGTCCCTCTTTTGGGATCTCACTGGACCAAGCTTTATCTAAAGATATCCCCTGCCCTATCCCTGAACTTGCATTTTTCTCTCAATTATCTCCTATCTCTTCTCATGCCCTCTCTGAGCTCATCTCGTCAGGAGACCCACCTCATGTTCCCTCAACTCTATTTTCATGAAACTGCTGACTGTGTAACCTCCCCTCCAGGCCCCCATGTTAACTGATATTGTAAATGGTTCTCTCTTCAGGTGCTGTCCTTCTCTCCTTTAAATATGTTAACATCACCCCACTCCTCAAAACACCAATCCCTGACCTCACCATCATTGCAAACTGCCATCCCATCTCCAACCTCCCTTTCCTCTCTAATATCCTAGAACGTGTTGTCACCTTCCAAATTCCTGCCCATCTTTCCCAGAACTCCATCTTTGAATTGCTCCAATCAGGATTCTGCCCCTGCCACAATACTGAAGTGGCTCTTATCAAAGTCACAAATGACATCCTGTGTGACTGTCACAAAGGTAAACTTTCCTTCCTCATCCTTCTTGACCTGTCTGCACTCTGGCCTGGCTGACCACACCATTCTCCTCGAACACCACTCCACTGTCGTCCAGCTGGGTGGGACTGCTCCCAGTTGATTCCATTCTTATCTATCGAATCATAACAAGAGAGTCACCTGCAATGGCTTCCCTTCCTGTGCTCCTGTACCATTACCTCTGGTGTCCCCCAAGGATCTATCCTTCAGCTCTTTCACATCTACATGCTGCCCCTCGGTGACGTCATCCAAAAACACAGCAATCATTTTCACATGTACACGGACGACACCCAGCTTGATCTCACCACTTTTCTTGACTCCTCCACTGTTGCTAACTTATCAGACTACTTGCCCAACATCCAGTATTGAATTAACCGAAATTTCCTCCAATTAAATAATGGGAAGACTGAAGCCATTGGGCTGCATTTTACTTACCCCCACCAGGCGCGTTTTCGGTGGGGAACATGTAAAATAGGGCGGATGCCCACCCCACTGCCTTCCCACCCACCCCTGAGCTCACCCCCATATTACAAGGGGTGGGCAGGCACCTAAATTTGCAGCCTGTCTGCCATGTTTAAATAGATAATCAAGGGTCAAGTAGGCTTATCACAAAGCCTATTGACCCTGATTATATACGGCCCACATCAGAAAACATTTGGCCTGGGCAGTTGGGCGTGACTTTTTGAAAACAAAATCTTCAAAGGGCAGGAAGGAAGGAGCGGTTCTATCTTCAGGGGCTGCCCTTTGTGGATCGGGGGGGGGGGGGCCTAAGATAGAACCTCCCCCTTTGTTCCTATCCACCTACTGCACTAAACCCAGTACCCCCACCCCCCCCTCCCTCCCTAACCTGCCCAGCCTCTCCCTGCCCAAGACTTATTGGCAGTGCCCACAAATGCACTCTTGGCACTGGTAGAACTGATGCAGTTACCGGCCAATTGGATTGCCCGGCAGTTCCCGAGGTTGAGACTTCCTTCCAAGTGAGGGGTGGCAGTCCCACACTGGCCCTGCTTAGCCTGCCTACAGCCTGTTATGGCTGTGTGGGGGGGGCGGGGTTGGCATGGAATGGGTCAGCTCCGCACCTACTCTGCTAACGGGTGGGGGGCTGGTGAGCCATCTGGCCATCCACTGTAATATTCTGCCTATCTGACCCCAAAATGAGCTCCCAACTACACATCTGTGCCATCACTAAGACTGCCTACATCCACCTCCATAACATGACCCAAGTCCGGCCCTATCTCAGCTTATCTGCTGCTGAAACCCTGAAAATTTGTGCCTTTGTTATCTCCAGCCTTGACCATTCCAATGCACTCCTGAGGGGTCTCCCGTATTGCAGCCTCTATAAACATGATGTCATCCAAAGTTGAACTCTGCTGCCTTTGGGCAGAATTGTTCCAGATTTGCACTAAGTGCAGTAGCCTGGAAAAAGGATGTTTTACCAGCCGGCCGCAATGGCGGCTTTTCATGCCGTATCATCCCTTTCCTAGCGTATCCCTCCAAATTAATAATTAATTCCTGGGAAACACACTGCGTCACTGGCAGGAAGACCTCTTATTTGCCTGCCCCACCGTCACCTCAGGCCTTCAGTAAACCAGGCGCCATATTTAAAGGCCGCCCCTGCACTCTTCAAGGGATAGGAAGCTGCTGGGAACGTGGCTGCCAAAGGGAGGAAACATGTTGTCCCCAAATTTAGTGATGCCACCCTCGAGCGCCTACGGGACACAGTGGAGGCCTGCCATGAAGTTCTCTATCCCCACTCTGGGCGAACACCAATAAGCAAGGTCACTAATCCAGCATGGGAGGGGGTGGCAGTGTTGGTCAGTGCCAACGACCTGCAAAAGAGGACAGCCATTCAGTGCCGAAAGAGGATGAATGATCTCCTCCGTTCCGCAGGGTAAGTCACTCCTCTCATCACTCTCAACTCACACACTCACAAACCCATCACACATCCACAGGGATCTCACACCTCAAGGGACAACACCACTAACTCCCACACACACCCTCACATCTTCATCAGGCTCATACCCTCTGGAACTCACGTCCTCATCCCGCTCATCACACTAACATTCCACTCAGTGCCATGTGTCCTGCTCACACTCTCTTCATCTGTTTTCATGCAGGAGAAGCTGGGTCACAACAGCAGGGAGAGGTCCCAGACTGGGGGGGTGGAGTGGCCCACATTAGGCCCCTCACTCCCTTTGAGGGGCGTGCCATCACGCTGACTGGTGAGGATGTGGACCGTGCCTGCGGCGATGGTGAGGTCGGCGGTGAAAACCCACGTGAGGACCCTGCACCACATCATCCCTCTTTCAGCACAACTCTGAGTGCTCTCTCTCCTGCTTTTGATTCTGCTGCCATGTATGAATCATCTCTACTTTGGTTCACAGGGAGCTCTGCCAAGCGACCGACACCCTCAGCCAGCCAGTCCCTCAGCTCCATCCACATCCTCACCTCCAGCCAAGAGGACACCTCCTCCATTGAAGAGCTGGAAATATACAGCCTGGAAGACCCGTCACAGCGCTTACCCACACCAGCACAAAGACACACACCTCGGTGGGACCTAGATCTAGAGCAGGCTCGGGTTCACAATCTGGTGGTCAGCACATGGACACGTGTCCGCAGCAGGAGGAGGCAGGAGGAGGCAGGAGGAGGCAGGAGGAGGCAGGAGGAGGCAGCAGGAGGCAGGAGGAGGCAGGAGGAGGCAGGTTCGGCCAAATTCCCCGGCACTCAGAGGACTGCTCAGAGGCAGTCTGAGTGAGACGACGAGCCTCTGGATTCGGCCTTCCAATTCATCGTGGAGAGTCAGGAGAAGGCGGGGGAACATCATGCAGAGCTGCTGGAAACCCTCGACAGAGTGGCACACGAATCCGCCTGCTCTCTAATGAAATGGTGCCAACATGTGTGCGCATTGAGATCTCCATGGGGAGGATGGCAGATGCCATGGGGACCCTAGTCCAGCAGAACATGGAAATGCGCGCAGACCTGCACTCCATCGTGGTAGCCATGTGTGACTCCCTGCAGTGGCAACGCAAGAAGGAAATGGGGCACCTCAACATCCCTCCAGGTGTTCCTTCCCCTCAACGAGTCAGGCCAGGGCCCTCGGGCTCTTTCAGGGATGAGGAGCGGCAGCTGGACACCCCTGGGTCATCCACTCAGGAATTGCAGAGGCTGTCCACTCCCTCTGAGTCCGCTTTGCCTGTGGCCCCCCCCTCAACCTTGTTCTCTGTCACCGCAGAGGGAGCAGCCGGCCCACAGGAGGACAGACAAAGCAAGCCCTCGATCAAAGCCTCGGCTCTCCAGAGGACTCACGCCACTTTCACTGAGTAATGTGTAAAATGGTATCTTTCAGCTTCATTTACAGGCTCTACTAGTCCTCACTCTGCAACCCCCTCACTAGAAGTTCAGCTGCACATAGCTGGTCCAGGAGTGTTTCTGCACAGAGAAGTGTGTGTGTGGCAGGGCTTTTGGGAGACTCATGCAAACACTCTCCCACGCACGTGGAATCTTCCTCCATCATTCATCTCAATGTCCTGAGTATTTTCAGTGCTGCTGCTGAGATTCTCTTTCAGTTGTCCCTCTGAGCCTGACCTGTATCTCCGCCACCCACTGACCTCACTCCCAGGCAGCACCTGTTCCTGCCCAACACGAGGCTCCGCTCAGTTTTGATAAAAACATGGTTGTCAGTTTTTTTCTCTCCTCCCCCATCCTTTCCCCTCCCCCAGTCACCCATGTCCTTTCCCCCATCACTGTTGACCCCCCCCCAGCATCACCTTCCACCTCCCCACCGTTACCTACCAGCCAGAACCCTTTTCTTTCCAGGATGTCCAGGTGAACATGTACATTCCCTACCTTCCTGAGAACCCCACCCCCAACCACATTGAGCTGACTGACCCCCTCCTTCCCACCCCCAGGGTCCGTGTCTGCCTCCGAGTCCCCACCAACCACCCTCGCTGTCCCTTCTACTGCAGCTATCGCATCCCCTCTGGCTCACTCTGCACCCTCTCATACTCACCATTCCTTCTTACTACGTCCACCCTCAGTTCACTCCCCAGGAAGCAGTCATCGACTCCACAGAGCCCTCCCTTGCACATTCACCTAGACATCCCCCCACCTTTACTCCTTCCTCCATCCCTACTCCCTTCTCCACCCCCACTCCCTCCTCCGCTGGACTCCTTCCTCCCCCTGGACTCATTCCCCCCTTCGAACTCCTTCCTCCCCCTGGACCCTTCCCCGCTCCAAACTCCTTCCTCCCCTTTCGAAGTCCTGCCCCCCTCAGAACTCCATCCTCTCCACAAAGTCCAGTCCCCCTCCAAACTCCTTCCTCCCCCCAAACCCTTTCCCTTACACCTTCCTCCCCCATTACACCTACCTCCCCAGTTGCCGCAATCTCCCCTGTTACACCCTTGCCCCGTATTCCTTCTCCACCCCATCACCCTCCGCTCACCACCACCCCCCAACCTCACTCCCCCTCCCCAGTACACCTTCCTCTCCCACTCACAGCTGGACCTCCCTCTCCCCCCAGTTGCCAATCAACCATAGCAGCCCATGGCCAAGACCATGATGTCCCAAAGCAGACCCCAGTCATCAATGGAGACCGCCGCCCTCCGTGATCTACTTCGCGGCAGAGCCATGTGGAACAGAATCTACCCAGCATACCATGCACGTGTTTCTCCAGGGTCCGGTAGCTGTAAGGCTCCAGCATCTTTTGCTCCTCGGGGATGTCCGCAATGTGAGCAAGGCCCTAATGATAAGTCCCGACTTCTGTACATCACACTCGTCAAGACGTGTTCTGGGCTGGCACGTTTTCCCACCAACGTGGACGCTAAATTTGATGTGGTGGGATGATTCAGGCGAGCAGGGGCGAGCATAATTAGATGCAAGTGTATTAAAAGGATGTACCGGACATGCGGTGGCAAGATAGGCGGTCCGCCATTGACAGGTGGAGCAGACGATTGCAAACTGGTTTCACAAAGGCATGAAACCGATTTTTGGTCTACTCGCTGTATTGTCATCTCACGCGCGCCATGATGCCCAACGCCAACAGGGACTGAAAATTCCAGCCTTTGTCTTTACTTGCACTGAGGCCCATTCATTTATCACTCCTGTACTTGCTGACCTACATTAGGCCCCAGTCAAGCAATGTCTTGATTTTAAAATTCTTAACTTGTTTTTAATTCCCTCCACGACCATGCCCATCCCTTTCTCCATCATCTCTTGTCCCATATCCCTCGAGATATCTAATTCTGGCCTCTTGAACATCCCTGATTTCAATTGCTCAACCAGCTGTGCCTTCAATCGCTGTTGGCCCTAAGCTCTAGAATTCCCTCCCTAAATGTCTCCAACTCTTTACCTCTTAAAGGAATTCCTTTTTGACAATATTAAACCTATCTCGGTGACCAAGCTTTCAGCCGTTTTCCCTATATTGCCTTATGTGGCTCACTGTCTAATTTTGCTCCTGTGAAGCACCTTGGGAAGTTTTTTTTTACATTAAAGGTGCTTTAATAATATATGTTCTTGTTGTAAAGCACATTGGGACGTCCTGAGGTCAAAAAGGATGCTATTTAAATGCAATCTTTATTTTTTCAGTAAAAATCAAGAGCAAAAAAGTGATAATTTTACCTCCTTCCCCACGATGCCCTCACTGGGAGTAGTTAAGTCAGCAAATGGGTCTGTTTAATACAGTTGCACCATATTGATCAGTAAATACTGCAGAGCACTCTGAAAGCCGCAGTGACCCACGTTTATAGTAAACACTATGCAGGCATTGCAAACCTCACTGATTTATTTTTTTGACAGGGTTCACTGGATTGGGAACACTTTGAATTTTTACAGTAACATTGTTGATTACAGCCCAGCCAAGCTCAGCTCACAGCACAGATCAACAAGAAAATCTAGCACTTGCCAAGTCTGTATGGCTCAGAACCACACTGCACAAAGCATTTATCAGTTGGCCTTCAGGGAATCCACAATTTGCAAAATATTGAATGACTTACAACCAACTAACATTGTGCCAAACAATTAATCAGTCTGCAATATGATTTGTGTGACACTGGGAACCTGTGGATCCATTTTAGATTCTAAACACGAGGCAACAATTTGGAATTGTGCACAAGACAGCAGGAAGCTGAATGCCTGCCAACTGCAGTCTTAATATTTTCTCTCTAGTGTTCAGTTCAGATCTATTTTTCAGCAAAATACAGGAATACCGATTTCCATGGGATCATTTTACCTTTTAAATAAGGCAAGTGGTTTGTTATTGTTGTGACTTGCTGAGGATTTTCACTGTCCGTGAGACCAATTTATGCAAAATAGCAGAACTTGGGCAGAAATTACTACTGTGCAAAAATGATCTGTCATGGAATCATAGAATATTACAGCACAGATGAGGCCATTCAGCCCATTATACCTGTGCTGCTTCCTGTAAGGACTCCATCCCATTCTCTCAGTTCCTTTGCCTCCGTCGCATCTGTTCTGATGATGCTACCTTCAAAAACAGTTCCTCTGACATGTCCTCCTTCTTCCTTAACCGAGGTTTTACACCCACGGTTGTTGACAGGGCCCTCAACCGTGTCCGGCCCATCTCCCGCGCATCCGCCCTCACACCTTCTTCTCCCTCCCAGAAACATGATAGGGTCCCCCTTGTCCTCACTTATCACCCCACCAGCCTCCGCATTCAAAGGATCATCCTCCGCCATTTCCGCCAACTCCAGCTTGATGCCACCACCAAACACATCTTCCCTTCACCCCCCTTGACGGCATTCCGTAGGGATCGTTCCCTCCGGGACACCCTGGTCCACTCCTCCATCACCCCCTACTCCTCAACCCCCACCTACGGCACCTTCCCATGCAAACGCAAAATATGCAACACCTGCCCCTTCACTTCCTCTCTCCTCACCGTCCAAGGGCCCAAACACTCCTTTCAAGTGAAGCAGCATTTCACTTGCATTTCCCCCAACTTAGTCTACTGCATTCGTTGCTCCCAATGCGGTTTCCTCTACATTGGAGAGACCAAACGCAGACTGGGTGACTGCTTTGCAGAACACCTTCGGTCTGTCCGCAAGCATTACCCAGACCTCCCTGTCGCTTGCCATTTCAACACTTCACCCTGCTCTCTTGCCCACATGTCTGTCCTTGGCTTGCTGCATTGTTCCAGTGAAGCTCAATGCAAACTGGAGGAACAGCACCTCATCTTCCGACTAGGCACTTTACAGCCTTCCGGACTGAATATTGAGTTCAACAACTTTAGATCTTAAACTCCCTCCTCCATCCCCACCCCCTTTCCGTTTCTTCCCCCTCCCCTTTTGTTTTTTTCCAATAATTTACATAGATTTTTCTTTTCCCACCTATTTCCATTATTTTTAAATGTATTCCACCCATTGTTTATTTCACCCCACCCCCACTAGAGCTATCTGTACCTTGCTTGTCCTGCTCTCCACTCTTAATTAGCACATTCTTTTAGATAATAGCAGCACCTTCAATACCTCTTTGTTCTTTTGTCTGTGACATCTTTTGGTTATCTCCTCCTATCACTGCTTGCTTGTCCCAACAACAGCAACCCCCTTCTCCCCCCACCGCCCCCCCCCCCCCCCCCCACCACCACCCCCGTCCTTAAACCAGCTTATATTTCATCCCTTTCCCAATTCTACTTAGTTCTGTTGAAGGGTCATGAGGACTCGAAATGTCAACTTTGCTCTTCTCCGCTGATGCTGCCAGACCTGTTGAGTTTTTCCAGGTATTTCTATTTTTGTTTTGGATTTCTAGCATCCGCAGTATTTTGTTTTTATACCTGTGCTGAGTCTTTGGTAGACGATTTGCCCCTTCCCCTTCTCTTTCCCCATATAGCTCTGTAAAATTTTTCTCACTCAAGTATTTATCCAATTCTCTTTTGAATCTCACTATCGAATCTTCTTCCACCCCCCTTTCAGGCAGTGTATTCCAGGTACAACTCGCTGCGTAAAAAAAATGTTTCCTCATGTCGCCTCTGGTTGTTTTGCCAATCATCTTAAATCTGTGTCCTCTGGTTTCCAACGCTTCTGCCACCGGAAACAGTTTCTCCATAATTACTCCATCAAAATCATGCATGATTTTGAATACCTCTGTCAAATCTGCTCTAAAGAGAATTGACCCAGCTTTTCCCATCTCTCCACATAGCTGAAGTCCCTCATCCCTGGTATCACTCAAGTAAATCTCCTCGACGCCCTGTCCAAGGCCTTGGTATCCTTCCTACAATGCGATGCCCAAATTGAACACATACTCCAGCTGTGGTCTAACCAATGTTTTATAAAGGCTTAGCATAGCTTCCTTGCTTTTGTATGCTGACACCTCATTTATAAATAGTCCCACGTGATTTGTTGAAATATTTGTGTATATGCACCCCCAGGTCTCTGTTCCTGCACCCCCTTCAGAATTTTACCATTCAGTTCATATTGGCCCATGGAATGGCAATCAGAGTCGGATTGCCACTCTGTTCCTACTTACTTACCTGGAGTTGAAGCCACACCTTTCTCACTCAACCTTCTGACTCAGGCCAGGTGAGATAGGTACAGAGCAGGGCTTCCCAAGGCCTTGTGCTGAGGGCTGGAAAGTTGGAGTTGAGGAAGCCACGTTCCTTTTTTTACGGCATTAGCTGTCATAAAGTAGATAAGTTTAAAGGTCCAGCCATTTTGAGAAGCCAGGGAGAAGGTAAGTTTAAAAGCAAAATACTGCGGATGCTGGAAATCTGAAACAAAAATAAAAATAGCTGGAAAAACTCAGCAGGTCTGACAGCATCTGCAGAGAGGAATAAAGTTGATGTTTCGAGTCCATATGACTCTTCATCAGAACTAAGGAAAAATAGAAAAGAAGTGAAATATAAGCTGGTTGAGGGGGGTGGGACAGGTAGAACTGGATAGAGGGCCAGTAATAGGTGGAGGCCAAGAAGAGATTGCCAAAGATATCATAGACAAAAGGACAAAGGGGATGGTGATGATATTAGCTAAGAAATGTGCTAATGGTGACATTAAGGGTGGAAAGCAGGACGAGCAAGTGACAGATAAGAAGGTAAGTTTGTAAGATAAGTGGGTAGGATTGGGGTGGGGGGGTATGGAGGTGTCGTTGGGGAGTGATGTCAGGTGGTAGGGGGGTCTCGGTTGGTGGGGTGGGTCACGTGGTCTGGGTGCTCAGTCGGTGGGGTGAGGTCAGGCGGTCAATGCAGGGGTTGGGTGGTCAGGGGCTTGTGTGGTGGTGCGTGTCAGATGGTCACTGGGGTGGATCAGGCGGTCAGTGGGGGAATGGTCGGGGGAAAGGGTTGGTTGGTCAGCAGGGGTCAGGTGGTCCTAGAAGGACTACCTCATTGAACTTTGATTCTGGACTCTGGGGCTCATATGAATCAATATTTGTTTCCTCTGTGGTCTCCGTACTATAAATCTTTCTTTTCTCTACCCCACTCTTTATTGTCTGAGTGGGGAGGTGATGTTGCGAATCCTCTTTCCCGCGTTTTGAGTTGGTGCAAATAAATTAACCCTTTGAGTTCATCCTATCTCGAGTTTGCTGTGGGATTGTTAATAGAAACTTGGATCGCAAAAAAGCCAAGGGCTTGGGGAAATACACCACCGCTTATAAAGGGAGAAGCAAATCAAAACACCTTTCTGTTTAGGGACAGGTGGTGAGAGGAGAAATTAGTGCTGTTTAAATTAACCCTCCTCCTGTCCATAACAATATGCGTCCATGTGGAGCACGATGAATCTCGTGGCAGGGCAAGCAGGAAGTTGCCGTCCCCGCTGTTACCTTAAGGGGTCAAAGGTCGGGGTGCCATTTTTAGAGGGTACCCGAATAGTCATTCGCTCACTGCAGGCCAGGAACTTCAGTCTGGCTGTCATTCAACACTGAAGGAGAATGTCACAGAGAAGAGAAAACATGCAGCCCACAGTTCAGCGAAGCCTCCCTGGAGACTCTCCTCCAGGCCGTCTAGGAAAGGCAGGAGGTGCTGTTTCCCCAGGATGGCAGCAGGAGGCTCTCCCATCTGACCATGGCAGCTTGGATGGAGGTCGCAGCGGAGGTTAGTGCCTGTGGGGCCTAGCGCATAAACACCCAGCAGTGCAGGGAACGGATGAATGATCTGCCAGGGTGAGTGCACTGTTTACTCTCACTGCAAATTAACACTCATAAGGGCATCAGGCAGTGTAAGTGTATAAGTGTACAGGGATGTCAGACAGGAGTTTGGGTTGCAGGACTCAGCAGCAGGTGGGACATGTGCACGGAATGTGTACCAGTTACTTCATGCTCTCAATCCTATATCAGTTGCTTCTTCATCACTTACAGGGGAGGCTACAGCAGCTGCCATAGGCAGGCATGCTCCTGAGCTGCTTGACAATCAGTCCTTCTGTCTTTCTGCAGGTGAAGAAGGCCCACAATAAGTGGGAGTGCTCCGGGAGGGAGGAGCAGGTGAGATAGGATTGCCCCCAGGAAGTCAGTGAGAATGCCTTCAGTCTACAGTTGCCAGCTTTGCCCACAGAGTGAGACATTGATTTAATTAAGGAGCCTGCCTGGTTCTTAATTCTTTCTTCTCTCTATTCCAGGTCCAGCAAGAAAAGGGGAAGGCCAATAAGGGAGACCAGCCGCAGTCCCATTCCAACCCCACCTCTGAGGAGGAAGCCTCGGAGGATGTACCGTCACTGTGTTCACCTGCACCCTCCTCAGATACACTCACCTCGGTAGGTCCATGTTCTAGTGTAGGCTCAGGGTCACAAGTTGGTGAGCACATCATGGAAACAAGTGCACAGCTGGCAGAGGAAGTGATGGCAGAGGTCTCCGACACTTGGCGGACTGTTGGAGACCAGGCCCCTGCTCAGCCCCATGCAGATGATGAACCTCTGGACTTGGCCCTAATAGACATGTTGAGGATACAGAGACAGGCAGGGGAACATCAGACAGAGATGCCAGAGGCCATGAGCAGACTGAACCGAAGGCTGGAGAAGTCTATTCACATTCTGTCTGCTGTCATGGCTCCAGCATGCGAGCACTTGGTGGCCTCCTTGGAAAACCAATGTCTAGCAGAATGCACAGTGGCTGCTGGATATGCGCTCAGACCTGCACTCCATCACTCTAGCCATGGGTGCAGTGCAGCAGTGGCTAGGCAAATGCGGGCCGAGACACCTCAACCTCCCTCCTAGTGCCCTTTGTCCTCAAGGAGTCAGGGAGATGCCATCACAGACAGGAGCAACGCCAGCCAGCCACCACAGGGGCTTCATCCCAGGACACTCCACCTCCCCCTGCCAGTGACCTCATCACCTCCAGCACCTCAGGCCAAGGAGAGTGCACCTGCACTTGAGCAGAAAACCGTCAGCAGGTCAGGGCCTCTAGGCCTTGGGCCATCAGAGGACATCTGCCAAAGTCATCACAGTCAGGGCATAGCAATCAGCAGGCTGCCTCCACCTTAGCTGTGGATGTTGGGGCTGCACATAGATGTAGTGGTGGGCAAAGAAAGATTAAGAAGTATTGAAGGTAGACAGGTGGCAGGGGTGTATAACCATTGTATATAGTTTTGGCACTTGTAAATAGATGTTTGTTTGCACTGTTTGGAAGCTTCCTGGATTCCATCTTGCTTGTTTCAATGGTCATGGACATTTAAGGGTTTGGAATGTGGGTCCCCATCAGAGTCCGATAATGAACTCCTGTAGACCCAATTATCAGCATACTGGTTACTCAATAATCCCACATGTGCATGGTTAAGTATCGGCCATCATTTGTGAGTGTGCTACCTTTACTTGCAGCTCATCATGTTCTAACCTCTCAAAATATGTTCAGCAAAGTCATTGCATCTCCTGCGGCTGTTGCCTTGATGTGTGCTCGAGGGGAGTTAAATCTGCTATATGACTGGCAAGGAATACGGTAGATGCTTTTCAGGGCTGAGAGAGTAAAGCTCTACACTGTCTTCTTAACAGTAGAAAACCAGAGGCTGCCCTACATGTCTAGAGGAAGCTGGTGGGCACGCACAATTGTTAATGGCCTTCCTTGGTGATTTGTCAATTTGAGCTAACATGCAAGTGAGAGTGCAAGTAAGGAGGCAATGGGCAAGTTAGCTTTGACTGCAAGAGAGATTGAATGTCGGATGAAAGAGGTGTGTGTGTGCAGTTGACTGACAGCCTTTGTCAGACCTCACATGGAGATTTGTTTAGTTTACTCATCTCCTTTTCAAGGGCGGCAGTAGACCTCACTAAAGGGTTTGCAACCAAAGTGCATCGGACCTCATAAAGGACTGGGGTCTTAGTCCATGAGGTGAGAGAGAGTAGAATGGGCCTGTGTGTTGGACTATGCCGAGGACTGAGAAGTTATCCATGTTAAGCATGAGCAGCTCTAACAGGGCTCTGCAGGGTCCAGGCAGGAAAGATGTTTACCTTGGTTGGGGCGTCCACAATGATGGATCACAGTCTCACACTAATGCTAAGGCCATCTAGGACTGAGACTTGTAGGAGTCTCTGTGATTGGAGGGTCTGGAGTGGCAACCCACAGTGCAGGTGAGGCACTCTCAGTGAGAGGACTGCAAAGTAACCGCGAAACTTCTCGGCATGATGATGATGTCAAGGGATAAGGCGTTTACTATGGGCGAGTGGCTATTGGGGGGGCAGGCACACGATTTTCCCTGATCGATATGCATGGAGGATCAATCTTGAGGGGCCAAATAGTGTTCTGACGCAGCTCTTCCCTGCGGACCCATCTATCTGGTTCTGTGTGAAAGATCTCTCTGCCAAGTTTGTCCCCCATTGGGAGCAGGTGTTAAGGTGACATGAATGCATTCCTGCCAAGGTTAGATATGATAATGCTTCCAAGTTGCCCTGCACATGGATTTTGTGAGGGCATGGGTAAAATCGCAACGATACTTACAGGTGCTCGAGGTCATGGGAGAACATAGTGCTGTGCAGGTTCTAATGCACAATTTAGCGCCAGAGCTCTGCATATTTGGGCGCATGCAAAGGATCAAACCACCAGCAGGGCAGACAGTAAATGGTGCAATTTAATTAAGCTATCATAAATCAAGGTACATTAGAGCAAAGTATGTTTTCTGTAAACAAAAAGGAGCTGGGGCCTTCCATCTAGCAGAGGATCGAAAACCAAAAAGTTAAAGAAATGTGTCAGCAGCTTACTCTGCCTGGAATCTGGTAGCTATCAGATTGCCATGGGCCTGTCTGCCGTCTCATTGCCCTGCTATGGCCTCTGCATGTGGCTTGTCAACATCCTGGCCCTCATTAGCTCCATCTCTTCACCATCCTTGTCGCCAGAGGAGACATGTCGGTTCTCCGTGTCACCCTCACCCAAGACGTCTCCTCTTTGTAGCACTAGGTTGTGCCAGGCGCAGCAGACAACAATGATCCAGGACACTCTCTGTGGTGAGTGTTGGAGACTGCCTGAGCAGTCCAAACATCTGAACCTCATCTTTAGGAGGCCTATCAACTGCTCAATCACAGACCTGGTGAAGGAATGTGCAGCATTGTACTTCTCCTCAGTAGCACTTTGTGAACAGTGAACTGGTGAAATCATCCAGCTCTTCTGGGGGCATCCCTGGTCCCCAAAAAGCCAGCCCTGCAATTGCTGACGCCCCTCAGAAACCTGTGGCATCTAGGAGTGGGTCAGAGTGTTGGTGTCCTGATAGCTGCATGGGAACCAAGCACAAACATGCAGAAATAGCCTTCTGCAATCACATATGAGCTGCACGTTCAAAGAATGGGATCCTCTTCTATTGATGACTGTTGCCAGCGAGCTCTCCAGGCCACATGTGCTCAGTCAATTGCACCCTGCACTTGAGGGAAACCTGTGATTACTGCAAATCCCATGCTCTTGCAGCCTGGCTCTCGGGATCCAGGCAGAATTGGACAAGTCGGTGCACTCACCTCCCATGCACTTGTGCGTCGCTGACCGGGAGATGTTGCACAGGTCTCCAGTGGAGCCCTGGAAGGAGCCACTGGCAAAGAAGTTTAAGGTGGTGGTGACCTTTAATGCTGCCGGCATGGATTGCGTCCAAGTCCTTGCGGCCACAGGTCATCATGGAGAAGCTGGCAGATGTGTGCAACCACATTCCGGGACATTCTAACGTGCCTCTGGCTTTGCAGATAGCTGCACCACCTGTGATATACCCGTGCTCAGGCCATTGCTCACTGTCGCAGTGGACCCCGTTCACCAGCATCCTGACCTTCTTAAGGTCCCATGGCCTCTTGCTGCTCCTCATGGCCCTGTGCCAACCTGCGTCAGGCCCTCTTCCTCCTCATCTGGGTGACAGCCAGTGGAAAGGCAAGGTTGCCTGGAGCCTGCAACATCCAGGCCTCAGTGGATCTGTGAAAGAATTGAAGTAATAAATGTAGTGAGTATATTCTTTATGGGTTTGCCTCCATCTCAGAGCCACTCAGCCTGTGCTAAACCCTGTGCTTGGCTTCTGTCTGGACATGGCACCCCACCCCACCCCTTCCAGGTGAAGAACATCCTGGAGGACCAGAGACGGGTGTTCCTCCTGTTCAGACATGATTGTGCATGGAGACATTGCTCTTTGACTGGAGTGATGAGAGCCATGTACAAGAAGCCTCACTCTGACATATTCATCCTGCCTTCATCACCCTTGAGACTCTATAGAGAGACCATTGCCTTGGCAACATAGAAAGACTTTCTACATGAGCCCTTGTGAGGCGTGACCATTCACCAGGAGGATGGACGTTTGGAGTTGCTAGTTAAGAGCCGCCCATCAGCCATGCCCTTGGAGACCCCCACCTCCCTCCCTCCCGTCATCCCTGCCTCTGGATGCAACATATGGCAAATGGCACAGAGTAAACAGCAGTTCCACACCTTGCTGGAATCTTAAGGTTACGAGACCCATAAGTCGGCAACAAAACTGCTGCCGTGTGGGCTTCATCATAGACAGGAAAACACAACTGAGCACTGTTGTCATCCAGTTGCCTCATGATTATTAGGGTGTCTCTTTAGTTAGCCAGTTTTACTGACCTTCAACTCCACCCACCTGAAAAGGCCCTCCTCCCACTTCGAGGGATCACTGTTATATAGGGAATGTGTTGCATTGTTGTTACTCGAAAAATAGTGCGTGTTACTTTTGAGGCTCGCTCCACCAACCCCCGTAACCCACCAACTTCCCCCCATTACCCTTGGCATACCCAATATCACCATTCCTCTCTCCTCTGTCATCCTTGAACCTCCCCCCGTTACCCTGGACCCTATCACCATCCACCTCCACATGCCATCCCTCCCATCAGAGCCAGCGCCTGTTACCATCCCCATGTCCACCCTGACCCTGACCACTCCCATTATCCAAGCCACCTGTGTAGTCTACTTCCGTGACACCCCCCCCCACCACCACCATGAAACCTTCACCTACTCCACTATCACCCTGGACCTGCCACTCTACCGCATCCTACTGCCCCCTCTGACTGTAATTGTTCCTTCTGTGGCCCTGTACCCTCATTATAACCTCTAGGACCACACCGCTGACAGCCCCAACCCCACCCTCCATGACTGCTTCTTTCCAACCATCCTTGCCTGGAAATCCTCCTCTCCCACCCAACCACAGGACCCCTAGACCCAACACAAAAGGTCCTTTCCCCCATCTTACATTGATGCATCCTTGTATTCTTTCCCTGGACAGTCCATCCCACTTCTCTCCTTCACCTGCCTCCCATGTCCAGCCTCCACTCCACCCTACCCCCCGTACTTCCGCCCTTCACCTGCCTCCCATGTCGAGACAGCTTGTCCTATCGGCACTCAATATGATTCAAGTTGTGAGCGGTCCCCAACAAGGCCAAAGCAGCGTCTACTCACCTCAAAGCCATGGAGAAGTGTGCCACTTGCATGCCACTTAAATACGGTTGTAACAGTGAACATTCTAATTCCTCGCTGGCCGGGAATTTAATTCAGAGGTAGAGCTTAATTCCAACAAGGTGGCTTTTAATGAGCATGCATGACATGCTGATACATGCAGAAGGGCTTCTCGACATTGTACATTGGAAACTCAACTCACCTTTAACCTGCCTTTAAGGTCATGAGAACAAAATTGCTAAAGTGCATCCCAACATCAGGAAACTGATTTTTTGGCCTCACGCCAAATTGAGTTCCCCCACCGGCCAAGTGGGACCATGGGGACATGTCGGGCAGTGAGGACAATATGGACTGTATGGCCTCCTTCTGTGCTGTGAATTTCTATGATTCTGAGAAGGACCACAGTTGTCCTCAGCGGCCATCCAGGCGAAACCCACTTTCCAGCTCTTGGTCCATAGCCCTTTTGTGACACTTCAAGTGCATATCTAAATACTTTTTAAATGTTATGAGAACATAAGAAATCGGAGAAAGAGTAGGCCATTAAACCCCTCGAGCTCACTCCACCATTCGATGAGATCATGGCTGATCTACTTCGACACTATTTTCCTGTGCTATCCCCGTATCCTCACATTTAATATGTAGAAATCTATCAATCTCAGTCTTGAACATGCTCAATGACTGAGCCTCCACAGCCCTCTGGGGCAGAGAATTCCAATGATTCATCACCCTCTGAGTGAAGAAATTCCTCCTCAGCTCAGTCCTAAATGACCTGCCCCTTATTCGGGGACTGTGTCCCTTGGTTCTTGACCCCTGTCCCAGCCAGGGAAAACATCCTTCCTGCATCTACCATGTTGATGCCTGTAAGAATTTTGTATGTTTGAATGAGATCACCTCTCATTCTTCTAAACTCCAGAGAATGAAGACCCATCTATTTAATCTGTCCAATTAGGACGATCCCTCCATCCCAGGCATTAACTCAGTGAACCTTCGTTGCACTCCCTCTATGGCAAGTATGGGGAAGCCTCATAAATACATGAGGAAAAGAGGAATAGGTTGAAGAATATTATGCTGATAGAGTGAGACAAAGACCAGTGAGAGCAGCTTTGTGTGAAGCATAAATACTGGTGTGGACCAGTTTCTGTGCTGTACTTCCTATGTAAATCCATTAATATTAAACAGGTAGGTATTTAATTCAACCTCTCTTAAAGAGCAGGAGATGAAACAAGAGGGGTTTTAAAATATCTACTGCTGTTTCAGTTCCTCCAAAACTTTTATATTAAATAAGATTAAGGTTTAAGAAATCCCCTGTACTGAGTTCACACAGCAATGATTCCACTCAGCAGTCTACGCACATCAATAGCCTTAAGCTGGCAAAGGGCTTAGCAAAGTCAGAACACCTAGTAAATTAGTGGTTTGGATTGTCAGAGCTGTGCTCCCGCAGGCTGGCACATCAGACAGGTCTAAAGACGTCAGTGTGGATGGTTGACGTCATCTGTGCACTGAAGGTGGTACTTGACAGCAATCCCGAAATCAGAAAGGCAATACACAGCCCACGCTATTAATTGGCTCCAAGCGAGCATTCTGCAAGACTTGTGGTTACACTTTGCAGCTGAGCTCTGTGTATAAAATAGGAACTGAATAATGCATCTTCAGAATTATCCTGTGGGTTAAAAGGGAATGTGTCACCATGAAAAATATCTTTGCAGAAACTTGACTGCATCTGTATGTGGAGCTGAGTGCAGTGATATGTTTAGCAATGATCAACATACGATCCAGCTTTAATGTAGAAAATCAATCATCAGGCTAGGGTCAAAACAACACTCTCTTAAAAATGGATTGTTAGGATTTAAAATCTTGGTATTAATATGATTGCCAACTCCGGCTGGCTGTATTCCTTGAGAGCATCTCCCAACTTATCTTCAACATTCCTGTCCCCACACTCAGGCCATTGATTGCCTGATGTGTCCACACCAAGTGGAAAGCAAAATATGTTGTAATATGTCTTTAACGGATATCAGCATGACATCACTGGAAGGGAAATGTGTCATGCGATCCAGTCTTAGTTTTACTTTTGCTTTGAGCAGAGCACACACACAGCTCTGATGTCTCCAAACTTTATACCTATGTATAATTGTTCTCATGTGCCTAGTCTTAATAAATGAACTCACAATGTGTTTACCCAATCCCTTATGAGTGATTTGTTCCTTGTGTCTTGTGCAGTAAATAAGCCCAATGTATTATATCATTATATCAGTGAGATGGAGACTGAGTGAGTAGCGAATTAGGTTCACGTGGGAATTCAGTGCAAGGGGGAAAGAGATATGGTATACATAGGAATTATTCTTAGTTAATTCAAAAAGTATTTAAATTGTGTCAACTAAACAACATTAGAGAGCCCATAAAGCAGCGAGAATTGGAGAGAGAGAGAATCCACAAAGCAGGGGAGAGAGAGAGCGGAAGTTTACAGATAAAATCTAAAAGTGACTCATAAGTTGATTGGTTGATAAAGATAGACCTTTCTGGACTTGGCACAGAGGAGATGATTGATGAGTGACTGGTAGTTATTATATAATATCATACTGTAGTAAACACTTTATATAAAGTTTAAGGTATGTCAGTGCAGCTCGGCCATGTGGAATGAGCATCCTGCAGGATGTGGGAAGTCATGCAGGCAAAAAGTGCCTTTGATGACTATATTTGGAGGAAGTTTCACCAGCTCCAGAAACTTGAGCTCAGCGCAGTGGCTGGAGTCACTGTGGTGCATCCGCAAGGCTGAGGATTACATGGGTAGCATGTTTAGAGAAGTGGTCACACCACAGTTAAGAAGTGCACAGGCAGAGAGGGAATGGGTGACTGCCAGGGTATCTAAGAGAAACAGGCAGGTAGTGCAAGAATCCCCTGAGGCTATCTCGCTCTCTAACTACTTTTCCATTTTGGATACTGGTGAGCAAGATGGTTCCTCAGAGGGCTGCAGCAAGAGTCGAATTCATGGCACTGCGGGGTGGCTCAGTTGCACAGGAGTGAGGGGGAAGAGCAGAAGTTCTACAGTGGTAGGGGATTCCATAGTTAGGGGAGCAGACAAGCATTTATGTGGCTGTAGACGTGACTCCAGGGTGGTATGTTGCCTCCCTAGTGCCAGGTTCAATGATGTCACAGAGTGGCTGCAGGACATTCTTTTGGGGGAGGGTGAACAGCCTGAGGTCGTGGTCCACATTGGGACCAATGACATAGGAAGGAAAAGGGACGAGGTCCTGAAAGCAGATTTTAGGGAGTTAGGAAGGAAATTAAAAAGCACGACCTCAGGAGCAGTGATATCAGGATTACTCCCAGTGCCATGTGCTAGTGAGCATAAGAATAGGAAAATTGAGCAGTTCAACACGTGGCTGGAGAAATGGAGTAAGAGGGAGGGCTTTAGATTTCTGAGACATTGGGACTAGTTCTGGGGCAGGTGGGAGCTGTACAAGAAGGACAGGTTACACCTTAACAGGACTGGGATTAATGTCCTTGAGGGAAGGTTTGCTAGTGCTATTGGGGAGAGTTTAAACTAGATTGGCCGGGGGATGCGAACCTGAGGGGAAATTCAGAGAGGACAGGAGAAAAAACTGGTTGTGGGAAATAGAGAAATATTAACTGATAAGTTGGATATATCAAAAAGTAGTATCAAGGTAAATAGAATACTTGGAGAGTTTGATAGAATTAGAGCAGGCAATAGCAAGTCATTAGATGGGGTCAGAGTAAGGGGGAAAGTAAAAAAAGCCTTAATCAGGTTTAATGTGTATGAAGATGAATGCACGGAGTGTGGCTAATAAGATTGATGAACTTTAGGCACAGGTTGACAAATGGAATGATGATATTATTGCTATAACAGAGACCTGGCTCAAAGAAGGGCAGGACTGGGCACTAAATATTCCTGGGGGCACCAATATTAATTGAAGATGGCATTACAGTGCTGGAGAGAGAGGATGTTCCACAGGGGTCAGAATCTCTCTGGCTAGAGGTAAGGAATGATAAAGGTGCAATAACATTGATTGGTGTAGTATATAGAGCACCAACTAGTGGAAGGGATGCAGAGAAACAAATTTGCAAAGAAATTATAGAGAGGTGCAAGAATTATTGGGTAATTATAATCGGGGACTTCAATTATCGAAATATGAACTGGGATAGGAATAGTGCAAAGGGACAAGAGGGATGAGAGTTCCTGGAATGTGTTCAAGATAATTTTCTGCAGCAGTGTGCTGGTCCAACGAGAGAGCAGGCACTGTTGGACCTGGTTCTAGGAATGAGTTGGCCCAAGTGGATCAAATATCAGTGGGAGAGCCTCTAAGGGACAGTGGACATTGTATCATGAGGTTTAGGTTGGCCATGGTAAAGGACAAGGAGCAATCCAGAGCAGGGATAATTTATTGAGGGAAAGCCAACTTCAATGCAATGAGAATGTATCTGAGTCAAGTAAGTTGGAATCAAATGTTGGCAGAAAAGACACTGGCTGAACAATGGGACAGCTTCAAAGAAAAAGTATTGCAGGCAATGTCAAAGTATATTCCCTTGAAGGGGAAAGGTAGGACAAATAAATCCAGAGTGCTCTGGATGACGAGAGAGATAAAGGTGAAAATGAAAAGGAAAAAGTGCGCATACGGCAGATGTCAGGTAGAAAATACAATGGAGAATCAGACTGAATCAGACTGCCAGAGGGCAAGTGAAGAAACTAATAAGAAAAGCAAGGAGTGAGCATGAGAAGAGGCTGGCAGCAAACATAAAAGGGAATCCCAAGGTCTTCTATAAGGACATAAATAATAAAAGGGTGGTAAAAGAAAGAGTAGGGCTGATTATGGATAAAAAATGGGGCTTCCACATGTAGGCAAGGGAAATAGCAGAGATACTAAACAAGTACTTGGTATCTGTCTTTAAAAGGAAGAAGATGCTATCCAGGCCAAGGTGAGAGAGGAGGTAACTGGTACACTAGAAGAATTTACAATCGAGAGGAAGGAGGTGTTGGAAATGCTATTTTATTTAAAATTGATAAGGTGCCAGGACTGGATGAGATGCATCCAAGGGTACTGAGGGAAATGAGAATGGAAATTGCAGAGGCACTAGTGATAATCTTCCAGTCTTCCTTAGACACAGGGATGGTACCAGCGGATTGGAGAATTGTGAATGTTACACCTTTGTTCAAAAAAGGTTGCAAGGATAAAACCAGCAACTACAGAACAGTCAGTTTGACTTCAGTGGTAGGGAAACTTCAGAAACTATAGTTTGGGACAAAATCAACAGTCACTTAGACAAGTGCAGGATAATTAAGGAAACCCAGCATGGGTTTAACTAATTTGCTGGAGTTTGTTGAAGAGGTAACAGAGAAGGTTGATAAGGACAATGCTATTGATGTGGTGTATATGGATTTTCAAAATGCATTTGATTGTTCCACAGAACAGACTTGTGAGTAAAATGCTAGCTCTTGAAATAAAAGGGAAAGTAGGCACTTGGATAGAAATTGGTTGACTGACAGGAAACAAAAGAGTGGTAGTTAATGGTGTTTTTCAGATTGGAGGAAGGTTTGTAGTGGAGTTCCCAAGGGGTTAGTGTTGGGACCCTTGCTCTTCCTGACATATATTAATGACCTAGACTGCGGTGTTCAGGACATGAAATACAAAATTTGCAGATGATACGAAGATTGGAAACATTGTCAACTGTGATGGGGATAGTCTTGAACTTCAAAAGGACATAGACATATTGGTGGATTGGGCAGACAAATGGCAGATGAAGTTCAATGCAGAGAGGTGTGAGGTGATTTATTTTGGCAGGAAGAGTAGGAGAGACAATAAAATAAAGGGAGAAACTCTAAAGGAGGTGCAGGAACAGAGGGACCTCGGTGTATATGTTCATAAGTTACATGGCAGGGCATGTTGAGAGAGCAGTTAATAAAGCATATAGTATCTTAGACTTTATTAATAGGGACATTGAGTACAAGAATAAGGAGATCATGTTGAACTTGTATAAGACACAAGTTAGGCCTCATCTGGTCCAGTTCTGGGCACCATACTTGAGAAAGGGTGTGAAGGCATTGGAAAGAGTACAGAGGAGACTCAGAAGAATTATTTCAGGGATAAAGAACTGTATGTAGCTATGAGGATGGATTGGAGAGGCTGTGACTGTTTTCCTTGGAGAAAAGAAGGCTGAGAGGGTGCTTGATAGAGGTATTCAAGATCCTGAGGACAAGGTGTCCCCACTCAAGAGAATGTCAAGAACCAGAGGCCACAGATTCAAAATAATTGACAGAAGGAGTAAATGTGATGTCAGGAAAAAACTTTTCATCCAGAGGGTGGTTGGAGTCTGGAACAAACTTCCTGAAAGGGTGGTGGAGGCGGGATCAATGGAGGTACCCAAAAGGAAATTGGATTACTACCTGAAAAGAAAGATTTCAGGGATAAGGCAGGGGAGTGGGACTACGTAGAATGTTTTCAGAGAGCCAGTGCAGACTTAATGGGCTGAATGGCCTCCTTCTGCGCTATAAAGATTTTGTGATTCTGTGACAATAAGTCGACAAAATAGTCTCCTCATTACCCGATTGGATAATTCCTGATGTCAAACAACCTTCCCCCTCCTCCCAAACCTTGTCCAATTTTTTTTATCACTAATAAAAGTGCTAACATTAAGAAACAAACTAATTACCCCTAGGATTTTTCTTGAAGCTGTGTCCTGGAGATTAGTCTTTAATTCCTGGAGAGTCCAGGACAATCCTGGAGAGTTGGCAACCCTCGGTACTAACCTAGGCAGTGGTTATGTTGCAACAGATTCGATAAATGGGCATTGGAGGAGGAACAGCACACCAGGAAATTCACTCACCAGACAGGCCGTGATATGCCACCTGGGCCTTGTAAGGATAGAAAGAATTGCAATCATAGCCCCAGTGCAACATGCCAAGATGCCTCGAAGCACTTCATAGTCAACGAATTTGATATTGTTGTAATGTAGGAACAGCACAGCAAATGAGATCATGGCCAGATAACCTGTTTTAGCGATGCTGGTTGCAGGATTAATATTGACCAAATTAACAGGGAGAACTCATGCTCTTTTTCACAATAGTGTCTTTTACTCCGACACCCACCTGAGAGAGCTGACAGGCCTCAATTTAACATTTCCTCTGAAAGAGAGCACCTCTGCCAGTGCAGCATTCTCTCAGCAATGTAGTGGAGTACCAGCTGAGGTTTCTTTGCTTAAGTCTCTGGAACACAACATGAGCCGACAGTATTCTGACTCAGAGGTGAGTGTGCTACCTATTGAGCCACATAATACCTGCAGGCATAGTCAAGTGTCTGCCAGTGAAAATCACCACTGCACTCAACCTTCAAGCCACAGGGGCCTTCCAGGCACCCATGAAAACAGAAGAGAGGTTACGGGGAGAATTCACATGCTGTTCTTTATCCACCTGAGAGGGCAGATAGGACCTCAGTTTAATGCCATGTCAGAACAATAGCACCTCTTTACTACACTGGAACATCAGCCTAGATTTTGCACTGAAGAAGTGCTGCAGTGCAGTGCAGGAGATGCTGTCTTTCAGACATGACATTAAACTAAGGTCCTATCTCCCTAGTGTCCTGACCAATGTTTATCCTTAAATACTGCATTGTTGTTTGTGGGAGCTTTGTGAGTGTAGGGCAGAAACTTCTAGAAATTACCATGCAAAAATAGGAGATTCAACCCATCGCATCCATATTGTGTTAGCTTTTTAACTGGAGCTGTTTGCTGTAATCCCATATCCCTGCTTTTCGTCCTTTTCCTTCCAAATACATAGTCAGTTCTCTTGTAAATTCTGTCTCAGTCTCTGCTGCAGTAGATTTACTCCTTTGCACTCATTGGAAGATTTTCCTGTCTACCCAAAAGCAATTAACTTCAACATTATTATATGGGCAATGAGTGAGCCAGAGTTGTTTAGGTATGAGCTGCTATGTCAGAGCAGCATAGACAATGACTGTGTATACACTGGGGACCACACATGTCTATCAATCACATATTCAATATAATTGAATATAAATATGAAGCTAAGAAATGACCTTTTATCCTAACACCACTTCTGCTGCTCTCAAATATTACTCTTCTGCCAGGTCCGGTTGCTTAGTCTATAGTATTTCTGCATCACAAGTTGACACTAATCCGACATCTATGGTTGTAATTAAAAGTCGGATAGATTGCAATCTGACCTCTGAATGCCTCTACATGCTAAGCATTCTGTTCTGCAAATTAAAATAGGACCCCTTCCAAGGGAACAGCTATGAATATTGGTTGGATTCAGAATCAAATCTTGTCCATTTTGCCATCTCTTGTTCTGCCTGATCCACTCTCTCCAGGATCAGTAAGAGTGCAGCCGATGGCATCAGCACCCCTGCCTACATGTGGGGAAGGTAATTGGGTTTCCTGCACCTGATCACTATTCACTGGCCCTGCTATGAAAGGTTCACTGGGTCAGGAGAGCAGCGGGCTCTACTGAGAAGCTTTTTCCTGGTTGAAAGGCCTGTCAACACTCATTCCCCAGGCTCTGGCGCAAAGAACAAATCACTCGAGCAGGATACCAGTGAGTGACTGGCACAAGTGGGATTGAACGTGACTGAAGAGCACAGCCATGGCTCAGTTGGCATCACTCTCATCTTTGAGTCAGAAAGCTGTAGATTCAAGTCCCTCACCAGAGAGAGAGGTGCAGTACTGAAGGAGTGCTGCCCTGTTGGAGGTGTTATCTTTCAGATGAGATGTGAAAGCAGGGGTCTATCTTACCACTTGACTGGCTGTAAAAACATTGCAGGGTACTTAAAAAGAGTGTCCTGGCCCAAATTCATCCCTCAACAACAACAACTTGCATTTATATAGCTCCTTTAACATAATGAAACGTCCCAAGGCACTTCACAGGAGCATTATAATGCAAAGTATGACATATAAGGAGATATTAGGTCAGATGACCAAAAGCTTGGTCAAAGGGGTAGATCTTAAGGAGTGTCTTAAAGGAGGAAAGTGAGATAGAGAGGCACAGTGGTTTAGGGAGGGAATTCCAGAGCTTTGAGCGTGGACAACTGAAGGCACGGCCACCAATGGTGGAGCAATTATAATTGGGAATGTACAAGAGGGCAGAATTAGAGGAGCGCAGATATATCTCAGGGGGTTGTGGGGCTGGAGGAGGTTACAGAGTTGGGGTAGGGTGAGGCCATGGTGGAATTAGAAAACAAGGATGAGAATTTTAAAGTCAAGATGTTGCTTGACAGGGAACCAACGTAGATCAGTGAACACAGGGTTGATAGGTGAATGGCACTTGCTGTGAGTTAAGACACAAACTGCAAAATTTTGGATGACTTTACATTTTGAAGGGTAGAATGTGGGAGACCAGCCAGGAGTGTGTTGGAATAAAAACAGAAAATGCTGGAAATACTCAGCAGGTCTGGCAGTGTCTGTGAGCAGAGAAACAGAGTCAATGTTTCCTTGACCTGCAATGTTAATTCTGGTTCTCTCTCTACAGATGCTGGCAGACCTGCTGAGCTTTTCCAGCATTTTATGTTTTTATTTCAGATTTCCAGCATCTACAGTATTTTGCTTTTGTTTTATTGCATAGGACTAGTCAAGTCTAGAGGTAACAAAGCAAAGGCATGATTGAGATTTTCAATGGCAGATAAGCTGAGACAGGGCAAAGTCTGGTTATATTACAGTTGTTGAAGTAGACAGTCTGAGTGAATATATCACTAAAACAGTTGGCTGATACTGAAGTATTAAGGCAACCCTCTCTTTTTGAGAGACAAGTAGTTATATAGCATTCCACATCAAACATGGAACAATGTGAGAAGCAGCCCTTCATGAACTATCACAGCTGGTACAGATTGAACCCATCCTATTGGAGTTATTTGGCACCACACTCTAGCCATCTAGCAACCTTCACAAAGTATTTTTAGTACTACTTTCATATCATTGCTGTCTGTGGGAGCTCCCTGAGCTCAAATTAGTTGCTGCTTTCCTACATCAAAATAGCCTGCTTTTTCATATATTCACACACACTTTTTTCCCCTCTGGGGGATAGTGAGGAAGGACTGGAAGGATGAGCAGGCTGATTATCAACCACATCATGAATGTTCCTTCCATGGCCAACAGGTCCTGGGGGTGAGATTTGAACCTGGAGCTTCTGGCTCAGAGGCAGGGGCACTAGCTACTGATCCAAAATACCTCCATCTCTGAAGTTGTGATTGGTGGTGTATGAATAGATCCTGCTGCCTTTAAAAGAGAAATTTGGAAACAAAAGAAAACAGATATACATGTGCATATAATGATATATATGTGATATTTATATGCACACAGTGAATGGCTGACACCTGCACAACCTGGAGTGAGTCACCAGCAGCCAGGATGAAGGCATCAATACTGAAGGTGACCAGCAGCCAGAAGGAAAAAATATGCCACCTGGTGGTGAGTTCATATAAATCACTCAGGAATCATCAATTTTCATCTCTTGTGCCGGGGGAAACAGCTCCATGGGTACCAGACGTCTTCCAGTCTCTTAGCGAAGTGGCCAATCTTTATGCACAACTGGAATTTTGTACTTGGATGCTTTGGTAATTCACAAGTCCTTCTAACAATGTCTGGCACTTCCACCAATGCTATACTCTCTATCTCACTATTCCTTCTCTATATAAATGGCCTCCTACCTTCAGCTTTCAACCTGTCCATTTTAATAATGATTCTGCTCTACTGTTCTGCTTAATAAACTTCTAACAGACTATAAACCCTCAGTGGACACAAATGTCTCTCTTTTCATCTTGCATCTTGATCTCCTCTGCCCTCTTTTATGCAGCAGAACTTCTTCATCTCTCTCCCAAGTTCAAGAAATATTCGCCATCTATTACCTTTGACAGTTTCACCTTTAGTATTTCATTCAACTAACCTTCATCTTTGATCAAAAATGGAACACCCACAGTAACATATGCGTTACATTGCTGGACTGGTAGTCCAGACAACATGAAGTCAGTTCTCACTATGGTAGTTTGAGAATTTGAATTCAGCTTATTTAAAAAGCTGGTATCAGTGAAAGTGACCACATAGTTGTCAAAAAAAACTCAACTGGGTCACAAATGCCCTCTGTCTGGCCTAGATGTGACTCTGGTCCCATACCATTGTAGTTTTCTCTTAACTGCCCTCTGAAGTAGCCTTCTGAGCCATTTAGTTGTATCAAATTAAGGAAAGGAAACAAGTGCTGGCCTTGTCAGAGGTGCCCATATCCCAAGAGTGAAAAGAAACAACTTCTCCATTGCTAAAACTGCCTCCATGGTTCGAATTACTTTCATGTGCTGAATGATAGTTTTCCCTTAACAAATCAATTCTCAAGACAGTTGTGATGAAACTCAAATACTTACCTTCAGAGGTTGGGAACTCAAGTTCTTGGCAAGCCTCGGGCTTTCTGTGCATGTGCCCGCTGGGAGATGGCCACACACGCGCAGTTCCTGTCTTTTACATGCTTTAGACTGGGAACCAGCCCTGCATGCCTGCGCAGAGGAAAAATGTAGAATGGCGTGAAAATCAGGTCAGGTGACCTGACAATGGAATGCCATTATGCTGAGTGTGTCCCAGGGAGCACAACCTGGGAGGGGGACAGGGAGAGGTCCCAGAGGAATGTCCCAGGCAGGGACAAAGACAGAGATCAGGAAGAGGTCCAAGTTAAAAGAAAAGGGCAAAGAGATAAGTTCTGAGTTAAAGGGACAGCTGCAATGAGCAGACTTGAAATGAAGCAAGCTTGAGAGAAGCCCTGAAGATCCAAGGATGTAGCCGAGGGTTGGTGACTCCTTACTGCGGGCTCTTTGGAGCAGTGGTATTTCGCTTGGCCGGCCGAGGATCTGAAATTTTGCTTCTAAGGTGAAGCCTGAGCGGACTCGGAGATCCAGGGGAAAGGAATCTCGGAAGGTGAAATTGAAACCCTATGAGGTGGGCCACTGTTGCAGCCATACAAGTGGGAGCAAAGTTTGGAGAGAGTTCCAAGGCGAGTTCTTCAAACATGGAGACTGGAAACCCTCCTGAGAAAGACAAAGTTTCATTGAGACTGGTTGGCTCATAGTGTGACAAACATCTGGTTGGGGTGGTGAGAAATCCATGGAATCTGCTTTGGTCTCACTTTGCAGTGTAGTGTGTCTGACCAAAGTTCACTTGTTAATTCACATGTACCTCATACTTACATTGAATATTAGGGTGTAAGATAGATATTGTAAATTGTTTTATCTTTCTGAATTTGCCTGTGTCTGTAAAGATATTATAGGGGTGAAGGATTAGTGAATATGTGAATCATCTTCTTGTGTTTGTATTGAGATTTTTACAACTTTTTTCTTGTTTGATAAATATTTTATTCTTTGCTTTAAAGGTTCATCAGCAGACTCCTGTGAATTTGTTCAATAACTTTCCTCCATGGTTTCAAAAAAAAAAATTAGGATCTATCAAGCCAGGTTTCACTCTGGGACCTGACTTGTCCAGTATTAACATTAACTGGGATCGTAGCAGAGTCTATTTCCAAACAAGCCTTCACTGCTTCTATATCTGGACAGGCTCTTCACTTCTCTTAAACTTATTCATAAGATTAGAAAAACAACCTATCACCTATGGCTTCTCAGAATGTCTTTCCCTTGTAACACCTGAACTCTCGGCATACCTGCTGCCTCCATGCTGCATCCTTTCTGTGTCAAACCAAGACTCATTGCACCATCAATCAAACACTGTCCACAATCTCTAAACAGTGCAATTCTTTAACCACATCACTGCCCACACCCTTATTCCTTCTTTCCTCTTTTTATCTGCCAGCTTTTAAAATCCAGGTTTTCTGACAAGTAACAACCATTTCTTGATTTACCTCATCTGTTCTACATTTATCAACTTTGGCCTCTACTCTGAGTCTTGACCTTTCATCCATGTTTCCCAATTTATAATGATGTATGTGAGCCCAAAAAAGGAGCATCATAGACTTTCTAACAATGGTGAGGGGCGGGGGCAGATGGGAGGCTAGGGAGGGGGGCAGATGGGGGGGGTTAGGGGGGTTGGGGGGCATCACAGCCAAGCCTGATTCTATCCAAAATCATAAAAGCAAAGAATGATGCAGCAAAGAAGTTGGCCATTTGGCCCATTGTGCCTGTGATGGCTCTTGGAAGGAGCTATACATTTAGTCACACATAGTCTTGCATTTTTTTCCTTTTCAAGTACCGGTCCAATTCCCTTTTGAAAGTTACGGATGAATCTGCTTCCACTGCTCTTTCAGACACTGCATTCTGGATCATAATAACTCGCTGAGTTAAACAAAAAATTTCATCTTTAAATTCTTTAAATTCACCTTTAAATTCGCCCCTTAATATTCTTTGCTTTGAGAAGGACAATCCCATACAGGGGCACATGATCCGTAAAAAAGAGTCATTGCCCTTTCTAAAAAAGTATTTCAAGATGGACTTATGTGAATTCTATGATTTTGAAAATATTCAAACATTCTACAGGAAAACACAAACAGAATACATTCTTGTTTAACATCTAGCACCAAGTCTTTGGGGTTATAAAATTATGTTAGACTTTGAACTGAAGAGCAATTTCCTCTTTCTAGAACATCTGAAGGACTTCAGGATGTTTGTGGTGCAGTGATCGCTAAAACAGTTCATGGTGAAGAATAATAGGTTGCAGCAGTCCAGGAACATGGCTCTTTTCCAGCACATAGCTCGTTGCGTTTCAGTGAGGTGTGTAGGCTGACAGCACTAGCTCAGAGTCACCAATTCACCACACAAATGAGATTTATAAATCTGTTTTGCTGCTCCCAAGACGCCAATGCTGCAGCAACACCCCTCCTCCCATCTGCAATGAATCCAGCCCCTGCATCAGGGTCTGAATGGCCCGTCAACAATTCTGCTCTAATTTGCTGGGGTAATTTCACTTCCATCTCATTATACAGGCACTATTATTGTCAAGAAATATGCAATATGCAACTGGCCCTGCTGCAAAACTTCAATTCAATCCATTCTCAATTTGTCACCTGGCACCCATACAAACAGACTCATGTCACTGCCAATCAACACCCTCATTATTCCCTCTTATGAACCAAGGCATACATTAGAGCAAAGAAAGAGACATTGTTTCCAATGGATGAAGGATTGATAACCAGAGGGGAAAGATTTAAGGTGATTGCCAAAAGAACCAGAGGTGACATGAGGAAAATCTTCTTTACTCAATGAGTGATTAGGATTAGGATGCCTGATGGGTGGTGGATACTGAGTCAGTAATAGACTTCAAAAGGTAATTGGATAACTACTTGTAGAAGAGAAAATTCCAAGGGTATGGGGTTAAGAATGGGCATTGGGACTTGTTGGATTGCTCTTTGATAGAACACTGCCTCAATGGGCTGAATGGCCTCCTTCTACACTACACAATTCTATGATTCAATCTGCTAAACACGAATTATCTGTGCAAAAACAATATAAGGGAGATTTTTTTCCCTTCAATTTGATCACCCCTCTCCTAAAGACACTAACATCTTGTTGGGCTTTGCTTCCATTCACACAATTTGCCCTCTGGTGTTTTGCCCAGGTTGCCATTTCTTTATGCATGGGTTCAGGTTCTGAAGGTTACTCAACTGTTGGGGCATCACAACCAAGATTGACGTTCCCCTGACATTTCCATGCATTCATTTTTCAACCATGAGTGGTGGGTAACCATGACGAGCTGGAATCCTGATTGGCCTTCCTCCACTAGTTACGATAGCTAGTACTCATCACAGTGTCATTCCCCACTCCTATCCTGACTAGGATTACCTAGACTGGAAATCCAGTTACGACTTTCTGGGGTTAAATGGTTCAGGTTCAATCCTGAAGGATTTGAAGTCAGAAGGTCGTGGGTTCAAACACCACTTCAGGATTTGAGCACATATACTAAGTTGACATGAGAGTGCAGTACGAAGGGTGTTGCACTCTCTGGAGAGCTGCCTTTTAGATGAGGTGTTAAACTGAGGCCCTGCCTACCTGACTAATTGCATTTAAATGTTTCTATGGTACTATTTAAAGGACAGGGAGTTTTCTCTGGTACACCCATATCCCATGAAAGAATAAAGAAAAATAATACCAGCATCTAGACACTTGATAGCCTGACGTGCCTATCAGTCGCAGAAGGTTTCAAGTGTACTGCTGGGCACTGCCTTCTCAGGGTATCCATGGGCATGGCCAGGACTGTGAAAGACAGGCAGGCAGGCAACCAGAGTGACCCTCCCTGTGGCCAAGCTTCTGGGGATGAAAACCTTCTCTAGATGTCATCAATACTATTCAGCAATGGGCTGCTAGGGACTAGTGGTAGTTAGTCCTCTGATTTCTCTTTGTGCAGGAAAGGATCTGACCTAGTGTTTTCTCCCAGTTATGCAGTTGCCTTTGGTAACTCCCCTGTGCATGTTCACAGACATGATAGAGGTGTCAGCTGTGGCTCAGTTCATAGCACCCTCGCCTTTGAATCAGAGGGTTGTGGGTTCATGTCCCACTCCCAGAAACCAAGAACTGTGATTGTACTCGAAAGAGTTGCAATCTGTGACTGTTGGTAACTCGAAAGAGTTTCACAGACATGATATTACACCTCATGATTCCAGTACATTGTGTCACAGCATCAGCTAAGTGCACAATTCCATAGACCAAGACAGCCTAACAGAACATTACTGAAGCACCTTATGGGGGCCTAATCAAGATTTGACCATGAAGTGCATCAGAGCATCAGCACACAACAAGAGTAACTGGATAATTATCAGGAAGAATCCTGGCTAATGTTCCTGTCCCTTCCTCAGTCCAGTAGCACTGAGGCCAACTGCAGCACACCTACCGGGAGCAGGAAATTCAGTACAGGATAGGGATGGAACCCAGAGTGTACTGGATGACTCAGTTCCAGATTGGGAAGTGGATTTAGTAGCTCAGCTATAATGGTACAGTACACTATTATAATGTATTTGTTTGATTATTGATGATAGAATGACAAGAAAGAAAGGAACAAGTCCTTTCGAAGTGTGAAGGGATATGTATGTGGGGTGGAGGAGGTTGGGTTATCAGGCCAGAGCATCAGTTATGCTTTGTCTTAATTGTTTGAACCCTTTTAAACAGATATCACAACTAGACAGCCTACAGGTCCTGTAAGGTTTCCGTCAGACTCTCTGCTTTACTAACTTCTGTAGCTATTTTCCATTCCAATCTTCCCATACACATCTGAGCTTTGGTCATTGATGACCAGCTGGGACCCTTATCACAAAGCAACATCACCAATCTTCAGTCACATTGTACTCGGTACCTCTGCTTTAATTGGGTCAGGATTTGAGTACCTTCTATTTCGCTGCACTTTTGTGTTGTCGAGCCCATGTATATCTTTTTCTTTGTGTGAATATTGCACATTTTGCAATGAAAGTGTCCATATTAGCTCTGCTTCTGGCTACATTGTTCACCCCGTGCCTTTGTAGTCACTGTGAGCTGATTCATAAATATTGATGAATTAACCTTGCTGCTGCTCCAGAGCAAACCAACAGCACAATGATAACTGGAATCTGAGCCTTCTAGACTACCTGACCTTTCCTGGCTTCTTGTGAAATGATGCAAAGTCATGTCCTTGGACTGCCGCAGTGAAGACTGTGAATACCACGAGGCAACAAGCTCTCGAGATGGTAACTGATGCCAAATCCAGCACTGAACAGGAAGGCAGGGAGCAGATAGAATGATCATTTGGCATTTTAAATGTATTTTCATGCTTATGGCAACTAACTGAAAACCTTAATGATTAATGCTGCAGAAGGTTTGAGTCAGCTCTGGAAATGGGCAATCCAGTATAAAAATAATAAATTAGGCAAGAACCAATTTTTTCTTATTCTTTTATGTTGTGTGGGCATCACTGGCAAGGCCAGCATTTGTTGCCCATCCCAAATTGCCCTTGAACTGAGTGGCTTTCTGTGCCATTTCAGAGGGCAGTTAAGGGTCAACCACATTGCTGTGGGTCCGCAGTCACATGAAGGCCAGATCGGGTAAGGACGGCAGATTTCCTTCTCTAAAGGGCATCAGTGAACCATATGGCCAGGATTTTCCCCTCCTCGGGGGTGGGGAGGGGGGGGAGCTGAAGAGCGGGCCCGCAGAGACGTGCCTCCAATCCATGCCCCCATTTTACATGGGCGTGCCAATTAATGCCCACCCAGAGTGACGTCCACATGGAAGCGCTCTGCCCTCCCTGTGCGGGTGGAGGGGGGGATTCCCTGAGCTGAGAATGCGCTCTTTCACGCATGCGCACGGAGGAGTGCATTCATTTCCCTGAGGCTAAGTGCTGCCTCAGGGAGATCGGCTCTACTGTCAAAAATATTAAAAATAGAAAAAAAAATTCCCTGACATGTCTCCTCATGTGACACTGTCACATGAGTTGGGACATGTCCATAACTTCTAAAAACACTTTAATTACATTTTTTAAAACCTACATGAGGCCTCACCCCGCCCGTCGATGAGGTTTCATGCTTTTTCTAATGCCCGCCAACCTTAAGGTTGGACGGGCAGGTCCACTAATGACTCTGTCAATGGGCTCAAATGGCCATTGACAGGTTGGCGGGCGCGCAGCTGATTTTGCTGAGCCCCCACCTACCTGAAAATTTAAATGGGGCAGGATGATGTCGGGAGTTCTGCCCAACGTCACCGGGCGTCATTTTACACGCGGAGGGCGGGACCCGCTCGCCGGTGGGAAAATCCTGGCCTATGGGTTTTTACAACAAGTGATGATAGTTTCTTGGTTACCATTACTGAGATTAGCTTTATTTTACAGATTTTTAAAAAATAATTGAAGGCAAATTGCACCAGCTGCCACGGTGGGATTTGAACCCCTGTTCCCAAAGCATTAGCCTGGGCCTCTGGATTATTAGTCCAGTGACATTACCATAACACCACCATCTCCCATATATGAGTAGGGTGAGGGCGGATCTGGCCCAGGTAAACTGGAATCAAAGATTAGCAGGCAAAACTGAAACAGAACAATGGGCTAGCTTTAAAGGGGGGAGGGTTTAGGTATAGCCAAGTTACATTCCCACAAGAAGGTCAGGAAGGACAAATAAAGCCAGAGCTCCCTGGATGACAGAAGAGAGTGAGATGAAGCAGAAAAAGGGTGCTTATGACAGATGCCAGGTTGCTAATACAGCCAAGAACCAGGCTGAATTTAGAAGATTCAGAGGGGAAGTGAAAAAAAAGTAATGAAAAGAGAGTGTGAGGAAAGACAGGAAGCTAATATAAAAAGCTTTGTTAAAGGCAAATCAAGTTTGCTAATTTGATTGACTTTTCCTCCACAGATGCTGTTAGACCTGCTGAGTTGTTCCAGCATTTTCTGTTTTTGTTGTAAATGGTTAGGATTTGGAATGCTCCAGCTGAGACTGTGCTGGAGGCAGATTCTATTGTGGTTTTCAAATGGAAATTGCACAATTATATGAGGAGAAAAAATTTGCAAGTCTAAGTGGAAAGGACAAGGGAGTGGGGGGCTAAGTGAGTTGCTCTTGTAGAGAGCTAGCATGAACACAACAGGCCTTTGTGCTGTAACCATTCTATGATTCTATAAATCTATGAAATGGAAAGGTGGGTATCTGTTTTTATAAAAATGAGCTTTCAGACAGCTGGTTTTGACCTAGCGAAAAGACCTGAACAATTTGGGAGCTGAAATTAGCTCCAGGCTATGGAGCAAATAAACATCAGCCAGGGTGTCTACTCATGCTCACTGTCAAATGATTGGTGCTGAAAAATGTGCATGTGTGGGAAATGACCTGTCTTAAAATAGCGTAAAAATTGTCAACCTACACAATGATATAAGTGTAAATGGTACAGAGCGCCTCAATTTTACAATTCTCTTCCTTGTTTCCAATATCACTCCATGGTCTCACTCCTTCCCTATCTCTGTAACCTCCCCCAACACTACAACTTTCTGTGTTCTCCGCACTCCTGTAATTCTGGCCTCCATTTTATCCCTGCTTTTAATCGCTCTGCCATTGGCAGCCATGTCTTCAGCTGCCAGGGCCCTAAACCTCTGGAATTCCCTCCCTACACCTCTCTTCCTTTCTTTTTGTTTCTCTCTCTCTCACTTCCTTCAAGATGCTCATTAAAACCTACTTCTTAGACCAATCTTTTGGTGACCTGTCTAATATCACCTCATGTGGCTCAGGGTTAGGTTTTGCCTGAAAACTGCCCCTGTGAAGAGCGTTGGGAAGTTTTATTAAGTTAAAGGTGCTATCATGCCGAAAGACCCCAGGCCAGCCTAAGATTGGGTCTCATGCCTCATTTCAGTGAGCTGCTGCTGCCTGCGCTCCTCCACTAGGCAGCTCACCCATTTTAGAAGATGGATTTCGTTGGCAGCAACCCTGAGGTAAATGCGGCAAGGAACGGTGGGAGGACCCCAATAGCAGCTATAAAGAGTGCTGTGGAACTGGGAGGAGCATCCATGCTCCTACTGCTTGCACACCAATTTAACTTAAAAAAAATACAACTGAGTTTTCTGCATCTGCCCAGGGTAGGCCAGGATTTGCCTGAGGTCTCCAGGAATTGAAGATCAATCTCCAGGTCACTGCTGCGTGCAACCCTGCAGAAAAATCACCGAGACATTAAAAAGTATTGTTTCTTTTAAGTTTTCTTTGAACATTTCTCTTTACCAGGTATAAAATATTGAAAATGGGGAGAAAAGGCTGTTTGGTTGACAGTCAAGCATCATCCAATTGGGTAATGAGTCTCTTTGCTTTCCAACTGATGTAGGAAGACAGTACGTCACAAGGATGGATGTGTTGACCGACTAATGGCTGGAGTGTGGGGGCAAGTCATGTGATGTAACCTCCAGGAATACATTTAGTGACAGTTGGCAACCCAAGGGGGGTAGGCGATGACATAGTGGTATTGTCGCTGGCTAGTAATCCAGAGATTCAGAGTAATGCTCTGGGGACTTGGGGTCACAGTGGATTTTGAATTCAATAAAAACCTGGAATTAAAAGTCTAACGATGACCATGAAACCAATGCCGATTGACATAAAAACCAATCTGGTTCACTAATGTCCTTTAGGGAAGGAAATCTGCTGTCTGTACCTGGTCTGGTCTACATGTGGCTCCAGACCCACAGCAATGTGGTTGACTCTTAAATGCCCTCTGGATGGGCAATAAATGCTGGCCTAGCCAGTGACACCCACATCCCATGAATAAATTTTTTAAAATACCTGTTGTAGACTGAGCCTGGGAGTGTAAGCTGAGTGATTGGAGCAGGACTGCAAATCTGAGAGTCAGCCAGGGAGATGATAGTTTGTGACTCCACAAGATTAGTTGCAAGTTTTGTGTTGCTTTAACCATCAACCTCCTCCCCCGCCTTCCACCCCAATCTCCACAGTTATGGTCACCAGAAACTCAAGGACATGCTCCATAACCCTGTGAGATTGCCCACATGGATAATAAGCAGCAATAAGCAATTCCTACCTCTGTGTGTTATTTTGACATTAAGGGTAAGGCAATTAAAAAAAATTGGACAAATGTAAATATCATTCATGGGAATGCAATGGCCAATAGGGTGTCATTTTTTACTCAGAGAGCTCTCCCATTGTCCATTGATATACAGACAATGGTGCAATTTTTGCCTGACTCCAGATCTGCCGTCAATTTGTCCAGCACGACAGTCCTCAATGCAGTGAATGGGACCATTCCAAGGTACAGAGATTCCTTTTAATCAGTTGCAGAACTGCAGTAGCCTGCAGGCAATGAACCCCTACAAAGGTGGGGGTGGTGGGATTTTACAAAGGCTGTGAAAACGTGGCATGTGGGGTGACTTAATTAGGTGGGTTGCGATGCAGAGATAGTCAGCAGCGTGTCAAGCCTCACACCAGCCCATGGCAGATTCATACTTGGGATACATTTGCATGCCATGAATACTCATTAGTGTTAAACTTTTTAAAATTATGCCCTACCTTCGAGATAAAGTCAGCAATGCATGAGAATCTCGTCACACTCGGTTCACGTTCGTTTAAAGGTGCCATGCACCAGTCAGCTGTGTGGAATTGTGTGTAGGGTCAGCAGTTTACCTAACACTAAGGTACAAGGAGGGGAGCAGGAGAATGGCAGCTTGCATGGAGGCTCAGAACCAGCAAGGGTGAATCGAATCAAAGGTGAGGTCGGGGACATGGAGGAGTGGAAACGGGATTCAGGGGAGGACAGAGAGTGATGTCAGCGGCATGTAGGGGTGAAGTGGGAAAAACCTGGCTCCCTGAATGTGGTGAGGGTGAGGGTAGGGACAGTCAGTCAAGGCAAGAAAATGAGGGACCTAAAGGTTGGTGTCAGTACTGTTGAAATGCCTGTCCATCTCAAGGTGTTGGCTGGCAGAGTCCTTACAGGGCTTGAGTTTACCTGCAATGTTTCAATTACCCCCGCTGCAAGTGATCTCGACATTGTCCTTCACAATGCATAGAAGGGAGGGCCAGCTGAGCCTGTAAGTTCAGCAATGTCCGACAGAGTGGCGAGTACAACACTGGACACTAACATACATATTCAATAAAGAGTGACCAATCTTCCACAGTAAAGGAAATGTCCCCAACTCCCCGTGACCATCAATGTATACCAACCATGAGGCATGTCAGTACATTTAGCTCTCTGACCAAGCCAGTCTCAATAAATAACAATGGGGCACACATGAATAAAGTGAAACCAATGTAATGTCAATTATTTACAAGTGAAATATAATTTTGAAAACACCTGTGTCATCTTTGTTCTCTCAAATCTTATGTTAATTGCAATGGAGTTAGGCAGGAAAGTTTAGGACATTTTGCAGAGCCTCCCTGTTTGACCAGGAGGAGGCTGTTTAATACCCATAGCTGCACCATTGTCAGCTGACAGTGGGTTTCGCCACTGAAAAGCTCCCCTGCTGCCAAATTGAACATGTTTCCCTTGCCACCGTCACCTTAAACTTTAATTATAATCACGTAGGAAACAGCAAAAAGCAAGAGAGCTGAAGTGACGCACACTTCTGGTTACACCATGGGGAACAGCATGCTGTTGATAAAATGCCCCCCAAGGTGTCTGTGTGGGCACAAATTTAAACCACCAATGAATATTTGCAGCTCCTTTTTCAATAGTCAGTGTTAAGGGTACTTTGCACCAAATGTATTGATCCTAGACTTTCCATCCTAATTAAGAATTAATGTATAAATGACCATCCCACCTTACATCAATTGCCACTCCATTCTGAACAATGATATAAGCACCACGGGTACAGAACAACAATAATTATTTCCATTCCAGGAAAAACCACTTAACATTTATCAAATGCTTTTCACAACCTCAGGGCATTAACAATCAACTAAGCACTTTTAAAGTGCAGACGCTGTTGTAATGTAGGGATGCAGTGACCAATGTGCAAACATCAAGGCCCTTCAAATGTCAATGAGTTAAATAAAAAGAAAAAAAGACTTGCATCTATATAGTGCTTTTTCACAATCACTGGTTGTTTCGAAGCACTTTCCAGCCAACAAAGTATAGTCACTGTTGTAGCATAGGAAAGGTGGCAGCCAATTTACTCACAGCAAACAGCAATGTGATAATGACTAGATCATCTGTTTTTTTTGTGATATTGTTATGGCATAGTTGATGATAAATTCTCAGTTGTTCAAATCCCAGAAGGAAGCTTGAAACAACTGCCACAACTTGTTTTGCAGCTCGTATAAATTTCGAGATGCGTGCCTTAAATTCAGCAGTAATAAGACCACCAAATCTTATAGGTTTTACAAAACTAGATTAAACATTTATTAATAAGAGAAATGATTTATAAATACATACATAGATCTACAAATTACTACTATGATAACTTCTAAATCCCCTAATCAATCTAACTCCCAGTTACACTTTTGTTAAGGCAACAATAAGACACATAAATTTTAAAAGACCCAGGCGAAGGGACATAGAGCAGAATTTTCCAAGCCCGCTGGCGGCAGGCATGATAGGTGGCATGAGCAGAAAATATGGCGTGAACTGCTTCACTTTGGCATGAAGGTAGGTTGCAATCATCTGCTCAGCCCGCCAACAGCAGGCCACGTTCCCCGCCATTGGTCAGCGGGGAGCTAATTGTAATACATCAGCATATAATTAACAGGCCATCCCGCCAAGCTCTTGGAACCCTGGTGTATCGTCCATCCACGTCGGCATGTTTCACAACAGCATGCAGGCGACGTGCACTTGGCGGCCTTCACTTTGGGGGAACTGAGAAGAGTGAGCAGCAACACTCTACACAGCTTAGCTGTTGTTTACAGGCCTCCAAGACACTGGGGGCAACTGATGCCTGGCCCTGGAGGCAACTGCTGGGGGTGGGGGGGGGGGGGGGGGGGGGAGGTGCGGTGGGTTCCGGGGGCAAGTGCTGGCCAACCTCGGAGGCGACTGGAGATGGGGGTCAGGGTAAGTGAGAGAAGTGGCCATGCATTAGAGACACCTGTATAAACTGACCATGCTTCTGCAATTAAGACAGATCAGGCGCAGCCACATTGATATGATTAGGGTCGGGCTCCTAGCCGGCCCACCCATGCAACACGGAGGCACCAAAGGGCCACCAAGCGCTCCATACCTTATTCCCTAACCCCTGCCCCCAACCCCCAGCACAGACTTCAAGACCGCCACCGCTTTATTGGACCGCGGAGCAGTTAGACTGCACACAGTCATCGCCAGCCAGCTAGATGGCTCTGTTTTCAAATTCTGTCATAACTTTGATCTCTAACATCCTTCCACCTGTCTGCGACCTTTCCCTCCTGTTGTGTGCCAGTTTGTCCTGCATGGATGGAGATGGAGAGAGTATAAGCAGGATGCCTGCCGGGCCAGATGATAAGTATGCCTGGCCTGTGTGGGTGGTGAGTGGTCCCATGGAAGGGATGAGGACAATGACGGTGTGTGTGAAGGAGTGAATGGTGATGTCCTTAGCACTGGCAGTGAGTGAGGGCCCTATGGATGTGTGATGGGTTTGTGAGTGTGTGAGTTGGGAGCGATGAAAAGAGTGATTTATCCTGGTGGAATGGAGGAGACCATTCATCCTTTTGCGGCACTGGGTGGCTGTCCTCTGCAGGACATTTGCGCTGACCACCACTACCACCGTCTCGCAAGCTGGGTTGAACATAAGAGCATGAGAACTAGGAGCAGGAATAGGCAATTCAGCCCCTCGAGCCTGCCCCGCCATTCAATACGATCATGGCTGATCTCATTTCGGCCTCAACTCCAATTTCCCACCCTCTCCCCATAACTTTTCAACCCGTTACTAATTAAAAATCTGTCTATCTCCTCCTTAAACTCATTCCGCGTTCCGGCATCCACTGCATTCTGAGGTAGTGAATTCCACAGATTCACCACCCTTTGAGAAAAGTAATTCCTCCTCATCTCTGATTTAAATCTACCACCCCTTAGCCTAAAGCTACGGCCTCTCGTTCTAGAATGACCCACAAGGGGAAACATCCGCTCCACGTCTACTTTGTCTGTCCCCTTTACCATCTTATATACCTCAATTAGATCTCCTCTCATCCTTCTAAACTCTAGCGAGTATAGACCTAAACTGCTCAATGTCTCCTCATAAGACAAGCCCCGCATCTCTGCAATCAATCTAGAGAATCTCCTCTGAACTGCCTCCAATGCAACTACATCCTTCCTGAAGTAAAGGGACCAAAACTGTGCACAGTACTCCAGGTGCGGTCTCACCAATGCCTTGTACAGTTGCAACAACACTTCCCTATTTTTAAACTCTATTCCTTTAGCAATAAATGTCAAAATTCCATTTGCCTTCCTTATTACCTGCTGTACCTGCATATTAGCTTTCACCGATTCATGCATGAGGACGCCCAGATCCCTCTGCACTGAAGCATTCTGAAGTTTCTCTCCGTTTAAATAATAAGTTGCCTTTTTATTCTTCTGAAGTTGGTGACTTTGCTGCCCATCCTGCGGCCAGAACACATCCTGGCGGGCATCCATGGCATCCAGCAGTCGTTTGAGGGGCCCTTTGTTGAAGCGGGGGGCTGCAGTCTTTTTATCCCTTTGCTGGCCATGTCTCCCAGGCAGTGGTGGTGAGCTGGTAGAGACGAGCGCTTTGCTGGCAGCTGCCTTTTAAAGATGGCAGCCAGTGTGATCCAACAGCAGGGTAATGGCAGACGGGCGGGCAAATGAGCGCCCGCCCGCCATGGCAATGTCGTGTTTCACGGTAGTGAATAAATAATGAGGCGGGCTCGGGACGATACAGCATGAAAACTCGTCATTTTCGTCGGCAGGCAGGACTCCATTTTACTTGTGCTTAGTGCAAATCTGGGAAAATTCAGCCCATAATCCCTGAACAAGTTGAATTCATAGTGCGTTTTCTTAACTTCAGTCCTTTGAAGACAGCAGCTTGAGGCATCGATGCTGAAGGTTTTTCACACTTGTAAGATCTTAAGATGCTTACTCTTACTTTGTTCCTTCATATATATTTTCCCCTTTGAATGCAAATACCCATTGTTTCACTAAGTCTTTGGACTTTATCTTCCTGATAATAAAAACCTCTCATAGCACTAAGTTTTACCAGTAATCTTTCGGAAAAATAAACACACTGTTTCTAAACTTCACCTGGCTAGGTGACACATTTCACCCCTCCTTTGAAAATAATCTAGCCTGGTTTATTAAAAAATGCAAATGATCCTTTGACACCTGTGTTTCTAAACTTTCCCATGTTTACCTAATTAACATTTCAAACCTAACGTCTCTTCTTACATCAAAGCACCCAGACTAGCTGCCTCTAATTCAATTAAATCTCACCCACACACACAGACACATATAGACACATAGACACATCCCATTACTACTCTATTTTATAATAAATTCCAATAACATTATGAGAATTATTATATCTTCCTGACATCCCCCTCTGTATTGAAAAATGAACCATCATAATTTAAAAAGATGACTTCATTTTTATTAACCCATCTTATGCTATCTCCTATACTTATCTATATACTTACACTATTACATTACCAGATGCATGCATTAACATAATATATATACAAATCCTTAGCATCAACAGAAATCACAGTTTAGAGTCTAGGTTTTAAATGTCCAATTTTCCCTTTAAGCTTCAAACTCTTGATAAAGCATCTGCAATCAGATTTTCTCATTCAGCGATATGTATAATCCGTAGACTAAATGGTTGTGGTAATAAACTCTACCTGAATAGCCTTGCACATCTATCTCGAAATTTGTCCAGAAACTTTAAAGGATTGTGATCTGTATAAACAATTATTTCTGATGAATTATTTTCCACATAAATCTCAAAATGCTACAACGCTAACACCAGACCCAAAGTTTCCTTTTCAATTGTTGAACATCTTCTCCGTTGTGCATTCAACTTCTGTGAAAAATACCATTTTGGTTTTTCGATTCCAGTGTCATTTTCTTGTAACAGTATGGCCCCAATGCCTATGTCACTTGTGCCAACAGCCAACTTAAATTGCTTGGCATAATTGGATACTGTCAAAACTGGTGTTGTAGTTAATACAGTTTTTAAATTGTCAAATGCCTTCTGACACTCCTGTGTCCATTGAAACTTTTTTTATAGTTGTCAATGGAGCAACCACACTGCTAAAATTTGGTATAAATTTCCAATAAACCCACTCATGCCCAGAAATCTCGAAACTTCATGTTTTGCTGTAGGCACTGGGAAGCCCACGGTAGCTTTGACTTTCACATCTCTCGAGCCACCTTACCATGTCCAATGGTATGGCCTAGATACGTAACTTGCACTTTTGTAAATTTACTTTTAGCCAAGTTCATCATCAAATTAGCTTCTTGTAATAGAGTAAATAATCCTTCTAGATGTTGTAAATGCTCCTCCCATGTAGGACTGAAAACTATCAAGTCATCAATATAAACAGCACAATTGCTCAGACCTGCAACTACTTTGTTTGTCAGTCTTCGAAATGTCACAGGTGCATTCTTCATACCAAATGGCATGACTTTAAACTGATATAGTCCATTTGGTGTCACAAAAGCCAATATCTTCTTTGCTCTCTCCGATAACGGTACTTGCCAATATCCTTTTAGCAAGTCAATCTTTGTGATAAATTTTGATTGTCCCACTTTCTCAAAGCAATCTTCCAACCTTGGTATAGGATATGAATCCGCTTTTGTCACCGTATTTATCTTTCGATAGTCCACCTACAGTCTTTGTGTTCCATCCGGTTTTGTTACCAGTACAATATGGCAAACTCCAGTTACTGCACCTAGATTCAATGACATTATTTTGAAGCATGAAGTCAATTTCTTTCTGTACTTGTGATAACTTTGTGAGATTTAATCTATAAGGATGTTGCCTTAGCGAAGATGAAACTTCTGCAGACACATCATGTACAGTTAAATCTGTCCTCCCCAACTATTTCCACAATTAGCTTTGTGTGACTGCAATAGCTTCCCCAAATAACTTTGACACTTATCTGGAAGGGAATTCAATATTGCATTTAAATTTTCAAGTACCCCCTCATTATCCAATTTGATTAGAGGAAAATTAATTTCAGATTCCTGCATTTCTACTTCTTTCTCATTGTCTACCACCACTAACACCTCCTTTTGGTCCTCTTCCCTGTCAAAGTACTTTTGAAGTATATTTACATGACACACCTTCTGCTTCTTTCTTCTTTCTGGGGTATTTATTAAATATTTTACTTCACTCAGTTTCTTTTCAATCCTGTAAGGCCCAGGCAAAGAAACACGATACCCTGACCAAGTCAAATTCAAAGTGAGTTTTCTTAACTTCAGTCCTTTGAAGACAGTAGCTTGAGGCGGAGATGCTGAAGGTTTTTTCACACTTGCAAGATCTTAAAATGCCTACCCTTACAAAGCCTTTGCTCCTTTATACATTTTCTCCCCTTCGAATGCAAATATCCATTGTTTCACTATGCCTTTGGACTTTATCTTCCTGATAATAAAAACCATTCATAGCACTAAGTTTTGCCAGTAATCTTCGGGAAAAATAAACACACTGGGCAGAAATTTCCCCCTGTCGGGAGGCGGGGGGGTGGGGGGGGTGGGGTTGTGCAGGGGCGGGCCGGGGCAGGTGCGAACTCGATCGGCGCCCCCAATCGGGGCCACACTGCCATTTTATGTGGGTGGGCCAATTAAGGCCCGCCCAGTGTGACACGCGCCTGGGAGCGTTGAGCGCTCTCTGTGCGGGCGGCGGGGGTGGAGGGAGATTACCTGAGTCGGGGCCTGCGCTCTCTCCTGCATGCAAGCGAAAGAGCGCAGAAAACTCCCTGAGGCACAGAGATGCATCAGGGAGATTAATTTAAGTTTTAAGCATCTAAATAAGGAAATTAAAGTTATAAAACATGCCACTCATGTGACAATGTCACACGAGCTGGGACATGTCAATGAATTTTTTAAAAAATTTTTATTGAATTTTTAAACACTTCATGAAACCTCATCCCGCCGGTGGGTGAGGTTCCATGAAAAATGCGAAGGCCGCCTGGGCTCTTTGCCTAACCGTCAACCTTAAGGTTGCACGGACAGCTCATTTTATTAGTTCAACAGGCCTTTGACAGTTCAGCAGGCGCGCAACTGAAAATCTAAATGACGCGCGGTGATGTTGGGACGCCCACCCAATGTTGCCGCGCGTCATTTTACACGTCGGCGAACAGGCTCCGCCCCCGTTCACCGATCCAAAAATTCTTCCCACTGTTTCTAAACTTCACCTGGCTAGGTGACACATTTCACCCCTCCTTTGAAAACAATTTAGTCTGGTTTATTTCAAAATGCAAATATTCCCTTGACACCTATGGGCAGGATCTTCTGGTCAGCGAGCGGGGGCGGGGCCCGCTCACCAACGTATAAAACGACGCACGGTGATGTCGGGCGGGCGTCCTGACGTCACCGCGCGTCATTTAGATTATCAGGTCGGCGGGGGGGCAGCCGAGTCAGCTGTGCACCAGCCGACCTGTCAACGGCCTGTTGAGGCCATTGAAAAACTAATTAAGGTAATTAATGGACCCGCCCGTCCAACCTTAAGGTTGGCGGGCAGGCCAGGAGCCCTGGCGGGCTTTGGAAAAAGCACAAAACCTCATCCACAGGCAGGATGAGGTTTCATGAGGGCGTTTAAATTTTTATCAAATCTTTCAATAATAGTTATGGACATGTCCCAACTCATGTGACAGTGTCACATGAGGGGTCACGTCAGGGAAATTTTTTTATCATTTCTATTAAAAATTTTAAGTCTGAGCCAATCTCTCTGAGGCAGCACTTAGCCTCAGGGAGGTCAGTGCACTCTCTCGCGCACATATGTGAAAGAGCGCACTCCCGGCTGACGGAATCCCCCCCCAGGGAGTGCAAAGCCAATTAAGGCCCGCCCACGTAAAATGAAGCCGTGCCCCCGATTGGGGGCGCTGATCGGAGACCCGCCCGCCTGCGCCTGCTCCTGCATTTCCCCCCCGACGGGGGGAAAATTGTTCCCTATGTTTCTAAACTTCTCCACGTTTACCTAATTAACATTTCAAACCTAACTTCTCTTCTTATATCAAAGCACTCTAGCTATCTGCCTCTAATTCAATTAAATCTCACCCCCACACACAGACACATATAGACACATAGACACATCCCACTATTGCTCTATTTTACAATAAATTCCAACAACATTATGAGAATTATTATATCTCCTGACAATATTGATAAAGGGATAAATATTGGCCAAGACACTAGGGAGTCACCAGGACACTTTCTTCGAAATAGTGCCATGGGATTGTTTACATCCACCAGAGCAGGTAGCTGGGCCTTGGTTTAACACCTCCTCCAAAAGATGCCACCTCCAACAGATGAATTCTCCCTCAATATTGCACTGGAGTGTCAGTGTTGATCTTCTGTGCTCAAGCCCTGAGGCAGAATCTTCTGCCCCCATGGGAGGTGAGGAAGGAGGCAGGCAGCTCTGAGAAGTTGGCAGGCTGGCGTCAAGGCTGATACCTGACGCCTTCCCGCCTCCATTGGAAGTAAGTTCTGGGCAGGAAAGCCCATGGTCAACTTTCCCAGCCTGCCTCCACTTGAGTCCCTTGTGGCCAATTAATGACCAGTAGCCACCTCCGCTGCAGTCTTCCTAGCTCCAGGCAAGGTTCATGTTAGCTGGAAGAGGGGTGGTGGGGGCAAATGTCCCTCGATCTTCACTAATCTTTGCATGATCAAGGCCATGGATACGGGGCAGGGGGGTGGCTACTGACAGCCAACTCCTGCCCTTGCTGCCGACACCCATGGCCCCCATCTCCTCATGACCCCCATTCCACGAGAACCCCTCTCCCAAGAGCACTTACCTTTTACCTAGGTCACTCTGCGATCCTGGGATTCCAGGGGGTGTTGTTCCGGCAGCAGCCACGGCCTCCTCCTTGGCGCTGCTGAATGCAAGCACTGCCAGCCTCTGATTGGCCGGCAGGGAGTGGTCTTCTGGGGTCCTCAGACTGGAGGCAGGCCCACTGCTGTCCACTTAACTGCCTGATGGGCAGAAGATACTGCAGGTCTTCCTTCTCAGAGTCAGCGCAGGTGTCTCGCCGCTTTTTCAGGCAGTAAGCAAGCCACCCACCGAGAACAGAAGATTTTGCTCCTGAAGTGGGATTTGAACCTGGTACCTTATGATTTAGAGGCAAGAGTACTCCTAACTGCAGTGTAGCTCGACTCTTAATTGACCAATAATCTGCTTTTAGTGATGTTAGTTGAGGGTTAAACATCATCTGGGAAACCAGGAGAATTTCCTTGCTCTTCTTTGAAATAGTACAATGGGATTTTTTTATGTTCACTTGAGAGGGAAGACAAGGCCTCAGGTTAATGTCTCATCTAAAAAGCAGCATCCCTGACAATGCAGCACTCTTTCAGTACTGCACTACAAGCGTCAACCTATGGTTTTGTGCTCAAGTCTCTATGATTGAAATTAAACCCGTGGCCTTCTGGCTCAGAGTTAAGGGTATTAACACAGCCTGTATCGAGGTTAACAACAGGTAGCCAACGTTGATATCCAACATAAACAACAAGCCAGGTCACAGCAAGCACGTTGCGGACTGACTGGTGAACTGGATTGACACATTAGCCTTTTGTGTCTAAGGGCTGCATTTGAATCCAGCCCAGACTGATGGGACGAAAGTCGTGGGCCAGGATTTTTCGGCCCCATTGTGGCGGGACCCAGCGTGGGAGATTCGGCAGCCCAGCCAAAAGTCCACAGGCGGGGCTGGAAAATCCAGCCCATAGCGTCATTATGCCACACAGGGAGGCCATTCAGCCCATTGAGTCCATGCTAGTTCTCTAGAGCAATCCAGCTAGTCCCATTGCCCTGCAGATTTATTTCCTAAAGTGCCCATCCAATTTCCTTTTGTGATATTGTGCATGCTGGAATAGCCTAACAATACTCACTGGCTAAGCTTACGAACGATGAATGGTTAAACCTTGGTGAGATACTGGATGGCGGCTGGTGAATGTGGAGCTGTATAGCAGCGTCTGCCAGTACCTTCAGGCGGAGGTGGAGTAAAAATGATCCAATTGATTCCTGCTTTCATATTTGGATACAGCATAAAATTTTGATGCAAGGTTTACAATTGCTAATTCCTCACTCTGCTTCTGTTTGCCCTGCTCTTGCTACTTTCCTTACTTGCTCACTCTCCTTCCCCTTATTACATCTCCTTTCTGAGTTTCACTGGACTTCCTGTATTCACACCTAATGACCATTGCACCAGCAAACAACTGTCCAATTTCCTGCAGAATGTTTGAGCATGAACTTTTTTGCTGAAAATCTTGTATACTGTTACAGAGCATTGGTAATGTATGTCAACGTAATAAAGCATCCCAAGGTGGCTCACAGAAGTGTTATCAGGTAAAATTTTGATCATAATAATGCTAATAATAATGGCTATTAAGGCCATTTAAAACCTAATTAATTCAATTCAATGAGCTGGCCATCCAACCGTAAGGTTGGCGGGCGGGCAAAGAGCCCAGGCAGTCTTCGCGTTTTTCATGAAACCTCATCCACAGGCGGGATGAAGTGTTTAAAAATCTAATAAAAATTATACTTTTTTTTTGACATGTCCCAGCTCATGTGATAGTGTCACATGAGGGGACATGTTTTCAAAGTGTTGAAAACCTTTATTTGAAACTTTAACACTGAAACAAACCTCCCTGAGGCACCTCCATGCCTCGGGGAGATCTCTGCGCTCTGTTGCGCGCATGCAATGTAATAGTAAAACAGTCCAAAAGGCTAGAAGCATGGGGTCATGTGACGTGATCCATTAACGAGTTAATTGCAGCCTCACAAGCAGTTTCTTTGCTTCTGGACAAAATCCATTGTTTCCCCTAGGAGCATAAAAGTGGCTGTTCACATCTCTTCAGGTATAATGAGTTTCGATTTCTCTGTCTTTTTTATCATCCTGGCTGGGAACATCAGTTCATCTGTTAGTTGACTAGTTTTGTGATTATAATGTGGCCTTACAACGGGGTATGAGATTCCACAAGGGTGAGCGGAACTCTTCTGTTCTTGTAATCTCTGTTGGAAGGTTCTAGAACAGATGGCCAATCTTGTGAGTCATGTGACCTGTAGCAGCAATCTTGAGGTTCAGCAAAAGTCCATTTTCAAAATAGCAGAAAAGAATGAAGTTTTGATATGCACAGTTTTGATTTACGTTCATGTTTTATTGACATGACACCTGCTTTTACTTCTCTAATCTGCTCAGGTTCAGTCCCCATTACTAGCGAATCTTCCCTTATTGGGCTTTTTACATATGGGTGAGAAAGGAGTCCTATACACATTGTAGGAACTCCATTCCCTTATCTCCTTTACCTACCTCTTTTGTCCAATTAATATCAGGGTAGCTGAACTTCCCCATGATTATTATTCTATGTTTTTTACGCAATTCCCTTATTTGTCTGTATATTTCTTCCTCCATCTCCCTTCTACTATTCTGTTGTCTGTAGACTACACCTATCAATGTGATGGATCCTTCATTTTTATTTCTATCCATATAGATTCGATTTGTCTTGCTGATAACTGCGGTCCTTGTTTGCCTTGCCATTATCTAATCCTGAATAAGTACAGCTACTCCACCTCCTCCCTTTCCCTCTCTACCTTTTCTAAATATGTTACATCCTTCAATGTTTAATTTCTAGTGCTGATTTTTCTGTAGCCATGTCTCAGTAATCCTTATTATGTCTGGTTCCTCCCAATGCATGATTGCCTCCAGTTCTCCTGCTTTATTGCAGACACTGTGTGCAGACAGTACAGACATTTTACTCATTTTTAATAGGATTTCCTCTCACATTACTTTTAACCATCTTTTTAAACTCTTGTTCTATAACTCTATTCATTACCTTGCCATCAATGTTCACCCTCACTTTATTCTTTCCTATGCTCTCCTGCCCTGCTTTGTTTACATTTAGGCAATCGACATTTCTAGTGGATCCCTGCCCCCCACCTTGCTAGTTTAGTCTTTGCCTCCCTATTTACCCTTTCCACTAGGACGCGCCCCCATCCCAGTTCAGGTGGAGCCCATCCCATCAGTACAGCTCCTTCCTGTCCCAGAACTGTTGCCAGTGTCCCACGAAAAGGAACCACTCTTTCCTACACCAGTTCTTTAGTCACTGAAGTCCATAACCACTCACATCAAGACCTGGACAACATTCAGGCTTGGGCTAGTAAGTGCCAAGTAACATTTGAGCCAGGTAAAGACCATCTCCAACAAGAGCAAATATAACTTTCTCCCTTGATGTTCAACGGCAACAACCCTGAATCCTCTGCTATTAACTTGCTGGGAGGTTAACATTGATCAAAAACTTAACTGGACCAGCCATATAAATACTGTGGCTACAAGGGCAGATCAAAGGCAGGTAATTCTGTGGCAAGTAATTCACCTCCCGACCACCCCCCACCCCCATCTACAAGGCCCAAGTCAGGAGTGTGATGTAATACTTTTCATTTGTCTGCAGCTCCAACAACACTCAAGAGGCTCAACACCATCCAGGACAAAGCCACCAGCTTGACTGGTACCCCAACCACCAAATTAAACATTCACTTCCTCCATTATCAGTTCACAGTGGCAGCAGTGTACACCATACACAAGATGCAGCATCTCAACAAGGTCCTTCGGCAGCACCTTCCAAACCCATGACTTCTACCATCTAGAAGGACAAGAGCAGAAGATGCATGTGGACACCACTACCTCCTCCAAGATACACACCATCCTGACTTGGAACTATATCTCCATTCCTTTATTGTTCCTGGGTAAAAATCTTCCATCTCCCTCCCTAAGAGCATAGTGGATGCACCTGTACCACTGCAGAGGGGAGGCAATGGGGTAGTGGTATTGTCGCTGGACTAGTACAGAGACCCAGGGTAATGCTCTGGGGACCCAGGTTTGAATCCTGCCATGGCAGATGGTGGAATTTGAATTCAATAAAAAATATGAAATTAAAAGTCTAACGATGACCATTGTTGTAAAAACCCATCTAGTTCACTAATGTCCTTTAGGGAAGGAAATCTGTCGTTCTTACCTGGTCTGGCCTACACATGACTCCAGACCCACAGCATTGCTGTGGTTGACTCTTAAATGGCCTCTGAAATGGCCTAGCAAGCCACTCAGCTGTGACAAATCGCTACAAAGTCACAAAAAAGGAATAAACTGGATGGACCACCCGGCATTGACCTAGGCACCGGAGATGACAACACAATCTCAGCCCTGTCAACCTTGCAAAACCCTCCTTACTAACATCAGGGGGCTAGAGAGCAGTTTCACAGACTAGTCAAGCAACAGCCTGACATAGTCACCCTCATGGAATCATACATTAAATGTAATGTCCCAGACACCACCATCACCATCCCTGGGTATGTCCTGCCCCACTGGCAGGACAGGCCCAGCAGAGGTGGCGGCACAGTCAGGAGGGAGTTGCCTTGGGAGTCCTCAACAACGACTCCGTGAAGTCTCAATGCATCAGGTCAAACATGGGTAAAGAAACCTTGTACTGCCCTCCCTCAGCTCCTCCATGTTGAACACCACTTGGAGGCAGCACTGAGGATGGCAAGGATGCAGAATGTACTCTGAGTGGGGGACTTCAATGTCCATCACCAAGAGTAGCTCGGTAGCACCACTACTGACCGAGCTGGCTGAGTCCTAAATGACATAGCTGCTAGACTGGGGCTGCGGCAGGTGATGAGGGAACCAACAAGAGGAAAAAACATACTTGACCTCACCCTCACCAACCTGCCTGCCACAGATGCATCTGTCCATGACAGTATCAGTAGGAGTGACCACCGCACAATCCTTGTGGAGACGAAGTCCCGCCTTCACATTGAGGATACCCTCCATCGTGTTGTGTGGCACTACCACTGTGCTAAATGGGATAGATTTCAAACAGATCTCACAACTCAAGACTGGGCATCCATGAGGCACTGTGGGCCATCAGCAGCAGCAGAATTGTACTTGAACACAATCTCTAACCTCATGGCGCAGCATATCCCCCACTCTATCATTACCATCAGGACAGGGGATCAACCCTGGTTCAATGAAGAGTGCAGGAGGACATGCCAGGAGCAGCGCCAGGCATACCTTAAAATGAGGTGTCAACCTGGTGAAGCTATAACACAGGACTACTTGCATGCCAAACAGCATAAGCAGCATGTGATAGACAGGGCTAAGCGATCCCACAGCCAATGGATCAGATCTAAACTCTGCAGTCCTACCACATCCAGTCGTGAATGGTGGTGGACAATTAAACAAGTCACTGGAGGAAGAACCTTCACAAATATCCCCATCCTCAATGATGGAGGAGCCCAGCACATCCATGCAAAAGATAAGGCTGAAGCATTTGCTACAATCTTCAGCCAGAAGTGCTCAGTGGATGATCCATCTCGGCCTCGTCCGGACGTCCCCAGCATCACAGATGCCAGTCTTCAGCCAATTCGATTCACTCCACATGATATCAAGAAATGGCTGAAGGCACTGGATACTGCAAAGGCTATGGACCCTGACAATATTCCGGCAATAGCACTGAAGGCTTGTGCTCCAGGACTTTCCCCTAGCCAAGCTATTCCAGTACAGCTACAACACTGGCATCTACCCGGCTATGTGGAAAATTGCCAGGGTACGTCCTGTACACAAAAAGCAGGACAAATCCAACCAAGCCAATTACCGCCCCATCAGTCTACTCTCCATCATCAGTAAAGTAATGGAAGGGGTCATCAACAGAGCTATGAAGTGGCACTTGCTTAGCAATAACCTGCTCAATGATGCCCAGTTTGGGTTCCGCCAGGGCCACTCAGCTCCTGACCTCATTACAGTCTTAGTTCAAACATGGATAAAAGAGCTTAACTCCCGAGGTGAGGTGAGAGCGACTGCCTTTGACATCAAGGGCACATTTGACAGAGCGTGGCATCAAGGAGCCCTAGCAAAACTGGAGTCAATGGGAATCGGGGGGAAACTCTCCACTGATTGGATTCATACCTAACACAAAGGGAGATAGTTGTGGTTGTTGAAGGTCAATCATCACAGCTCCAGGGCATCACCGCAGGAGTTCCTCAGGGTAGTGTTCTCAGCCCAAACATCTACAGCTGCTTCATCAATGAACTTCCTTCCACCATAAGGTCAGAAGTGGGGATGTTCGCTGATGATTGCACAATGTTCAGCACCATTCGTGATTCCTCAGATACTGAAGCAGTCCATGTCCAAATACAGCAAGACCTGGGCAATATCCAGGCTTGGGCTGACAAGTAGCAAGTGACATTTGCACTACACCAGTGTCAGGCAATGATCATGTCCAACTAGAGAGAATCCAACCATCGCCCCTTGATGTTCAATGGCATTACCATCACTGAATCCCCTATCATGAACATTCTGGGGGTTACCATTGACCAGAAGCTAATTGGGCTAGCCATGTTAATACTGTGGCTATAACAGCAGGTCAGAGGTTAGGAATCGTGTGACGAATAACCCACCTCCTGATTCCCCAAACCCTGTCCACCATCTACAAGGCATAAGTCAGGAGTGTGATGGAATACTCCCCACTTGCCTGGATGAGTGCAGCTCCAGCAACACTCAAGAAGCTTGACACTATCTAAGACAAAGCAACCCTCTTGATTGGTACCCCATCCATCCCAATAAACATTTACTCCCCCCACCACTGATGCACAGTGGCAGCAGTGTGTACCATCTACAAGATGCACTGCAGAAATTCACCAATGCTCCTTTGACAACACCTTTCAAACCCATGACCACTACCATCTAGAAGGACAAGGGCAGCAGATAGATGGGAACACCACCACCTGGAAGTTCCCCTCAAAGTCACTCACCACCCTAACATGGAAATATATCGCCGTTACTTCACTGTCGCTGAGTCAAAATCCTGGAACTCCCTTCCTAACAGCACTGTGAATGTACCTACACCACATGGACTGCAGCGGTTCATGAAGGCAGCTCACCCACCACCTTCTCAAGGGCAACTATAGGTGGACAATAAATGCTGGCCTTGCCAACAGCGTCCACATTCCAAGGTGAATTAAAAAAATGCCACATAAGGAAATATTACATCAGGTGACCAAAGTCCCCTGTCCTTCTTCAAATTAGTGTCCATGGAATCTGTTCACTCTACCTTAGGGGGCAAACATGACTGTGAAGGCAGTACCTCTGACAGTACAATATTTCCTCAGTACTGCATTGTATTGTCACCCTAAATTTTGTACTCAAGTATCTTGGAATGAGGCATGAACACACAACTTTCTGATTCAAAGGCGAGAGTGCTAAATCGGAGCCACATATATATATGTATGCAATCTGAAAGCTACTTTGAGAATGAAAATGATACTGATGATGACACACACTCCTAATCTCTGTGCTGTAGGGGGGAAAGAGGTGGTGCAGTGGGTCTGGACAGTGTACTTTCCAATCTAGGAAATAAATCTGAAATCTGTTTCCTCTGTGCTATCTACAATCAGGGAGTCTTAGGCAGTTCCTAGTGTAAACAGGATCATTGCATCAAACTGGCACAGGCATGATGGATCGAATGGCCTCATTAGGTGTTTGATTTTATGATGCTAATTTGGCAGAAACTGGCAATTTCATTCAGCTGAGTAAATTTTCAATTTTAGTGCCTGCAGTCTAGGGCTTCAGTCTCTAAGGGTGAAGCTTTGCTCTTGGAACACTTAAGGCAGAGGGTAGCACCATACAGGCTGTGGAATGTTTCGTGTGAGAGCTATTCTGAGGCTGGATGTAAGGTTAAATGTTGGAGCAAAGTAGAAACAGTTTCATTCTATTTTTAACCTTTTTACCTTGCATTGCTTGGTGTCGTCAAAAATAGAGAAAGTAGGCAAAGATGGAGGAGAACAAAAACAGAATTACCTGGAAAAACTCAGCAGGTCTGGCAGCATCGGCGGAGAAGAAATCAGTTAACGTTTCGAGCCTTCATGGCCCTTCGGCAGAACTGAAGCATAGTTAGGAGAAAGGAGAAATATAAACTGGTCTAAGGTGGGGGGGCGGGGGGAGAGAGAAGTTGAGGGTGTGGTGATTGTGGAGATAAGCAAGCAGTGATAGGAGCAGATAATCAAAAGATGTCACAGACAAAAGGATCAAAGAGGTGTTGAAGGTGGTGATATTGTCTAAGAAAAGTGCTAATTAAGAATGGAAGACAGGACACTCAAGGTACAGCTCTAGTGGGGGTGGGGTGGACAGACTAACAAAGTTTTAGTTTTAGATTTAAAAATAATGGAAATAGGTGGGGAAAGAAGAATCTATATAAATTATTGAAAAAAAAGGTGGGGGGGGGGGTGGGGGGAGAAACGGGGTGGGGATGGGGGGAGGGGGAGTTTAAGATCTAAAGTTGTTGAATTCAATATTCAGCCCGGAAGGCTGTAAAGTGCCTAGTCGGAAGATGAGGTGCTGTTCCTCCAGTTTGCATTGGGCTTCACTGGAACAATGCAGCAAGCCAAGGACAGACATGTGGGCAAGAGAACAGGGTGGAGTGTTAAAATGGCAAGCGACAGGGAGGTTTGGGTCTTTCTTGCGGACAGACCGCAGGTGTTCCGCAAAACGGTCGCCCAGTTTGCGTTTGGTCTCTCCAATGTAGAGGAGACCGCATTGGGAGCAACGAATGCAGTAGACTAAGTTAGGGGAAATGCAAGTGAAATGCTGCTTCACTTGAAAGGAGTGTTTGGGCCCTTGGACGGTGAGGAGAGAGGAAGTGAAGGGGCAGGTGTTGCATCTTCTGCGTGGGCATGGGGAGGTGCCATAAGTGGGGGTTGAGGAGTAGGGGGTGATGGAGGAGTGGACCAGGGTGTCCCGGAGGGAACGATCCCTACAGAATGCCGTCATTTACCTGCATCTACACCTGCGGTCTGTCCGCAAGAAAGACCCAAACCTCCCTGTCGCTTGCCATTTTAACACTCCACCCTGTTCTCTTGCCCACATGTCTGTCCTTGGCTTGCTGCATTGTTCCAGTGAAGCCCAACGCAAACTGGAGGAACAGCACCTCATCTTCCGACTAGGCACTTTACAGCCTTCCGGGCTGAATATTGAATTCAACAACTTTAGATCTTAAACTCCCCCTCCCCCCATCCCCACCCCGTTTCTCTCCCTCCCCCACCAACCCCTTTTTTTTCAATAATTTATATAGATTCTTCTTTCCCCACCTATTTCCATTATTTTTAAATCTAAAACTAAAACCTTGTTAGTCTGTCCACCCCACCCCCACTAGAGCTGTACCTTGAGTGTCCTGTCTTCCATTCTTAATTAGCACTTTTCTTAGACAAATATCACCACCTTCAACACCTCTTTGATCCTTTTGTTTGTGACATCTTTTGATTATCTGCTCCTATCACGGCTTGCTTATCTCCACAATCACCACACCCTCAACTTCTCTCTTTCCCCCCCCGCCTCCCCCCCACCTTAAACCAGTTTATATTTCTCCTTTCTCCTAACTATGCTTCAGTTCTGCCGAAGGGCCAGGAAGGCTCGAAACGTTAACTGATTTCTTCTCCGCCAATGCTGCCAGACCTGCTGAGTTTTTCCAGGTAATTCTGTTTTTGTTTTGGATTTCCAGCATCCGTAGTAGCTTTTAGCTTTTTGTTTTTATAAAGATGGAGGAGAGGTTATTAATTTTTAAGACTTAAAATAATGAGATCGAACAAGTGTCAACTGATAGGAGTGACAATCGCTCATTTCCTCAGATTTCGGATTGGCTGCCGTACTTCAGCAGAGAGCGGTGCAATCCTCATTAACAGGCTACCTGAGATTTCCGCTAGTTACAGTCGCCAGATGAGTGATGCCTGCAGGAAACTCCTGGTTCCGGTGTTTAAATAGGCATACCAGCTATTCCATTCTGATCACAATCATCACATCTTGAGCAGCCATAAGCTTTGGGGAATGAGGTTTAGATTCAAATTTATAGTATTCTTCGTCAGTGTTCTACAACACCTGATCCACATGTGTTAGCTGTGGCTCAGTGGGCAGCATTCTCACCTGAGTCAGCAGGTTCCCACTCCATAGATTTGAGCACAAAATCCAGGCTGAAACTCTAGGCCCGAACTGAGGGAGAGCTGCAGTGCCTGAGGTGCTATCTTTCAGATCAGCTACTCCCTTTTCCCTTTCTGTCTTTTCTATGTTACATCCTGCAATGTTTAATCTCTAGTGCTGATTTTTCTGTAGCCATGTCAGGGGCCCTCTCGTAAACGATCCTATGGCATTATTTTGAAAACAGGAGTTCTCCCTGGTGTCTTGACCGATATTCATCCCTCAACAACATCATTAAAACATCTACCTGCTCATTATTCCATTGCTCTTCGTGGAACGATCTCACAAGTGACTGCACTTCAAAAGTAATTAATTGGCTATAAAGCACTTTGGAATGTCGTGAAGTGGTGAAAGGTGCTATATAAATACAAGTCTTTCATTTTAATTGGGAATCTGGATGTGGTTATATGTATTTCTGGTTAGTAAATTGAAAATGAGTAGTGGTCATTGGACATATGAATTTATATTCTTGTGAGTACATGTTTGTGGGCGTATGTTGGCAAAATAATAAAAAAAGGTGTTACTGATCGTTGTGGATGCTTTACTTCCTTGTGTACTGATGCTTGTTAAGTATATGCATATGAACTGTATTTCCCTGTATTGTCTGTAAGATGTTTTTGACTAAAATTAGTGCATGTGCTAAAGCAGTGTCGACATCATTCTACCTGTGGCTAGTCAACAATTTCTGTTGGTCAACACTATCTTAATGTCGGACTGCTGTTCTCGTTGCATTCTGAGATCCACACTCAGTGCCATGCGCCGCCATATGAACACACTCGACCTCTCCCTCCAGCAGCACCGCCGCACCATTTTTCAAAGCTGCGCGTGCCCCCAGTTTCATTTTATTCTTCGTCTCATCCGACGCCTCAACAAGAAACTTTGTCTCTTTCTTTCAGGTGCAAAGGAACACAAGCTCCAACAACTCATCGACACCAACACCCATCCAGGGCCCTCCACCCCTGCCTGTCCCTCTGTCCCCATCCCGTCTTCCAATCCCAGCCCCGGCCATGTATTCACCATACCCCCTGACCTTCCCCTCTCTGATGCTGAACGTTCAGTGCTCAGCAAAGGACTTAGTTTCATACCCTTACGCCCTCATCTCAATGAATTTTGGGCTCGGCATGATGCTGAACTCTTCTTCCGCCGCCTTCGTCTCCGTGCTCACTTCTTTGGGCAGGAGTCCTCTCCCCGTTCAATGGATCCTTTTACCCACCTCCAATATTCTCCCTCCACCTGGACCCCTCCCTATGGATTCTTACTTTCTCTTGATCTTTTCATTGAGAACTGTCGGCGTGACATTAGTTCTCTCAATTACTCTGCTCCTCTCACCCACTCTAACCTGTCTCTCTCTGAACTTGCTGCACTCCGTTTACTCAGGTCCAACCCTGATATTGTCATCAAACCCGCTGACAAGGGTGGTGCTGTTGTTGTCTGGCACACTGACCTCTACCTCACAGAGGCTGAGCGTCAACTCGCAGACACTTCCTCTTACCTCCCCCTGGACCATGACCCCACCACTGAACATCAAGCCATTGTTTCCAGAACTGTTACTGACCTCATCTCCTCTGGAGATCTTCCTTCCACAGCTTCCAACCTGAAAGTCTCCCAACATTGGACGGCCCGTTTCTACCTCCTACCCAAAATCCACAAATAGGACTGCCCCACAGAACTCATTTCTTGCTATCTTGACTCCATTTTCTCTCCCCTTGTCCAGTCCCTTCCCACCTACATCCATGATTCCTCTGACATCCTACATCATATCAACAATTTCCAGTTCCCTGGCCCCAACCGCCTCCTCTTCACCATGGACGTCCAATCCCTCTACACCTCCATCCCCCACTGGGATGGTCTGATGGCTCTCCGCTTCTTCCTCGAACAGAGGCCCGAACAATCCCCATCCACCACTACTCTCCTCCGCTGGCTGGACTTGTTCTCACACTGAACAATTTTTCCTTAAACTCCTCTCACTTCCTCCAAATAAAAGGTGTGGCTATGGGTACCCGCATGGGCCCCAGCTATGACTGTCTCTTTATGGGGTATGTGGAACATTCCTTGTTCCATTCCTACTCCGGCCCCCTCCCACAACTCTTTCTCCGGTACATCGATGATTACTTTGGTGCTGCTTCATGCTCTCGTCTGGACCTGGAAAAATTTTATTAATTTTGCTTCCAATTTCCAGCCCTCCATCATTTTCACATGGTCCATCTCTGACACTTCCCTTCCCTTCCTTGACCTCTCTGTTTCAATTTCTGGTGATAGACTGTCTACCAATATCCATTACAAGCCTACCGACTCCCACAGCTACCTCGACTACAGCTCCTCACACCCTGCTTTCTGTAAGAACTCCATCCCATTCTCTCAGTTCCTTCACCTCCGTCGCATCTGTTCTGATGATGCCACTTTCAAAAACAGTTCCTCTGACATGTCCTCCTTCTTCCTTAACCGAGGTTTTCCACTCACGGTGGTTGACAGGGCCCTCAACCATGTCTGGCCCATCTCCCGCACATCCGCCCTCACACCTTCTTCTCCCTCCCAGAAACATGATAGGGTCCCCCTTGTCCTCACTTATCACCCCACCAGCCTCCGCAGTCAAAGGATCATCCTCCGCCATTTCCGCCAATTCCAGCATGATGCCACCACCAAACACATCTTCCCTTCACCCGTGGCATTCCGTGACACCCTGGTCCACTCCTCCATCACCCCCTACACCTCAACCCCCTCCCACGGCACCTTCCCATGCAACCGCAGAAGGTGCAACACCTGCCCCTTTACTTCCCCTCTCCTCACCGTCCAAGGGCCCAAACACTCCTTTCAAGTGAAGCAGCATTTCACTTGCACTTCCCTCAATTTAGTATACTGCATTTGTTGCTCCCAATGTGGTTTCCTCTACATTGGAGAGACCAAACGCAGACTGGGTGACCGCTTTGCAGAACACCTTCGGTCTGTCTGCAAGCATTACCCAGACCTCCCTGTCACTTGCCATTTCAACACTCCACCCTGCTCTCATACCCACATGTCCATCCTTGGCTTGCTGCATTGTTCCAGTGAAGCTCAACGCAAACTGGAGGAACAGCACCTCAGCTTCCGACTAGGCACTTTACAGCCTTCCGGGCTGAATATTGAGTTCAACAATTTTAGATCTTAAACTCTCTCCTCCATCCCCACCCCCTTTCCGATCCCCCCCTTTTTTTCCCAATAATTTATATCGATTTTTCTTTTCCCACCTATTTCCATTATTTTTAAATGTATTTCCATCCATTGTTTTATCTCTACCTTTTAGCCTTTTTTGATTCCTTCACCCCACCCCACCCCCACTAGGGCTATCTGTACCTTGCTTGTCCTGCTTTCTACCCTTAATTAGCACATTCCTTAGATAATATCACCACCTTCAACACCTCTTTGTCCTTTTGTCTGTGACATCTTTTGGTTATCTCCACCTATCACTGGCCCTCTATCCAGCTCTACTTGCCCCCACCCTTAAACCAGCTTATATTTCACCTCTCTTCTATTTTTACTTAGTTCTGTTGAAGGGTCATTCGGACTCGAAACGTTAACTGTGTTCCTCTCCACAGATGCTGCCAGACCTGCTGAGTTTTTCCAGGTATTTTTGTTTTTGTTTTGGATTTCCAGCATCCGCTTTCATCTTAATGTCAGTGTCAGTTTCAGTGATGGAGGGACATTCTGATTGGAGGCCAGGCGTTCTGCACAGGAAGGTAGAGGGTTTCTTGCTCTCATGCCCACATGTCCTTCCTTGGCCTGCTGCAATGTTCCAGTGAAGCCCAATGCAAATTTGGGGAACAGCACCTCATCTTCTGATTAGGCACTGCCTTCTGGACTTATCATTGAGTTCGACAATTTCAGACCATGAACTCTCTCCTCAATCTTCACCCCTTTTTATTCCATTTTTAAAATGTCTATTTATTTTTATTCATGTATTTATTTAGTTATTTATTTATTCATTCTTTTTATATTTTTTTAATCAATTTTTATCCATTTTGTATCCTTTTTCCCCAACCACCCCACCACCCGCCACAGGGCCATCTGTCACTTGTTTCCATGTTGTACTTTCACAGAGCACTGACCCTTGTTCTGCTATTAATACACTCTACTATCTTACCTTAATGCCACTATTAGCACCTTCTTTAGTCTTTATCACTACCATTAACACTCCTTTTGTCTTGTGTCCATGACATCTTTGTCAATCTCTCCTGAGCTCTCACTTATCTCTGACTTTTATTTTGTTCCACCTGCTCCACCCCCTCTTAAGCAGTATAAAATCCATCACACTTCTAATTCTCTTCAGCTCTGAAGAAGTTACACAGACTCAAAACGTTACCTCTGTTCCTCTCTCCACAGATGCTGCCAGACCTGCTGAGTTTTTCCAGCATTTTCTTTTTATATTATGGAGGATTATCAGCGATGGTGGTAACCCTGGCTTGTTGTCATAAACCCCTCAGGAAATAATAAGAAGCCAGGCTGATGGCGGCCTGGGAGGAGGTTGCTTGTAATCTGCTCAGTGGTGAATGGAGAAAGAGGAAATGGAGGGTATGGCATTGATAAAGCAGAAAGACTCCCAAACAGGTTGCACTTTTTCAGTTACTTCTGCAACACCCATCCAATTTTAATATGAAAATCCACCAATAAAATTAATTCCGCTGGCTATAAATCTAGAAATTTCCCACACTAAAGCCTGAATTTTAGCTTTGGCGAGTGCGTCCGGTCGGCGGGCCTGGGAACAGTTGGGAAATGGAGCGCCGACCGCGATCAGCCCCCGACCGCAGCTTCACGCTGGCTGGCCGTTAATGCTTAGCGCTGCCGGGGTGGGGACAGGAAGTGGGCAGGTGATGACATTAACATGGGTGTGGGTGAGCACTGCAAGAAAGCTCCCTGAAGGCAGACAGCTGCTGCAATGTTCCAGGAGCTGCAGACCTGAAAATCATCAAATAAAGGTTTTAAAAGCTGAAAAAATTGTCCATGCATCACAATCAATCACCTGAATATATAGCTGATAAAAATGCTGTCCCAGGTATTTATTTTTACTTTATTTCATAACGGAAATTTCATCCCGCCCTTGGATGAGATTTGATGAAAAATGCAAAGTCTGCCTGGCCGATTCATCCGTCCGCCAACCGTAAGTTTGGAAGGACTACAAGAAACCGGAGACAACTGCGCCATTAATTGGCTTAATTGCCCTCTTAATTGTCGGCGGGCGTGCTTCTGACATTCTCGCGTGCCCCCCCGAGCAAAATATCGATGTCTTCTCGTGCGATTTTACACCCGATTGGGTCGGGCACGCGGCCACCCGCAGGATGTAAAATTCAGCCCTTAAATGTGAATTATGATAGGATGCCATAGGTTTATATTTGATCCATTTTAAAATTAAATCTTGTTTAAGATTGCTGTCCGGCAGCCCAGAAAATACTGGAAAATAAAGCACGTGGCCAGCTCGATCAGCAATTGGCACTTTCTCATTTGAAATGTTAACTTGTTTTTCTCTTTTAGACAGAATCATTGAATCATATAATAAAGGAGCAAGGCCATTCTGCCCATTGTGGCTCTGCCCAACTCTCTGAAAGAGCTATTCAATTGGTCCCAAACCTCTGCTCTTTCTCCAAAGCCCTGAAATGTTTTCACCTTCAAGTATTTTTTTACTTCTTTCATAGGATGTGGGCATCAGTGACAAGGCCAACATTTATTGCCCATCTCTAATAGCCCTTGAGAAGGTGGTGGTGAACTGCTGCACGCCATGTGGAGTAACTACATCCACAATGTTGTTAGGGCGGAAGATCCAGGATATTTATCCCAGCAACAGTGAAGGAATGGTGGTATAATTCCAAATCAAGGTGATGTGTGGTTTGGAGGGGAACTTGAAGGTGGTAAGGAATGTGATGGAATACTCTCCACTTGCCTGGATGAGTGCAATTCCAACAAACTCAAGAAGCTCGACACCGTCCAGGTGGTGGTGTTCCCATGCAGCTGCTGTAATTGTCCTTCTAGGTGGTAGAGATCACAGGTTTTTAAGGAGCTGTCAAAGGAGTATTGGTGAATTGCTGCAGTGCATCTTGTATATTGTATACACTGTTGCCACTGTGTGTTAGTGGTGGAGGGGGTGAATGTTTAAGTTGATGGACAGGGTGCCGATCAAGCGGGCTGCTTTGTCCTGGATGGTGTCAAGCATCTTGAGTCTTTTTGTAGCTGAATTCATCCAGGCCAGTGGAGAGTATGCCATCACACTCCTGACTTGTGCCTTGTTGATGGTGGGCAGGCTTTGGGGAGTCAAAAGGCAAGTTATTCGTCTCAGAATTCCCAGTTTGTGCTCCTTTGAGAACGCCTTCCAAACCCATGACCTCAACTACCTAAAAGGTCAAGGGCAACAGATACATGGGAACACCACCACCTGGATGGCGTCGAGCTTCTTGATTTTCGTTGGAACTGCTCTTGTAGCCACAGTGTTGATATGGCTAGTCCAGTTCAAATTCTGGTCAATGGTAACCCCCAGAATGCTGATAGTGGGGAATTCATCAGTAGTAAATGCCATTGAATGTTAGGGCATGTTTAGAGATGTTGGAGATGGTCATTGCCTGATACATATGTATTGCAAATATTACTTGCCACTTATCAGCCGAAGCTTGAATGGTGTCCAAGTCTTGGTACATATGGGCACAGACTGATGAGGAGTTGCGAATGGTGCTAATATTGTGCAATCATCAGTGAACATCCCCACTTCTGACTGTATAATAAAGGGAGAATCATTGATGAAGCAGCTGAAGGTGGTTGGACCTAGGTCACTACTCTGAGGAATTCTTGCAGCGATGTCCTGGGACTGAAACAAAAACAGAATTACCTGGAAAAACTCAGCAGGTCTGGCAGCATCGGTGGAGAAGAAATCAGTTAATGTTTCGAGTCTTCATGACCCTTCGGCAGAACCTGCCGAAGGTCATGAAGACTCGAAACGTTAACTGATTTCTTCTCCACCGATGCTGCCAGACCTGCTGAGTTTTTCCAGGTAATTCTGTTTTTGTTTTGGATTTCCAGCATCCGCAGTAGCTTTTAGCTTTTTGTTTTTATTCCTGGGACTGAGATGATTGAGCTCCAGCAACCACAACCATCTTCCTTTGTGCTAGGGATGACTCCAACCAGCAGAGAGTTTTCCTTCTGATTCCCATTGATCAGTTTTGCTAGGGCTCCTTGATGTCACAATTGACCAAATGTTGCTTTGATGTCAAGGGCAGTCACTCTCACCTCTCCCCTTGAGTTCAGCTCTTTTGTCCATGTTTGGACCAAGGCTGTAATGAGGTCTGGAGCTGAGTGGCCTTGGCGGAATCCAAACTGAACGTCACTGAGCAGGTTATTGCTGTGTAAGTGCCACTTGATAGCAGTGTCGATGACACCTTCTACCACTTTACTGATGATCGAGAGGAGGCTGATGGGCTGGTAATTGGATTTCTCCTGCTTTTTCTGGGCAGGACATACCTGGGCAATTTTCCACATTGCCGGGTAGATGCCAATGTCTCAGCTGTAGTGGAACTGCTTTGCTAGGGGTGCGGCTAGCTCTATGAACATACGAACATATGAACATCTGAAATAGGAGCAGAAGTAGGCCATTCGGCCCCTCGAGACTGCTCCGCATTCAATAAGATCATGGCTGATTTGTTTGTATTTTGAATTCTACATTCCCACCTATACCTGATAACCTTTGATTCCATTGCCAAACAAGAATCTATCCACCTCCACCTTAAAAATATTCAATGACCCCACCTCCACCATCTTATGAGGCAGAGACTTCCAAAGTCACACAACCCTCTGAGAGAAAAAATTTCTCCTCATCTCTGTCCTAAAAGGGCAACCCCCTAATTTTAAATCAGTGCCCCCTAGTTCTGGACTCACCCACAAGAGGAAACATCCTTTCCATGTCCACCTTGTCAAGTCCATTCAGGATCTTATACACTTCAATCAAGTTACCCCTCACTCTTCTAAACTCCAGTGGAAACAAGCCCAGTCTGTCTAACCTTTCCTCATAAGCCAACCTGCTCATTCCAGGTATTAATCTAGTAAACCTCCTCTGAACCGCCTCCAACGCATCTACATCCTTCTTTAAATAAGAGGACCAAAACTGCCTACAATATTCAAAATGTGGTCTCACTAATGCCCTGTACTTCATCCTTCACATCCTTATTTTTATATAGCACAGAAACAGGCCCTTTGGCCCATCATGTCCATGCCAGCCATCAAGCATCTATCTATTCTAATCCCATTTTCCAGCACTTGGCCCGTAGCCCTGACTGCTATGGTGTTTCAAATGCTCATCTAAATACTTCTTGTTATGTTAAATTCCTCTCATAATGAAGGACAGCATTCCATTAGACTTCTTAATTACTTGCTTTTTTAACTTTCTTAATTTCTAACTTTTTGTGCCTCATGCACTAGAAGACCTAGATCCCTCTGCAGTTCGGAATTCTGCAGCCATTCTCCATTTAAGTAATACTCTGCTTTTTTTCATTCTTCCTGCCAAAGTGAACAGCTTCACATTTTCCCACATTATACTCCATCTGCCAGATTTTTGCCCACTCACTCAACCTATCTATATCCGTCTGCAAACTCATGTCCTCTTCACAACATACTTTCCTTACCTATCTTTGTGTAATCTGCAAACTAAGCTGCCTTGCCTTCACTCCCCTCATTTAAGTCATTGATTATAAATTGTAAAAGTTGAGGCCCCAGCACAGACTTCTGCAGGACTCCACTCGTCACATCCTGCCAATCAGACAAAGACCCATTTATGCATACTCTCTGTTTTCTGCCAGCCAGCCAATATTCTATCCAGGCTAATATGCTACCCCCTACACTATGCGCTTTTATTTTCCACAATAACCTTTGATATGGCACCTTATCAAATGCCTTTTGGAAATCCAAGTATAGCACATCTACAGGCTCCCTTTTATCCACAGCGCATGTTAATCCTCCAAAGAACTCTAATAAATTGGTTAAACATGATTTCCCCTTCACAAAACCATTCTGAGTTTCTCTAAGTGCCCAGCTATGAGCTCCTTAATGGTCGACTCTAACACCTTCCCCACGACAGATGTTAAGCTAACTGGCCTATAGTTTTCTGTTTTCTGCCTCCCTCCCTTCTTGAATAGAGGGGTTATATTTGCTACTTTCCAGTCTGATGGAACCTTTCCAGAATCTAGCGAATTTTGGAAAATTAACACCAACACATCTACTACCTCATTAGCCGCCTCTTTTAAGACCTTAGGATGAAATGCATTAGGACCCAAACATTTGTCAGCCCACAGCTCCATCAGTTTGCTCAGTACCGCTTTCTTAGTGCTTGTAATTTCACCAAGTTCCCCTCTCCCTTCCGCCACTTGATTTACAGTTATTACTGAAATGGCTTTTGTATCCTCTATACTGAAGACAGAAGCAAAATATTTGTTCATTTCGTCCGCCATTTCCTTATTATTTGCTATTAACTCTCCATTCTCACCCTCTAGAGGACCAACATTGATTTTACTTATTCTTTTCCTTTTTAAATATCTGTAGAAACTCTTGCTATATCTTTTTTACATTTCTAGCTCACTTCCTCTCACCCTCCACTTGCTTTTTCCTGATTAACCTTTTAGTCATTCTCTGCCGTTCTTTATATTCTGACCAATCATCTGACCTGTCACTCAGCATTGCTTTTTCCTTAAGTTTGATGCTTTCCTTAACTTCTTTAGTTAACCACAGATGGTGGGTCCTCCCTTTAGAATTTTTATTTATAGTAGGAATATACTTATTCTGAAATATCTCTTTAAATGTCTGCCACTGCTTCTCTATTGATCTATCCTCTAGTCCAATATCCCAGTTCACTTCAGCTAGCTCATCTTTCATGCCCGCATAGTTGCCCTTATTTAAGTTTAAAATACTAGTCTTAGGCCCACTCTTCTCCCTTTCAAACTGGATGAAAAATTCAATCATATTGTGGTTGCTGCTATCTAGAGGTGCCTTTACCCTGAGGTCATTAATTAATCCTGTCACCTTACACATTACAAAGTCTAATATAACCTGCTGTCTGGTTGGTTCCAGAACATGCTGCTCCAAGAAACTATCTTGAAAGCATTCCATGAACTCCTCATCCAGGCTACTATTGCCAATCTGATTTTTCCAGTTTATATGTAGATTAAAATCGCCCTTTATCACAAGGGTTCAATATTTCTACTTGTATACTTTGTCCTACATTGTGGTTACTGTTAAGGGGCCTGTGGACCACTATTTCCCCTACTATTCCTCATCTCTACCCAAACCGAATCTACATCATGATCTCCTGAATCAAGGTCATCTCTAACTAATTCTGGAGCATGAGTCTTCAGTACTATTGCCAGGATGTTGTCAGGACCCATAGCCTTTACAATACCCAGTGCCTTCAGCCATTTCTTGATATCATCCACTTGGCACTTCTGGCTGAATATTGTCGCAAATCCTTCAGCCTTTTCTTTTGCACTGATGTGCTGGGCTCCTCCAACATTGAGGATGGGATATTTGTGGAGCCTTCTCCTCCAGTGAGTTGTTTAATTGTCCACCACCATTCACAACTGGATGTGGCAGGACTGCAGAGGTTAGATCTGATCCATTAGTTGTGGGATCGCTTAGCTCTGTCCATCGCTTGATGCTCCTGCTGTCTGGCATGCAGGTAGTCCTGTGTTGTAGCTTCACCAGGTTGACACCTCATTTTTAGGTATGCCTGGTGCTGTCCCTGGCATGCCCTCCTACACTCTTCATTGAACCAGGGTTCATCCTCTGGCTTGATAGTAATGGTAGAGCGGGGGATATGCCGGCTCAAGAGGTTACAGATTGTATTCTGCTGCTCCTGGTACCCCATGGTACCTCAAGGAGTCCCAGTTTTGAGCTGCTAGATCTGTTCTGAATCTACCCCATTTAGCACAGTGGCAGTGCCAATCACATGATGGCAGGAATGCTCAGTGTAAAGACGTGACTTTGCCTTCACAAGGACTGTGCAGTGGTCACTCGTACCTATACTGTCTTGGACAGATGCATCTTCAACAGTTAAGATTGGTGAGGACAAGATCTAGTAGGTTTTTCCCTCTTGTTGGTTCTTTCATCACCTGCCACAGACCCAGTCTGGCAGACATGTTCTTCAGAACTCAGCCAGCTTAGTCAGTAGTGGTGCCACACTTGGCGATGGATATTGAAGTCCCCCACCCAGAATGCATTCCGTGCCCTTGCCACACTTAGTACTTCTTCCAAGTGGCGTTCAACATGAAGGAGTACTGATTCATCAGCTGAGGGCAGGTGGTAGGTGGTAATCAAGAGGAGGCTTTCTTGCCCATATTTGACCTGATGCCATGAGACCTCATGAGGTCCAGAGTCAATGTTGAGGACTCCCAGGACAACTCCCTCTCGACTGTATACCACTGTACCACTACCTCTGCTGTGTCTGTCCTGCTGGTGACACAGGGAGATTGATGGCGGTGTCTGGGACATTGGCTGTAAGGTATGATTTTGTGAGTATGACTACATCCGGCTGTTGCTTGACAAGTCTGTGAGATAGCTCTCCCAACTTTGGCACAAGCCCACAGATGTATGTAAGGAGGACTTTGCAGGGTCGATGGGGTGAGGTGTGCCGTTGTCATTTCCAGTGCCTCAGTCGATGCCAGAAGATCCATCTGGTTTTATTCCTTTTTGACTTTCCTGTAACAGTTCAGTACAGCTGAGTAGCTTGCTGGGACATTTCAGAGGGCAGTCCACCCACATTGCTGTGGGTCTGCAGTCACATGTAGGCCAGACCAAGTAAGGGCAGATTTCCTTCCCTAAGGGGCATTAGTGAACAAGATGGGTTTTTACAACAATGATAGTTTTATGGCACTATTACTGAGACTAGCTTTCAATTTATCCCATTCACTTTTCAAAGATATTATTGAATCCGCTTCCACTACTCTTTCAAGCAGTACCCCATTCCTGGTCATAACAACTTGCTGCGTCAAAAATATTCTCATCTCTCAACTGATTCTTTTGCCAGTTATCTTAAATCTGTGTCTTCTGCTTACTAACTGCCCTGCCACTGGAATCAATCTCTTTTTTTGTCAAAACCTTTCACAATTTTGAACACCTCTATCAAGTCTCCTCTTAACTTTCTCTGTTCTAAAGGGATGTTATGATGTGGCAGGTGATGTGTGCCAGGCAGATCAAATCCACAAGGGAAACTTGGTTCTGCTTCACAACGGTTTTGCAATTTGTATTTATTATGAGAAGATGTGTGCACTGAATTCAGAAGTAATGAGTCCACCAAAATCTTTAGAGATTTAAAAAATTAAATTAAAATATTTATTAACAAAATAAAAGATTTCAAGCATGTACATAAGACTACAATTATTTAATACTATGACAACTCCTAAAACTCTTAATTAACCTGACTCCCAGTTACACACCCCCTTTAAGGCAACTGTCTAAAATAGATATTAGAATTAAAACAAAACCAGCAAGTTAATACAGTACCCACCTGACAGTAGAATACCAAATAGCTTTCTTCAACCTCAGTTACTGGACACAGCCGACTTATGCATAAATGGCTGGAGGCTTCTTCAAGGCTGTTTCACACAATCCTGTTAGATCTTACATGCCCTCTGCTCAAATAGCCTTTCATTTTCCTTTATATATATTTCTCTCTCTTTAATATGTAAATTCCATTGTTCCATGTGTCTTTGGAATGGTATCTTTCCCACAATATAAAACTTTCATGTTGCCAATTTTGTCAGTAACCTTTGGGAAAAATAAACACACTCCTTAGCCTTGCTTATCTGGCTAGTTGTAAACAGACTAACATCCCTTTGAAATCCAAACAATCCCTCATCTAAAAATGCAAATTCCCTTCACACCTTACATGATAAGCCCGCATCCATAATTACTCATTAGCATTCCAAAAACATTTCTACACCTAGCTTCTTCTGATAATTCCAAGCTTGCAGTCTACCTGATTCCAAATGTAATTAAATCACACAGGCAGAACTAACTATACTCACCCCCGTAAACCTGCTTTACAATAACCCAGAAAAATATTATGAAAATTATTATACTTTTGGAACAGGGGAGAACAATCCAGTTTCTCCAGATGCTACCTCAGTGAATGTGCTTTTCCAGTGCTTCAAGAAAAGATAAGAAATAGGAGCAGGAGTAGACCATACAGCCTGTCGAGCCTGCTCCACCCTTCAGTACGATCATGGCTGATCTTTGGCTTCAACTCCAATTTCTCGCCCGCTCCCCATATCCTTTAATTCCCCAAGAGACTAAAAATCCGTCTATCCCAGACTTAAGTATATTCAATGATGAGGCATCCACAAACCTCTGGGGCAGAGAATCATTCCCATTTGCCAAATTCACTGTTTTTTTTTAAACCAAGGACTACTGAAAGAAGTAAACCTGGCTAAGCCTATCTGTACAGGTTTAACAATCAAATGTTATCCATTCAGGCCCATTCCAGAGCCTTTCCTGACAATAAGCTGCTGCCAAAATAACTGTTTAGGTGATTGAGAATGGCTGGAATAGTTAGGCTAATTTTACTTTATTGCCGGTTTATATTATTTATTATTGGCATCCATCCGTCTTGGGAGATGATGGGACTGCACTTCTGTATTGAAAATCTTCTGTTGTGGCTGTAGAGGCTGATTTGTGGGTGGCAGACCCTTCCAGAAAAATAGTGTTGAGGTCAACTGATGTTTTTTATTTCCTTCCAGTGATCTCTCTTTTCCACCATTTGGTCATTTCTTTTGCTCTCTGCTTTTTTCCACATCCTTCCTGCTGCCCATCTCCAGGCACTCTGGTCAGCAGACAAGGCTTCCCGTGCGTCGACTCCAATCCTGGTCAACCTGGAATCTCGCTTGCAGACATCCTTGCATCGCAGGCGTGGGTGACCTGTTGGGTCTTGTGTCAACAGCAAGCCCATCATAGAGCATGTCTTTGGGGATGTGGCCACCATCCATTCAGCTCACATGACCCACAGCTATCGGAGTCGCCGCTGGCGCAAGAGGGCAAACATGCTGGGGATCCCTGCACGCTGGTGCCCTTCCACATTCGGCACTCTGCCTTGCCAGGAGATGCCCAACATTCATTTGAGGCAGGGCAGGCTGAAGTTATTGCCGGTATAACGTTATATATGACACAAGAGCAGAGTATCATCTTGTACAGTGGAGTACATTTTACAAAGGTTAAAATTCTGTCAAGATGTCTGGTACTTTTGGACTTAGCACCATCTGTCTGTCATAATCAGGACAAACTGAGTTGTATCATGGGTGCTGCACTTTTCACTGGGTCTGGGAGCAGATTCTTCGCCTGTGGCCCTGCATTAAAAGCCTCGGCAACAGTGAAACCGGTGATTTCAGAGCGGATCTGAAGGAGGAACAATTTGCCCCAACGCCCATCCTTATCACAATACCTCGGAGTGTCTAATTTCTCCCAGCTATTTCTAAAGGGGATTTAGCTGAGTCGTGGCGGCGTGAGACTTGTCCCCTCGCTCAGCAGTCCCAATAACATAACAAAATGCCATGGATAGCACATAGACAGAGGAGGAGTCAGAAAAGCCTCAGCTTTGGAGGCTGAATACACCGTGACGCTGCAGATGCGGATCACAACCCCATCAACCAACCGTTAGAGTTTCATTAATATTTCTCGTTTTACATACATATCGCACATCTTCAGCACCTCTTTCCTCCTATCTCTCAGCATTCCGATATAAAAATAAAAACATGCTTTCAATGTCAAGCATCCTCTGTGCGTTTTAACTAAACCAACTGAAAAAAAATGCATGTAGTCCCTGGAAATGTAAGATTTCATGGCAGACTCACTGTGTGCACAACGCCAGTGCTGTGTACATGACACGGCTTGAACATTTTGAACATTTTAAATGTGTTACTGACCTTATACCTTTCTCAGCTCCCCAACCTTTACTGAAGCGGCTCTGAAGAGAACTATCCTTAAGCCACTCCTCCCTCTGCTGCTTTGCCTCTCTCCCGTTCTCTCGGCAGCATTAAACATAAATTAAACACCTCGGAGGGGACAAGGGGGTGGTGCTGGCCCTCTCACTTACCAACCCCACCCCAGCGGGCAAGTGTAACACTGGCTAGTTACCGAGTCACTTGGGCAAAAAACTTCCAGACCCCCCACCCCACCTCCAAACCACCTCACCCAAGGTGGAGATCGATTCCCCCAGCTTGGACTGGACAAGCACAGGCACTTTGGGCCCAATGCGATCCTTCTGTGCTGGGTTATTCTATGATTAATGCGCAATGGAGATGCCTAACCCGTCTTCCAGCAGGTCAGAGTATCAGCTCCATGTAGTATTAGCCCTCTCCCTGGACAATTTGGGTCCTGCTCCAGAACCTGTGCACAAAAATCAAGGCTGACATTCCAGTGCAATACTGAGGGACTGCTGCAGTTAAGAGGTGCTGCCTTTCAGATGAAGCATTAAAACCAAAGCCCTGTCTACACGTTCAGGTGGACATAAAAAATCCCTTGGCAGTTTCGGAGGAAATCAGGGGAGCTATCCCTAGCGTCCTGGCCTATGTTTATCCCTCAAACAACATCAGAAGAAAACAGATTATCTGACCACGTGGTGTAGGTACACCCACTGTGATGTTAGGAAGGGAGTTCCAGGGTTTTGACCCAGTGACAGTGAAGGAACGGTGATATATTTCCAAGTCAGGATGGTGAGTGGCTTGGAGGGGAACTTTCAGGTGGTGATGTTCCCATGCATCTGCTGTCCTTGTCCTTCTAGATGGTAGAGGTCACAGGTTTGGAAGGTGCTGTCGAAGGAGCCTTGATGAGTTCCTGCAGTGCATCTTGTAGATGGTACACACTGCTGCCACTGTGCGTCAGTGGTGGAGGGAGTGAATGTTTATTGTGGTGGATGGGATGCCAATCAAGAGGTTTGCTTTGTCTTGGATGATGTCAAGCTTCTTGAGTGCTGCTGGAGCTGCATTCACCCAGGCTAGTGGAGAGTGTTCCATCACAGTCCTGACTTGTGCCTTGTAGATTGTGGATAGGCTTTGGGGAGTCAAGAGGTGAGTTACTCACTGCAGGATTTCTAGCCTTTGACCCACTCTTGTAGCCACAGTGTTTATGTGGCTGGTCCAATTCAGTTTCTGGTCAATGGTAACCCCTAGGATGTTGATAGTGGAGGATTGAGCAATGGTAATGCCATTGAATGTCTAGGGCAGATGCTAAGATTCTCTCTTGTTGGAGATGGTCATTGCCTGGCACTTGCGTGGCACGGATGTGGCTTGACACTCATCAGCCGAAGCCTGAATATTGTCCAGGTCTTGCTGCACATTGGCACGGACTGCTTCAGTATCTGAAGAGTCACGAATGGTGCTGAACATTGTGCAATCATCAGCGAAGGTCCTCACTTCTGACATTATGATGGAGGAAGGTCATTGATGAAACAACTGAAGATGGTTGGGCCTAGGACACTACCCTGCAGTGACGTTCTGGGACTGAGATGATTGACCTCCAACAAGCACAACCATCTTCCTTTGTGCAAGGTATGACCATTCAGTGGAGAGTTTTCCCCCTGATTCCCATTGACTCCAGTTTTCCTAGGGCTCCTTGATGCCACACTCGGTCACTCTCTCCTCACCTCTTGAAGATATTCTTTCTAATAAGAGCAGTGATCCTTCAATTGTCCTCCTCTTACTCACTCAAGTGGCTATTCTTCATAAATGAATCAAGACAGCAAGTATTCGCTGACAATGAGTAGGATAGGATCATATAACCTCAAAGCACAGGAGTCCATTCAGTCCATCGTGGCTGTGACAGCTTTCTGAAAGAACTATCCAATTAGCCCTATTCCCTTGCTCTTTCCCCATGACCTTGCAAATGTTTTCTTTTCAAGTGTACATCCAATTCCATTTTGAAAGTTACTATTGAATCTGCTTCCACCACCCTTTCAGGCAATGCATTCCCAATCATGATAACTCGCTGGCTGGGATTTTCCAGCCCCGTCATGGCGGGACAGGGGGGTTCAGCGGTCCAGCCAAAAGTCCATTGACTTTCAGCGGGACCCAATGATCGCGGTGGTGGGCGGGGAACAGAAACTGCATAAAAAGATGTTTCCATCTCCCTGAGATACATACAGACAAGATGCTGTGTTCAACCCATTCCCACCAAGAACATACCAAAGCAAAATACTGCAGACACTGGGAATCTGAAATAAAAGCAGAAAACGCTGTGATTACTCTGGAGGTCATTGATTTGATACATTAATTTTGTTTCTCTCTCTACAGAAATTGCCTGGATTGCCAAGTACTTTCAGCATATGCCTCCAAGAATGTCATTACACAATTGGCAATGGAGATAAAAAAAAACATAGCTACTGCCTTATCTCCAATGCAGTTTCTTCCATTGATTTCCTAGATGACCTCATGGTATGCAAAAAAAAAAATCCTCCTTCTGTTAAAGACTTCAAAAAGCTTGAATGATGCTTTATGTATTTTTTGATAAAGATACTAATTTCTGTCATCTGAGCAGCAGCCTAGCCTTTGGTTGGTAGTTAGTATCCTCCAGAACTAGGACCATTTGTTGGCTTACCTCTGAGGAACATGATTTATAGGATAACTAGAAGTGGAGTCATCCATACCACTTTGCTACACTGCTCAAATTTTCCTTCATGAGATAATTTTCACAGCTGGCATTATTTTGTAGAGGCTGCAAGCAACTGAGGCATAAAGATCAGAAGATCTCTGATTTGATTTCCGGTCCGTGTTGAAATGTCATATCTCATGCATAATGGCAGGAGTGATCCTAAAATTGGCCTCAGCACTTTGGACATAGAGTCAGTCCAGATTATCACTCCTAGTTACAATTTGCATGTTGGTTTCCTCTCCGAATTCCTATCTGTACACTGGTTAGTATGCACGAGCAGATGTTGGCTAAGTTCAGCTGTGATGATGCCCACAGTGGAACAGCCTGCTAACACTCACTATTGAAGCTTACATAAAAATGGCCAGTTGGATATGACACCAAAAAAATTGGGTGTGAGGCGTGGGTGGCCAGAAAGGTTTCCAAATGAACAGCCTTGTCTTCACTTTACACTGGAACATAGAAGATTTATGGCACAGAAAGAGGCCATTTGGCTCATTGTGTTTATGCTGGCTGAAAAATAGATATCCAACCTAATCCCACTTTCCAGTTCTTGGACTGTAGCACCTGTAGTTTACAGCACCTCAAATGCATATCCAAGTGTTTTTGAAAGGTGATGAGACTTTCTGCCTCTACCACACTTTCGTAAAATGAGTTCCAGAGCCCTAACACCTTACAGATGAAAAAATTACTCCTCAACTCCCCTCTAATCCTCTACCAATTACTTTGAATCTATGCCTCCTGGTTATTGATCTTTCTGCTAAGAAAAATATTCTTCCTATCCACTCTATCTAGGCCCTTCATAATTTTATACACCACAATTAAATCTCCCTTCAGCCTCCAAAGAAAACAACCCCAGCTCATTCAATCCACTCCTGGCAATATCCTCATAAACCTCCTCTGTACCTTCTCTAGTGAAATTACTTAAATCTTTAGTATTTCTCAAATGGGTCAACCTGCCTGTTACAAAATCCTGTTGGCAAACAGGACCACCCACCCCTTCTGGAATGTTATGGGAGGGGAGAGTGTGGGATGATTTCTCCCTTTGTTCCCATCTCTCGACTGACCACAACAAGATATATTTTAGGGAAGTGTTTTAACCCTTTGAGTGCTGTGACATTTAAGAGCGGACACAAAACAGGCTTCCTGGTAAGTTTAAATCAAAAGAAAGGATAAACATTTATTTCTCACGATAGCCAAAAATATATGCAACAAACACATCATTTACACACACACACATACACACAAAAGAAAAGGTGATTTCCAAAGATGTAACATGCACTCAGATTACTTAAAGTTTTGAAAGTCAACATTACTCTGTTTCTCCAAGAAGGTCATCAAAAGTGTTGCAGGACTGGAAATTCTCTTTCAGTTCAATGAAGGAAAAAAACAGGAAGTCTGAGGTTTCTGGTGATGAATTCACAAAGATACACAAGGGAATAGTAGGTTTCTGGCTTTTCCAGTTGAAAGCTGTGGTCAAGCCCCTGTAGTCAAAATTACAATCTGCAAATACAAGAAAAGCTCCACTTCTCTGCCTGAGGTAAGTTTTTTGAAGCAGGGTTCTTTACTTCTTGGGGCAAGATGTATTCCCACTGAGGTCCTTGTCCATGACTAGCCTTCTCTGAGGCTGTTCTTAGAATAAATAATGTGGTACCTTCACACTGCTCTTTGTTAGATTTCAAGTTTGTAGACACCAAGGCCCAGATTTTCACTCCTGGGTTGGGTGCGCAGAGGCGGGAGAATTCCTGAGCTCCACGAACCTGACCTCTAAACATGTCTGCCTGAACTTCTGGTTTTCTGTCCAGGGAGGCAGGCTGGGATAGGAGTTGGGGCAGGCAACCCTGGAGTAGTGAGTGATTGAAGGCAGGCCTGGCATGGGTCAGGTGACACGGGCAGATAAAAAGCAGACCTCCAGAAAGGCCCATTTGAGAGGTGGGTCGTCAAGGGTGAAGTCCCTGTGCCTCAGAGGAGACATCATTGCCTTGTCAGCTGAATATCCAACTGTTAGCTGGCCCTGGAATGGATGTCCCATCATGGCATTTTCCCTATAGGAGAACTGTCATTGTTGCTGCCTAATTAAAGCATACTCAGCTGAACCACTGAAAATATGGAGTGAATTCTCAAAACACAGCCATAGAGATGGCCTCGTCTTGCCACAACTGCCTGGTAAAGATATTATGCAGTCATGCAGATAGCTGCCAAGACTCAGTGGGTGGATGACTGATGAACATTATCCCATCCACTTGCTGTCTTGCCACCCATCTATCAGGATGCACCCACAGTGTTGACCCTTGACCAGGTCCTTCACAGCTGAACTCTGTCATGGCATAACAGTGTGACTAAGTTGAAGGAAACCAGTAGGGCTGTTAGTGGTCTCAGAGCACAGCCTGCCACCTTGGAGACACAACTGCAACATGCATGGCACCAAGCTATTTCTCCACCAAACCTTACCAGTAATCATCGATAATATGGTGAAAATGCATGTCAGCTCACAAAAGTGAATGAGAACATTGTAATATGAATGGCTCATGACTCTTTTCACCTTACATTTTCATTCACAGAATGTCACACAGAAGAGATGTGGGGGAGGGGATGGGTCCAGCTGCCCCATGCTTTTCTGACCAGAGCCTTCAGGTTTTGGTGGAAGAGGTTCAGAAGAGGAGAGCAGTCCTCTACCCTACTAGCTGCCATAATGCCCCTGCAGCAACCAAGAAGACCCAGATTCAAATAGCAGTAGCAGTAAGCACAGCAGGAGACCATAAGAGCTCATGGATTCAGTGCAGGTAAAGGTTCACTGACCTGTTGCATTCTGGCAAGGTGAGTAGCTTGGCTCATCCACACAGAGCTCCAAGGGAAGGATTATATCTGCATGCTGCAGCTAAGGTGCAAGACATGATACATACCCCTGCTTCAGCATTGAGGCTTGTTATGTGTAAACAGTTCATGTAAGTGTGCACTGAACACAGATGAATGAGCAATGTGAAGCACAGATGCAGTGAAGAGCAATATCCCTTCCTGAACTATATACCTGGCTGACATAAATTCATATTGTTGTTGTCATCAAAAAGGATGAAGAATGCCTTGGAGATGGCCCGGAGTGGGGGTGGGTCAGTCTGGCTGAGATGCATCTGTTCCTGGGAACAGATGACCATGGAGACTGCCAGGGTGCCTGAGCAACTGTCTGTCGATGACGGTGAATTGCCATTAGCAGGTGATAAAGGCAGTGTTGAAATCATCTTGGCACATGGTGACGGAGGTCATGATGTCAGTTCACTGAGCACAAGCGGATGTTAACATGAGAAGGAGTGAAAGGAAGGGGTTACGTCATAAGGGCAGCATGAGCATGTTTAAGGCAATGGTGTGAATCAGAGCATGCTTTCATAATGAGGAGGGCTATACCTGAATAACTCCTTTTGTGTCTCACACAAGTCCTAGCTCTGCTCCCTCACCTCCCCCACCCCACTCCGGGACAGTCATCCCTGGGGTATCAAGAGGAGGAAGAAATGTCTGACAAGGCAGCATCACATCATACGAGCCACACCCCACCAATACAGATACAAACACTTCGGAAGGGTGTAGCACGTGTAGAGTTCATGGCACAGGGTGAAAGTCACTGCACCAGAATGCAGGAGGAGGTGTCAGAGCCAGAGACATCTGTGCACAGTCCTCCTCAGAGAAGGGAGGGAAGTCACAATGATGCCCCAGTGGGCAGGAACATGGGTCCTCAGGCGTCACCTTTTGGGGCACAGTATTTGTCCAATCAGGAGCAGATGTATGGACATTTGGCGGAGTTCCCTGAGGCAGTGGGAGCTGTTGGATTGCAAATGGAGCAGTCCATCGCTGTCATGAGCTCCACATTGTCCCAGGGGCACACCAGCATGAGCTCTGACCATGAGATATTAGCCAATCTCACGGAGAGACACATGCAGCAGCATTTGGAATGGGTGAAAGCACTGCATCTTGGCCAGGAAAGGCTGCAAACCTCCCTCAGTAGCCTGGATCAGTCTGCTCAGAGTATGAGTGCTGACCTCCATGGGGAGCTGTGTACCCTGAACAGAATGGTCACACTGTTGGCACAGCAGTTGCTGGAATGGATGACTGGTGCATACCAGCAGCCAGCCCCATCAATCCCACCTGAAGGCCAACCCAGGGCTGTGCAGGTCAGGGGAGGGTGAAGGTACTGAGAGCTCCTCAGCACCTTCATCTTCCTGCACTTCACCAGCCCCTCTGCCAGAGCACTCATCTGCTGCACATGTACCAGTGATCATGGCTGCCCATACAGAGATGCAAAGGTCATAGTCTGAAGGAGGTCCCCAACAGGTGCCTGCATGATGAGGCAGGCTATCATGCTCCTTATTGCAATTTAGACAGAGAAGTGAGCAGCCTGCCTCCACCTCCTCTGAGACAATACAGGGGGAAATTTATTGTAGTGTGTGAGAGTGAAGGGCGCCGTCTTGCCTACAGCACTAATGGGTTCACCATGGTTACACTTTTCACATCGTATATAGCATTTTTGAGCACTCCTTTAAAATATTTACTTACAATTGTACATGACTCAGTGTGTGTTTGTACACCAGAGAGCTCAAAAAGAATGGTAACAATATGAAGGTGGTTCTTATCAGTAATAATGAGGGTGGCATGCTGAGGTCCATCTTGACATGCTGTAAACAGGAGCAAGGTTGTCAGCTGATGCTTTGGAGGGCTTCTTCCTTCTCTGCTGTATCACTTAAGATTCTAGAGGTCAAAGACTGAAGCATTGAGATGCTCCTTATGTCTTTCATTGTTCATCCAATTTTGACTTTAAGGGAGGGTCAATGATCAGACTTCGTGAGGGGATGCTGGGCAACTGGTGCATCTCAAGCATGGGTGCTGGTTGCAAGGCATTCATCTGCACTCAGTGTATTGGCCTGGTGTAAGCATCACAGCTTGAGAGGCCATGTAGTGTGCAGGTAATATCGGTCGCCTGCTGTGCCACTACTTTGGCTTTGTTTGCATGCATTCCGGGTGTCACAGGATGTGGTTTGTGCAATAAACAGAGGTATATGGAAGCCAGGTATGTTGCACGTGGCACCCACGCCAGAAAATGGACCATTGGCTGAAATGGATGGTATACAAGCTCTTTCAAAGGGCTGTTGTTTGACAGTTATGGGCTCATCATGTGTGAGATGCCTTTTCTGCATGTTTGCTACAACATACACTCCTATCAGCATGTACAGGGTTTCAATTCTGATGTTGTGTCACTCACATTTGTGAGCATAGTTTAATTATGGGCAATTTGGTGGCATAGGCCTCCTTTATTGTCATTGGCAATCATGTGAGGGGGTCAGGTTGTGAATGACTTATTATCATGTGTGTTTGCAATATGATGAGGCCCATGGTTGTGACAGTGAGGGTTTCAGCCATATGAATGTGACTGAATCCAACTCACTGATGTTTCTTATCTGCCTTGTGGGGGGCGGGCAGTCCATTGGTGGCCTCCTGTTGGGGACTTCCTCCAGACTTTCCATCTTCCGGATTTTCCAGAGATGCCTTTGCATCTCTACCTGGGCAGCCGTGGTCACTGGCACATTGTGGAGTCGAGGTACAAGGTTCTTTGGGTGGAAGTATGTCACCAGGCACTGGCTCATGGAAACTTTGATGTCGAGGACCTTTCGAGAATCTATTTCGCACAAGGACCTGTCATGAAGCTATTAATGTATATAATGTTGGAAATTATTTTTTTTAAATAGAGGTTTAGTCTGTGGGTGTGTCTGTGTATGTCTTAATTGGATTAAAGCCAGCTAGTCAGGGTGCTTTGATGTATAGCAGTTTTGAGATGTAAGAGAGGTAGAGTGCATTTGCATTTTGTTGAATACAGCATTCAAGAAGGGGAGTGAAATCTGGCACCTAGCTAACAGAGACCAAGCAATATTTATATTACCAATAAAGTTGGTACTATGCAAGGGTTTTATTGTTAGACGAGGTGGAGTTCAAAGGGGCTGGTGATACAATGAGAATTTACATTCAAAGAGAAATGCTGGGTATAACAGACAGCAGTTTTGTGTGTGCAGAGGAAAGGCATGTCAGATCAGAGCCTGTAAGCCTACCACTATGTCTACAAAGGAACCAAAGTGAGGTTTTGAATTTGTGAGGTGAAAATGTTTTGCCTGGTGTCTGCTTAAAGTCTATGAGTTGCTGTTGCCTTGTTGGAGATCAGTTTGGAAATTTGTAAAAAGTTATGATAGTAGTAATTTGTAGCCATGTGTATATGTTTAACTTGTGTAAATTAATAAATGTCTCATGTAGTTTGAGATAAAAACCTCTTGAGAACTGGTGGTCTGATTCCTGAATTTAGAGCTGCAACTCAAAACATACCACTTAAAAATATAGGTTATGACAGTTGTTTAAAGTTTCCCTCTGGGATTTTTAAATAACTCAGCTTTGCCAACTTCTGTGTCATAACAGACCCATCTGGCGATGATCCCCTCCTGCAGAGAGTCAACCCTGGCTACATGGCCACGCCTCCCAGCTGCTCTGCCATTGGCCGCCTCCTCATCCTCATCCATTTCGGAATCTTCCGAATGGACTGGGGCTTCCTCCTCCTTCTCATCTTCCTCCTCCTCCTCAGAAGTTGGAATTCTGCCCATGGCACCATCATCATTGATTTGTATGCCCCTCTACTCCACAATGTTGTGCAGAATGCAGCACACCACCACTATTCTTGATACCCTTGCTGGGGCATATTGCAGAGCTCCACCTAAGCGATCGAACACCTGAAGGTCATCTTTAAAGTGCCAATTGCCTGCTTGACGTTGCTCCTGGTGATGACAAGGCTGCTGTTGTAGTTGTGCTCTGCCTCCGGTTGTGGGCTCCTAAAGGGGCCATCATCCAAGTTCTTTAGGGGCGGCCCTTGTCCCCTAGAAGCTAACCACGGATCAGCGTTGGCGGCTGAAATAGCTGAGGGAGTTGGGAACTCCTTATATTGAAGGAGTCATGGCAGCAGCCAGGGAACATTGTGCACTCCTGACAGAAGATCTTGTGGTGGTCACAAACCACCTATATATTGATTGAGTGGAAGGACTTCCAGTTGACAAAGGTGTCCATATGTTGATTTGGGCCTTTATAGCAAAATGGGTGCAATCAATAACATCCCACTGAGGCTAGCCTGCTAATTGGGCAAAAGCTGTGCCTCCCTGCATCTGAGACACCTAATCTATAGGGAAATTAATGTGATTGCCCACACGAGCAAACAGGGCTTTAGTTACAGCCTTAATACAGCTGTGTGCTGCTGACTGGGATTACCAGAGATGACTCCTGATCATCCCGGGAAAGACCTGTGGCATGGAAATTGAGAGCAATGGTTACCTTCACAGCCACTCAGAGGGCATTGGAATCGATGGATTGTGGCTTGAGTTGCTGCTGGACCAAGTGACATATATCCGTAACCTCCTTACGGCTTAGCCTGTCACTTTCGGCACTGGTTCTCTGTCATATTAAGGTAGGGTGTCCTAGGTCTGTACACCCTTCCCACGGGGTAGTATCTGGTTGTCCTGCCTTTCTTCCTGCTCCTCCCTGGTGCACGGGAGCAGCCTCTTCCTCTAGGCTTTCTGCCCTGATCTAGCTGCTCACGGTGACTGGCTTCCACGGCCTCCATATGCAAGGTGCCATGCCCATCTTCTATGTTCCTTTGCACGAAGCACTATACACCCTTCTCCAGAACACAGTTCTTCCTGGCACCTGGGTGCACAGTCAGTAGGGGCAACAATAATTGTTCTGCAAGACCAGGAGCCCCACCCTCCTACTCCCTTGGGTTAAGGGAAGGAGGTTGGAATTTGTTTTGTGCCATTTCTGCGATTGTAAATAAAAATTTAAAGCAAATTCCACAGACATACCCGACCTCTTGAAGGGGTCCCCCTGGCTATCCTAAGAAATACATCAAGTTCAGACCTGCTTTTACCAGGTCTACTTTGCACACTTCAGGATCCACACTCGTAGGCGACCAAAATCAGACTAGAGTGCCTGATTTAAATGGCCAGCTGCCTCCATAAAACATGCACATGTGATATGTGTCCTGCCCCGCTTCCTGCCCCTGCAAAAATGGGAAATGCTGTGTTCGGGGGACAGGACTTACAATTTTTGGGCACTTTGGTGAAAATCCGGGCCCATATCTGGGGAAACCATTGCTTTGGATGGCGGGAACGGGTTCAGAGAGGCTTCCTGTAATAAGGAGGTGGGAAGCTAATTTAAATATGCAAACAACTTACTAAGGGCCATTCTATCATGCTGTCAGCATTTTGCCAATACAGATCAACACATCCTCACCACCTGTCGGGTTGGGAGACATCCAGCTGAATGAAGGTAGGCTCCCAGCAGCCCAGTGAGGATTGTTACCTTAATCAAAGAGGGGGCTACGGGCGGAGAAGGCAGACCCCGTGGCGCCAGCAATTTCCTTGGAAGTGTTTCCTCTCCATCAATGGTATTTTTATGTATTTCAAATTTTCTTCAGCCTACCTGACCCCTGCCTCCTCAGCAGTGCCCATCGTTCTTGGTGGTGTTACTGAGGTGCCAGAGCTGCCCGCCCTCTGATCAAGCCAGTAGCTCTAGTGAGCAGGCGGTCATCCTGAAGCGGATGGCAACCCCAGCAGCAGCTATTCAACTAGTTGTTGCCTGTGAAATTGAGGGGGAAATCCCACCACCTGCCTCTTCATGTTGCATTTCCTGATATCGAGACCTTGACGGATTTGGCAAAATCTGCCCAGTTTCTTCTTAATCTTTCATGGAATGTGGGCGTCGTTGACCAGGTCAGCCTTTATTGCCCATCCCTAATTGCCCTTGAACTGAGTGGCCATCTCAGAGGGGAGTTAAAAGTCAACCACGTTGATGTGGGTCTGCAGTCACATGTAGGCCAGACCGGCTAAAGACGGCAGATTTCCTTCCCTAAAGAAAATTAGTGAACCAGGTGGGTTTTTACGACAATCGATGGTAGTTTCATGGTCACTGTTACTTTGACCAGCTTTTATATTCCAGATTTATTAACTGCACATTTTAAATTCCACCAGTTGCCATGGTGGAATTTTCACCCATTTTCCTAGAGCATTAGCCCAGGCCTCTGATTACTACTTCAGTGTTGTTACCAATATGCCAGTGAGGGAAAAGGCCCCTTAAGAACTGACTAAAGTCATCAGACTGGAGAAAGATGATTTCAGTTACAGTGCTCGTGAATGGCTGTGAGGCCAGCCCTCAACCACTTGCACTACTGCACCACATTAAGAGGAAATAGGAACGTTAAATCTCAGCGAAAGGACAGTTATTCAAAGATGGCTAAACCCTAATATGATCCTGGTGCCAACCTGAGACCTTCAATATAGTAAGCTATATGGTGCAGGAGTTAACTGTCAGGCTGCAGGAGATTTATACAACAGGGTTAGATGGAAACACATACATTATTTTACAAAACAAAAACAGAATTACCTGGAAAAACTCAGCAAGTCTGGCAGCATCGGCGGAGAAGAAATCAGTTAACGTTTCGAGCCTTCATGGCCCTTCGGCAGAACTGCAGCATAGTTTCAACAAGGGAGAAATATAAATTGGTTTAAGGTAGGTGGGGGGGGGGTGGGGGGAGAGACACATTGAGGGTGTGGTGTGATGATTGTGGAGATGAGCAGATAATCATTATTTTACAAGCTCAGTGACCTGGGAGCAGGTTCACCCAACAACTTTAAAGTCATGTGAATGATAGGAATAATACTCCACACATCACTGCTGGAGCAGGCTCCACTGTTTTAATTGATATATAGACTGCTGAACTTAATGGTTCCATTGTGATGTCCTCTTGCTATGAGACTTAAGCGACCTCATTTTCCATCGCATTACCTTCCTCTGCATTGAGCATTAATTAACAATCTGCCTTCTATAGGAATGGCTGAGCCAGGACAAGGTCACATTTTAAAAATGGAATCATAGAATGGTTACAGCACAGGCGGCCATTCAGCCCGCGGTGTCTGTGCTGGCTCTCTGGAAGTGCAACTCGCCTAGTGCCACTGCCCTGCCATTTCCCTGTAGCCCTTCAAATGTTTTGCTTCAGATAATTATCCAACTCTCAATTGAATCTGCTTCCATCACACACTCAGGCAGTGCATTCCAGATCCTAACCACACGCTAAGTAACAAGTTTTTCCTCATGCCGCCGTTGCTTCTTTTGCCAATCATCTTAAATCAGTGTCCTCTGGTCCTTCCGCCAATGGGAAGCAGTTTCTCCCTATCTACTCTGTCCAGACCCCTCATGATATCAAAAACCTCTATCCTCTTAATCTTCTCTTCTTCAAGGAGAACAGCCTCCAATCTATCCATGTAGAATATCATGAGAATAGAGTTTCTATTATTATTGTTGAACTGCTGAGCTCTTAGAACAGCTTAGCCTGAAACGCTAACCCTAAATCTCTTTCTAGAGATGCTGCCAGACCTGCTGAGTATTTCCAGCATTTTCTGATTTTATTTCAGGTTTTTAGCATCTGCAGTATTTGGCGTTTGTATTTATGAGCAAATGCATTGCATTCCGTGGTATTAAGTCATATTGACCAGAAGTTTCTTGGCACAGCAGTTTGTGCTGAGTTAGCTGATTTAAGACAATTCAGTGTGACAAACAGGAACAAAAAATACTGTAGATGCTGGAAATCTGAAATAAAAACTGAAAATGCTGGAAATACCCTGCAATTCTGGTGGCATCTGCAGAGAGAGAAACAGCCTCAACGTTTCAGGTTGGCGACTTTTCATCAGAACTGTAATGGGCAAGCTATAATTATCCTTTGTGCTGTTTGAACAAGACTAGCAAGAGAAAAAATTGCCTAAAGAGCAGCCTGAATTTATATGGCTTTTTTCAGTCAGTGAAATACTTTGAACTGTAGGCATGCAGACAAATAAAGCATTAAATTTGCATTCAACAAGGTCCTATCAAAAGCATATGAGATAGACAATTTGGTAATCTATTTTGATGGTGTTGGTTAAAGGAGGAATGTTGACCAGGATGTCAGGAGAATTCCCTGCTCTTTGGATAATGCTATGCGATTTTTTTATATGACTGTCTGTGCAGGCATACAGGGCCCCCATGTAATGTCTCATGTGAAATACGGCATCTCTGACAATGTTGCACCCCCTTAGTGCCGCACTCAAGTGAGAGCCGGGATTATGTGATTAAAAGTCTGCTGTCAGTTTTTATAAATAATGGGAGCCAATTCACAAGTCACTAGGTTCTCAGAATCTGATTTAAAAGAAGTTCAGTGCAAAAGGCAGTCCAGTTTCAATGTCAATTTGTCTTCCCGATAACCATTGTCATTAGGTCCACAGGGTTCCTTTGACTGAAATATTACATCTTTTGCAAATGAGTCCTACTTGTGAATATTTAGCTCCATGGCTTCGCAGACTCATCACAAAGGAACTGAATGTGTTGCTAAATTTGCTGTTGACGCAACATAGAAAATTAATATTGCTTCTGTTGCTTCAATATCGTAATGAGGCTATAACCGTTCTCAGGAGTTGGACGTTACTGGCAAAGCCGACATTTATTGCCAAAAACTTTGCAGGTCTGACAGCATCTGTGGAGAGAGAAACAGAGTTAACCTTTCGACTCCAATATGACTTCTTCTGAACTGCTCCGAAGAAGAGTCATATTGGACACAAAATATTTACTATTTCTCTCTCCACAGATGCTGCCAGGCCTGTTGAGCTTTTCCAGCACTTTCTGTTTTTATTTCAGATTTCCAGCATCCACAGCATTTTGCTTTTATTTCTTGCTGAACTCTAGTTGCCATTGAAAAGATGGTGGTGAGCCTTCTTCCTGAACCACTGCAGTAGATGTGGTGAAGATTAAGGGAGTTCCAGGATTTTGATTAAGTGACAATGTGGAACGGTGATATATATTCAAATTGGGAGTTGCTATCCTCGTTCAATCTCCACATGTCCATTTCCAACAGGGGTTATTGTGCAATGACCATTCATGAGAATCCTGGATGATTTTTCTCTCCGTAAGCCAGAGGCAGTGAAAGCAATTTTGCCCTTCATATTCAGTTCATTTAGGCTCTGTCTGTCTCCCTTCCCCCTTCCCTGGGTTAATACAGACTTTTTATCCACTCAATTCATGAGGTGCTCTTCTTTCACTCTTCCCTCTGAGCTCACCCCTCTGACTTACTTAACAAAAGGACTCTTCTTCCCCCACCCCAACCCTCTGCAATGCCTCACGTGACTCCCACCTGCTGCTGTGCTACTCAAACTCTACTCTATGCTGTGGCTACGATTACCGCCCTCTGATTTAATGTGGCAATAAAGTTAATGGGTCACTTTTGTCTGATATCACTTCAGAATTCCATTTTCAGTGTGTAGCAGCCAAGAGCAAAACATGACATTTGGAGCTGAGATGTAATGTCTCATGGCATCTTCATGGACCCTGGGGCCCCTGATGCAAATCACTGCTCAAGTCCACGTTTTTTGCTTCACCCAAAAGAAAGAAATTAGTTGCATTTACATAGTCTTTTACTAGAAGCCCACTAGAAGCCAGTGATGAAGACATGGACTGGGGTTTGAGCGGAGGAAGGAGAGTGGTAAGGGCGGCAGTGGGCAATACTGCAGGTGGAAGTAAGTGGTCTTAGTAATGAAGCAGAAATAGAATGTGTAGCTAAAGTCTTAGAATCAATAGGGCAGGCAGTCAGGTTAGGTTTCATCAGCATGCATATGAAAACTGGCTCTGTGCATCCTGATCATTTGCCTTGGATAACAACAACAATTTACATTTATACAGCACCTTTAAAGTAATAAAACCCTCCAAGGCACTTCGCAGCAACATTATCATACAAAATTTGACACCAAGCCACAATAAGTTACATTAGGTTAGATGACCAAAAGCTTGGTCAAAGAGGTAAGGTTTTAAGCAGCATCTATGTTGGCTGCCAGTCCTTTTTCATACTCCCTCTTTGCTTCTCTTATTTGCTATTTTATCTCCCCATTGAACCCTTTACATTCAGCCTGGTTCTCAGCTGTATTTTTTACCTGACATCTGTCATAAGCACACGTTTTTGTCTTTGTCTTAACTTCAAATTCTTTTGTCATCCAGGGAGCTCTGGCTTCATTTGCTCCACGTTTCTCTTTTGAGAGAATATACCATGACTGTGCCCAAAATAACTTCTTTGAAGGTAGTCCATTGTTCAGCTACCATTTTTCCTGCCCAGATCCATTCTTACCCCATTGAAGTTGGCTTTCCCCCAGTTAGTTATTCTTATCTGGATTGTTCTTTGTCCTTTTCCATAATCAGCCTAAACCTTATGACACAATGATCACTGTTCCCTAAATGTTCACCGACTGACACTTGATCCACTTGACCCATCTCATTCCCAAAAACCAGGTCTAGCACTGAAAAACACTGCTGTAGAAAATTCTCCTCAACATACTCTAGGAATCCTTGCCCTTCTCTGCCCTTCACACTACCATTATTGCAGTCTATAGTCAGATAATTAAAGTCCCCCATTATATCTGCTCTATAATTTTTGTACCACTCTATAATTTCCTTGTAAATTTGTTCCTCTACATCCATCCCACTAGATGCTAGCCTATAGACAACAAAGCAATGTAATTGCACCTTTTCTGTTCCTTAGCTCTAGCCAAATAGACTCCGTCCTTGACACCTCTGGGACATCCTCTTTTTCCCGCACTGCAATATTCTCCCTAATCAATGCCGCCACCCCTCCCCCTTTTCTTCCTTTCCTATATTTCCTGAAGACCTTGTATCCAGGAATATTTAATACCCAGTCCTGCCCTTCTTTGAGCCAGGTCTTTGTTATAGCTACAGCATTGTATGTCCACATTGCAATCTGCGCCTGTAACTCACCAATTTTATTTACCACACTCTGTGCATTCAATTGTATGCAGAGTAACCTTGATTTAGACTAGGCGCTGGGAAAATTTTAAAAAATTTATTCATGGGATGTGGGCATTGCTGGTTAGGCCAGCATTTATTGACCATCCCTATCTGGTGAGAAGGTGATGTTGAGCTGCCTTCTTAAACTGTTGCAGTCCATGTGGTGTAGATACACCCACAGCGCTGTTAGGGAGAGAGTTCCAGGGTTTTGACTCAGCAACAGTGAAGGAACAGCAATATATTTCCAAGTCACCAAGTGGTGAGTGGCTTGGAGGGGAACTTCCAGGTGGTGGTGTTCCCATGTGTCTGCTGCCCTTGTCCTTCTAGATGGTCATGGATTTGGAAGGTGCTACTGAAGGAGCTTCAGTGAGTTGCTGCAGTGCATCTTGTAGATGGTACACACTGTTGTCGATGTGCGTCGGTGATGAAAGTGAATGTTTGTGGATGGGGTACCAATCAAGCAGGCTGCTTTGTCCGGGATGATATCAAACTTCTTGAGTGTTGCTAGAGCTGCACTCATCCAGGCAAGTGTGGAGTATTCCATCACACTCCTGACTTGTACCTTGTAGGTGGTGGACAGGCTTTAGGGAGTCAGGAGGTGAGTATTTCACTGCAGGGTTCCTAGCCTCTGATCTGCTCCTGTAACCAGTATTTATATGGTTAGTCCAGTTCAGTTTCTGGTCAGGATGTTGATAGTGGGGGATTCAGCAACGGTAAAGCCATTGAAAGTCAAGAGGCGATGGTTAGAACATCCCTTGTTGGAGATGGTCATTTCCTGGCACTTGTGTGGTGTGAATGTTCCTTGTGCTTGTCAGCCTTACCCCAGATATTGTCCAGGTCTTGCTGCATTTGGACATGGACTGTTTCAGTATCTGAGGAGTTGTGAATGGTGCTGAACATTGTGCAATCATCAGCGAATAGGCCCACTTCTGACCTTATGATGGAGGGAAGATCATCATAAGATGATAGGTGACTTATATGACATCAGAGCACTGAGGTCTGATTTCCAATAGTTTAAATGTTTCCTGGCTGTTGCTGATGAGTAGTTTACCAGATGGAGAGAAGCTATTCACTAGTGCTTGTGGATGGTCCCCCAAGGGGCTAAATGGCCTTCTCTTGTTCCTGTATTCCTAATTGTCAAATGTTGATAGACCAAAGCAGCAGTGGGAAGTCACCACTGGAAACACCATTGTTTCAGCTACCAATAAAAAAGGCTTTTGAGGTGATATGACAGAAGAAACCGAGCCTAGGCCCCACCCTGATCAGATCCCCATTGATTTGGGATGCTGATAGAGACCTCCACTACACACGAGTCATATCATTCTGCCTCTGAAATACAAAAATACAGTTGAGTCTTCCCCAATAACAGAGTCAAGTTCTGCAGCTGATAATTTTATAATATCTTACAAATGACTTTAAAACAGATACTTTGAAAGATTTTTAATTCCATTATTTGATATTCTTCCCTTTAGCAGCTGAGATTAGTAATTAATTCACAATTTCCTTGGACCAGTGCCACAGTTAAACCAGAAGTTATGGCAGCTGTTTTGGGATGAGGGTGAGAAGGAGAGAAGGATGAACCTGCAGAATACACCAGAAGCTCCACATGGCTCCATAAATACTGGCACGAGTTTGGCATTTGGTTATTTAACATCAGATATGAGGTTGGCACTCAAGAAAGAAGGAGATGACCTAATGAATTAATGGATTGCCAAGTGTAGTATTATGCCATACAGGATATCAGGTTTGAACTTCAATTTCTGCTTAGGCTAGTTTCCTCAGATGAGAAGTTAGGGCCTCAACAACCTGAAGACTATGAAGGTTCTTGCTCTTGACGACCATTGAGTGAATGTTTCTGGAAAGAGCTGCACATGGGCATCAGTTGAAAACAGTTTTTTGTTTTTATCTCTGTGTTTAATTGACTGCCACTTCTCTTCAAGAAATGCCTTCCTTGAAGAAGTATTGCTCTGTTCTCCGACAGGATTTCCACCTGTCTCTTCTGCCTTGTCCACCTTCATTGCTTTCTATTTCTCTCCTGGTGTTTGACAAGGTGTTTACTAAAACCCGCTTTCTCCTATCACTGCTTGCTTGTCCCTACAACCACCCCACCCTCAACTTCTCTCCCCCCACCCCACCCCCCACCTTAAACCAGCTTATATTTCACCCCTCTCCTAACTACACTCAGTTCTGTTGAAGGGTCATTGGACTCGAAACGTCAACTCTTTTCTTCTCCACCGATGCTGCCAGACCTGCTGAGTTTTTCCAGGTAATTCTGTTTTTGTTTTTGTTTTGGATTTCCAGCATCCGCAGTAGTTTTTTGTTAGTTTTTTGTTTTAATAACTATAATGGCATCTGTGTGTGAATAACTCACGCAATCCTCACCGCCAAAGCTTACACATAATGAATGGCCACTTTGGCAAAGTACTGGCGTGTTACTGACAAGTGCTGTGCTCTTCAGCAGAAGAGAATGTTATCGGGGAAAAGCTGAATGAAAGATACAATTGAAGGTCAATTGCACCTACAATGGAAAATCCTGAGAACCAGTTGTCAGGCCCAGCATTAAACAAACAATGAGAGCTGATCCTTCTTTTAATGGACCTTCACTGAACCTTAATTCAGAAAAAGATCTTTATTATTTATGAGGCTTTTTGTGCACGTTTTACAGTGTTGGAAAATAACATCCCTCTGATGAATAAAATACAAACCAAAACAATGTAAACTTATAAAGCACAAAACATACAATCAGCTCCTACAGCTGCTTATGTTACAGCCTATTAATAGTGCAGCCACTATTATACACAATAGTTGTGTCACTGTATCAGCAATTAAATATGTTTATATGGCTTTATGAAAGCTTTATAGCTCAATTGGAAAATAACACCATATTTCATGTTTCACATGGTTCGGCTACCGGAACCACAAGGCTGATTATTACAAAAGCAAGAGATGGAGGCCTGATTAATGTTGTATCTGGTGCATCTGTATGTGGTCAGGCAAGGATCTGTTCCCACAATAAGCACATGCCCAGCATGAGGAAACAAAGGTCTGAATTTTCCTGCCCATTTGAGGCAGGCCCAGAAGGGGAAGAGGTTGGAATATTGGGTGGGAAGAGGTCAGGATAGAAGCCTGATATCTTCAAGCCGGATCTGGATATTGTGAATGGTGGGGGGACATTGTGCTTCCATGAGTCAGGCAGCTAATTAGTACGAAAGCAAAACATTGCAGATACTGGAAATATGAAATAAAAACAGAAAATACAGGAAATATTCAGCAGGTCTGGCAGCTCCTATGAAGAGAGACAGAGTTAATATTTCAGCTTGATGATCAGAACCTGGCAGAGTGGGAAGACATAAGTGTAGTTTACAGGGTTAATTCTGTTTCATATTTCTAATCAGATACCGTGTACACAGGAAGTGATGTAACATCACATGATTTGCTCTCATGCAGCCTTGTGGAAGATGTAGTCAGAGCAGTAAGATGTGTTCCAATAAAGCTTATGTTTCATATACTTTTGCAAGCTCAGTAAACATTTTGTATTCGTCGAACAATACCAAGAATATTATATGGTGGCAGCAAGTGAAAGAATAGTTATGGAGAAGTCTCTACCATTGCTGCAAGCTTCAAGAAGGTTGCAGGCCTCAATAAGCAGAATCATGGCTGAATTAATACCAGGGATTTGCCAGATATCAAACCGCTTCGGGCCTTGCTGCAAAGGCAAGCAGTGAGCAGGTCAGTATGCTGTTATATGTGATGGGTGACTGCGGATGATATCTTCATCAGGCAGGGAATCGATGAGGAAAAAGCCACATACGATGAGGTAAACAAGGCATTTGAATCTGAGAAAGAATGCTATGTTGAATGGGCTAAATTTAGCAAACATCCAATGCCAAAGGGAAACCGTTGATGCATTCATAAATGATCTGTGTAGACTTGCAGAGGACCATGAGTGTGGCAATTTGAAAGATGAACTAACCAGAGACTGAATCATCGTGAGAGTGTTGGATGATGTCTTGTTTGACCACTTGCAGTCAATAGATGATGTAACCTTAGCAAAGGCAATATATACAGTAGAATCAATACTCAGTAGAGTATGACCAATATGAAAAAGAAAAAACTGTCATAAAAAACCAGGAGAGACAGAAAGACTGTCCATCCACAGCTGCGGTTAACTGTAGCTCATCTCATCTCATTTTTAGGTATTTGTGGCAGGGAAAACACAGGCATGAAAACTGCCCAGTCAAAGAGGCCTAATGCCATTTATGCAGAAAGATGGCCACTTCCAGGCTGTGTGCTATTGCAAGAAGCCTGCATAGAATGCATACAAAAGGAACCCTACAAAAGGTGGCAAGAACCATGAAGTAGATGAAATTCACGATTTTCTTTCATTCCTTTACGGGATGTGGATATCGCAGGCTAGGCCAGTATTTATTGCACATCCCTAATTGCGCTTGAGAAGGTGCTGGTGAGCTGCCTTCTTGAAGCGCTGCAGCCCATGTACTGTAGGTACACTCACAGTGCTATTAGGGAGAACAGGGCTGTAGGGAGGATGAGCCAGTTGACCATGGCACCGTGGCACAGGAGGCCATTCAAGAGGGGGAGCAAAAAGACAAGTGGTAGTTGTTGGGGATTCTATAATTAGGGGAATTGATAGCACCCTTTGTAAGCAGGATCAAGAGTCCCACATGGTATGTTGCCTGCCCGGTGTCAGGGTGAGGGACACCTCTGACCGGCTTGAAAGGATATTGGAGAGGGAGGGGCAGGATCCAATTGTTGTGGCCCACGTCGGGACAAATAACATAGGTAAGACTAGGAAAGAGGACCTGTTTGGGGATTATCAGGAACTAGGAACTAAATTAAAGAACAGGCCCTCAAGGGTTATAATCTCTGGATTACTACACGAGCCACGTGCAAATTGGCATAGGGACGCAAGAATAAGGGAAGTAAACACGTGGCTAAAGGAGTGGTGCGGGAAAGAGGGGTTCTATTTCGTGGGGCACTGGCATCAGTATTGGAACAGGAGGGGTCTGTACCGTTGGGACGGTCTCCACCTGAACCGATCTGGGACCAATGTTCTAGCGAAAAGGGTAAATAGGGTGGTCAACAGGACTTTAAACTAGAAAGTGAGGGGGAAGGGAAGGGTAAAACTCCAGAGGTATGACTAATGGGAAATAAAACAGCAGGTTAGAGTGTGGGTGGGTGGATTCAACTTCATGGAAAATTATGAAAAAACTGAAAAGAAAGGAGAGCCCAGGAGAGGCTATTAAATTCTCCAGAAATCAAAATAGGACAGAGTGTTTGGAAAGGGCTAGGAGTCTAACTTCAAGCACATCAGATAAAGGGATGACAATGAGAAAGGGGACAGGAAATACAGGACTGAAGCTGTTGTATCTGAATGCACGTAGTATATGAAATAAGGTAAATGAGCTTGTGGCGCAGATTGAAATTGGCAGGTATGATGTGGTGGGCATCACGGAGACGTGGCTGCAAGGGGATCAGGACTGGGAACTAAATATCCAAGGATATACATCCTATCGAAAAGATAGGCAGGTTGGCAGAGGGGCTGGGGTTGCTTTGTTAGTAAGAAATTAAATTAAATCGATAGCAAGAAACGACGTAGGGTCAGATGATGTAGAATCTGTGTGGGTAGAGTTGAGGAATCGCAAAGGTAAAAAAACCATAATGGGAGTTATGTACAGGCCTCCGAACAGTAGTCAGGATGTGGGGCACAAGATACACCAGGAGATAGAAAAGGTGTGTAAGAAAGGCAAGGTTACAGTGATCATGGGGGATTTCAATATGCAGGTAGACTGGGAAAATCAGGTTGGTAGTGGGTCCTAAGAAAAGGAATTTGTGGAATGTCGACGAGATGGCTTTTTGGAGCAGCTTGTGGTGGAGCCCACTAGGGAACAGGCAATTCTAGATTTAGTGATGTGTAATGAGGCAGATTTGATAAGGGAGCTTAAGGTGAAGGAACCCTTAGGAGGAAGTGACCATAATATGATAGAATTTACCCTGCAATTTGAGAGGAAAAAGCTGGAATCAGATGTAACGGTATTACAGTTGAATAAAGGCAACTACAGAGGCATGAGGGAGGAGCTGGCCAGAATTGACTGGGAGATGAGCCTAGCAGGAAAGACAGTGGGACAGCAATGGCAGGAGTTTCTGGGAGTAATTTGAGAGACACAGCAAAAATTCATCCCTAGGAAGAAGAAGCATACTAAAGGGAGGACGAGGCAACCATGGCTGACAAGGTAAGTCAGGGACAGCATAAAAGCTAAAGAGAAGGCATACAATGCGGCGAAGAGCAGTGGGAAGGCAGGGGATTGGGAAGCCTACAAAGACCAACAGAGGACAACTAAAAAAGAAAGAAGGAGGGCGAAGATTAAATATGAGGGTAAACTGGCCAGTAATATAAAAGAACATTGCAAGAGTTTTTTTAGATATATAAAAGGTAAGAGAGAGGCAAAAGTGGACATTGGGCCGCTGGAAAATGACGCTGGAGAAGTAGTAGTGGGGAACAAAGAAATGGCGGAGGAACTGAATAGGTACTTTGCGTCAGTCTTCACGGTGGAAGAGACGAGTAACATCCCCAAAGTTCAAGAGAGTCGGGGGGCAGAGGTGAGTATGGTGGCCATTACCAAGGAGAAGGTGCTAGGAAAACCGAAAGGTCTGAAGGTGGATAAATCACCTGGACCAGATGGATTACACCCCAGAGTTCTGAAAGAGATAGCTGAAGAGATAGTGGAGGCGTTAGTGGTGATCTTTCAGGAATCACTGGAGTCAGGGAGGGTCCCAAAGGACTGGAAAATCGCTAATGTAACCCCCCTGTTTAAGAAGGGAGTGAGGCAAAAGACGGGAAATTACAGGCCGATTAGCCTGACCTCGGTCGTTGGTAAGATTTTAGAGTCCATTATTAAGGATGAGATTTCAGAATACTTGGAAGTGCATGGTAAAATAGGGCAAAGTCAGCATGGTTTCATCAAGGGGAGGTCATGCCTGACAAATCTGTTAGAATTCTTTGAGGAGGTAACGAGTAGGTTAGACAAAGGAGAGCCAATGGATGTTATCTACTTGGACTTCCAGAAGGCCTTTGACAAGGTGCCGCACAAGAGGCTGCTCAGTAAGATAAGAGCCCATGGTGTTAGAGGCAAGATACTAGCATAGATAGAAGATTGGCTGTCTGGCAGGAGGCAGAGAGTTGGGATAAGGGGGTCCTTCTCAGGATGGCGGCTGGTGACTAGTGGAGTTCCGCAGGGGTCAGTGTTGGGACCACAGCTTTTCACTTTATACATTAATGATCTAGATGAAGGAACTGAGGGCATTCTGGCTAAGTTTGCAGATGATACAAAAATAGGTGGAGGGACAGGTAGTATTGAGGAGGCGGGGAGGCTGCAGAAGGATTTGGACAGGTTAGGAGAATGGGCAAAGAAGTGGCAGATGGAATACAACGTGGGGAAGTGTGAGGTCATGCACTTTGGTAGAAAGAATAGAGGCATAGACTATTTTCTAAATGGGGAGAGAATTCAGAAATCTGGAGTGTAAAGGGACTTGGGAGTCCTAGTCCAGGATTCTCTTAAGGTTAACTTGCAGTTTGAGTCGGTAGTTAGGAAGGCAAATGCAATGTTGGCATTTATTTCGACAGGACTAGAATATAAAAGCAGGGATGTGCTGCTGAGACTTTATAAGGCTCTGGTCAGACCATATTTAGAATATTGTGAGCAATTTTGGGCCCCGTATCTCAGGAAGGATGTGCTGGCCCTGGAGAGGGTCCAGAGGAGGTTCACGAGAACGATCCCAGGAATGAAAGGCTTAACATATGAGGAACGTTTGAGGACTCTGGGTCTATACTCAATGGAGTTTAGAAGGATGAGGGGGGATCTGATTGAAACGTACAGAATACTGAAAGGCCTGGATAGAGTGGACGTGGGGAAGATGTTTCCATTAGTAGGAGAGACTAGGACCCGAGGGCACAGCCTCAGAGTAAAGGGAAGACCTTTTGAAACAGAGATGAGGAGAAACTTCTTTAGCCAGAGAGTGGTGAATCTATGGAATTCATTGCCACAGAAGGCTGTGGAGGCCAGGTCATTGAGTGTATTTAAGACCAAGATAGATAGGTTCTTGATTGGTAAGGGGATCAAAGGTTACGGGGAGAAGGCGGAAGAATGGGGTTAAGAAACTTATCAGCCATGATTGAATGGCGGAGCAGACTCGATGGGCTGAATGGCCTAATTTCTGCTCCTATGTCTTATGGTCTTATGGGAGGGAGTTCCAGGATTTTGACCCAGCGACAGTGAAGGAACGGCGATAAGTTTCCAAGTCAGGATGGTGAGTGGCTTGGAGGGGAACTTCCAGGTGGTGGTGTTCCCAAGAATCTGCTGCCCTTGTCCTTCTAGCTGGTAGCGATCGTGGGTTTGGAAGGTGCTATTTGAGGAGCCTTGTTGAGTTTCTGCAGTGCATCTTGTAGATGGTACACACTGCTGCCACTGATCGTCAGTGGTGGAGGGAGTGAATATTTGTGGGTGGGGTACCAATCAACCGGGTTGCTTTGTTCTGGATGGTGTCGAGCTTTTTGAGTGGTGTTGGACCTGCACTCATTCAGGCAAGTGGAGAGTATTACACTATCCTGATTTGTGCCTTGTAGACGATGGCCAGACTTTAGGGAGTCAGGTGAGTTACACGCCACAGGATTCCTAGCCTCTTACCTGCTCTTGTAGCCACAATGTTTATATAGCTAGTCCAGTTCAGTTTCTGGTCAATGGTAACCCCAACTATGTTGATAGTGTGGGAATTCAGTGATGGTAATGTCATTGAATGTCATGGGTGATGGTTAGATTCTCCCTTGCTGGAGATGGTCATTGCCTGGCACTTGTGTGGTGTGAATGTTATTTGCCACTTGTCAACCCAAGCCTGGATACTGTCCGGGCCTTGTTACATTTGGACTGCTTCAGTATCTGAGGAGTCGCAAATGGTGCTGAACATTGTGCCACGATCAGCGACCACCCCCACTTCTGACCTTACGATGGAAGGAAGGTCATTGATGAAGCAGCTCAAGATGGTTGGGTCTAGGACACTACCCTGAGGAATTCCTGCAATGATGTTTTACCAATACATTAATGCTAAATGGTTAGTTAAGGAAAAAGTGGGACCTATCAGAGATGAAGATGGAAACTTGTATGTTGATGCAGAGGCTGTGGGAAGGGTTTTGAATGAACATTTTGTCTCCGTGTTTACAAAGGAAAGGGAGGATATAGATATAGTAGTCCAGGAGGAAAACTGCGAGATACTGGACGGGATAGTGATAAAGAGAGAGGAAGTACTCGAAGGGTTGAAATCCTTGAAAGTTAATAAGTCACCAGGGCCAGATGGATTGTTTCCGAGGCTGCTGAAGGAAGTCAGGGAGGAGATAGCAGATGCTCTGAGGATGATTTTCCAATCTTCACTGGAAACAGGGGAGGTACCAGAGGACTGGAGAAATGCAAACGTAGTTCCATTGTTTAAAAAGGGATCAAAGGAAATGCCAAACAATTATAGGCCAGTTAGTCTTACATCGGTGGTGAACAAATTCGTAGAATCAATCCTGAGAGATAGGATTAACTGTCATGTGGAAAGGCATGGACTAGTCAGGGATGATCAGCATGGATTTGTTAAAGGAAAGTCTTGCCTCACAAATTTGATTGAATTCTTTGAGGAAGTGACAAGAAGGGTTGATGAAGGTAGTGCAGTGGATGTTGTGTACATGGATTTTAGCAAGGCATTTGACAAGGTCCCACATGGCAGATTGGTCAGGAAAGTAAAAGCCCATGGGATTCAGGGTAATGTGGCAAACTGGATAAAAGGTTGGCTTTGTAACAGGAAACATAGGGTAATGGTCGATGGATGCCCTTGCGAATGGAAAATTGTCTCAAGTGGTGTTCCACAGGGCTTGGTGTTGGGACCCTTGCTGTTTGTGTTATATATCAATGATTTGGAGTGAACATGGGGGGCACAATTGGGAAATTTGCAGATGACACAAAGATTGGCCGAGTAGTGGATAGTGTAGAGGATAGCCATAATCTCCAAAATGATATAGATGGGTTGGTGGAGTGGGCGGTAAAGTGGCAGATGGATTTTAACATAGAGAAGTGTGAGGTCATACATTTAGGGAGGTCAAACAGTTACAGGGATTACAAAATAAATGGGAATATACTAAGAGGGGTAGATGAAGTGAGAGATCTTGGCGTACAAGTACACAGGTCCCTGAAGGCAGCAGTTCAAGTAGACAAGGTTGTAAAGAAGGCATATGGAATGCTCTCCTTCATTGGCAGAGGTGTAGAATATAAAAGTAAGGATATAATGTTGGAACTGTATAAAACACTGGTGAGGCCACAACTGGAGTATTGTGTGCAGCTCTGGTCACCACATTACAGGAAGGACGTAATAGCTCTGGAGAGAGTGCAGAGGAGGTTTACAGGAATGTTGCCAGGGTTAGAAAAGTGTAGCTACGAGGAGAGGTTGGATAGGTTGGGGTTATTTTCCTTAGAACAAAGAAGGCTGAGAGGTGACTTGATTGAGGTGTACAAAATTATGAGGGGAATAGATAGAGTGGACAGGATAAAATTGTTTCCCTTGGTGGAGAATTCTAGAACCAGGGGACATAGATTCAAGGTAAGTGGCAGAAGGTGTAGGGGGGACATGAGGAAGAACTTTTTTAAGCAGAGGGTAGTGGGTGTCTGGAATTCGCTGCCCAAGTTGGTGGTAGAGGCAGAAACTCTAGACTCTTTTAAGAAGTACCTGGATCTGCACGTAAAGTGCTGTAAGCTGTAGGGCTATGGGCCGGGTGCAGGAAGGTGGGATTAGAAAGGGTACCTGGGTGTCCTCGGGCTGGCATGGACAAGATGGGCCGAATGGCCTCCTTCTGTGCTGTAACTTTTCTATGGTTCTATGTCCTGGAACTGAGATGATTGACCTCCAACAACTACAACCATCTTCCTTGGGCTCCTTGATGCCACACTCGGTCAAATGCTGCCTTGATGCCAAGGGCAGTCACTCTCACCTCACCTCTGGAGTTCAGCTCTTTTGTCCATGTTTGAGCCAAAGCTGTAATGAGGTCAGAAGCTGAGTGACCCTGGCAGAACCCAAACTGAGCGTCAGTGAGCAGGTTATTGCTAAGCAAGTGCCACTTGATAGCACTGTTGATGGCCTATTCCACCACCTTACTGATGAGCAAGTGTAGACTGATGGGGAGGTAATTGGCCAGGTTGGATTTGTCCTGCTTTTTGTGTACAGAACATACCTTGGCAATTTCCACATTGTCAGGTAGATGCCAGTGTTGTAGCTGTACTGGAACAGCCTGGCTAGGGGCCAGGCAAGTTCTGGCGCACAAGTCTTCAGTACTATCGCTGGAGTATGGTCAGGGCCCATAGCCTTTGCAGTATCCAGTGCCTTCAGCTGTTTCTTGGTATCACATGGAGTGAATTGAATTAGCTGAAGACTGGCAACTGTGGTGCTGGGGACCTCCGGAGGGGGTCGAGATGGACCATCCACTTGGCACTTCTGGCTGAAGGTTGTTGCAAATGCTTCAGCCTTTTCTTTTGCACTGATATGCTGGGCTCCTCTATCATTGAGGATAGGGATATTTGTGAAGCTTCCTCCTCCAGTGAGTCATTTAATTGTCCACCACTGCTCACCACTGGATGTGGCGGGACTGCAGAGCTCAAATTTGATCCATTAATTGTGGAATCGTTTAGCTCTGTCTATCATTTGTTTCTTATTCTTTTTGGCATGCAAGTAGTCCTGTGTTGTAGTTTCACCAGGTTGACACCTCATTTTTAGCTATGCTTGGTGCTGCACCTGGCATGCCCTCTTGCACTCTTCATTGAACCAGGGTTGATCCCCTGCCTTGGTGGTAATGGTAGTGTGGGGAATATGCCGGGCCATGAGGTTACAGAATGTGTTCAAGTTCAATTCTGCTGCTGCTGATGGCCCACAGTGCATCATGGTTGCCCAGTCTTGAGTTGCTAGATCTCTTTGAAATCTATCCCATTTAGTATGGTGGTAGTGCCACACAACAAGATGGAGGGCATCCCCAATGTGAAGACAGGACTTCATCTCCATAAGGACTGTTCGGTGGTCATTCCTACTGATAGTGTTATGGACAGGTGCATCTGTGCCAGGCAGGTTGGTGAGGATGAGATAAAGCATGGTTTTCTCTCTTGTTGGTTCCCTCACCAACTGCTCCATATCCAGTCTAGCACCTATGTCCTTTAGGACTCAGCCAGCTCAGTCTGTGGCGATGCTACCGAGCCACTCTTGGTGATGGACACTGAATTCCCCCACCCAGAGTACATTCTTTTCTCTTGCCACCCTCAGTGCTTCTCCCAAGTGGTGTTCAACATGGAGGAGCACTGATTCATCAGTCGAGGGGGTCGTTACGTGGCATTCAACAGGAGGTTTCCTTGCCCATGTTTGACTTGATGCCATGAGACTTTCCTTGGAGAGATCCAGGAGCCGAGTGGAAGCTACTGGAGTGCTGACATCCTAATAGAGGGAAACAAGACACACTTTAAGTTAGACTCAGATGCAGCAGCTTCAGTTCTTTCTGATGCTGACCCTGGTTGGATAGAAGCTCTCTTTAGCCATCATGCATAAAACTACACGGGCCAGAAAGGACGGAACTAAAGGTCATAGAGAGACAACCCTCCAATATCGAGAGAAAAAAAAATCACAGAAACATTGGCCAGTGTTTTATGACCTCGCCGCGGCGTGTCTCTCCCCAGCGGATGCGACGAGCCATTTGAATCTCCATTCAGTTCGGCTGGGCTGTAATATCCTGGCTATTGTATGTGATTCAGAACCAGAGTTATTCACTTTTGAGCAGGATGGCCTATACCAACTTGCATCTGATTTGCAGAGTAGAGCAACTGGAAAGCCTAGAAGATCAGCCCAAAAACTTCAGAGCTGAATTCCCACAGCTGTTTACAGGACTAGGAAAGCTGAAGCCAGCATACCACATCACTCTATGTCCAGAAACGAAGCCAGTGTGTCTGTTACACGCAGAAAGGTTCCTCATCCACTCTTGGCAAAAATAAAGAATAAAATTGACTTTATGTTGAAGCAGGAGGTTATTTCACCTGTGACAGAACCAACAAGCTGGTGCTTGGGATGGTCCCAGTGGCAAAACCCAACGGATCAATCAGAATTTGCGTAGATCTTAAACACCTGAATAAAGCAATTAAATGCAAAGTTCAACCCAAGTCGTCTCTGAACAAGAACTTAGCTAAATTGGGAAAGAGTTCAATCTTCACAAAGCTAAATATAAATAGTGGATTTTGGCAACTTCCCCTCGATGAAGAGTCTAAGTTGCTCAAAACTTTCATAATCCCTTTTGTGAGCTATTGCTTCAACAGATTACCCTTTGTCATCATATCAGCACCAGAAATCTTCCAGAGGCCAATATCAAGCATCCTAGAAGGACTGGGTGTAGCAGCTTTCCAATACTGCATATTTCTGTTCAGTCTCTCTTAGTGAATGGGATGCATAGTAAACTGGTCTGCACTTTCCATCTCTCTCCATCTAAAAGAGTACAGCTCCAAGTGCTGTAGAAGATGCATCTGCAGCAATGATAGTGGGTAGCTCTGGGTCATTATGAGCTAAAATATTAGGTGATATCAGCATCCCTTTGATTTTCTCAAAAGAACTCTGTAATGCTCCCTCCCAGCACCAGGTATTGTCTTGTTGTAGCAGTTGACGTGTGGTTCATTGACAACACCTCAGTTGGGCAGGAACTTTACAGTTTCATTTAACATACCCATGAATCTCTGAAGCTACACAGGCTTGCAAGAAGTTTGCAGATTATATTCCTGGTCTCCACTTCAAGACAGAGGGAGACCCCAAGCCCTTAGTGACATTCTTAAATTCTAAGGAGTCAACAAAAATACCTTCACAAGTACAATGATTCAGACTGAGGATGATGAGGTTTAATGCAAAGACAGAATGTGTTCCAGGAAAGCAGCAGAATACTGTGGATGCTTTGTCCCGTCGGCCAGTGGCAAGGCCCGAACAAGGTGACGTACATAGCCCTTGTTGAAGGGGTAGAAATATTTACATTGGTAACAACCGCAACTCTATCAACAACAACTCAGTAACTAAATTAAATCTGAGATGCACAGAAATTTGATGAAGAACGTGCTCAGGTCAGAGGGTACTGCAAAAAAGGGTGGCCAGCATACATGTAACACAATCCCATTCTCAAAAGTACAATGAACAGAGAGGATTCTCAGTGTCGTGGATGATTTATTCATCTATAATGAGAGATTGGTCATTTCCAGAATTCTGGGACTCAATGTACTGCAACGGTTGCACCAAGGACATTTGGGCTTCATAAAATGTCAAGCCAGAGCAAGATACTCCGTTTGGTAGCCAGGTCTCTCAAAGTCATTGGAAGAGATGATATCAAACTGTATTACTTGTGCCATTCATCATCAGGAGACAAGAGAACCATTGATGTCTTCTCCCCTCCCATCACAACCATGGGAATATCTTGAGATGCACCTCTTCGAAAACAGAAGTAAGATGTTCTTGATCATAGTAGACTACTACTCCAGATGGTTAGATGTCAAGCAACTGCAAGGTCACACTTCTGAAGCAGTAATTACATCGCTGAAGGAGATATTTGCAACACATGATATCCCAACCCTGTAATATCCGACAATAGACCACAATTTTCCAATGAATACTTTAAAGAGTTCATGGCACCATATGGATTTGTCCATACTACCAGCTCACCAAGATAACCTTAAAATGACAGTGAAGCTGAAAGAGGAGTGCATACAGTATTATACAGAATGATGACACCCAATTTGCACCTCTGAGCTATTGTTCAACTCTATTCCAAAATGGTTTAGCACAATGAAACTCCTCATGGGAAGAGGAATGAGAACTCAACTCCCCACTCTCCCGCATACACTTATACTGCAAGTACAAGCTGAAGACTTGAACCAAGTAAGAAAGAAAGAGGACAAATATCATTCCAGCCTGATGCTGAACTATGATAAACATTACAAGACAAGCAACCTGCCAGACCTCCAACCAGGAGAACCAGTTTGGGTCCAAGAGCAAGCTCACTATAGGCAAGTGCTTGAATAGACACCAGATCTACGGCCCTACCTCATCCAACAGAGTGTGATACAGTGAGATGGGACAGATGTGTACTGGTTGCCATACAGAAGCAGCCTCCTACCTCGTGAAAGCAATCATCTACCCAATCTAACCAGCCAGAGATATTGCATTCGTTCAACAATCCAGATGACAACCTGACTGGTGAAACTGAGTCATCTGCCAATTCCCTCCCTGCCCAGCACAGTCTGAGTGACCACCCGCATGACTCAAAGCCTCGATCCTCTCCAAGGGAGAAGAGGACCCATTCTGATAGACTCGTGAAACCACCACAGCTGTTGTCCTTATAAGGTGAAGGGAGGAATGAAGAGGACCTAAGAGAAGAAAATAATATTAAGGACTTCAAGCCACTGGAGTTTAAATTTGTGGTTTGTTTGATCTTCACAATATGGAAATAGAAAACAGAGATTTGGTGGGGGAGATGTAGTATAATGGGTTAATTCTAACTGTTTCATATGCTAATCAGATACCATGTACATCATCACAAGAAGTGATGCAATATCATGCTTTGCTTTCTCATGCAACCTCATGGAAGATGTAGTCAGAGCAAGCTTGTGTTTCATAACATGAAGAATCTCTTTCACAGTAGAGACAAAGAGTAATGGACGTGAGTTTGCTGATGATAGAAAGGTAGGTAGGAATGCAAGCTGTGAGGAGGAGACAAAGAAACTGCAAAGAGATATAGGCAGGTGAAGTGAATGGACAATAAATAATGTGGAGAAGTGTGAGTATTGGGAGTGTTTTAAAAACCAGCAAAGGGCTACCAAAAAGTTGATAAAAAGGGAAAGAGTTGAATAAGCAAACCAGCCAGGAATATAAAAACAAATTGTAAGAACTTTTACATGTGTATAAAAAGGAAGAGAGTAGCTAAAGTAAATATTGGTCCCTTAGAAGTAGAGACAGGGGAGATTATCGTGGGCAATGAGGAAATGGCAGAGGCATTAAATAAATATTTTGCATCTGTCTTCACATGTACATACCAGAAATAGAGAGTAATACAGGGGCTAATAAGAGTGAGGAAATTAAAGTAATTACTATAAGCAGAGAAAAAGTACCGGAGAAACTCAAGGGACTAATATCCCAATAAATCACCAAGACTTGATGGCTTACATTCTAGGGTTCTAAAAGACATTGCTGCAGAGATAGTGAATGCTCTAGCTATGATTTTCCAAAATTCCCTAGATTCTGAAATGGCCCCAGCAGATTAGAAGTTAGCAAACGTAATATCACTAATCAAGGAAGGAGGGAGAGAGAAAACAAGGAACTACAAGCCAGTTAGCCTGACACCTTCAGAAGTGCTGGAATCTATTACTAAGGAAGTCTAAACAATGCACTTAGAAAATCATGGTATGATCAGATAACGCCAACATGGCTTTACAAAAGTGAAATTGTGTTTGACAAATTTATTAGAGTTTTTGAGGATGTAACTAGTAGCGATGATAAAGGGAAACCAATAGATGTTGTATACCTGGATTTCCAAAAGGCATTCGATAAGATGCTATACCAGAGGTTAATTAGCAAGATAAGGACTCATGGAGTTGAGGGTAGGATTGGTTAATGGACAGGAAGAAAATATTTGGCATAATTGGGATATTCTTCAGTAGGCATGCTCTGACTAATGAAGTGCTGCATGGATCAGTATTGGGATTTCAGCTATTTACAATCTATTTTAATGACAGGCATAGACAGTGAATAATATATCCAAGTGCTGATGGTATAAAGCTAGGTGGTAATGTAAGTTGTTAGGAGGACACAGAATCTGCAGAGATATAGCAGGTTAGGTGAGTGGGCAACAAGATGGGAGATGGAGTATAATGTAGGGAAGTGTGAGGTTATTCACTTCGGTTGTTAAGAACAGAAAAGCAGAATTTTTTTTTAAAGTATGAAACTTGTAAATGCTGACGTTCAGAGAGACTTGAGTGTACTCTGACAAGTAACTCAGAAAGTTAGCATGTGGGTACAACAAGCAATTTGGAAATAAATGGCATGTTGGCCTTTATTGCAAGGAGATTGGAGTAGGAATAAAGAAATCTTGCTACAATTTTACAGGGCTTTGGTGAGACCACATCTGGAGCACTGTGTGCAATTTCGTCTCCATAATAAAGGAAGGATATACTTGCATTGGAGGCAGAACCGCGAAGGTTCACTAATTTGGGCCCTGGGATGAGAGGCTTGTCCTATGTTGAGAGGCTGAGTAAATTGGGCTGATATTCTCGAGAGTTTAGAAGAATAAAAGTTGATCTCACTGAAATTTACAAGATTCTGAAGAGGCTGAGGAACATAAAAATTAGGAGCAGGAGTAGGCCATTTGGCCCCTTGAGTCTGCTCTGCCATTCAATAAGATCATGACTGATCTGATTGTGGTTTCAACTCCACTTTCCTGTCCACCCACTATATCCTTTCACACCCTTGTCAGTCAAGAATCTATCTAACTCGGCCTTAAAAATATTCAATGACCCTGCCTCTACCGTTCTCTGGGGAAGAGAGTCCCACAGATTCACGACCCTCTTAAGAGAAAAAACTTCTCATCAACTCCATCTTGAATGGGAGACCCCTTATTTTTAAACTGTGTCCCCTAGTTCGAGTGTACCCCACAAGGGGAAGCATCCTGTCAGCAGCCACCCTGTCAAAATCGCCTCAAGATCTGATACATTTCAATAAGATCATCTCTCATTCTTCTAAATTCCAATGCATATAGGCCCAACCTGTCGAACGTTTCCTCATAGGATAACCCCATCATCCCAAGGATCAGTCCAGTGAACCTTCTCTGAACTGCTTCTAATGCAATTAGGTCCTTTCTTAAATAAGGAGACCAAAACTGTACACAGTACTCTAGATGTGGTCTCATCAATACCCTATACAACTATTGTAAAACAACCCTACTTTTATATTCCATTCCCTTTGTAAGAAATGACAACATCCTATTTACCTTCCTAATCTCTTGCTGTACCTGCATACTAACATTTTGTTCATGTATCAGGATACCCAGATCCCTCTGTACCTTGGAGTTCGCAATCGCTCTTCATTTAAATAGTATGCTGCTTTTTTATTCTTCCTGCCAAAGTGGACAAGTTCACATTTTCTCACATTATACTCCATCTGCCAAATTTTTGCTCACTCATTTAACCGATCTATATTCCTTTGCAGACTCCTTATGTCCTCTTCACAACTTACTTTCCTACCTATCTTTGTGTAATCAGCAAATTTAGCAACCATACATTTGGCCCTTCATCCAAGTCATTAATATAGATTGTAAATAGTTGAGGCCCCAGAACTGATCCCTGTGGCACTCCACTCATGAAATCTTGCCAACCCAAAACATTGTACATTTAAGCCTACTCTCTGTTTCCTGTTAGCTTAGCAATCCTCTATCCATGTTACCCCCTAAACCTTGAGCTCTTATTTTGTGTAATAACCTTTGATGTGGCACTTTGTCAAATGCCTTCTGGAAATCTAAGTACACCACATCCACAGGTTCCCCTATATCCATGTTACTTATTACTTCTTCAAAAAACACTAATAAATTAGTCAAACACTATTTCCCTTTCACAAAACCATGTTGACTCTGCCTGATTGCACTGAGATTTTTTAAGTGCTCCACTATAATTTCCTGCTTTCTGTCTCCCTCCTATCTTGAACCAAAGGAGTTATTTTCCAATCTGATGGGACATTTCCAGAATCTAGGGAATTTTGGAAAATTAAAACCAATGCGTCTACTATCTTAGCAGTTCCTTCTTTTAGGACCCTAGGATGAAGTCCATCAGGACCTGGGGATTTGTCAGCTTTTATCTCTAATATTTTCTCAGAGCTCTTTCCCTGGTGATTGTAATTGTTTTAAGTCCCTCCCTCCCTCCCTTTCATCCCTTGATGCACAGTTATTTCTGGGATATTATTTGTATCATCTACAGTAAAGACAGATGCAAAATATCTGCTCATCAGCCATTTTCCTATTTTCCATTATTAATCCCTCAGATTTACCATGTAAACGACCAATGTTTGCTTTATTTACTCTTTTCCTTTTTAAATGCCTGTAGAAACTCTTGCTATCTGTTTTTTCTATTTCTAGCTGGCTTTTTCTCATACTCTAATTTTAAGTATATATATAGTCTTTTTAGCCATTCTTTGCTGTTTTCATGTTTTGACCAATCTTCTAACCTGCCACTAATCTTCATGGAATTGTATGTTTTTTCTTTCAATTTGATATTGTCTTTAACTTCCTCAGTTAGCCACGGATGGTGCATCCTTCCCTTGGAATCTTTTTTTCTCACTGGAATGTATATTTGCTGAGTGTTATGTAATACCTTCTTAAATGTCTGCCACTGCATCTCCATTGACTTATCCCTTAACCTAATTCCCCAATTCACTTTAGCCAGCTCTGTCTTCATGCCCTCATAAATGCCCTTATTTAAGTTCAAAACACTGGTATTAGACCCGCACTTCTCTCCCTCAAACTGAATGCAAAATTTATGATCACAGATACCTAGGGACACCTTTACTATGAGGTCATTAATTAATCCTGTCTCATTGCACATTACCAGATCTAGAATAGCCTATCTGGTTGGCTCTAGCGCATGCTGTTCTAGGAAATTGTCCCAAAAACACTCCATGAACTCATCTTCCAGGTTACCTCTAACAATCTGCTTAACCCAATCTATATGTAGATTAAAATCATCCATTATTACTGCCATAACTTTCTTAAAAGCCCCCAATGTTTTTTCCTGTATTGTCTGTCCTACAGTATGGTTACTGTTAGGGGACTAATAAACTACTCCCACAAGTAACTTCTTATCTTTATTATTTCTTATCTCTACGCAATCTGATTCTACATATTGATGTTTAGAACTAGGGTAATCTCTCTCTATTATACTAATGTCATTCTTAATTAACAAAGCTACCCCTCCACCTTTTCCTAGCTTCATGTCCTTCCTAAATGTCATTTAAGATAGAATATTCAGGTCCCAGCCTTTGACATCCTGCAGCCATGTCTCTGTAATGGCTATCAGATCATACATATCTATTTCTGTTTGAGCTGTCAATTCATCTGTTTTGTTGTGAATGCTACATGCATTCAGATGCAGAGGCTTTAACTCCATCTTTTTACCATTTTTGTAAACTCTGGTCTTATCTGCTGGCACACTCTTATGTTTGTATGCTCATTCCCTTCCTGCCACACTCTGATTATCACTTCTCTTATTGCTACCTTGCTCTCTTGCCTTGTCTTCTCCCTTTAATTGATCACATCTCTCCACTCTTGATCCCTTGCCGCCACTCCTTAGTTTAAAGCTCTCTCTACTGCCCTAGTTATACGACTAGCCAGAACACTGGTCCCAGAATGGTTCAGGTGAAAATCATCCCAATGGACTTGACAGAGTGGGCACTGAGAGGTTGTCTCCATTGACTGGGGAATCCAGAACATGGGGGAAGAGTCTCAGGATAAGGGGCCAATCATTTAGTAATGAGATGAGGAAAAATGTCTTCATTCAAAGGGTTGCGAATCTTTGGAATTCTCTACCCCAGAAGGTTGAGGATGTTTCATTGTTGACTCCATTTAAGGCTGGGAAAGATAGATTTTCGGTCTATCATTGAATTAAGGGATATGGGGAGTGGGCAGGAAAGTGGAGTTGATGCCCAAAATCAGCTATGATTGTACTGAATTGTGCAGCAGGCTCAACCTATTCCTGCCCTTAACTCTTGTATTCTTATCAGTGTATAGTCTTAATGATAAAGACAATGAGCTGCAACTGAAGAAAAAAAATACTTGGAGCGATTTGATTGGGTCACCCTTACACTGATTTAATTGGTAGGTTTTTTAGACTGCTAATTTTTGACTGGAAGTTTTCCAAAAATGCTGATTGTTGGATTGATTTCTGAATAATTCATGTTGATTCTAATTCTCATTTTTTTGTTGTTATAAATTTCAAAATTGTAGCCTATCAAGTACAAGTTTGACGCAGATATTTGCATGAGTGACACAGTATAACCCTGAAATATGATGGCAAAATATGACCAAGGAAGTGAATTGCCAAAAAAGGAATAAGTGCAGATACTTTTGTTCTATTGTTGATGGATCCCTGTGGTGTTCATGGTATGTTGGACAAGAGGCTGTTTTATAGGGTAGGACTGCTATAGCAGGTAATGCAGATATATTAATCTGCTGCTATAACTCTTTAGGATCACAAAGCTTAATTGCTGTTAAAGTAAACAAAGGCTTGAGGTCAATGAAATGCTTCATTATTTGGTAAGGATACTGTGGAGGAGGCAAATCAGAATGAAATCTATTATTCATGATCATATGCCAGCCATTCTTTTAAGTGTTATTGTTAAACTTTACTTTTAAAGTTATAGGTTGTAGATAGCTAGGGGGAAGCTTTAACCTTAACTGCTTGGCAGAAACTGAGTGGTCAGCAATTTAAATCAGCCGAGTGATTTACTCATGATGCCCTGCCTGTATCCTGCTGTTTTCAATTTTAACCTGCTCTTCTGCGCAGCCGGCAGGGTCCTTCTTTAACTTTGCAGGTCAGGTCCAACAATGCCATCAAGCCCAACACTGCAGTGTTAACCATTGGTGTAAACGTTGCAGCTTTCCCACAGGGAAGAAAGCAACAAGTGATCCGGGACCAGAAGAGGCCAATTAAGAGTCCAACAGCCTCCCTTCCACTGCCTGAATTCCTGCCCCGCCCTCCAGACATTTTCCATTTCCCGCAACTGACCAGTGCGGTGCAGTTAAGGCTCGGAAGCTGAAATCGCTGCATAGATTAAGAAGCGGGGGTGGGTGGGTGAAGATGGAGGTTTGGTACTTGCCTTGCTCTCTACTGCTCGCAATCCTGTGTCAATTGAACAAAAGAGCTCCTCATTTCTATACTAGTGAAGGATTTTCCGTTGGCGGGGCAAGTTTGTCTATGTATTCCAAAGTAGCTAGCTTTCCTTCTCATCTTGTAAAAAGAAATTTGAATTAATTTGCATATGATCCTAGCATCTGCAAGAAATTTGAATAGAATAAATTATCTCTCATTAAATGAGACGGAAGAGTGTGAAGCAAGAAATACAATGTGGTGTAGTGATTTTATTAGACAGATAGACAGACAGATTGATACAGATTCCAGTTTACATGCTGTGTTAAAGTGGCCTGCTTTGCCTCTCTGTCACTGTCTGTGGTGACTCACATGTGAACCTGGAGCAGAGATTCAGTACACATTGCCATCCTAGAAATTGCAAGAGATTGTTGAAATAAGCTCATCAGCACAATTCACTGATATTCTACTGCTGGGAATACAGAATATTAAATGCCATCTGGCCCTGCAATAGGAGAGACAGTGTGTTTCTCTGGGCGCCTCCAGAAATACTGAAGCTTTTGGTGTATGTTGCAACTCTGGCTGGTTATATTCCTGGAGGTTTCATCATATGACCTCTTACCTCCAACCCGCCTCCCCTCCGCTGCCTGGTGTAACAGCCTTTTTTATTATCTCCAGTATTTCTATAACTAATAAAATGTCTTCAAGAAAACAAAAGCACATCATTTTAATGCTCCTATGATTTTTCTCCAGGTTTGTTCACAGCAATGTCCTGGAGACTCCAAGGCAATCCTGGAGACTTGTTTGCAACACATCCCTATATTTCATGTGTAAAGGAGCCACTTCTACACTGAACTTTCTGCACCTTATCAAAGGATTCCTCCCAGACCCCAAATCAATTTTGTTTTGTTGATGATATTTACTGCCCACTATAGAATGTCCAAACCTATTCTCTCCCCAGTGATACCTGAGAGCTGTGTCTGTGGCCGGAATTTTCCAGCCCCGTTGGTATGGGGCGCCATGGCGGCGGGGGGGTGGAGAATCGACAATATGGCAAGAAGGCCAAAAATTGGTTTCAAGCCGGTGTGAAAGCACAGCGGCATCGTCCAATGGTGTCCAATGGGATCCCACTGGAGGCTGGCGTGAACCCAATTTGCATCCTGGGGAAACACACCGGCCCAGAACACGTCTGGAAAGTGTGATGAGCAGAAGTCAGGACTTACCATTAGGGCCTTGCTCAGATCGCGGACGTCCGAGGAGCAGAAGATGCTGGAGCCCTACAACGACTGGACCCTGGAGGAACACATGCATTGCATGTTCGGTGGATTCTCATAAATGTGGTTCCACCGCAAAGCAGCTCACAGAAGGTGGGAGGTCTCCGTTGATGTCCCGGGTCTGCTTCAGAACATCATGGTCATGGCTGCTATGGATGATTAGTGAGGGGTGGGGGTGGAGAGGAAGGTCTAGTTGTGAGTGGGGGAGGACGTGAGGTTGAGGGGAGAATGAAGGAGTCGGGGGTGGATGAGGTTGGGACGGGGGAAAGCAAAGGTGTCAGGAGGGGTGAAGCTGATGGAGTACAAAGGTGTCAGGGGGTGAGGATGGGAAGGGAGGAGGGAGTACAGGGGAGGTGGGTGTAACGGGGAGAATGTGGCAAGTGGGTAGGTTGGTATAAGGGGGCAAGGAAGATGTAAGGGAAGGAGTTTGGAGGGGGGAAGGTGTTGAGAAGGGAGTAAGTGGTGATGCCCAGGCAAGTGTGCAAGGGAGGGGTCCACGGAGTCAATGATTGCCTCCTGTGGAGCGAAGTGAAGACGGGCATGGTACGAGGGAACGATGAGTATGACGGGGGCAGAGAGAGCCGGAAGGGTGGGAGAGTGAGGGTGCATCGGTAGCAGAAGGGATGGCAAGGATGTTTGGTGGGGATTCGGAGGCAGACACGGACCCTGGGGGTGGGAAGGAGGAAGTCTGGGAGGTCAATGTGGATGGGGGTGGGATTCTCAGGAAGGTAGGGAATCTGCACGTTCACCTGGACATCCTAGAATTGCAAGGATTCGGGTTGGTAGATGACGGTGGAGAGGTGGAAGGTGATACCGGGGTGTCAACAGAGATGGGGAAAAGGACTTGGGTGACGGTGGGGAGGGGAAAGGATGGGAGAGCTGATCAAAAATTTAACGACTACCATAGTTGTTGAAATCGAAAGTTACCGCACTTAGCGCAAATCTAGAAGGAAAAAACAGTAAAAACTGGGAAACAAGAATGCTGGTCCGAACTGTTTTATCCTTCTGGGTGGACGATTCCTCCCTGTGTCTCTGACATGTAGCCCTGCATCCAGTTCTCTGTCCCTCTGCATATCAGAAGGTGTTGGATTATGACACAAGGATGAAAGTATTGTCTAAATTCCAGTCCCTAAACAGAGCGTGATGTGACCTCCAACTGGCAATCAACTGGTCAGGGATTCAGCAAAGTAGGGACTTAAACCCATGCTTTTTGTCCAGTAGGATCTGTGAGTTAGTGTTGCTGCAACACCTCTAGAACTCCAAATCGAAATTTCAATTTAAAAAATTACTTTAAATTTCTACAATTTTCTTTTAAATTTGATTCACATTTTTAAAACTATTGTCTCTCAACTTTTCTGGTCCCACAGTAACCTGATTTAAATCAAAGCCCTGCTACAATGGTCACTGGTAATCTGCTGCTCATATCCTAACCAGCACTAAGTCCCGTTCACCCATCAACCTCCCTGCTCATTCATCGACATTGGCTCTCAATACCACAAAAATTCTTATCCCAGTTTTCAAATCCGCCACATGACCTAGCTCCTCCCTATCGCTATATTGTCCTCCAGTACTACAGCCCTCCAGGATATCTGCGCTCCTCCAATTCTGGTCCCTTGTGCGTCCCTGATATGCATTGCTGCAACAATGGGGGCTGTGCCTTGGAATTCCCTCCCTAACTCTCTATCTCTCATTCTTTATTACACTCCTTAAAACCCACCTCTTTGATCAAACCCTTTCCAAATATCTCACATGGCTCAGTTTCAAATTTTGTTCTTGTGAAATGGCACTGCATAAATGGAGCAATATTATTGTTTTAACAGGCCAGAAGCGGGTATCACAGGGCAGTTTATTTCAACAGGTCATTTATGGCATTTGCTTGCTCCTACATGCAGTGATTGTTCAGATTGTGACAGTTCAGGCAAGTGTCATACATGTAGGGTGTAAGAAAAGGGACTAAGAGGAGGCTGAGGGTTTTTAGTTTTCTCTAAAGAGAATTAAAGTGATTTTCTCTAGTTCTAATTCTTTTTGAGAGAGGTCTGCTTGTGGGGGATTCTGACTGTTCAGCATCCCCAACCCGTGTAAGAGCTGGGTGAGTGAGAAAACAATATCCTGCCATTAAATAAGTCTCAACACAGTTTAGAGTTGACTTTGTAATGATTGGGGTCAGAAATTTCCATTTGGTTGTGCACGAGTTTCTAGCTTCCTTAGTGTCAACTACTTGCATCCTAGTTGCAGGACTATGTGCATGTTAAACAGCGTAATCAGCATGCAATAGACAGAGCTAAGTGATCCCATAGCCAATGGATCAGATCAAAGCTCTGCAGTCCTGCCACATCCAGTATGAACGGTGTGGTCAATTAAAACAACGAACAGAAGGAGGAGGCTCCATAAATATCCCCATCTTCAATGACGGGGGAGCCCAGCACATCAGTGCAAAAGACAAGGCTGAAGCATTTGCATCAATCTTCAGCCATGCCGAGTGGATGATCCATCTCAGTCTCCTCTGGTGGTCCGCAGCATCATAGATGCTAATCCTTAGCCAATTCAATTCACTCCACCTGATATCAAGAAACAACTGAAGGCACTGCATGGTGCAAAGGCTATAGACCCTGACAACATTCCAGCAATAGTACTGAAGACTTGTGCTCCAGAGCTAGCCACACCCTCGCCAAGCTGTTCCAGTACAGCTATAGCATTGGCATCTACCTGACAATGTGGAAAATTGCCCAGATACATCCCGTCCACAAAGAGCAGGACAAATCCAACACGGCCAATTACCACCCCATCAATCTACTCTTGATCATCAGCAAAGTGATGGAAGGGGTCATCAAACAGCACTTAATCAGCAATAACTTGCTCATTGATGCTCAGTGTGGGTTCCAGCAGGGGCACTCAGCTCCTGATCTCATTAACGCCTTGGTACAAACATAAGCAAAAGAGCTGAACTCCAGAGGTGAGGTGAGGGTCACTGCCCTTAACACCAAGGCCGCATTAGACTGACTGTGGCATCAAGGAACCCTAGCAAAACTGGAGTCAATGGGAATCGGGGGGGAAATCACTGTACTGGTTGGAATCATACCTAGCTCAAAGGAAGATGGTTATGGTTGTTGGATGCCAATCATCTCAGTACTGAGACATCACTGCAGGAGTTTCTCAGGGTGGTATCCTAAGCCCAACCAACTTCAGCTACTTCACCAGACCTTCCTTCCATCATAAGGTCAGAAGTGGGGATGTTCGCTGATGATTGCACAATGTTCAACACCATTCGTGACTCCTCAGATAATGAATCAGAATGTGCCCATATGCAGCAAGACCTGGACAAAATTGAGGCTTGGGCTGATAAGTGGCAAGTAACATTCATGCCACACAAGTATCCGGCAATGACCGCCTCTAACAAGAGAAAATCTAACCATCTCTCCTTGACATTAATTGGCATGACCATCACTGAATCCCCCAGTATCAACAGCCTAGGGGTTACCATTGATTAGAAACTGAACTGGACCAGCCATATAAATACTGTGGATACAAGAGCAGGTCAGAGGCTGGGAATTCTGCAGTGAGGAACTCTCCTGTTGAGAGTTACTGAGTGCTCAAAGCTTGTCCACTATCTACATGGCACAAGTCAGGGATGTGATGGAATACTGTCCACTTGCCTGAATGAGTGCAGCTCCAACAACACTCAAGAAGCTTGACACCATCCAGGACAAAACAGCCTGCTTGATTGGCACCCCATTCACCACCTTCAACATGAGCTCCCTCTACCACCAACACATAGTGGCAGTAGTGTGTACTATCTACAAGATGTACTACAGCAACTCACCAAGGCTGATTCAACAACACCTTTCAGACATACAACCTCTGCCACCTAGAAGTACAAGGGCAACAGATGCATGGGAACACCACCACCTGCAAGTTTCCCTCAATGGCACACACCACCCTGACTAGCAACTATGGGGGGAATTTTCCGTGCCCACTCGCGTCGGGTGTACTCGGTGGCACGAGCGGGCAATATGGCAAGAAGGCCAAAAATCGGTTTCATGTCATCGTGAAACCAGTTTGCGATCATCCACTCAGCCCGTCGATGGTGGGCCAAGTTTCCCACTGTCGGACGTTGGGAACTTCATTGTATTACATAATGTATATCATTATAAGGCCAGCCAGCCAGAATCATAGCCCCCCCCGCCGCTGGATCTTCCACCCACGCCGATGCAGAACACATCTCAACAAGTGTGATGTGCAGAAGTTGGAACATACAGCCAGGGCCTTGCTCACATTGCGGACAGCGAGGTGTAGAAGATGCTGGAGCCTGATAGCAAAAGCATACTGGAGGAACTTCTATGGCATACTGGATGGATTCTCATGGACATGGCTCTGTTGCGAAGCAGTTCACTGAAGTCATTTGGAAAGTCACTGTTGAGGGTCTGCTCACAACGGATGATGGTCGAGGGGGTGGAGAGGAAGATCCAGCCATGTTTGGGAGAGGAAGGTGTACTAGAGGGTGAAATAGGGAGGTCCAGGGTCGATTGGGAGAGGAAGAGGTGTCAGTGGGGCAGAGATGAGGTTGGGAGGGGGGGAACAAAAGTGTCAGGAGTTGACGTTGGAGGGGGGAGGGAGTCTGGAGGGAGCAAGGAGTGCGGAGAGGGGAGGGAGCCCAGGAGGAGGGAGGAGTGAGGAGAGGAGATGGAGTCCAGGGGGAGGAAGAAATGCAGAGAGGGGAGGGGGTCTGGGGGGAGCAAGGAATAAGGATGTCTGAAGGAGTCAGGAAGGGGGAAGGAGTGAGGCTAGAGGAAGAAGTAAGGCTGGAGGAAAGAATCAGGGTGGGAAGGATTAAGGGTGGCAGAAGAAATAAGGGTATCTGAAGGAGATATGAAGGAGGAAGGACTAAGCGGGACCGGTCCAGGGGTAGGGGGGATGACTAAGTTGGTGGGGGGGGAGTCCGGGGCGAGGGGAGGACTAAGTGGGGTGGAGTCTGTGTGAGGGAAGCAGTTCCAAGTGGGGAAGGGGTTCCAAGGGGGAAGGGGTCCGGGGGGGGTGATGTCCAGATGAACTTGCAAGGGAGGGCTCTGATGAGTCCATGATTGCTTCCTGGGGAGTGAATTGAGGATGGGCATAGTACGACAGAATGGTGAGAATGACAGAGGGCAGAGTGTGGCAGTAGGGTGGGAGGGTGAGGGTTCGATGGTAGCAGTAGCAGGAATGGTGAGGGTGGTTGGCGGAGACTCTGAGGCAGACATGGACCTTGGGGGTGGGAAGGAGGAGGTCGGGAGGTGAATGTGAATGTGGGTGGGATTTTCAGGAAGGAAGGGAAAGTGCACATTCACCTGGACATCCCCGAAAGAAAAGGGTTGTGGCTGGTAGGTCATGGGGGGGAATTAGTAGGTGATGCCAGGGGAGTCAACAGTGATGGGGAAAGGAAATGGGTGACTAGGGGAGGGGAAAGAATAGGGGAGTAAATGAAGAACTGAATCACCACCATCACCGCTGCCTAAATCAATAGTGAAATGAGAGTCGTGGTGGGCAAAATCAGATGCTGCATGAGAGTGTGATCAGTGGGTGGACAGAGATGCAGGTCAGCTTAGATGGACAACTGAAAGTGAACCCCAGCAGGCAGCATTGAAAATGCTCAGGATATTGAGGTGAGTGTGATACGGGAGGGATCCGTTTGTGTGGGAGAATGCTTGTGCGAGGCTCCGAAAGGCCCTGCCACACACACATACTTCTCCCTCCAGAATCATTCGTTGGCCACTGCTCCCTCTGCAGTGACACAAGACAAGGTTGAGGGGCTCACAGGCAAAGGGGACTCAGGGGGAGTGGACAGCTTCTGAGATTCCTGAGTTGATGAACCAGGGGTGTCCAGCTGCTGCTCCTCCTCCTTCGGGTGCCCTGGGGCTCCAGCCTTACTCCTTTAGGGGAAGGAGCACCTGGAGGGATATCAAGGTACCTCAGTTCCCTATCACATGGCGACTGCAGGAACTCACCCATGGCTGCTGCGATGGAGTGCAGGTCTGCACACAACTCCATGTCCTGCTGGACCAGGGTCTTCATGGGGTCCTCCATCCTGCCTATGGAGACCTCCATGCGCACATATGTGGGCACCACTTCATTAGAGAGCAGGCAGACGTACTCCTCCGACTTGTGTGCCACTCTGTTGAGGGCATCCAACAGGTCTGCATGATGTTCTCAGCCCTTCTGCTGACTCTCTACGATGAGTTGGAAGGCCAAATCCAGAGGCTTGTCATCTGACTCGGACCTCACAGGTGCCTGTTCTCCAGCAGTCCTCCGAATGCCGGGGAGCTCGGCTGAACCTGCCTCCTACTCTGCAGATACATGTCCATGCGGTGACCGCCAGTTGTGAACCCGAGCCTGCTGTAGATCTAGGTCCCACCAAGGTTTGTGTCTCTGCGCTGGAGGAGGGTGTGGGTAAGCGCCTGGGTCTTCCAGGCTTATTTCCAGCTCTTCAATGGAGGAGGTGACCTCTTGGCTGGAGATGAGGACCTGGATGGAGCTGAGGGACTGGCTAGCTGAGAGTGTCAGTCACTTGGCAGAGCTCCCTGTGAACCAAAGTAAAGATAATTAGTGCATGGTAGCACAGTCAAAAGCAGGAGAGAGAACACTCACATTTGCATTGGGAGAGGGATGATATGGTGTAGGATCCTCATGAGGGTGTTCGCCGCTGACCTTCCTGTCACCGCAGGCATGTCCTCACCAGTCAACGCGATGCCACACTCCTCAAAGTAAGTGAGGAACCTAATGTGGGCCACTCCACCCTCTATCTGGGACCTCTCCCTGCCGATGTGAGCAGGCTACTCCTGCATTGAGACAGATAGAGAGAAGGTGAGCTGGACACATGGCACTGTGTGGAATATTTGTGTGGTGAGCAGATCCATGGACAGGATGAGGATGTGAGCTCAAGAGGGTATGAACCTGATGAAGATGTGAGGGTGTGTGTGAAAGTTAATGATGTTGTCCCTTGAGATGTGAGATCCATGTGGATGTGTGGTGAGTTTGTGAGTGTGTGAGTTGAGAGTGATGAGAAGAGCGACTTACCCTGGTGGAATGGATGAGACCATTCATCCTGTAGTGGCACAGGGTGGCTGTCCTCTTTGGCAGGATGTTGGCGCTGACCATGGCTGCCACTGCCTCTGATGCTGGATTGGTGATGCCACTGCCCCTCCTGCGGTCAGAGAGGGGGTAAAGGACATCACGGCAGGCCTCCATGGTGTCCAAAAGGTGCTCAAAGGACACAACACTAAACTGGGGGGCTGCAGTCTTTTTGCCTTTTGGTGCCATCCTGTCTTCTGCGGAGCAGTCCCGGGCTGAGAGGTGTGCACGTGGCTGCACTTTAAATATGGCACCCGGCGTGATGAAGTGGCAAGGTGATAGAGTGGCAGGTGGAAAGCATAATTAATGCAGCAGGTTTGGGACGATACAGCGTGAGAAGTCGCCATTGTGGCCGCTGGATAAAACATCGTTTCCCCCGCCCGCTTCCGCACTTAGTGCAAATCTGGGATGATTTTGCCCTATATCACTGTTCCTTCGCTGTCGCTGGGTCAAAATCCCGGAACTCCCTCCCTAACAGTGCTGTGGGTGTGCCTACACCACATGGACTGCAGCGGTTCCAGAAGGCAGCTCATCACCACCCTCTCAATTGCAATTAGGGATGGGCAATAAATTTTGGCCTAGCCAGCGACGTTCACATCCTGTGAAAGAATAAATTTTTTTAAATGCATAGCTCATATGTGCTGCTGAGGAGAATTGATTTTCAAACAGAGCTCCCAGGGGGATCTGTCAAGGCTTCAGAATTTGTCTGTACATTACAAGCTTTGTCTCATGTTTCCTGTATTCAATATTTATCTTATGTTTGTGGACTCACTACTTTATCATTACATACCAATAAACATTTCTCTAATGCTGGCACTACTTTCTTTTTGATTTCTAATTGTCGATCAAAAACTGGGACAGGTACTCCCTGGGAACATGGTAGTATTTGCAGTGTCCCTGTGAACATGTTAGTATGTGGTGTCCCTGGGAATATGTCAGGGTTTGCACGTGTCCCTGGGAAAATGTCAGGATTTGCACGTGCCCCTGGAAACGTTGTATTTGCAGTGTCCCTGGGAACAAGTCAATATTTTCTGCTGGCGCTTGGTCAAGGAGCACAATGCCACACTGAATTTCCAAATCAAAGCATCTTCAATGTCGGCTATATTTAATGGGAAATGCTTGCACTGCCTATGCAAACCACTGTTAATGGCAGGATGTTTTTCATGTCTGCAAAATTAGATCTCTGCTTACAGGCCAATAGCTGAAATGAAGAACTGCAACAAGAGTATCACACTCTCGGTGGAGGGGGCAATAGAGTGTTAGAGTTGGATTTTCGTGGAGTTGGGAAGACCCCATGGATATTTAAAAATGGCAGGTTGCGGGCAGGACCCAAATGCAGAAAATGTCCTCATTTCCAACAGTTTCAATTTTTGCCAGCATGGGGAAGGGGACGATGCATGACTCACAGCCGGGAAGCCAAACTCAGTAGGGTCATTTGAACTTAGTGCTGAGCTCAAGCAGACCCCATATTGGCTGTTCCAAGGGCCTTAACCCACAGTGCGGAAGTCAAGAATTGATAAGGTAGACGTAAATGTTCTTGAAAGGGCAGATAAGGTCTGTTTTAACTGTAATGATCTGAAGTTTTTTAAATGCCCTGCTCTTAAGCTATCACTGAGAGTTAAAAACAACACTGCTGGCTGGCTTTGATTGACTAGCTGGTATAAGTTAGAAAAAAACATTAGCATCTGCTCATGCAGTTTCAGTAAGTTTCTTTATTGATATTTCCCCAAGAGCTATTATTCAGTAATTATGAATGCTTGGCTGAGTTTCAAAATCTACAATTAACTCAGCAGGGGGTTCTGAGTTCTCAGTTTGATTGACAATTTGAGGAGGCTATGAAAAGATTAACTCTCATTGATGTGGTTTTGAATAGAAGTTTGTTTTTACAAGAGACTAACCACTTGAAGAGATTTAAAAGCTTCGAATGTATATTTGTTTTTTCACTATAAAGTGTGTATGATTGAGCACTGTATTAGATTATCTGAGTTTTTTTTCATCTCCACAGGGCTCCTGAGATCTGACCATGGTGGATACTGGGTGAGTGACTATGAAAGTGGCATGGAGGCTATGAAGTAGTATGGGGGGGTTGGGGGGCATGAGTTGGTGCAGAGGCTATGAGGGACACTGGAGGGTTGAGTGGGGGTGAGGAGGTGAGGACTAGAGCGCCTAACAGCTTCTAAAACAACTGGGATGAAGAGTCAGATAACCAAGGCAGGCCTTCTAACATGCTCGCCTCAGGACCTGCCTGCTCCCAAGGCTGTCTACGCTTTGCTTCCGGGGTCAGTGGGTCTGACTCAATCCCACCCCCATTCCCCAGAGTGAAAGTTGTGTGTATTAGGGCATTTTTTTACCGAGGTGGGTGTAGAGAGTCAGGAAATTTCCTGCCTCGAGCCACCTGCCTTGGTAGCAAAAATCTGGCCCTTAGAGTAGAGCATTAGAGAGCTCCAAAGAGCTATATTTAGTAAGAACGAAATTATAACCAAAATTACTAATGTAGCATTTGCAAACAGTTTCTTTTCACAGTAATGCTCCTGAATTGTTGTCAGCATATTCATCTGGCATCATGAGCCATTTGAGGAGGATAGGCTCACAATCATATCTAACTCATATAGTTTGGGTGTGGAGCTGACTTATGATGATTCACAACTATTGAGAAACTAGCCAGAGAGCGAGTTATTGCAGAAGAAGTATGATGTACCAGAATGGAGGCTGACGGGAACTCAGGCGCTAGCTGCTGTCTACTCAGAAGATGATTGTGTAGATTCTGCCAATGGAAAGATGAATGCTCGCAGAGCGACAGAACCATATGAAGGCACTTCAAAGACTCTCTGAAAATGTGCAGCAGATGGCAGGCATGATGGCAAAGTCTGAAGCCATCCTTTGCAACATTATTAGAAGGAATTGTGTGATTGTCAGGTACCATGTGATCTCACTGCAGTGTGAGAAGATCAGCCTATTGCTTATTCACACCAGCTGTGTAAATATTTGTTACTGATACATTTTAAAAAGCTTAATTGCCTCAGTGTCATTTTAGAAGCGAGTTCAGTGTGATAATACAGAACATTTCAACTTGATCAATTATGGATCAGGCAATATTCTGGGCCTTGGAGATCCCGTCCTGCTAGATTTGCATCTGTCTGTTCCCATTTTTCAAAGTGCTGATGGGGGAAGGGTTTTCTTGTATCTTCCCCTGTGCCTTCCATCCTGATATCAATAAACAAAAAGCAACATTGGTAGCTGATGTCCACCAAAAATTCTGCCAGTTCTGCCTTCCCTTTAGCCCACCATAATGTGCTCTGCTTCACACATGTATCAACGCAAAGCTAGTGCCCAGAATACCAGCTTCCTGGAAAGCAGCAGCAACAATGACAACGGGTGGAATTTTCCCTGAATTGCACTAAGTGCGGTAGTGGGTGGGTAAATGGAGTCCTACCCGCTGATGAAAATGACAGGTTTTCACGCCGCACCTTCCCAAACCTGCCTCATTATATATTCACTCCCGCGAAACACGCAGTTTCGGCGGCAGGCGGGCTCTCATTTGCCCGCTCGCCATCACCCCGCTGTTGCATCACGCTGGCCGCCATCTTTAAAAGGCAGCCGCCAGCAAAGCGCTTATCGCCACCAGCTCACCACCACTGCCTGGGAGACATGGCCAGCAAAAGCAAAAAGTCTGCAGTCCCTGCTTCAACGACGGGTCCCTCAAGCGACTGCTGGATGCCGTGGAGGCCGCCGGGATGTGCTCTACCCCGGCTCTGGCCGCAAAGGTGGGCAGCAAAGTCATCAACCCGGCTTGAGAGGCGGTGGCAGCCGTGGTCAGCGCGAACGCCCTGCAGAGGAGGACAGCTACCCAGGGCCTCAAAAGGGTGAATGATCTCCTCTGTTCCGCCAGGGTAAGTCACTCTTTTCATCACTCCCAATTCACACACTCACAAACCCATCACACACCCACAGGGCCCTCACTCACTGCCAGCTCAAGAGACATCACCATTCACTCTCTCACACACACCATCATTGTCCCCATCCAGTCCATGGAACCACTCGCCACCCACACAGTCTAGGCATACTTATCATCTGGCTCGGCAGGCGCCCTGATACACTCTCCCCATCTCTGTCCATGCAGGACAAACTGGCACACAGCAGGAGGGAAAGGTCACAGACAAGTGGAGGGATGCTGGAGATCAAAGTTCTGACTCTGAATTCGAAAACAGAGCCATCCAGCTGGCAGGCGATGACCGGGACCGGTCCTGTGCTGACGGTGAAGTCTGCGTTGCTCTACCAACTGAGGATCCAGCAGTGCAACATCCATCAGATAACCATGCTGTGAGTGATGTGTCCTCTTTCACAGGCCACTGCCATGCACTAATTATCTCCCCTTGCTTCCGCAGGCACATCTGGGAAACAGCCGACAGAGTCCATGACCCAGGGTCTCCACTCAAGCTCCGAAGAAACCTCTGAAGAGGAATCTGAAGGCACCCTCCCTGAAGTCCCGTCACAACACTCACCCACACCCTCCAACAGCACAGGGACACACCTTGGTGGGACCTAGCGGGATCAGAATCTGGTGAGCACATCATATTTTTTGATCCACAGCAGGCGGAGACAGGGACTTCCCAGGTCTCCGACACTCGGAGGACTGCTGAAGGCCAGAACGTTGCTGAGTCCGAGTCAGATGAGGAGCCTCTGGACTCGGTCGTGTCACAGTTACTGGAGCTGCAAAGGCAAGCTCGGGAACATCAGGAAGGGATGTCCGCTGCACTCTTCAGATTGCAAGGCACGATGGAGGAGTCCATCTGTCTTCAGGCTGAGGTGATAGCGCCAACATTGCAACGCACCAAGGTCAACACTGGCAGGATGGCAGCCGCCGTGGAGGCCTTGGTCCAGGACATCACTCCAGTACTGCTGAGCAGGCTTAACTCCGACAGTGTGTACGCGAGAGGGGTGCTGGGCAGCTTGATCTCACTCCAGGTACCCCTTCCGGAGTCAGCCAGGGGCCCTCAGGCACCCATAAGGAGGAGGATCAGCAGGTGCACGCTCTGGGGCCATCCACCCAGGTGACTCTGTGGATGATTGGCCTACCTGACTCCCCTCTTCCTGTGACCCCTGCAGATCCAGCTTCACAGGCCAAGGAGGGTGCAACTACCACACAACAGGAACCCGAAGGCAGGCTGGGGCCCTCCAAGTCTCGGCCCTCCAGAGGACGCCCGTCAAAGTCATCACAGACAGGACGTCACAGTCAGCAGGCTGCCTCCACTTCTGCTGTAGATGTCCAGGGAGCACCAAGACATAGCGGCAGGATTAGGAAAGTTAGGCAAAAGTAGTTGCACAGCCTGACAAGGGGTGTTGATCATTTGTACATACTGTTCACTATTGTCAATAAACTCCTAAGAATGTCACCCTGCCTGTGGCTCCTTGTTTTGATGAGCAGTGTTCTTGTCACTCAGATGTGAAACCTTTCTGCACAAGATAAAAGGCAGGTGTCTCAGTCTAGGGCCTCTTCCCTGTGCTCTGTGCGGCCTTCAGACCATAGTGATGGTCCAACCTCACACTCCCTGGACACATTACTGATGCCTACACCTCAGCAGTGCTGGTCATTGCTGCCAGAATGTAGTGGGTAGGCACCGCAGAGTCCCCTCATTCTCTCTGTGTGCTCTCAGCACCTTTAAGGTGAGGCTGACCCCCATCACACCAGCACCTGCGACAAGTGATGCTGTGCACCAGCTCCTGAAGGGCTGAGGTGCTGAAGGTGGACACAGCATCAGATGTGTCAAAAGTTTCATGGCTGTGTCTCTGAGATGGCCCCGATCGTGGAGCGCAAGCGAGCTGACCTTGGCCAGACAGGAGTCAGACATTCTCAAAGGCCATGTGAAGATCTATGGAGTGTCCTCACTGCACATTGTCATCATCCTCCTGCAATCGAGCATCTATTAGGGCCTCCACTGCGTCTCCATGACAGGAGTATTCTCACAGAGGGTATTGGTGCTGTGATAAGCCAGACTGGAGTCAAATGTTCACAACTGTGATGTGAGGATCTACGGAGACACCTCACTGCATGGCGTCATCATCCTCCACAAATCTGGCAGCTATGAGGGTCTCCTGAGTGCTCCTGCCTGTTCTAGTCAGTGCGAGACCCTCATCCCTGTCATCATCATCAGGGAGGACCCCCTCACCCTCATCCCCGTCGGCATCCTCCTCATCAGAGGAGATGTGGAGGTCCTCCATCTCCTCCTCAGCCAGCTCCTCACCCCATTGCAGCACCAGGTTGTAAAGGGCACAGTAGACGGCGATGATGCATGATACCCTCTGGAGATTGTATTGCAGGGTTCCACCAGACCGGTCCAGGCACCGGAACTGCATCTTCAGCATCCCGATGGTCTGCTCCACCATGTTGCGAGCTGCTGCATGAGCCTCATTATAGCGCCACTCTGCTGCAGTCTGAGGCTGCCGCACAGGTGTCATCAGCCATGGCCTCTGCAGGTAGCCCTTGTCCCCAGGGAGCCAACCCTGCAGCCTCTGTGGACCCTGGAAGACGTCAGGGATCTGCGAGCGACTCAGGATGTAGGCATCGTACACACTCCCTGGAAACCGTGCGCATACCTGCAGGATGCGTTTCTGGCGGTTGCATACCAGCTGCACGTTCAGTGAGTGGAAGCCCTTGTGGTTGATGAAGTCCACTGAGTGTAGACATGGAGACCTGAGCTCCACATGAGTGCAGCTGCTCGCACCCTGCACCTGTAGGAATTCCGAGATCAAGGTGAATCCAATGGCCCTTGGATCCTGGCTGTCCCAGTCCCAGGAGAAATGCACAAAGTTGTTGCCATGGAGAAGATGGCGTCCGTGACCTCATGGATGCATTTGTGGGTGGCAGATTGTGAAATCCCACAGAGGTCACCTGTGGAGCCCTGAAAGGAGCCACTGGCACAGAAAATGAGCGCCGCAGTCACTTTCACAGCCACTGGCAGTGGATGCCCTCCTTGACATCAAGTCCTGCAGTAAGTGGCAGATGTGAGCCACGAGGTCCCTAGACATGTGCATTCATCAGCGACACTGGTTCTCAGTCATCTGCAGGAATGGCAGGCGGCGTCTATAGACCCTGGGTGTCGCTAGGCACTGACCAGCCATGGTTCGCTGTCACTCCTGCGCAACGTGTGACCCCCTGCTGCCCCTTCTTCATGAGGTTGCTGCTCCTGCCTTTGCGCGGCCAGGTGCTTCAGTCACTCTCTCCTCCGTCTTCTATGCTCTCTGTAGGCCATCAGGCATACAGCCAGGTCACCCAGGATCCATGATCCTGATGTGGTCCTCCTGCCGCATGAAAGAGAGAGAGATGTGGTTATCATGGCTGTACTTAGCACCTTTCCTGGCCCTGTGTGACTGCCCCTTAATGCTTCCCAGAGAGTGCTGGTCACCCCCAGGATGGCCAGAGACGAGTGCGCTGCATGGCTGCCCTATCAACCTGTGACATGGGGGACACTGGTCCAAACCAGGATGCTGAGATTGCAATGGGGCTGTGAGCACCTCCAGCAGTGACTGCTACATGGCCAGCGTTGGTGAGGAGATTGTACAATGTGTGCAGTCCAACTGCTCCGTGGTCGAATAAAGTGGTGGCAGATTCGAAGTCTGTGCTGGTGGTGGTGGTGGTGGGCGGGGGGTGGGGGGGGGGGCGGGGGGTGGGTGGTGGCACGGCGCGGGTAAGGTATGGAGCACTTGGTGGCCTTTTGGTGCCTCCACGTTGCTTGCATGAGCGGGCAGGCTAGGAGCCTGAGCCTTGATCTGCCTTAGTTGCAAAGGCATGCTCAGTTTATACAGGTGTTCTTAATGCGAGGCCACTTCCCTCGGTTACCCTGCCCTCCCACTTGGATTGCCTGTGCGCTGGATGCAGCGCCAGAGCAGCACTTGACCCACCCCCCACCCCCCCTCCCCATTCAGCAGTCGCCTCCGAGGCTTGCCAGCCTTTGCCCCCAGACACCCCCACCCCTCCGCAGTCGCCTGCTGGGCCAGACATCAGTTTCCCCCGCCTCCCCCGGCGCCCCTGAGGCCTGTAAACAGCGGGTGAGCTGTGGAGAAAGCTGTTGCTCACTCACTTCAATCCCCCCAAAGTGAAGGCCGCCAAGGGCACGTCGCCTGCGTGCGGTTGTGAAACATGTTGGCGCGCTTTCCCGCCGACATGGGCGGACGATAACGGCAGGGTTCCAAAAGCCTGCCAGGATGGCCTTTTAATTAAATGCTAATGTATTACAATTAGTTCCCCGCCGACCAATGGTGGGAAACGCGACCCGCTGTCGGCGAGCTGAGCTGAAGATCACGACCTGCCTTCATGCCGTCGTGAAGGGGGTCCCGCCATATTTTCTGCACACACCACCCATCACGCCCGCCGCCAGTGGGTTCGGAAAATTCCGCCCAACAAGTCGTGTTTATACAGCTCCTTTACGTTAGTTAAATATCCCAAGGCGTTCCATGGGAGAATATCAGACAAAAGTTGACACCGAGCCACCAAGGGAGATAGTACGGAAGATGGCCAAAAGCTTGGTCAAAGAGGTTGGATTTAAGGAGTATCTTCAAGGAAAAGAGAGGTGGAGAGGCAGAGACATTTAAGGAGGAAATTCCAGAATTTAGGACTTAAATAGCTGAAGGCATGGCGGCCAATGGTGGAGCAAGGAGCATTGGTGATGCGCAGGAGGCCAGAGTAGGAGAAGCACAGAAATCTTAGAAGGTTGCAGGGCTGGAGGAGGTTACACAACATCGTTTACACAGAGATAGGGAGGGGCGAAGCCATGGAGGGAACTGAAAACAAGGATGATGAGTGAATTATACTTGACGTTAGTAAGGATGTGAGGTCCAGTTTTTTGGACAGTAGAATATTTTGTTTTTCTCAAAGATGTTCTAAATTTCTTTTAGAATCTACCTGACTACTGGCCCCGCAGCCCAATTCTCACCAGTGCAGTAAGGTGCCAATCCAAAAGTCCTGGTGTCTCCCAAAAGGATGGATGTCCAGGGAGTGCCATGAATGATGGAGATGCCCACCACTTTTTGCAAATGGCCTCACCAATGCCTTGGCAGACTGGTAATAGGGTTTCTGCAATGGTGAACCTCCAGCGGCATAGCTTTTTACCTGATTAGTTTTTTTTACTAGGCCCAAATCTTAGTTCAGTTTCCTTATGTGGGCGAATCTGTCACTCTCACTTACCAAATGAGAGTATTATTAAAAAATATTAAGTTTCAAATTCTGTTAATTTGCAAAAACATCTAAAAACAGAACCATGCACAGGTCAAGGGGGAATACCTACAGCAAGTTACTGAGATCTGGGGGTTTTCCCTTTACCAACTTCCTTATATTCTGTACATTCAAGAGTGGCATTGGTCCAGTTAATATTCGTGAATTAAAGGGACCCCATATCCATGAATAAAGTGTCTGCCAAACCTTTTTTGTCTTTGTTTATGAACATACAACACAGTGATGTAAAATTAAAGCAAAAGTGCTGCAGATTCTGGAAATCTGAAATAAAAAGAGAACCTCCTGGAAGCACTCAGCTGGTCAGGCAGCATCTATGGGGAGAGAAACAGAGTTAATTAACATTTCAGCTCAATGATGAAGTAACCTGGAGAAATATATGATTGTGACCCTTGCTCATGTTCTCACTGTGTTCAAAATATTGCACAGTTCTTCTCTCTCCCCAATCAAAATAATTTCGCTAGCACTTCTCCATGTTAAAGAAAAAGCTTGCTTTCAATAACGATTTCTGTGATCTCATGATGTCCTAAAACACTTCACAGCCAAAAAAGTGCTTTTGAAACGCTGAAATGTTGGAAATGCAGTATCCAGATTGTGCACAGCAAGATCCCAAAAACAATAATGCGATAATAACCAGATAATATTATTTTGGGATGTTGGTTGAAGGTTAATCCAGCTTTTCTTTGAATAGTGCCAAAGGCTCTTTTACATCCACCTGAGAGGGCAGGCAGTGCTTTGGTTTAACATGTCATCAGAAAGAGGGCACCTCCGACAGTGTAACATCCCTCATTACTATACTCAAGTGTCAGCTTGGATTATGTGCTCAAGTCTCTGGAATGGGGCAAACCCACAACCTTCTGACTCAGAAGATTAAGAGTCACGACTGACAATGATGACAGCCTACCTCTGTTTAAAGAAGAAGGTAGCTAATTATCATCACTGGTGAGTATTCACCCACAGTTCCTCCTTGTACTCCGATATAATATGATGCTGGTATAGTCTTGCAATTAGCTAAAAATGCTTTTACACCATTTCTAAGGCTTCATGGGGATGTATCTTTCATATGTTTTACCACAGGCAACAATTCAAAAAATTTACCCTTCCAAAATGCAGCGTAGCTAGGGCTCCTGTAGTATTCCATAGTGTGAACAATGACCTTCTCAAGGGCAATTAGGGATGGGCAATAAATGCTGGCCCAGCCAACGATGCCCATATCCCATGAAAGAATGAAAGGAAACAGCCAGCCTTTTCTGAGGTTCCCTGTGGAGGAAGGCATTGCTGCGTAACTGCACACATGCAGTGAATGTGATATATTATACAATCTAAGGCGTACTGAATGTAATTCCCACTTCATTTGCAATGTTTAGAAACTTACTGGTATAATTCAGTGATTGTCATTTATTTTCCTTTACAGCACATCTGTGGTTATGTTCTTCTCCAGGCTTTTAAGTAGGTTACTTGTAGAGGTAAGTTTTCATGCTGCCTGCTACTTTAACTCTTTCCACCCCTGGAATAGTACTATAGAATATTACAGCAGAGTAGGAGGCCATTCTGCCCAGCGAGTCTATGCCGGCTCTCTGCAAGAGCAATTTAGCTACTGTGACATCCACTCAATTTCCCTGTGGCCCTGCAAATTTTTTTCCATCAGATGCTTATCTAATTCTCTTTTGAAACCCTTTCAGGCAGATCCTGACCACTCATTGTGAAAAAGTTTTTCCTCATGCAGCCTTCGATTCTTTTGCTAATCACCTTAAATCTGTGTTCTCTAGTTCTCAACCCCTCCACCAATGAGACCAGTTTCTCTATATGCAATTTATTTAAACTGCTCATGATTTTGAACACCTCTATCAAATCTCCTCTTAACCTTCTCTGCTCCAAGAAGAATGACCTTAGCTTCTCCAATCTATCCCTGTAACTGAAGTCCCTCATCCTTGGAACCATTCTTGTAAACATCGTCTGCACCCAGTCTAAAGCCTTCACATCCTTCCTAATGTGCGCTGGGATACAAACTTCCAGTTGAGGTTAAACTGGTATTTTGTAGAGGGTTTTCATAATTTCCTTGCTTTTGTACTCTATGCCCACATTTATAATGCCTAGGATTCTGTATACATAGAGTCATAGACTTATACAGCACAGAAACAGACCCTTTGTCCCATTGTGTCTGTGCCGGCCATCAAACACCTATCTACTCTAATCCCATTTTCCAGCACTTGGCTCGTAGCCCTGTATGCTATGGCATTTCAAGTGCTCATCTAAATACTTCTTAAATGTTGTGAGGGTTTCTGCCTGTACCACCCCCTCAGGCAGTGTGTTCCAGATCCCAACCATCCTCTGAGTGAAAAAAAAATTCCTCAAATCTCTCTAAACCTCCTGCCCCTTACCTTAAATCTATGCCCTTTGGTTATTGACACCTCTGCTAAGGGAAAAAGTTTCTTCCTATCTACCCTATTTATGCCCCTCATAATTTTGTATACCTCTACCCACCTCAGCCTTCTCTGCTCTAAGGAAAACAACCCTAGCCTATCCAGTCTCTCTTCATAGCTGAAACGCTCCAGCCCAGGCAACATCCTGAATCTCCTCTGCACCCTCTCCAGTGCAATCATGTCCTTCCAATAGTGTGGCAACCAGACTGCACACAGTGCTCCGGATGTGGCCTAACTAGCGTTTCATACAGTTCCAACATAACCTCTCTGCTCTTATATTCTATGCCTCGGCTAATAAAGGCAAGTTTCCCATATGCCTTCTTAACCACCTTATCTACCTGTGCTGCTGCCTTCAGGGATCTATGGACATGGACATCAAGGTCCCTCTGATCCTCTGTACTTCCTAGGGTCCTACCATTCATTGTGTATTCCCTTGCCGTGAGAGTCCTTCCAAAATGCATCACCTCATACTTCTCAGGATTAAATTCCATTTGCCACTGCTCTGCCCATTTTACCAATCTTGCCAATCTAAGGCTTTCCTCACTATTTATGGCACCACAAATTTTTGTGTCATCTGCGAACTTACTGATCATACCTATTCTATAGGGGATTCTATAGTCAGGGGAACAGATAGGCGCTACTGTAGCCGTCAACGTGACTCCAGGATGATGTGTTGCCTCCCTGGTGCCAGGGTCTGGGATGTCACTGACCGGCTGCAGGTCATCCTGAAGGGGAAGGGTGATAAGGCAGAGGTCATGGTACATGTTGGTACCAATGACATAGGTAGAAAGAGGGATGAAGTCTTGCATCAAGAATTCAGGGAGTTAGGCAGTAGACTAAAAAGCAGGACCTCTGGGTTTTTAATCTCTGGATTACTCCCAGTGCCACGTGCTAGTGAGCACAGAAATAGGAGAATAGCGCAGATGAATACGTGGCTTAAGAGTTGGTGCAGGAGGGAGGGTTTTAGATTCCTGGATCACTGTGACCATTTCCAGGGAAGGTGGGACCTGTACAAGCGGGACTACATCTGAACCAGAGTGGGACTAATATCCGTGTGGGCGGGTTTGCTGGTGTTGTTGGGAGGTGTTTAAACTAATTCGGCAGGGGGAGGGTACACAGAATGTTAGCAGAATAGGGACACATCATAATACAGTAAAACAATCAAGTCAGAGGGAGTACAGCTGCAATAAGTTTCAAGGGAGTAAAGCAAGGCTGGATGGCCTCTACTTTAATGCCAGGAGTATTACAGGTAAAACGGATGAGTTAAGGGTGAGGATTGACATGTGGAATTGTGATATAGTAGCCATCATAGAGAAGTGGTTGAAGGAGGGGCAGGATTGGCAGCTCAACATTCCGGGATATAGAATCTTCAGGCGAGACGGGGAGGGGGTAAAAGAGGAGGAGGCATTGCATTATTAGTTAAGGAGTCAGTTACTGCAGTAAGGAGAGATGATATCTTGGAGGGGTCATCAAATGAAGCTTTGTGGGTAAGGCTTAGGAATAAAAAAGGGGCAGCCACATTGTTAGGTGTTTATTATAGACCCCCTGATAGTCAGCGGCAAATTGAGGAGCAAAGATGTGCACAATTCGCGGAGGTGTGTAAAAACAAAAACAATAGGGTAATTATATTAGGTGATTTCAACTTTCCCAACATTAATTGGGATAGACATAGTGTTAAGGGCTTGGATGGAGTGGATTTCTTGAAATGTGTACAGGAGAAAATTTTAGGTCAATAAGTAGAGGGTCCAACAAGGGACAGCGCAGTGCTGGACCTAATTCTGGGGAATGAAGCCGGACAGGTGGCTGAGGTGGTGGTGGGGGAGCATTTTAATGATAGCGACCACAACATGGTACAATTTAAGCTTGTTATGGACAAAGAAATAGACAAGTTTCAAAACAATGTTTTGGATTGGGGGAGAGCAGGTTTTAGTAAAATAAGGCAGGAGCTGGCCTCGGTAGACTGGGAACAGCTACTTGTGGGGAAATCTACAGAAGAACCATGGGGAGGCGTTCAAAAGGAAATGGGGAGGGTACAGGCTCAACATGTTCCTCTAGGGTGATAGGAAGGAGTAACAAGCCCAGAGAACCATGGATGACCAGAGATATTCAGGAAATGATGAGAGGAAAAGAGAGGCTTTTAGCAGGTACAAGGGGAGCAAATCAGCGGAGGCATTAGTGGAGTACAGAAAGTGCAGGGTGGAGCTTAAGAAACAATTAGGAGAGCAAAAAGGGGTTATGAGAAAGCTCTGGCTGGTAAAAGTAAGGAAAATCCCAAAATATTCTATATGTATATCAATGGGAAGAGGAAAACCAGGGAAAGAGTAGGGCCAATTAGGGACCAAGGGGGCAATCTATGGGTGGAACCAGAGGACATCGGTAGAATGTTGAACGAATATTTCACATCAGTCTTCACCCAAGAGAATGAGGATGAAGGTATGGAACTCGGGGGGAGAGACTGCGAGGTTCTTGAGCAAATTGATATAGGGAGTGACATGGTATTGGAGGTGTTGACAGGCTTAAAAGTGGACAAATCTCCAGGTCTGGATGATTTGTGTCCCAGACTGCTGAGGGAGACAAGGGAGGAGATCGCAGGGGCTCTGACCCAAATTTTTAATTTCTCTCTGGCCACAGGGGACTGGAGAACAGCTAATGTGGTTCCGCTATTTAAGAAGGGTTGTAGAGATAAGCCAGCAAACTACAGACCAGTGAGTCTCATGTCAGTGGTAGGGAAACTATTGGAGAAAATTCTGAAGAAGAGAATCTATCTCCACTTGGAGAAGCAAGGTTTGATCAGGGATAGTCTGCATGGCTTTGTCAGAGGGAGGTAATGCTTAACAAATTTGATTGAATTGTTTGAGGAGGTGACCAGGTGAGTAGGTGAGGGTAGAGCAGTTGATGTAGTTTATATGGATTTCAGCAAAGCCTTTGACAAGGTTCTGTGCTGGGTCCCCTATTATTCGTCATTTATATAAATGACATAGATGAATATGCGGGGGATAGGATTAGTAAATTTGCCAATGACACAAAGATTGGCCGGGTGGCTAACAGTGAGGTTGAGTGTCTTGGGCTACAGGAAGATATAGATGGGATGGTCAAACTGGCAGGTAAGTGGCAGATGGAATTTAACCCTGAAAAGTGTGAGGTGATACATTTTGGTAGGGGCAATTTGACAAGGAAGTATTCAATGAACAGCATGACACTAGGAAGTTCTGAGGAACAAAGAGACCTTGGCATGTGTGTCCATAGATCTCTGAAGGCGGAGGGGCATGTTAGTGGGGTGGTGAAAAAGGCACATGGGACACTTGCCTTTATCAATCAAGGCATAGATTACAAAAATAGGGAGATCATGTTGGAGTTATATGGAACCTTGGTGAGGCCACAGCTGGAGTACTGTGTGCAGTTCTGGTCGCCACATTATAGGAAGGATGTGATTGCACTGGAGAGGATACAGAGGAGATTCACCAGGATGTTGCCTGGGATGAAACATTTAAGTTATGAAGAGAGGTTGGATAGATTTGGGCTGTTTTCGTTGGAGCAGGGAAGACTGAGGGGCGAACTGATCGAGGTGTACAAGATTATGAGGGGCATGGGCAGGGTGGATAGGGAGCAGCTGTTCCCCTTAGTTGAAGGGTCAGTCACAAGGGGACACAAGTACAAGGTGAGGGGCAGGAGGTTTAGGGGGGATGTGAGGAAAAACTTATTTACCCAGAGGGTGGTGACGGTCCAGAATCTGGAATGGGAGGGTGGTGGAGGCGGGTTGCCTCATATCCTTTAAAAAATACCTGGATGAACACTTGGCATATCATAGCATTCAAGGCTATGGGCCAAGTGCTGGTAAATGGGATTAGGTAGGTAGGTGTTTCTCACGTGTCGGTGCAGACTCGATGGGCCGAAGGCCCTCTTCTGCACTGTGTGATTCTGCGATACCTCCTATATTCACATCTAAATTGTTAATGTACACTACAAACAGTAAGGATCCCAGCACCAATTCCTGCGGTACACCACTTGTCACAGGCTTCCAATCGCAAAAACAACCTTCAACCATCACCCCCTGCCTCCTACCACTAAGCCAATTTTGGATCCAATTTGCCCTGGATCTCATGGGCTCTTACCTTCTTGACCATTCTCCAATGTAGGACCTTGTCAAAAGCCTTACTGAAATCCATGTAGACTACATCAGCTGCACTACCCTCATCTACACAACTAGTCACCTCCTTGAAAAATTGAATCAAATTTGTTAGACATGATCTCCCCCTGACAAAGACATGCTGACTATCCCTGACTAATCCCTGCCTCTCCAAGTGGAGATTAATCCTGTCCTCAGAATTTTTTCTAAAATAGTTTCCCTACCACTGATATTAGACTCACTAGCCTGTAATTAACCTGGTTTATCCCTACTACCCTTCTTGAATAATGGTACCACATTTGCTGTCCTCCAGTCATCTGGCACCTCTCCTGTGGCCACAGAGGATTTGAAAATTAGTGTCAGAGCCCCTGCAATCTCCTCCCTTGCCTCCCACTGCAGCCTGGGATACATCTCATCTGGACCTGGGGATTTATCCACTTTTAAGCCCACTAAAACCGCTAATACCTCCTCTTTTTCAATGCTAATTTGTTCAAGTGTATCACAGTCCCCCTCCTTGATTTCTACACCAACATTATTCTTCTCCATAGTGAACAAGTAATCATTCAAAACCTCACCTACGTCCTCCAGCTCCACGCACAGATTGCCACTTTGATCCCTCATGGGCCCTAATCTTTCCCTGGTTATCCTCTTGCCCTTAATATATTTATAAAATGCCTTGGGATTTTCCTTCATCTTGCCCGCCAGTGTTATTTCATGCCCCCTCTTCGCTCTCCTAATTTCTTTTTTAAGTACCCCCCACACACTTTCTATACTCCTCTAGGGCTTCCGCTGTTTTCAGCCGGCTGTAGCTGCCAAAAGTCTCTTTTTTTTCCCTTATCCAATCCTCTATATCCCTTGACGTCCAGGGATCCCCGGACTTGTTGGTCCTACCCTTCACCTTTAAGGGAACATGTTGGCCCTGAACTCTCACTATTTCCTTTTTGAATGACTTCCACTGGTCTGATGTAGACTTTCTTACAAGTAGCTGCTTCCAGTCCACTTTGGCCAGATCCTTTCTTATCATATTGAAATTGGCCTTCCCCCAATTCAGGATCTTTATTTCCAGTCCATCTTCGCCCTTTTCCATAACTACCTTAAATCTTACAGAGTTATGGTCACTATCCCCGAAATGCTCTCCCATTAACACTTCTACCACTTGCCCAGCTTCATCCCTAACATTAGGTCCAGTACTGCCCTTTCTTCTGTACGACTTTCTACGTGCTGGCTCAAAAAGCTCTCCTGGGTGCACTTTAAGAATTCCACCCCCTCTAAGCCTTTCACACTAAGACTATCCCAGTTAACACTGGGGAAGTTGAAATCCCCTACTTTTATCACCCTACTATTTTCACACTTCTCTGAGATTTGCCTACATGTCTGCTCCTCTATCTCCCCCTGACTGTTTGAAGGCCTATACTACACTCCCAGCAAAGTAATTGCCCCTTTTTGTTTTTAAGTTCTACCCATATGGTCTCGTTAGATGAACCTTCTAAGATACCATCCCTCCTTACTTCAGTAATTGACTCCTTAATCAATAGTGCAATGCCACCTCCTCTTTTACATCCTCCCCCTGTCACGTCTGCAGATTCTATACCCTAGAATATTGAGTTGCCAGTCCTGCCCTTACCTCAACCATGTCTCTGTGATAGCAACAATATCATATTCCCATGTGTTAATCAACGCCCTCAATTCATCTGCCTGACTTGTAAGATTCCCTGCGTTAAAATAGATGCAATCCAGCCTTGCATTATTCCCTTGTGCCTTAACAGGTCTATATTTGCTTTGTCTTCCAGACTGACTTAGTTTCTCTTCTATGTTTGGCTGTGCAACATCCCCTACTGTACCTCCACTCTATATCCCATCTCCCTGCCAAATTAGTTTAAACGCCCCCCCCACCATCCAACTCCCCGATAAGCACTAGCAAACTCCCTACAAGGATGTTGATCCCGTTCCGGTTCAGGTGCAACCTGTCCGACTTGTACAGACCCCACCTTCGCCAGAAACAGACCCAGTGATCCAGGAAACTAAAGCCCTCCCTCCTGCACTATCTCTTCAGCCACACATTCATCCTCTCTATCCTCCTATTCCTATACTCACCAGCACATGGCACAGGGAGTAATCCAGAGATTACAACCTTTGAGGTCCTGTTTTTAATCTGCTACCTAGCTCCCTAAATTCTTGTTGCAGGACCTCATCCCTCTTTCTACCTATACCTTTCTAAGCACTTTCTCAACTTGTCCTGACACTTTCAATGATTTGAGCACATATATCCCTAGGTCGTTCTGGTTTTTTTAAATTCACTCATGGGATGTGGGCTTCGCTGGCTGGGCCAGCATTTATTGCCCATCCCTAGTTGCCCTTGAGAAGGTGGTGGTGAGATGCCTTCTTGAACCGCTGCAGTCCATGTGGCATAGGTACACCCACAGTCCTGTTAGGGAGGGAGTTCCAGGATTTTGACCCAGTGACAGTGAAAGTCAGGATGGTGAGTGACTTGGAGGGGAACTTCCAGGGGGCAGTCTTCCCATCTATCTGCTGCCCTTGTCCTTCTAGATGGTAATGGTCGTGGGTTTGGAAGGTGCTGTCGAAGGAGTACTGGTGAATTACTGCAGTGCATCTTGTAGATGGCACACAATGCTGCTACTATGCATCAATGGTGGAGAGAGTGAATGTTTGTGGATGTGGTGTCAATCAAGCAGGCAGCTTTGTCCTGGACAGTGTCAAGCTTCTTGAGTATTGTGGGAGCTGCAATCATCCAGGCAAGTGGAGAGTATTCCATCACACTCTTGACTTGTGCCTTGTAGATGGTGGATAGGCTTTGGGGAGTCAGGAGGTAAGTAACTCATCACAGGATTCTTAGACTCTGACCTACTCTTGTAGCCACAGTATTTATATGGCTAGTCCAGCTCAGTTTCTGGTCAATGGTAACCCCCAGGATGTTGATAGTGGGAGATTCAGCGATGGTAATGCCATTGAACATTAAGGGGCCCCTCCTTTAGAATTGCACCTTTTAGTTAATATTGCCTCTGTGGAACTGTTTGCTTTCTTTATTCTTATCTTCTTTCTATAAGTTGCAGGCTTTTAAAATTCAAAGCAGGTGTGGCACAACATATGCTTTACTATTTTGCTCTTCTTTTAAACATTCTTATGGTTTAAGGACATGTTAATCACATCATGAATGTTTAGTGTGGTCACAAACAGCATTTGTCTGTTACAATTTACCTGATAAAAACAAAAAACTGCGGATGCTGGAAATCCAAAACAAAAACAGAAATACCTGGAAAAACTCAGCAGGTCTGGCAGCATCGGTGGAGAAGAGCAAAGTTGACGTTTCGAGTCCTCATGACCCTTCAACAGAACTAAGTAAAAATAGGAAAGGGGTGAAATATAAGCTGGTTTAAGGCAGGCGGGGTTGTTGGGACAAGCAAGCAGTGATAGGAGGAAATAACTAAAAGATGTCACAGACAAAGGAACAAAGAGGTGTTGAAGGTGGTGATATTATCTAAAAGAATGTGCTAATTAAGAGTCGAGAGCAGGACAAGCAAGGTAGCTCTAGTGGGGGTGGGAGCTACCTTGCTTGTCCTGCTCTCCACACTTAATTAGCACATTCTTTTAGATAATATCACCACCTTCAACACCTCTTTGTTCTTTTGTCTGTGACATCTTTTGGTTATCTCCTCCTATCACTGCTTGCTTGTCCCAACGACCCCGCCCCCCAACCCTTAAACTGGCTTATATTTCACCCCTTTCCTATTTTTACTTAGTTCTGTTGAAGGGTCATGAGGACTCGAAACGTCAACTTTGCTCTTTTCCGCTGATGCTGCCAGACCTGCTGAGTTTTTCCAGGTATTACAATTTACCTGATGTTATCATGTGAGGCTTCTTGTTAGTGTGAACGGATTAATTTCACTATTACAACACCAGTTAGGTGAAAAAAATAAAAGCCCATGGGATCCATGGGAATGTAGCAAACTGGGTACAAGATTGGCTCAGTGGCAGGAAACAAAGATAGATGTTTAAGTGATTGGAATGCTGTTTCCAGTGGGGATCTGCAGGGTTCAGTGCTAGGTCCCCTGCTTTTTGTGGGATATATTACTGATTTGGACTCACATGTAGGGGAAATGATCAAGAAGTTTGCAGACGACACAAAAATTGGCCACGTGGTTGATAGCGGGGAGGATTGCTGTAGACTGCAGGAAAATATCAATGGACTGGTCAGGTGGGCAGAAAAGTAGCAAATGGAATTCAACCTGCAGAAGTGTGAGCTGATGCTTTTGGACAGGTCAAACAAGGTAAAGGATTACACAATAAAAGGGAGGATACTGAAAAGTGTAGAGGAAGTGAGGGACCTTGGAGTGAATGTCCACAGATCCCTGAAGGTAACAGGACAGGCTGAGAAGGTGGTTAAGAAGGCATAGGGAATCCTTTCCTTTATTAGCTGAGGTGCAGAATATAAAAGCAGGGAGATTATGCTGGAACTTTATAAAACATTAGTTAGGCCACAACTTGAGTACTGTGTGCAGCTCTGGTTGTCTCATTACAGAAAGGATGTAATTGCACTAGAAAGGGTACAGAGGAGATTTACGAGGATGTTCCCAGGACTGGAAAATTGCAGCTATGAGGAAAGATTGGATAGGCTGGGGTTGTTCTCCTTAGAACAGAGAAGCTGAGAGGAGCTCAGATGTACAGAATTGTGAGGGGCCTGGAAAGAATGGATGGGAAGGGCCTATTTACTTTAGCAGAGAGGTCAGTGACTAGGGGGCATAGATTTAAAGTGATTGGTAGAAGGGTTAGAGGGGAGATATGAAACATGTTTTCACCCAAAGGGTTGTGGGGTCTGGAACTCTGCCTGAAAGGGTAGTAGGGGCAGAAACCCTCAACTCATTGAAAAGGTGTCTGGATCTGCACCTCAAGTGCCGTAACCTGCAGGGCTACGGACCAAATGTTGGAAAGTGGGATTTCGGCCAGCGCAGACACGATGGGTCGTGTGATCTCTTTCTGTGCCTTAAACCTTCTATGAAATGTAGCAGTAATCAGCTTAAGGGATAATTGAGGGAGAGGGAAACTTGCAAATATGTACTCTCACACTGTTCCCATATGGCAGAAGACTGCACAAATTAAAGATCATGCTTCCACCCAGTTAGAGGGTGATCTGTGGAATGGAGAACTGACTTCATGATGTAATTGTACAGAGAGTCATGATGTATGCTGTGTGGGTAGATTTGGAATTGGCCTGCAGCAAGCTTTTTGTTTCAATGTACTTGCACCAGATGATATTTTTGTCATGGTACGGTACACAAAGCAACAGGAACACAGGAATAACTAGATGAAAAAAGATCAAACTCCAGCTCGGTTGCCTTCTGCCCTCTTGGTTATCACATGATAAAATGATAATGGACTTGGTGACTAATCACAGCAATCAATCTCCATCAATTAGTTTACAACAAACCCAGACATGAGGTGAGAAAATCACTAATGGAGACAGTTTTGGGACTCATAGGTCCAAAACCTGCTGTTCCTACCAACAAGTTACACTCAAATTATTCATATACTACACCACAAAATACTATTAAGGAAACCTATTTAATTCGTATTTGAATGCATCAATACTATCTATTTCCACCATCTCCCTGTTCCATAAACTTTCTTACTGAAATAATGGACCTGATGGTTACAGGTGGAGTGATTCTTTCTGCTCCCTGCTGCAACCACAGGCTTTCCCACCCAATGGCCAGGCGACCTGTCAATCAGGCAGGCTGTTGTGAGGGAAGTCAGCTGAAAACATTTAAAAGGCATCCAGCTGCTATTTTCAGTACTTCCAGGTTTCCTGTCTGAAAACCATCTTATAAACCACTACCCCATTTCCAACATCCCTTTCCTCTCCAAAGCGCTTAAACGTGTTGTTGCCTCCACCTATCACAGAACTCTATATTTGAATATCTCCAATCAAGTTTTCCGCTGATCTATGTCGGGAACCATATTTGCATTCATTTGCAGCTCATGAATGCCCATTAAAAGGCCAACTTGCCAGAATTACATTCCCTCTCCAAATCAAGTGACCCGCCATTGCAAGCAATGTGGTCAACCATGTCAAAAGCTACAGACAGAAAACGGAGGGCAAACAAGGTTAGTTTCTTTGTCAGAGTCACATAGGATGTCATTTGTGATAAGAGCTGTTTCAGTACCGCGTAAACTTAATTGGAGAGATTCAAATACGGAGTTCCTGACTGGATAGAAGTGGTGTCTGCCTGGTGAGATTCACTTCATCCACAGCTTTGAGGTCCATAGATCTGTATTCTCCTTCTTGGGAACCTCACATAACTTCATTAGCAAACACTGCACCAAGGCTGGACAAAGGAGGCAGGTAAAGGCTGGAAGGGGATGTGGCAGGGTGGAAGGGTGGAGCTAATGGGGGAAGGGTAGGGAAGTGTGTCTGGGGAAGCGGGGTAGGAGAGTCTTAGAGGGCGGGATCCGTGGTGCCGAAGGTGGGGTCCTGGAACTCAGGGTACTGGTGATCGGAGGGAACAGTCACAGTTAGAAGGGAGAGTGGGATGTGGTAGAGTGGCAGGTCCGGGGTGAGAGTCTGGAAGGTCTCATCGGGTAGGTCATGGAGAGGACAAGACAGGTGGCTTGGATAATGGGAGGGAGCAGGGTAAGGGTGGACGTGGGGGGCAGTAACGGGCGTTGGTTCTGAGTAGGAAAGGCACCTGAGGTGGATCGTGATAGGGTCCAGGGTAATGGGGGGAGGGTCAAGGATGACACAGGGGAGAGGAATAGTGATACTGGGTGGGCCCACGATGATGGGGGGAAGTTGGTGGCGTCAGGGGAGAGTAGAAGGTGGTGGTGCGAGTTTGAAAGGTGATGTGCACCATTTTTACAAATTGACCTTGACCACACAGTTAGTCAGTCAGTCAGATCCCTCGAGGTGGGAGGAGAATCCTTTTGGGTGGATGGAATTCAAGGTCAGCACAAGTGGCTGATTAAAGGGATATCCTAATAATTATGAGGCAACTGGGTGTCAAAGATGCTCGCTTGTATTTTCCTCTCTATGGTGAAGCTTGCATTGCAGTAGGTTTGTTCCTGACTCATGGGTTTCATAACATTGAGATTCCAGAAAGATGTGGAGCTTTTAAAGTGAGACAGTGCGAGAAGCAGCTGGGCCATTAACAGTGAGAGAGTGCGAGAAGCAGTGGGGCCATTAACAACAAGAGAATGCAAGAAGCAGCGGGACCATTAATAGCAAGAGAGAGAGAGGAGCAGCGGGGCCATTTACAGTGAGAGAGTGAGAGGAGCAGTGGGGCCATTAACAGTGAGAGAGTGAGAGGAGCAGTGAGGCCATTAACAGTGAGAGAGTGAGAGGAGCAGCGGGGCCATTAACAGTGAGAGAGTGAGAGGAGCAGCGGGGCCATTAGCAGTGAGAGAGCGAGAGGAGCAGCGGGGCCATTAACAGTGAGAGAGTGAGAGGAGCAGCGGGGCCATTAACAGTGAGAGAGTGAGAGGAGCAGTGGGGCCACTAACAGTGAGAGAGCGAGAGGAGCAGCGGGGCCATTAACAGTGAGAGAGTGCGAGAAGAATAAGAGACCATTAAAGAGTGTGGAGAGAGAGGCGATAGACCATTAATGAGTGTGCAGCATAGCTGATCGGTGAGTAGGAATAGTGAGTATTTCTAGTCTTTAAAGTAAAAGTAAGGTCTTTAGTTTGTGTTTAGTCTCTAGTTCTTTTTTTCTCGTCTTAAAAATAGCTTGTTAAGTATAAGATCGATACTGGTGTGTAAAAAATTACAATAAAGTGTAAAGAGCAGGGATACAAGAGTAATTAATTAATAAATTAAATAAAATATGATGGCAGGACAGGTGATGTGTTGCTGCTGCAGTATGTAGGGACTGCTGGACACCAAATTGAGCCAGAGTGCACACATCCGTAGTAAGTGTCTGCAGCTTGAGGAACTTCAGATCCGAGTTGAGGAGCTGGAGTCCGAGCTGCAGACGTTGCGCCACATCAGGAAGGGGGAAAGTTATCTGGACACTTTGCTCCAGGAGGCGGTCACACCCTCAGTTTAGGTAATTCAAATTTGATCTGTGATCAGCGACAGGGGGGGTGTGACTGCAGGTGAAGTTGGTATGGGGGGGACCCGGGGTAGTGTTCGAGGAGCCTCGGCCCACACAACTGTCAAACAGCTATGAGGTTCTTGCAAGCTGTGAGAACGAAAGTGGGGACTGCAGTGAGGATGAGCGAACTGACCATGGTGCCGTGGTACAGGGAGCCAGTCAAGCGGGGGGGAGGAAATAGGAACGTAGTAGTAGTAGGGGACAGTTTAATTAGGGGGATAGATCCTCTTCTCTGCAGCCATGAGCATGAGTTCCGAAGGCTGAGCTACCTGCCCGGTGGCAGGGTAAAGAACATCTCCTCAGGGCTAGAGAGGAACTTGGCGTGGGAGGGGAGGGATCCAGTTGTCATCGTCCATGTTGGTACCAATGACATTGATAGGACTACAAAGGAGGTTCCGCTGAAAGAATTTGAATCGTTAGGAGCTAAATTAAAAAGCATAATCTCCAAGGTATTAATCTTGGGATTATTACCTGAGCCATGGGCAAACTGGCATAGGGTAAATAAAGTCAAGGTGTTAAATGCATAGCTCAAAGATTGGTGTGGGAGGAATGGGTTTTAGTTCATGGGGCACTGGTGCCCAGTTCTGGGGTAGAAGTGAGCTGTTCCGATGGGACGGGCTTCACTTGAACTGTGCTGGGGCCAGTGTCCTGGTGAATTGAATAACTAGGGCTGTAGAGAGGGCTTTAAAGTAATTAGAGTGGGGGAGGGTTCTGGAGAGGGCACACGTAGGCTAACAAAGCAAAAGGATAAGGCAGCGTTTCAGGGCAGCTATTTAGGTATTGATACCGAGAGTATGACAGGAAGGCTCTGAGTGTACAGACATTAAAAAAAGCAACAAATAGAGTCAAAGGGGGAAAAAATGGCACTTTACTTAAATACACGAAGTATTCAGAACAAAATTAATGAATTAACGGCACAAATAGAAGTTAATGGGTATGATCTTATAGCCATTACGGATACATGGTTACAAGGAGATCAAAGTCAGGAACTAAATATTCAGGAGTATGTGACTTTTCAAAAGGACAGGCAGGAAGGAAAAGGGAAAAGGTAGTGGGGTATAGAGTCATAGGCCAGCATCTTCCAGTCGGTGAGCGGGGGCAAGGGCCCATTCGTCGACATGTGAAATGACGTGGGGTGACGTCAGGCGTGCGTCCCAGCATCACCCCGCGTCATTTAGATTGTCAGTTTGGCAGGCGCGCATCCAACTCAGGGATGCGCGCCCGCCAACCTGTCAACGGCCTATTAAGACCATTAAAAAACCAATTGAACTCTTTAATGGACTTGCCCGTCCAACTTTAAAGTTGGCAGGCAGGCCGGGAGCCCAGGCGGCCTTGTGAAAGAACACGAAATCTCATCCAGGGGCTGGATGAGGTTTCATGAGTGATTTAAAAATGCAGAATATTTTACAATAAAAGTCATGGACATGTCCCAACTCATGTGACTGTCACATGAGTGGGAATGGCAGGGAAATTTTTTCTAATCATTACTCAAAGTTTTAAATTGAAGCCAATCTCCCTGAGGCAGCACTTTGCCTCAGGGAGATCTGTGCGCTCTTTCACACGTATGCGCAAAAGAGTGCATTCCTGGCTGAGGGAATCCCTGCTTTCACAGGGAGCGCATAGTGCTTCCTGGCGCACGTCACGCTCAGCAGGCCTTGACTGGCCTGCCCATGTAAAATGGCAGCGTGCCCACGACTGGGGGCGCTGATTGGAAGCTCCCGTACTTCCTCCCTAATGGGGGGAAAATGTTGCCTATAGAGTCATAGAGGTCTACAGCACAGAAAAAGGCCCTTCGGCCCATCGAGTCTGTACCCATCAATCAAGTACCTAACTATTCTAATCCCATTTTCGAGCACTAGGCCCATAGTCTTGTATGCCATGGCGCTGCAAGTGCACATCCAAATACTACTTAAATGTTATGAGGGTTTCTGCCTCTACCACCCTTTCAGGCAGTGAGTTCTAGATTCCCACCACCCTCTGGGTGAAAAAATTCTTCCTCACATCCCCTCTAAACCTCCCGCTCCTTACCTTAAATCTATGCCCCGGTTATTGATCCCTTCACCAAGGGGAAAAGTTCATTCCTGTCTACCCTATCTATGCCCCTCATAATTTTATACACCTCAATCATTTCCCCCCTCAATCTCCTCTGCTTCAAGAAAAATAACCCCAGTCTATCCAATCTCTCCTCATAATTAAAACTCTCCAGCCCAGGCAACATCCTGGTAAATCTCCTCCACACCCTCTCTAATGCAATCATATCCTTCTTATAATGCGGATTCCATAACTGCACGCAAAACTCTAGCTGTGGCCCAACCAGCGTTTTATACAGTTCCAGCATAACCTCCCTGCTCTTATACTCTATGCCTCAGCCAATGAAGGCAAGTATCCCATATGCCTTCTTAACCACCTTATCTGCCTGTCCCGCTACCTTAAGGGACCGGTGGACATGCACACTATGGTCCCTCTGATCTTTGGCACTTCCCAGGGTCCTACCATTCATCGTGTATTCCCGTGCCTTGTTTGTCCTGCCCAAGTGCATCACCTCACACTTATCCGGATTAAATTCCATTTGCTACTGATCAGCCCATCTGACCAGCCCGTCTATATCCTCCTGTAGTCTAAGGCGATCCTCCTCACTATTTACTACCCTGCCAATTTTCGTGTCATCCGCAAACTTACTGATCAACCCTCCTGCATTCAAGTCTATATAAAGCACAAACAGCAAGGGACCCAACACCGATCCCTATGGAACCCCACTGGACACAGGCATCCAGTCACAAAAACACCCCTCGACCATCACCCTCTGCTTCCTGCCACTCAGCCAATTCTGGATCCAATTTGCCAAATTGCCTTGGATTCCATGGGCTCTTACCTCCGTTATCAGTCTCTCATGCGGGACCTTATCAAAAGCCTTGCTACATCAAATGCATTGTCCTCATCTACATACCTGGTCATCTCTTCGAAAAATTCAATCAAATTGGTCATTCATGACCTCCCCTTAACAAAGCCATGCTGACTGTCCTTGATTAATCCCTACCTCTCCAAGTGTAGATTAATTCTGTCCCTCAGGATAGCTTCCAATAGTCTCACCACCACTGAGGTTAGACTGACTAGCTGAACTGAAGGTTTATCCCTTCCTCCCTTCTTGAATAACAGTACCACACTGGCTGTCCTCCAGGCTTCTGGCACCTCTACTGTGGCCAGGGAGGTATTGAAAATTATTGCCAGCGCCCCTGCTATCTCCTTCCTTGCCTCACTCAACAGCCTGAGATACATTTCATCCGGGCCTGGAGATTTATCTACTTTTAAGCCTGCCAGACCACTTAGAACCTCCTCCCTTTCTATGCTAATTTCTTTTAATTATATCACAGTCCTTTTGCCTGATTTCCATACCCACATCATCCCTCTCACTTGTGAACACCGACACAAAGTATTCATTTTGAACTCTACCTACATCTTCAGGCTCCACACACAAATTACCACTATGGTCCTTAATGGACTCTACTCTTTCCCTAGTTATCCTCTTACTCTTAATGTACTTGTAAAATAACTTTGGATTTTCCTTTATTTTACCTACCAATGTTTCTTCATGACCCCTTTTTGCTCTCCTACTTTCCTTTTTAAGTTCCCCCCTACACATTATACACTCCTCTAGGGCTTCCGCTGTTTTGAGCCCTCGGTATCTGCCATAAGCCTCCCTTTTTCTCTTTATCCAATCCTGTATATCCCTCGAAATCCTGAGTTCCCTGGATTTGCTGGTCCCACCCTTTATATTTACTGTAATATGTGGGCCCTGCACTCTCCCTATTTCCTCCTTGAATGAGTCCCACTGCTCTGACGCAGATTTACCTAAAAGTAGCTGCTCCGAGTCCACTTTGGCCAAATCATAACTGATCTTACTAAAGTCGGCCTTTCCCTAATTTAGAACTCTGATTTCTGGCCCATCCTTGACCTTTTCAATAATAACCTTGAATCTAACGGATTTGTGGTCACTATCTGAAAAATGCTCCCCCACTGATACCTCTACCACTTGCCCGGCTTCATTCCATAAAATTAAGTCTAGGACTGCCTCCTCTCTAGTAGGACCTTCTACATGCTAGCTTAAAAAGCTCTCTTGGATGCATTTTAAGAATTCCACTCCCTCTAAACATAGGTGCCTCAGGGAGATGAGTTTCACGTATAAAACATTGAATAAAGGAAGAAAAAAATTTTAAGGACATGTCCCCTCATGTGGAACTGTCACATGATCTGGGACATGTCCATTAATGTTAATAAAAATTTTTCCAACACTTTAAAAACGTTCATGAAACCTCATCTTGCCCATGGATGAGGTTCCATGAAAAATGCAAAGGCCGCCTGGGCTCTTCACCTGCCCGCCAACCTTAAGGTTGGACGGGCAGCTCAGATCAATGATTTAATTGATTGTTAAATGGCCGTATAGGCCTTTGACAGTTTGGTGGGTGTGCAGCCGATTCGGCTGCGTGCCCGCTGACCTGAAAATCTGAATGACACACGCCCAACATCACCCCACATCATTTTACACCTCAGCGAGCAGGCCCCACCCCCACGATTCTACCAGTCATCATCAGGCTTTTAATTCGGTTTTTATTGAATTCAAATTTCACCATCAGCCGTGGTGGAATTCGAACAGGGGTCTCCGGGGCATTACCCTGGATCCCTGGAATACTAGTCAGTGACAATACCACTGTGCTGCCGCCTCCACACATATGGATCCTACATCTTCCAATCCAAGATCATTCCTTGCTATCATACTTATTCCATCTCATACTTATCCCATCTTGTACCAACAAATCAGAGAGGGAGCGGTCCTGGACTTAAATTTAGGGAATGAAGCCAGGCAAGTGGTAGAGGTATCATTGGGGGAGCATTCTACAGATAGTGATCATAACTCCGTCAGATTCAAGGCTGTTATGGAAAAGGACAAGGATGGGCCAGGAATCAGAGTTATAAATTGGGGGAAGGCCAATTTTAATAAGATCAGATATGATTTGACCAGAGTGGACTGGAAGCAGCTACTTTTAGATAAATCTGTATCAGAGCAGTGGGACTCATTCAAGAAGGAAATAGGAAGAGTACAGGGCCAACATATTCTGGAAAAGTCCCAGAGGATTGGAAAACTGGCAGTGTAACACCCTTATTCAAAAAGGGAGGTGGACAAAAAACAGGTAGCTATAAGCCAGTTAGCTTAACATCCATCATTGGGAAGATGTTAGAGGCTATTATAAAAGATGTAATGCAGAGCGTTTAGAAATGCGTAATATAATCAAGCAGAGTCAGCATGGCTTCATGAAGGGGAAATCATGACAAATGACAATGACAAGCCTGACAAACTCATTAGAATTCTTTGGGGAGGTAACAAGCAGGATAGATAAAAGGGAACCAGTAGATGTAATACACTTGGATTTCCAAAAGGGTGTTCGATAAGATACCGCACATAAGGCTACTTACTAAAATAAGAGCCTATGATATTGGGGGTAGTATATTAGCATGGATAGAGGATTGGCTAACTAATAGAATATAGAGAGTTGGGATAAGGGGGGCATTTTCAGGATGGCAACCTGTAACTAGTGGAGTGCCACAGGGATTAGTGATGGGGCCACAATTATTTATATTATTATATATGTTAATAACTTAAATGAGGGAAGTGAATGTACTATTGCCAAGTTTGTGGATGACACAAAAATGGGTGGGAAGGCAAGGTGAGGATGACACAAGGAGTCTACAGAGGGATATAGACAAGTTATGAGAGTGGGCAAAAACTTGGCAGATGGAATATAATGTGGGAAAATGTGATGTTATGCATTTTGGCAGGAAGAATAGAGGAGCTGAATGTTATTTAAATGGAGAAAGACTGCAGCACAGAGGGATTTGGGGGTCCTCATGCATGAATCCCAAAAAGCAGGTAATAGGGAAGGCAAATGGAATGTTGGCCTTTGTTTCAAAGGGAATGGAGTATAAAAATAGGGAAGCTAAAACTATACAAGGCACTAGTTAGACCACACCTAGAATACTGTGAACAATTTGGTCCCCTTATCTAAGGAAAGATATACTGACATTGGAGGCAGTCCAGAGAAGGTTCACTAGGTTGATCCCGGGTATGGAGGGATTTTCTTATGAGGAGAGATTGAGTAGGTTGGGCCTGTACTCATTGGAGTTTAGAAGAATGAGAGGCGACCTTATTGAAACATATAAGATTCTTACAGGGCTTGACAGGGTAGATGCTAAGAGGTTGTTTCCCCTTGATGGAGAGTCTAGGACCAGAAGGCATAATCTCAGAGTAAGGGGTCACCCATTTAAGACAGAGATGAGGAGGAATCTCTTCTCTCAGAGGGTAGCGAACTTGTGGAATTCTTTACTGCAGAGGGCTATAGAGGCTGGATCTTTAAGTATATTCAAGGCTATGATAGACAGATTTTCAATCAGTAATGGAATCAAGGGTTATGGAGAAAAGGCAGGAAATGGAGTTGAGGATTATCACATGAGCCATGATCTCATTGAATGGCAGAGCAGACTCGATGGGCCAAATGGCCTACTTCTGCTCCTATGTCTTATGGTCTTCTGCCATTCACTCTGTGCCATTTGCCATCAGCTGCAGCCGAAGGCAGGGAGAAAGGGTGGTGGATGCCTCCAAGGGGCACAGCTGGCCGAGGGTAGCCAATCGTGACTCCAAACCTCCATCCTCCTGGCTGAATGGTCATGGCTGACAAGGGATCATGCGGTAGTACTTCCATGCTGCCAAGGCAATGGTCTATCTGTAGAGTTTTTTTTATTCATTTACAGAATGTGGGCATCGCTGGCTAGGCCAGCATTTGTTGCCCATCCCTAATTGCCCTTGAGAAGGTGGTGGTGAGCTCCCTTCTTGGATTGTTGCAGTCCATGTGGTGTAGTTACACCCACAGTGTTGTTAGGGAGGGAGTTCCAGGATTTTTACCCAGCGACAGTGAAGGAACGGCGATATATTTCCAAGTCAGGATGGTGGGTGGCTTGGAGGGGAACTTCCAGGTGGTGGTGTTCCCATGTATCTGCTGCCCCTGTCCTTCTAGATGGTACTGATCATGGGTTTGGAAGGTGCAGTCGAAGAAGCCTTGGTGAATTCCTGCAGCGCATCTTGCAGATGATATACACTGCGAACAGTGTTCATCGGTGGTGGAGGTAGTGAATGTTTGTGGATGGGGTGCCAATAAAACAGGTTGTTTTGTCCTGGATGGTGTCAAGCTGCCTAAGTGTTGTTGGAGCTGCACTCGTCCAGGCAAATGGAGAGTATTCCATTGCACTCCTGACTTGTGCCTTGCAGATGGTAGACAGGCTTTTGGGAGTCAGGAGGTGAGTTATTTGCTGCAAGTCTCCTCACCTCTGACCTGCTCTTGTAGCCACAGTATCTGTATGGCTAGTTAAGTTCAGTTTCTGGTCAATGGTTAGCCCCAGGATGTTGATAGTGGGGGATTCAACGATGGTAATGCCATTAAATTTCAAGGGGCGATGATTAGATTCTCTCTTGTTGGAGATAGTCATTGTCTGGCACTTCTGTTGCATGAATGTTACTTGCCACTTGTCAGCCCATGCCTGGATATTGCCCAGGTCTTGCTGCATTTGGACATGGACTGCTTCAGTATCTGAGGAGTTGCGAATAGTGCTGAACATTGTGTGATCATCAGTGAACATCCCCACTTCTGACCTTATGGTGGGAGGAAGGTCATTGATGAAGCAGCTGAACCTAGGACACCACCCTGAGGAACTCCTGCAGTGAAATCCTGGGACTGAGATGATCGGCCTCCAACAACCACAACCATCTTTCTTTGTGCGAGGTATGACTCCAACCAGCGGAGAGTTTTTCCTCTGATTCCCATTTACTCCAGTTTTCCTAGGGTTCCTTGAGGTCACACTTGGTCAAATGCTGCCTTGATGTCAAAGGCAGTCACTCTCACCTCAGCTCTGGCATTCAGCTCTTTTGTCCATGTTTGAACCAATGTGGTAATGAGGTCAGAAGCTGAGTGACCCTGGCAGAACCCAAGCTGAGCTTCAGTAAGCAAGTTGTTGCTAAGCAAGTGCTGCTTAATAGCACTGTTGATGACCCCTTCCATCACTTTACTGATGATCAAGAGTAGACTGATGGGGCGGTAATTGGCCAGGGTGGATTTGCCTGGTTTTTGTGTACAGCACATACCTGGGCAATTTTCCACATTGCCGGGTAGATGCCAGTGTTGTAGCTGTACTGGAACAGCTTGGCTAAAGGCGCGGCAAGTTCAGGAGTGCAAGTTTTCAGTGCTATTGGGGAATATGGTCAGGACCCATATCCTTTGCAGTGTCCAATGCCTTCAACTGTGGCTTGATATCACGTTAAGTGAATCAAATTGGCTGAGGACTGGCATCAGTGATGCTGGGGACCTTCAGAGGAGGCCGAGGTGGATCATCCACTCGGCACTTCGGCTGAAGATTGTTGTGAATGCTTCAGCCGTTTCTGTTGCACTGATGTGCTGGGCTCCTTCATCATTGAGGGTTGGAATATTTGTGGAGCTTCTTCCTCCAGTGAGTTATTTAATTGTCCACCACCATTCACGACTGGATGTGGCAGGACTACAGGGCTCAGATCTTATCCATTGGTTGTGGAATCGCTTAGCTCTGTCTATCACTTGCTGCTTATGCTATTTGGCACACAAATAGTCTTCTCACCTCATTTTTAGGTAAGCCTGGTGCTGCTCCTGACATGCCCTGCTGCACTCTTCATTGAACCAGGGTTGATCCCCTGGTTTGGTGATAATGGTAAAGTGGGGGATATGCCAGGTCATGAGATTACAGATTGAGTACAGTTCTGCTGCTGCTGATGGCCAACAGGGATGCCCAGTCTTCAGCTGCTAGATCTGTTTGAAACCTATCCCATTCAGCATGGTGTTAGTTCCACACAACACAATGCAGGGTATCCTCAATGTGAAGATGGGACTTTGTCTCCACAAGTACTGCACAGTGGTCACTTCTACTGATACTGTCATGGACAGGTGCATCTGCGGCAGGCAGGTTGGTGAGGATGAAGTCAAGTATGTTTTTCCTTCTTGTTAGTTCCCTTACCACCTGCCGCACACCCAGTCTAACAGCTATGTCCTTTAGGACTCAGCCAGCTCAGTCTGTGGTGGCGCCACCAAGCCACTCATGGTGATGGACATTGAAGTCCCCCACCCAGAGTACATCCTGCACCCTTGCCACCCTCAATGCTTCCTCCAAGTTGTGTTCAACATAGAGGAGTACTAAAAACAAAAAACTACTGCGGATGCTGGAAATCCAAAACAAAAACAGAATTACCTGGAAAAACTCAGCAGGTCTGGCAGCATCGGCGGAGAAAAGAGTTGACGTTTCGAGTCCTCATGACCCTTCAGCAGAACTGAGTAAAGTTACGAGAGGGGTGAAATATAAGCTGGTTTAAGGTGGGGAGGTCGGAGAGAAGTTGGGGGGGGTGGTTGTAGGGACAAGCAAGCAGTGATAGGAGCAGATAATCAAAAGATGTCACAGACAAAGGAACAAAGACGTGTAAAAGGTGGTGATATTATCTAAGAGAATGTGCTAATTAAGAACACCTTTCTTTTCTTCTCCACCGATGCTGCCAGACCTGCTGAGTTTTTCCAGGTAATTCTGTTTTTGTGCTAATTAAGAATGGATGGCAGGACACTCAAGGTACAGCTCTAGTGGGGGTGGGGTGCAAAGACTGACGGGGCATTACAGTTATAGATTTAAAAATAATGGAAATAGGTGGGAAAAGAAAAATCTATGTAAATTATTGGAAAAAACAAAAGGGAGGAGGAAGAAACGGAAAGGGGGTCGGGATGGGGGAGGGAGTTCAAGATCTAAAGTTGTTGAATTCAATATTCAGTCCGGAAGGCTGTAAAGTGCCTAGTCGGAAGATGAGGTGCTGTTCCTCCAGTTTGCGTTGGGCTTCACTGGAACAATGCAGCAAGCCAAGGACAGACATGTGGGCAAGAGAGCAGGGTGGAGTGTTAAAATGGCAAGTGACAGGGAGGTTTGGGTCTTTCTTGCAGACAGACCGCAGGTGTTCTGCAAAGCGGGCGCCCAGTTTGCGTTTGGTCTCTCCAATGTAGAGGAGACCGCATTGGGAGCAACGAATGAAGTAGACTAAGTTAGGGGAAATGCAAGTGAAATGCTGCTTCACTTGAAAGGAGTGTTTGGGCCCTTGGACGGTGAGGAGAGAGGAAGTGAAGGGGCAGGTGTTGCATCTTCTGCGTGGGCATGGGGAGGTGCCATAGGTGGGGGTTGAGGAGTAGGGGGTGATGGAGGAGTGGACCAGGGTGTCCCGGAGGGAACGATCCCTACGGAATGCCGCCAGGGGGGGTGAAGGGAAGATGTGTTTGGTGGTGGCATCATGCTGGAGTTGGCGGAAATGGCGGAGGATGATCCTTTGAATGCAGAGGCTGGTGGGGTAATAAGTGAGGACAAGGGGGACCCTATCATGTTTCTGGGAGGGAGGAGAAGGCATGAGGGCGGATGCGCGGGAGATGGGCCGGACACGGCTGAGGGCACTGTCAACGACCGTGGGTGGAAAACCTCGGTTAAGGAAGAAGGAGGACATGTCAGAGGAACTGTTTTTGAAGGTAGCATCATCAGAACAGATGCGACGGAGGTGAAGGAACTGAGAGAATGGGATGGAGTCCTTACAGGAAGCGGGGTGTGAGGAGCTGTAGTTGAGGTAGCTGTGGGAGTCGGTAGGCTTGTAATGGATATTGGTGGACAGTCTATCACCAGAATTTGAGACAGAGAGGTCAAGGAAGGGAAGGGAAGTGTCAGAGATGGACCATGTGAAAATGATGGAGGGGTGGAGATTGGAAGCAAAATTAATAAATTTTTCCAGGTCCCGACGAGAGCATGAAGCAGCACCAAAGTAATCATCAATGTACCGGAGAAAGAGTTGTGTGAGGGGGCTGGAGTAGGACTGGAACAAGGAATGTTCCACATACCCCATAAAGAGACAGGCATAGCTGGGGCCCATGCGGGTACCCATAGCCACACCTTTTATTTGGATGAAGTGAGAGGAGTTAAAGGAGAAATTGTTCAGTGTGAGAACAAGTTCAGCCTGACGGAGGAGAGTAGTGGTGGATGGAGATTGTTCGGGCCTCTGTTCAAGGAAGAAGCTAAGGGCCCTCAGATCATCCTGGTGGAGGAGTACTAATTCATCAGCTGTGGAGGTGTGGGGGTGTGGGGTACATGGCAATCAGCAGGAGGTTTCCTTGCCCATGTTTGAACTGATTAGACTTCATGAGAGCCGGATTTGATGTTGAGGACTCCCAGGGCAACTCCCTCCCAACTGTATACCACTGTGCTGTCACCTCTGCTGGTTCTGTCCTGCCAGTGCGACAGGACATACCCAGGGATAGTGATGGTGGTGTCTGGGACATTATTTGTAAGGTATGGTTTTGCGAATATGACTATGTCAGGCTGTTGCTTGACTCGTCTGTGAGATAGCTCTCCCAATTTTGACACAAGCCCCCAGATGTTAGTAAGGAGGACTTTGCGGGGTCGACAGGGCTGGGTTTGTCATTGTAGTTTCCAGTTCCTAGGTCGATGCCGGTGGACATTAATGAACCAGATGAGTTTTTACAACAATAGACAATGGTTTCGCGGTCATGAAATCATTAATTCCAGATTGTTATTGAATAAGCCATGGTGAGAATCAAACCCGGGTCCCCAGAGCATTACCCTGGTCTCTGGATTACCTTTCCAGTGACAATACCATTATGCTACCTCCTCAAGGGTAGTGGAGACAAGTGGGAAAATGTTCATGTGAGGCTTCTTGCACATGGCTCTCATCACCCTGGTCAAAGAGCAATATCTCCATATGCATTCATGCATGAACGGAAGGAACACCCATCTCTGGTCCTCCTGGATGTCCTTCACCTGGAAGGGGGGGGAGGCAGCGGGGGTGGGAATGCCATGTCTAGATGGAGGACAGGTAAAGGACTTAGCAGTGGCCTGCTGGCTTTGAGATGGAGGCAAATCTGTAAAGGACATGCTCATTTAATGTATCACTTCAATTTGTTCACACACCTACTTAGGTGTCAATGATGCAGGATGCCTTGGCAATGGCTCTCATCCAGATGAGGAGAAGGAGGGCCCGGCACCATTAGGCACAAGGTCATGAGGAACAAGAGTCTGAGCAGCAAGAGGCAGCGAGCCTCTGTAAGGTCAAGAGGCTGGTGAATATGGTCCACTGCAACAGTGAGCATTGGCTTGACCATGGGTGTATCGCTGGCAGTGCATCTAGGGATGAATGAAAGGCAATGTTGGAAGTGCCCTCATATGTCCTGGGAAGTAGTTGCTCACATCTGCCAGCTTAACCAGTAGGAGCTGCAGCTGCAAGGACTCTGGAGGAGTAATGCGGGGCTCCTGACCTGCAATAAGAGAATGTGTGTCCGGGTGCCCTTTAAATATGGCGCCAGGACCTTCGACCCCATGAGGTAATGGCTGGGAGGGCAACTTCCTGCCTGCCCGACCACAAGATTTGCCGAGCTACTCACTGATGTATAATTAATAAGCTAAAAAACAGAAGATTGCACGTGTTCACATGCCCCGCCACCCAGCGAGAATCATGCTGACTTCTGCACCCGCCACCGGACTTAGTCTCCAGAATGGAAAACTCCACCCATAGATTTAGTTATTACATGTAGGCTGATGACACGCACTCCACCTCACCACCACTTCTCTCAACTCCTCCACCGTTGTTAAATTATCAGAATGGCTATCTAACTGATATCCAGTTCTGGATGAGCAGATGTTTCCTTCAACTAAACAATGCTGAAATGACTGGTTTTAGTTCCTGTTCCAAACTCCATTCCCTAACTACTGAATCCAACTCTCTCCCTGGCAACAGTCTGAGACTAACCCAGTTTGTTCACTACTTTGGTTCCTGAATTGACCCTGAGCTGGGTTTCCAACCTTATATTCGTGCCATTACTATTTCCACATCTGCCTATTTTCACATCCACAACATCTTCTGATTTCACCTCTATATCAGCTCATCGGCTGCTGAATTCCTCATTCGTGCCTTTGTTACCTCTAGATTTGGCTACTCCAATGCACTCCGGTCCGTTCTGTCTCATTTTATCCTCTGTAAACTTGACCTTATCCAAAACTTCATGGCTTAACTTGCATTCACATATAACCCTGTGGTCGCTGACCTTCACTGGCTCATGGTCAACTGACATCATGATTTTAGAATTCTCATCCTTGTTTTCAAATCCCTCCATGGCCTTGCCCCTCCCTATCTCTGTAATCTCCTCTAGCCCACAACCCTCCCAGGTATCTGTGCTCCTCTAATTCTGGCCTCTTGAGCATACTTGATTTTAACTGATCAGCCATTGGTCGCGATCCCTAGTTGCCAAAGCCTTAAACTCTGGATTTTCCTCTCTAAATCTCACCACCTCTCTGTCTTGCTTTCCTCCTTTAAGACGATTCTCAAAACCAACCTCTTTGGTGAAGCTTTTGGTCATCTGACATAATGTTTCCTCACGTGGCTTGGTGTCAAATTTTGTTTGTAATACTCCTGTGATGTGCTGTGGGGTGCTTTATTACATTAAAGGTGTTAAATATAAACTGTATTGTAAACTTCAATGTAATTCTCCAGCTCTGAAATTGTGGTCAGGACTATAGCTCGCAAATGTGATATGTTTCAGCTGGGAGGAAAACAGTTGGTAAAACAGTAAGGTGAAACTTGAAGTGGCAGGAATGTGGTGAGATTTTGATTTGAGAAAAGTTTCATTATTGTTTAAAGTGGCACTTTCTGCAGTTAATTTCCTGGTTAAAATGTTGAGCTGTTTATACTGTTTAAGAGAATCTGGTAAATCAAGTTCTTTTCTTTGGAGAACAAGATAACTGGAATGAAAATGGCAAAGCACATTCTCTATCTTCACGTTGATCATGTTCCTGTTTAGCAGGGTTGGCAACAATCGCTGGGTATATTCCTCAAGTGCTGACAACCTTCTCCTCTGGTCTTATCACCAAATTCGTATTCTTTTACTCTCCACTGCATCCTGTTAATTCTTTTTGAATGTTTTCTCAGTTTGTTAATAAGAATTAGCACAATTGTTTATTCAATTTATTGTCCGCTCTGCTGTGGTTTTATCTCCTTCCCATCCCCGACTCACAGAAAAGCACAGATGAAAGAGAAATCCTGAATGCTAGAAACCTGAAAATAAAAGACATGAAATTATGGAAATGCACAGCAGTCCCATCAGCATCTTAGCTTTTGATTTCATTAAGGGATGTAGGAGGCACAGGGAAGAATAATAAGGTAAGTCTTGAGCCATAGTATAAACGGGTGATAGCAGCACCCACTACATCTGCCCCCACTGAAATGAATGGAAATGTAAAAGGGGTCACTGACCTGTCCAGAGGCAGGACACTGATCAAGCAAATTGTCCTCTTTTAGATGGTATCAGGATTCCACTGTGTTGTTACAACTGCATTCGTTCAAGTAAGTGGAAAATATAACACAATTGATTTGAGCCTTGCTGGAGACACATGGACGAGTCTAAAAGTGGGGCATGATTAACCTTTGGGTGGGATGCTTCACTAGAATAGTGCTCATCAGATTTGTCCACTGGATCAGCGTGTTTATCCACTGAGTCTCTTCTTCTTAGGCAGTTCCTCAGGATGGAGGATGACAATAGTTTGATGGGTTCCGAGATGGCTGATAAGTCCAATGCGCAGTCTGAAGATGCTGTCACATGTGGGGCAGGTGGTGCTTGATGGGTCAGGTAGATGAGTTGTTTGGAGGTTTGTGCGCTCTCTCCACTGCCTCGGTGTCACCTCTGCATTTTCCTGACTAAGTCTCTCAATGTGTTCGGTGCCTTCCTAAATGAACCTTCTCTATTTTGATCAACCACAAGCCAGGGATTCCAATGTGTCATCAAGGATGTTTGACCTCTTTAGGATGTTTTGAGCACATCCCTAAAGTGTTCCTGCTGACCTCCTGGGAATCCCCAGTGAGCCGCTGAACTGTAAAGATCAGAAAGGTTGTGCAGAGTTTGCTCCACTCAGCTAGGGTAATAGTTGGGATGTTGCAATTGATTGAATCACTTGATGACACTCATTGTCAAGACTCACACATTTTTAAGACTAGTAACCACTCGGGTGAAATACCAGAGGGGGCCCATGGAAATGTACCCTTGCAAGGAATTGACACCTCTGAGAGAGGAACAGAAGGGAAACAACTGTCAAGAAGTAAGAACACTCCTTACAAATAAGAAGTCCCAAATGTTTGCACCTCACTCTCTTTTAGATACTGATGAATTCACTGTGCATTGTTATTGTTAGATACAAATATGTTGATATTACAGTTATGGCATTCCACATTATTTTATTTATGACAACACCAAGTCGACCGTGTAGGGCACTGCCATGGTTAGAAAGAGTAAACAATAAAATTAAGTGATTCAAGCTTGAAATTATATAGAGTGGAGGATGGATAGGTTGGGGGAGGTGAGAAGTTTTACACTTCCGAAGTCCTGAGATAGAATGAGTTACACATGAGATGATCTTGATTTCAGCACAATGAACATATAGGGAGCAGGAAGAGCATGTACATCGAATTAGTGTTTACACTCCACACAAGTCTCCTCACACTTTACTTCAACTAACCCTGTCAGCATAGCCTTCTACTCCTCATGTACCTGTCCAACTTCCCCTTAAATCCATCTGTGATAATCGCATCATTTGATATTTCCAGAAGGCATTTTATAAAGTGCCACATCAAAGCTTATTATGGAAAATAATAGCTCATGGTATCGGGGGTAACATATTGGCATGGATAGAAGATTGGCTGGCTAACAGAAAGGAGAGAGTAGCCATAAATGGGTCTTTTTCAGGTTGGCAAGATGTAACAAGTGGTGTGCCACAGGGATCAGTGCTGGGACCTCAACAGTTTGCAATTTATATAAATGTCTTGGATGAAGGGATGGCAGGGATGGTTGCCAAATTTGCTGATGACACAAAGATAGTTAGGAAAGTAAGTTGTGAAGACTGCTACAAAGGAGGCTACAAGAAGACATAGATAGGTTAAGTGAGCGGGCAAAGATCTGGCAGATGGAGTAGACTGTGGGAAAATGTGAAATTATCTATTTTGGCAGGAAGAATAAAAAATCATATTATCTAAATGGTGAGAGATTGCAGAGTTCTGAGGCGCAGAGGGATCTGGGTGTCCTAGTGCATGAATCACAAAAGGCTAGTATGCAGGTACAGCAAGTAATTAGGCAAGCTAATAGAATGTTACCATTTATTGTGAGGGGAATTGAATGCAAAAGTAGGGAGGTTATGCTTCGGCTGTACTGGCACTAGTGAGATCACATTTGGAGTATTATGTACATTATTGGTCACCTTATTTAAGGAAGGATGTAAGTGCGTTGGAAGCAGTTCAGAGAAGGTTTACCAGACTAATACCTGGAATAGGTGTGTTGCCTTTCAGGAACGGTTGGACAGACTAAGCTTGTATCTGCTGGAATTTAGAAGAGTAAGAGGTGACTTGACTGAAACGTATAAGACCCTGAGGGGTCTTGACAGGGTGGATGTGGAGAGAATGTTTCCTCATGTGGGAGAATCTAGAACTAGGGGTCACTGTTTAAAAATAAGAAGTCGTCTATTTAAAACAGAAATGAGGCAAAATTTTTTCATCCAGGTGGCTGTGAGTCTTTGGAACTCTTTTGCTGAAAAGACAGTGGAAGCAGAGTCTTTGAATATTTTTAAGGCAGAGGTGGATAGATTCTTGGTAAGCCAGGGGTTGATAGGTTATCGAGGTTAGGTGGGATGCAGATTTCAGGTTACTATCAGATCAGCCAAGATCAGCAAGCTCGAAGGGCTGAATGGCTTACTCCTGCTTTTTGTTCGTAGTGAATTCCACTTTCTCACCACTCTGAGTAAAAACATTTCTCCTAAATTCCTTATTGGGTTCTATTAGTGACTGTCTTATATTTATATTATTAATGCATTTATATATTTATATTCATGCCCCTTGTTTTGGTCCTGCCACAAGTAGAAACATCTCTATGTCTATCCTATCAAACTCCTTTGTAATTTTAATTCTATCAGGTCATCTCTCAGTCCTCTGTTTCCTAGTGAAAATACTCCATTCTGTTCAGTCTTTCTTTATAGTTGTACCCTCTCAGTTGTGGCATCATCTCTGTAAACATTGTAAGGCCTTTTTTATCGATTGCGGGTTTATAGATTTAAGCATGGAAAGATTTCACATCATTTAATTATGTTAACCAACAGTCCAATTCCCCAATGGAAATATTTTAAGAGCGAAAGATTTCAGGACAGATACAATTTTTGTTCTGCTCAAACAGAAAGGAATGCTTGGGTAGAGTACAGCGAGAAAATTTGGATGTGCTACATCATGCAGTAAGAGTCCCTTTTTTTTCTTTAAAAGTGTATGGGCTTTTGAAAATATTTCATTCCCATTTAACTACAATGAGGAACAAGAATACCAAACTTCTTCAGCCCAGTTTATTTCCTGTAAATAATGTTATGGGAGATTAACAAGTTTTATTTGTTAACAAGATCCAACTTGTCATTGCACCTTTTAAGAAACATTTGCCTAACTAACATTTTGTTAGCAAGAGGTATCAGAACACTGCCTGCTGGCATTTTGCAGAAAGTTTACAAATACAAAATATGGTAGGGGGAATTTGGAGAGGACTGTTCAGAGCAGGATCAAAATTTCAATGTAATAAAGAAAAGTGAGGCTGGGGAGTGAGGTTGAAGGCTGGAGGTGAGAGATAGACCATGGGCAGAATTTTGCCCTTGATGGGCGGCGGGCAGGCAGTGGATTGTCGTCGCCGAAATGGGCCCCACTGTCATTTTGAGTGGGCGGGCCAATTAAGGCCCGCCTAGCGGGCCACACAACGGGAAGCGCTATGCGCTTCCTGTGCAGGGGGGTAGGGATTCCCCAACTGTCAAAGTGCGCTCTTTCGCGCATGCCTTTAATTGGCTTAACTATCCGTAGCTAATTATAATTAGCTGATTTCGCTGTCCACCCACCTTCCTGAATATTTAAATGGGGCGGGATGACGTCGGGGATTTGCGTCGGCAAGCGGGCCCCGCCCCCAACTTGCCAACGGGAAAATTCTGGTCCATCTTTCTGATGATAAGGGTTTTCTTATAACCTTTCAAGGATTACGACACATGTGCAAAAATAGCCTCCCTAAAAATGAAGCAAAGTTAATATTGTTGATATTCTTGGGCTCGATGGAGAGTTACAATTTTTTGAGATTACAAGAATATTTGACGCAAAAGAAGAAAATGAGTTTCCTGGAGGAGGTTTCAGCAATGGAAAAGTACTATTTGAGGCCAGAGAGGAGATAGTGATGCCAAAAATAATGACAGATAAAGAAGCACTAAAGGTGGAACAGTCAAAGATAAGAGTGATATCTGTTGATAAGACTTATGGAAGACACATATCATTGAAGAATTGAAAAAAAATCAAATCTTCATTGTTCTATTGAATGACATGTCATACACAAATGGGCCAGGGAAGATAGTTGTGAGTCCTTGTAGTCTTCAATAAGAAATAAAAATGGGGTCAGTGGAGATGAGCACAAATCCTCTTATATCGAATGTGATATGAGAAGGTTCCGGTATAGGTCAGGTATTCCCTCATAGCTGGAAAATCAGGATGCATCCTGAACTGCTATTGTTTATTTCTTCATAGCACTCGCATAAGCATAGACACAGATCCCTCAGCTACACTTTTGACTTTGGATGCTGATCTATGTGAAGAAACCAAGCGACAGTTAGGAAAAAGAATGCATGTTGACTATGTTTACCTGATTAATGCTATATTTTTGGCTGTTTTTACCCATTTATCATTTTTATTTTGGGGGAGATCTCAATTTTCTCAGATCTTTTAAGTCAATGCAATAACTCTATCAGGTCATGTTGCTCATGCATCAACCATCTTCAGCTGCTTCATCAATGACTTTCCTTCCATCATAAGGTCAGAAGTGCGGATGGTTGCTGATAATTGCACAATGTTCAGTACCATCTGAGACTCCTCAGAAACTGATCCAGTCTGTGCCTGCATTAAGCAAGATCTGGACAATATTCAGGTTGGGGCTGACAAGTAACAAGTAACATTCCTGGCACAGAAGTGCCAGGCAATAACCATCTCCAACAAGAGCGAATCTAATGATTTCCTCTTGTTTTTTTTAACAGCAATACCTTTGCTGAATTCCCCCATCCTGGACGTTACCATTGACCAGAAACTTAACTGGACCAATCATATAAATACTATGGATTCAAGAGCAGATTAGAATTCTGCAGCAAGTAACTTATCTCCTGACTCCCCAAAGTCTGTCCACCATCTACAAGGCACAGGTCAGGAGTGTGTTGGAATACTCTCCACTTGCCTGAATTAATGCAGCTCTGGAAACAAGAAGCTTGACACCATCAAGGACAAAACAGCCCTCTGGATCGGTACCCCATCCAATGCCTTAAGCATTTACTCCCTCCACCACCAACGCACAGTGACAGCAGTGTGTATCATCTACAAGATGCACTGCAGCAACTTACCAAGGCTGCTTTGACAGCATCTTCCAAACCTACAACCTCTACCACCTAAAAGAACAAGGGCAGAAGATGCATGGGAACACCACCACCTGGAAGTTCCCCTCCAGGCCACACAACATCCTGACTTGGAACTATATCGCTGTTCCTTCACTGTCACAGGGTTAAAATCCTGGAACTCCCTCCCTAACAGCACTGTAGCTGTACCTACACCACATGAACTGCAGCTGCTCAAGAAGGTGGCTCACCACCGCCTTCTCAAGGGCAATTAGGAATGGGCAATAAATGCTGATCCTTGCCAGTGAAGCTCACACCCATGAAAGAATAAAAACAAAAGATGAGAGTGTTAATGGGTTACTTTTTCAGAGGATCTTCAAATACTTTCTAAGATAATAAGAAATAGGAGCAGGAGTAGGCCATTCAACCCCATTCCACCAATCGATAAGATACGGCTGATTTGATTGTGACCTTAACCCCGCTTTCCTGCCTGCCTCCCATAACCCATGACTCTGTTGTCAATCAAAGATCTGTCTAACTCAGCCTTAGTATATTCAATGACCCAGCCGCCGCTGCTCTCTGGGGAAGAAAATTCCAAAGATTAACCACCCTCTGAAAGAAGAAATTGTTCCTCATCTCCATTTTAAATGGGACACCCATTGGGCTGGATTTTCATCCTCGAGGCGGGTAGCGGGAGTCAGAATTTCCTGGCTTGGCCCGCCCGCCTCAGGAGAAAGTACCTGCAAAGTCGGGATTTTTGTTCCGGAAGGGGGTGGGTGCATGTTGGTGTCAGGCCCACTGCCCTCAGAAAGAGTTCAGAGGCAGCCACAGTGGCTTCTGAGTGTGGCATGAGATATTTAAAAGGTCTGCCTCGGTGCTCCGGGACTTCGCTCCAGTTGTAATAAAAGCAATAAAACAGAAAACAGCCCTTACACCCCCTCACCCTACACATACTCCCCATGCCCCTCCACCTACTCCCCCGCCACTGTCCCTCTTATACCCGCCTGTCAGCCTAAGGCACTTCCATGCCCATTCACCCAGTGTACACTCTGTACAGAACCAATGAACCCTGTAGTAGGAATGCCATGTGTAAAAAAGCTTTTAAAAAAGTCATTTATTCATAACTTTCTTTAAAAATGTTTTTACTACAGCCCTATAAAAGTGCCAATCAACCAGACCTTTAAAGTATCAATTGCACAAATTACAAGAACTTGACTCTTCATCTTGTGTAAATAAACTTTAAGCAACTGAGAAATAGATCTAGGAGAAAAAGCTTTCAATCAAGCAATGCCTTCCCTTGGGTGCATCAATTTCAACAGACTAATGGGTGTCTGGGCTCTCAGCAAGAATGCATAATAAGGCTTGGCTGAGATCACCTCTCATTCTTCCAAATCCCAACCTGCTCAATCTTTCTTCATAAGGCAATCCCTTCATCCCAGGTTCTAACCCAGCTTCATGGAGATGCACAAAAAATCTCTGTGCATAATTATTCTTCTGATCTGCCCTGGCTTCTTTATGACATGGCATATATTGGAAATTCACAAGAGTGTGGGTGATCAAGCCCAAATCCATCATTCTGTGGCTTTTGTACATTAATCCTCTAAAATCCTGCCATTAGGCTTTCTTTATAAAAATTAGCGCCTTTCTCATTAAACATCTTGATTGTTTATTTCTGTAAATTTGTTAAAAAATATGTTTTGAAGTATCACAGAATCACAGTGCAGAAGAGGCACTTCGGCCCATCAAGTCTGCACTTACACGTGAGAAATACCTGACCTACCTACCTAATCCCATTTACCAGCACTTGGCCCATAGCCTTGAATGTTATGACTTGCCAAATGCTCATCCAGGTATTTTTTAAAGGATGTGAGGCAACCCGCCTCCACCACCCTCCCAGGCAGCGCGTTCCAGACCGTCACCACCCTCTGGGTAAAAACGTTTTTCCTCACATCCCCCCTAAACCTCCTGCCCCTCACCTTGAACTTGTGTCCCCTCGTGACTGACCCTTCAACTAAGGGGAAACAGCTGCTCCCTATCCACCCTGTCCATGCCCCTCATAATCTTGTACACCTCGATCAGGTCGCCCCTCAGTCTTCTCTGCTCCAACGAAAACAACCCAAGACTATCCAACCTCTTTTCATAACTTAAATGTTTCATCCCAAGCAACATCTTGGTGAATTTCCTCTGCACCCCCTCCAGTGCAATCACATCCTTCCTATAATATGGCGACCAGAACTGCACACAGTACTCCAGCTGTGGCCTCACCAAGGTTCTATACGACTCCAACATGACCTCCCTACTTTTGTAATCTATGCCTCAAGTGTTGAATGAATACTTCACATCCGTCTTCACCCTAGTAGATGGGCAGAACACCACAGTATTATAGGGCATTCTCTTCACATCCTACTCTATATCCTAAATGAATAAGCATGTAGTAATTAGCTTCCAGCAGGCTCATAATCGTCAGGTTGTAACTCAAAACTTGCTAAACAGAGAATTTATGGCTGCAACCCCACAAACTATCATTATGTGGCATGTTGCATGGCTGTACTAACCTTTTTGCCCCAACCTCCAGGAGCATTGCTTAATTCGCTGTTCTTTGAATAAAATATATTTAAAACATTCAATGAAGATTTTCTTCAAGTTCCTTTTATTTAACTTATACATTTGACCACATTCACATTTTGTATTACGTACTAATATAAAGACGAACTTATTATTACTAGCTAACACACATAGGGCGGAATTTTATGACCCCGTTTCAGTGGGGACGGGGCCCTAAAATGCAGCAAGCCATTTAAAAGTCCGCTATCGATGGGACCGTAAATTCCCACTGGTGCATACATTGGGCTGAATTTTACCAACCCTTTGAAGGCAGACTGGGAGGTGGGAGTCCTTGGGCCTTGTCAAACGTTGGTGGAAGGCATCTGGAAGGGAGTCTGAAAGTCTGATGCTATCCTCCGCCGGATATTGTCAACGGCGGGAACAGCAGTAACAAGGGAGGGTGGCCAATGAATGTGATTAATTGGCCAATTAACGGCCACTTCACAGCCCCACTGGCGATTTACTTGCATTGAGATGAAATCCTGTCACTTGGGAAGATTTCCTGGTAAACCATGGCAACTTCCCAGTGGATTCCTCAGAGAGGAGGGCCTTCCTTATCCCACAGAGGGACCCCCTATGACAATGGCCACTCCTACGGCATTCGCCCCTCCGATTGCTGGGGCCAGCCTGCTTGGCCCTGGCACACGAGAAAAATAATCTTACCTCGCCTCCGAGGGCACCTCTTCTTGTCCCTGCAGCCTCAGCAGTAGCCACCTCTATCATAGAAGCACAGAATTGTTACGGTGCAGAAGGAGGCCATTCGGCCCATCGTGTCTGCACCGGCTCTCTGAGCATTCTAACTTAGTGCCAATCTCCTGCCTTTTCCTGTAACCCTGCCATTATCAATGAGTGGCATTGCTGAAGCTGTCAGCGCTCTGATCGGGCCGACAATTCTGAGAGGTGGGCTGCCGTTCCTAACCGGACGGCAGCCTCTTATTTTGCCACTCCCACACACTCACCCTGACCCCCCCCCCGGGTCCAGTGGCTTGGGACCCGCTTTCAGCTGTGGCAGTGGGCCTAATTAACTTCTGGGAAAAAATCCCAGTTAATGATTCTCACTGTGAGTCAATCTGAATTTATTTTACATCAAGTCTGTTTACGTCACATCTGCCAAGGTGCCTAATTCTCTCCAGAATTCACAGAGAAGCGAATGATTTTGTCCCAGTGGACAAGTCTCAGTAGAATTAGATACGATAATGTCCACCAAGTAAAAATGCAGCATTGAAAGTATCTATCTCTAAATACATCATGGTTAAGCAACGGATAATTTACTTTGTTGTGATAAGCTGTGTGGAACCCAAACATGTGTGTGCACAAATGTGTAAGATCAGTGTTGAGACGAGAAAGGTAATTTTTTGTGACATTTTTATTTGACCGCTTGCTGAGAAGTGAACTTTGCTCAGTAGGATTTCAGGCTTAGTTTAAGTCCCAGTCTTTAAGAATCAGTGATTCTTAAAACTTTGGCATCTTTTCAAATTTGCAAACATCATATTCTTCTCTGTTGTGCTCAATCTAAGGGACATTATCCCTAAGGAAATGAAGAGTTTGCAGGTTTTTGCATCTAAGCCTGGGTTTTCATTATCGAGACGGGTAGCGGGTGTTGGGAACATTCTTAGCTCGGCCCTGGCCCTGCCTCGGGAGAAAGTGCCAACAAGGGCTGAAGTTTCACTGTGAAAGGGGCAGGTGTGGCCTGTAGACAGACCAGGAAAAATTTGGAGGCAGCCACGGGAGCTGCCAGGTGTCGAGATGGGCTGTTTAAAAGGCCCAACTTGGTGCTCTGGGACTTTGTCCCACTTATAATGAAAAAAGGCCCTCTAGCTCCCATGCCTTAAACCCCTCACCACCACCCATTTATGCCACCTTATGCTAAACAGAAAGGCCTTCCAGCCCTCACTCCTCACCCCTATACACTCTCCATGCCATCTCATGCCCCCCCCCACACCACCATGGCCCCTCATGCCCTCATGCTCCCATGCCATGCTATGCCTCCTCAAACAACCCCTATGAAGGGGGAGGGTACCTTCTCAAAGTGTGACTGGAGTGCCCAAGCACAGCTCTGATTGTAAACTGCCTGTTTAAAATGACTAACAAATAGGATGGCCTGGTAAAAAATGTTTTTTGCTATATGGCTCTTCCCATCACCATTTCCATCCCTCTGGAAAGCTTCACTGGACTAGATGGGCAGGCAGCAGCCCTTCGCTTGTTGATAGTATCCAAAATTGGGGTCCTGTCCACTTGGTACTAATAGCACATTGCTCATGACCACTTGGATAAGATACCAAAGTGTTACCAGTGCCTACAGACTCCACATTAATCTTCTCAGTCTGATTTACTGGTAGCATTCAGCTTCTGTGTTCATTATATAAATGGCTATATGACTTTGCTGACAAAGTCAAACTTAGAAAATGCTTCAAGAGAATTTGGAAATGCAGAAACAGATGGAGCATTCACTTGACAGGTGATTGCTAAAGGTGAATTTAAGTTGGAAAAAGTTTCAAAACAGTTTTCTGACTGGTTGACAATTTTATATAAAATGCCTTCAAAATCATTGTGAATAATAGAAAACATGTTCCAGTATTGTCACCAAGACCTGGTTCCTCAGCATAAACTACAGTGAATCAGTTATTTACCACTACGGCCTCTAGATGTTTAATCTGCAAGGTGGTTTTACAAATTAACTTCGTATAGATTTTTCTTGATTTTTTTAATATATATGAACGGCTTGGATATTAGCTATTGAAGTAAAATTTCAAAATTTTCCGGTGATTTCAAACTTGGAGGTGTGGCTGACAGTGAGGATGATAGCAATCAACTTCAACAGTACATAGGGCGGAATCCTCCCAGATTTGCACTAAGTGCGGTAGCGGGTGGGTAAAACAACATTTTACCCACCAGCCACAATGTCGGCTTTTCACACTGTATCGTCCTAAACCTGCTGCATTAGTTATGCATTCCCGGGAAACATGTCGTTTCCATTGCGGGCGGGCTCTCATTCACCCACCAAGCCATCACCTCACCGCTTCATCATGCCGGGCACCATATTTAATGTCTAGCTGAGCGCACACCTCTCAGTGCTTTGTGCCCAGGACTACTGCAGGAAAGATGTCACGAAAGGCAAAAAGACTGCAACCCCCAGGTTTAGTGAAACATCAATGGAACATCTTTTGGATGCTGTGGAGGCCCGCCGGGATGTCCTCTACCCCAGCTTTGGCCGCACAATAGGCAGTGGCATGACCAACTAGGCTTGGGAGGCAGTGGCAGTGGTGGTCAATGCCAATGCTGCACAAAAGAGGTTGGCTATCCAATGCAGATAGAGGATGAAGGATCTCATCAGTGCAGCCAGGCAACCATCTCATCACTCTAAACTCACACACTCAAACCCATCACACATTCACTGGCATCTCACCCACTGCCAGCTCAAGGAGCATCACCACCCATTCTAAACACATACCCTCAGATGTCCATCTGCCCTCATCTCCTCTGGAGACTGCCTCTTCAGTCCTCACCATCTTGAGGCCACTTGCACAGATCAACATGTGCCCCCACACACCCTGGGTTACCCTCCTTCCCCAGCACAGTCCTCGTCCTGCACCCTCTTCCCTTGCCTGAGGCCACTTCTTCCCCCATCCCCAAGCAAACCTTAGCCCTGCAGCCATTGAAAAACCACTTACATATGGCTGATCTAGTAGGTAGAGACCTGCCATGAGCCCCACTAAAAGTGATGTGGTGTTGTCTGTGAAGCCTGGCATTGTTGACTGTGAGTGCTGACCGAAGCAAGGGAGGCAAACAAACCTTGAAGTCCTGAGCAAAATGCAGCCCGCTAGGTGCATGTCGGGTATGTGCTGTTATGAAACGCATCAGCGTGTTTCCTGCCGACATGGATGGACGATCCAGCGGGAGTGGGGGGCACAATTCCGGCGGGCTGGCCTAATAATGATATACAGATGTATTACAATGTGGCTGCCAATGTCCGAAGGCAGGAAACACTGCCCACCATTGGTGGGCTGAGTGGACTATCGCAAACTGGTTTCACGCCATCGTGAAACCGATCACGCCATATTGTCTGCTCACGCCACCGAACATGCCCAATGCCGGTGGGCACGGAAAATCCCTGCTGTAGAGAGGCTAGCAGAATGGGTAGACAAGTAGCAGATACAATTTAATACAGAGTAGTGTGAGGTGATACATTTTGGCAGAAAGAATAGGAAGGGGCAATAGGCTAAATGGCACAGTTTTAAAAAGTGTACAGGAACAGAGGCACCTGGGAGCTTATGTGCACAGATTTTTTAAACTTGGCAGGATATACTGAGAGAGTGGTTAGCAAAGCAGAAGGGATCTTGGGTTTCATAAATACAGACATTGAGTACAGAAGTAGGGAAGTTATACTGAAGGTCACAGGTGAGTCATGGCGGGTGGGGGTTGCAGGGCTGGGGATCAGCAGCAATGGCGGGGGGTGGTTCTCAGTGCCCCCCCCCGTCTTGATGTCAGGTCCCTCAATTACCCACTGAGTGCCTAACAATGCGGCTTCCCCGCGCTCCCCCCATTCTTCCTGGAAGCCCGCAACCAAGCCAGGCAGTGCTTGCTTTCTGGCTTTCCGCATGGTGAGTCCATGCTGGCTGCTGGGTGAATACCCGCGGCAGCAGGATGAGACCCTTAAGGATGAGACCCTTAAGTGGGCATTTATTGCCTACTAATGGGCCTCAATTGGCAGTGGGGCAGGAAGGCCATTCATGGACCTTCCCGCCACGGACTTAATCGGGGCAGAGGCGGGGTCCTGACCCATCACTGTCTTGCCCAATTAAATGCCCCCAGCACCAAAATCCCCTTGCGGGAGGACATTAAAAGCATGAATCAGAGTGTGGATACGATTCAAATCTCTTTTGAACAGTTGATTTTAGCTCGAAATGTTGAGGTGGCAGAAAACCTGTTCCTCCTAACAGGTGGGTCAGATATTCCTCATCTTCACTTTCTTTGAAAATGTACAAAGTTTAAAAAAAATTAAACTTTAAAAAAAAAGATTATTTATTTATTAACCTTATCTCACTCCTACTATTTTGAACTTTGGTGGTGTCCTGCATTTTGAGCCTTGGTTCTTTACCTGGCGGATTTGGCAACTTAAAAAAGGATGGCCCTGATTTAAGACTTTTTTTTCATTTCATCATGGGATGGGGGCGTCACTGCCAAGACCAGCATTTATTGCCCATCCCTAATCTGAGGATGGGAATTTTGGCTCAACCTATTTGATTTCCTTGTCAGGTGCAATGTATCCAAGCAAGAATATTTTAATTTATTTATTTTTGCTTTATGTATTTTTTTCTCCCCCACCCCACATCCTTCCAATGCCCATGTAGAAGGTGCATTTGGGTGACAGTGACAGTGAGTAGGCAGTTTCAACAGTATTGATACGCTCCATCTTAAGTTTAATTGTGGAGATCTAACAGGTGAAGAAGAACAAAGTGCTTGTAGCCTGTTGGTGGGTTCCGCTCAATGATAAATCTTTGCCAGAAGTTTTCAATCTAATCAGATCATGGGGCAGACAAACATCAACACAAAGATTACAGGCCCCTGCCAAGGTTCCACTCTATTCAGCTTTGAGGATGTGCATAAGAGTGACTCTTTCTCCAATTTTCCAAAGGCTCCCTTGAGATCAGGGGATCATACAATCTACAAGCTTGGTGTTACCTAACCCATTTCATATCTATCCAAATCAGCTTTTCCTCCCTGGGGCAGGGTTTTCACCCATCTGATATTTGGGCCTCTGGAATGGGGCATTAAGGGCCATGGGAGGCTGGTTGGGGTCATGAGTTGGCATTGAGTTGGCATGGAGGTTAGAATGAATCATTGGGAGTGGGTGGGGGTTTGATGGCGTGTGAGGGCTAGAGGCCTAAAATCTTCTAAAACAGCAAGGGGTGCAGGTATAGGAGACTACACCTGGGTGAGACGTGGACGGAATGTGGAGTTGGGAATTTGGCTCACGTGGGAATTTGGTGCACAGGGGAAAAGAGGTGCTCCATCTTATACCTTTTTTAAAATCAGTTTCCAGTACTTGGTGAGCTTTTCTTTCCTTGTCTCTAAGATGGGAAAGTGAAAGCTTTCTGTTGCATTAGGAAGATAGAAAAACGTAAAAGTGTTATATAACCCTTAAATAACTAACTTATAGGGACAAGAGAAGGAGCTGATTGGTGAGTAAGTCCACTTTACTCTCTAGTCTCCAGTTTATAGTAAATAATCCAAAAGTAAGCTTACAGTACAGCAGAACAGCTTGGCTGCATAGAATGCCCATTCTGTTGCATGTCGGGAGTCATGGGCACTTCACGTGGCCTGGCCAGGCACATATACAGGAAGTGTCACCAGCTGCAGAAAATTGAGCTCCTGTGTTCAGAAATCAAGTGGCAGCTGGAGTCACTGTGGTGCATCTACGACACTGCGGACTATGTGGATAACACGTTTAGGGAGGTGGTGACACCACAGTTTAGGAGAGCGCAGGCAGAGAGGGAATGGGTCACCACCAGAAAGTCTAGGAGGACCAGGCAGGTCGTGCAGGAGTCCTCTGAGTCTGTCTAGCTCATGAACTGGTTTTCCATTTTGGATGCCGGTGAGGGCGATGGTTCCTTATAGGAGTACAGCCAAGTATGGGGCACCACAGTAGATTGGAGAGGTTGGGACTGTTCTCCTTGGAGAGGAGAAGGCTAAGAGGAGATTTGATAGAGATGTTCAAAATAATGAAGCGGCTGGATAGAGAAGATAGGGAGAAACTGTTCCCTCTTGTAAAAGGATCAAGAATGAGAGGGTACAGGTTTAAAGTGATTTGCAAAAGAAGCAAATGTGAGGTGAGGAAAAACTTTTTCACTCAGCAAGTGGTTCGAGTCTGGAATGCACTGCCTGGAAGTGTGGTGGAGGCACGTTTAATCGAGGCATTCAAGAGAGCATCAGATGATTATCTGAATAGAAACAATGTGTAAAGGTATGGGGAAGAGGGAGGAGAATGGCACTAAGTCATAATTCTCATTTGGAGAGCCGGTGCAGACACAATGGCCGAATGGCCTCTTACTGCACCGTAACAACTCCGTGATTCTGAGATGAGGAAAAATGTTTTCACCCAGAGGGTTGTAGGGGTCTGGAACTCACTGCCTGAAAGGCTAGTAGAGGCAGAAACCCTCAACTCATTTGAAAGTTATCTGGATCTGCATCTCAAGTGCTATGACCTGCAGGACTATGGACCAAATGCTGGCAAGTGGTATTAGGCTGGGTGGCTCTTTTCTCGGCTGGTGCAGATGTGATGGGCCAAGTGGCCTCTTTCTGTTCAGTAAACTTTCTATGATTCTAACTGGGACCAAGTCCCAGAGAACTTCTTACCAGCCAGCATAGACACTCTCCTGATCTGTGTCCTCCAAGCATCTACTTCTGGAGTCGGCAAGCCTGACTCTATCCTGCAGCCTCACCCCGACGCCCCACCCCTGGAGCAAAAATCTCGCCAATCAGGGCACGGGGCATGGGGCACTTTTTACTGAGGTGGGTCTAGCGAGTCAGCAAATTTCCCAACTTGAGTTACGCACCTAGCCAAAATCTGGTCCTAGAACTTTCAATTAGACTTATTAGTCCATGGAACCTGATTCTCATTCTTGGGATAAGCAAAACCAAATGCACTGTAGCTCTGTATGCATTTTTGTATTGCCAGTATCATTGTACCATCTGATTGTAATTTGTTATTCCAGCTGAATGCAATCAGCCAGCACTGAATTATGTATATTGTACTATTAGTTTGAATATCATGGAATATGCAGCCAAGGTTTGATTCAGCTCAAATTTACAATTGATGATTTATAGGTATAAATTTTCTCAGCTTTAAAGTTTCAGCACCAGCTATTCATTCTCTTCAGTGGTTTAAATAATGAGGGAAGAATTCAAATTATGCATTGTATGTAGGAAAGAGAATCAAAACAAATGCTTCCATATTACACACCTGGGGCTGAATTTTATGGGCCACCCATGGGCGGGAAAGCAGGAGGTTGGACCCATAAAATAGGGTGCTGTGCCATTGGAGATGTACCCGCTGGCTGCCTTACCCCTTCCTCACCGCGGTTTAATGAGCGGTGGGGGAAGCATCAGGTGGGCCACCCACTCTTGGCCCAATTGAGGCCATTAAGTGGGCAAGTGGTACTGCAGGACTGCCAGCATCCAATTGGCCAACAGCCCTATGAGCTGGTACTTTATCCAATGGGGCAGAATCTCACCTCATAATAATTAAAACCCCAGCAGCCAAACAATGAAACTGAGTCTAGCTGGTCAACTGAAGGCGGGCTTATCCGCAGCATTTACACTGGGATGTGGGGAGCTGGCTCTCAGTGTATAATCCAGCCTCTTATCTTCAGAATGAAATCAACTTTCTTCTTCTATTCAAATGATTAGTAGCAGTGAGGTTTTTGTTAAAATTACAACACCAGATCTTCGATAAGGTCCCTGCTTTAGCATCGAAGCCCCTCTTCCATTAAAATGTTTTGGCGCAGTTTCTCTATGTAATGTGTTTCTAGTTGCTTGCTAACAGCCACTGCGCATCAACATAAGTTATTCTGTGAAGTACTTTACAACTTTTTTCATGTGATAAGATACTAAATAACTTTAAGTCATACAACAGCAGTCTCTCAGTTGAGTGCAGCCCAGGTGCTTCCTCACAGGGAAGTAAAACTGATGGGAGGGAATGTTTTCACTCTGGGCTCCAGTCCTCTGATTGACAAACAGCTGTTTCAAAAGAGGCATTAGGGCACAGCTTAAAACACAAAACAAAAAAAAACTTTTCAACAGAAATTGGAAAAGTAACCCATATCATGAAACAATCAATATAATCTTGTAAACTTAAAAATGATATGAAACTAACATTTATGCGCCATCAAATGCGACACAGATTCTGATGAAGGGAATAACCAGGTCCCATCACAGATAGCTATGAGATGAACAACTACTTCTTTGTTAATTTTCTTAATTAAGGAGGAATGTTGGTCAAGCCACTGGGGGAAATCTCCACTTTTCCAAGGGTGATGCAGGATCTTTAATGTCAACACAAAATGGCAGCTGGTTCTTCTCTTTAACATTTCATCTGGAAGTCACATCTTCAACAGTGCAGCAATCCCTGATTGTTGCAATAGAGTGTCACCCTAGATTACACACACAAACCTTCAATCTTTTGATCTAAAAGGAAGGGCGCTATCAATTGCGTCAATGTGACATGCTGTTTAAGATGAATAAAACATGGGATAGCACGGAATGAGAACAAGGCATTCACTCATCAAGCCCATTCCTTCCAGAGAACACGGGCAGGATTTTCCTGCAAGCTTCAGGAATCCCCACCCCTTCCCGCCGATGGTCGTCAAGCTCAAATGGGGGGTCGGAAGCCCACACTCTGTGGGGAACAATCACGTGGCTGTGATTTTCCCCAAATTGGCCAGAGGGTGGGCTTGCCATCGATGGGCTTTCGAAGTTGGAGGAACAGTAGGAGACCCTCCAACTTGAAAGCAGCAGCTGGCTGCCACAGCAGGTAAGCGAGGGAGAGAGCAACCCAAAATGGAAGTGCCCTCTCTCCAACTTTTTCACATTTAAAACTAACAAAGGCCTTTGCTGTCAGGCCATCACTGTGCGGTGGGGGAGGGGGACCCCCTCTGTAGGCCAGCCTATGACTGCTGCTGAATCCAGGAAGCTTCCTGGAATCCAGGAAGTCTGCTGCTGTGAGACTGCCTCCAAAGCAGTCTGCGGGAAACTGCAGGTGAACTGGAAAATCCCATTTAGCCTCTGACAACAGGCCTTAATGGGCCCTTAAGGAAGTCAGTTGCCTCCCCGCAGCTTGCAGGTAGATAGCCCTGCTGCCAAACTGCCCCCCACCCATCACACATTTGGAAAAATGGCCCAGGGGTGGGGTGAAGCTGGGGAACTGCCACGCCAGTCGAAGGCGCTATTTTCAGTGCCCTCCCCAGTGAGGCCTCAAAATCCTTCCCAATATGTAATTGAATTCAAGCTAATTCAATTTAATTTCTTAAGGAATGTTCTGCAAGCTTACTTTCTGCCCCACTAAAGAACTCCAGATTGCTTCTCATTATATTACATCCATTTTGCAGTCTATCTACTTATTGAAAGAGGAAGTAAAAGAGGAGACTTCTGCTTTCTGTCACTATTTGATCTTACATCTTTAGAATTTTGCTGATAATCGAAACAGATCTGGTTTTGTTAAACTACAGAATACAGAACCACAAAATAACTCCTTTGAGTACTTCAATTTAGCAACCAGTTGGTGAGTAGCCTTGTTATTTTGATGTGATTTGTACAGCGGGTATAGAGACCATTCGTTTTTAGCATGGGTCCCACTAAAGGAACCATTTAAGCAATAGCAAGGTGCATCTGCACCTTCCACCTGGGAACACGTGTTGGAAAATTGTGGGTGCACTCCCCATGATTTTCTGCCTCTTAAAATGCGTGGATAGAAAATTGTGAGTGGCAACTTGTGTCTGATTTTCCATAATGGCATCTAGTTCACCAAGCTCTCTGCCCTGGCACTGGAGAGATAAACCTCCCATATCGTTTAATTCAGAATTATCACTAGAAAGAAATGGATTTTTCTGCTTTAAAAATGGTATTGCCAAGTATATTCCAAGTACTACTAACAAATCTGTGTATGGAAGAGAGCACAGAGTTCCGACTGATAATGCAATAGTGTTACAGGTTGCATTATTTCTGCTGAATGCAAACTTCCCTCAATGTCGAATGCTGTTGCTAGTTGAGAGCAATGAAAATGCTTTAAATTGAGCCTGTGCAAAATTCCTCTTGAAGCCTTGAAACAAATAAAGCCCTTGTTTAAGTGTGGAAAGGCATGGTAAATGCTTCTGTTCTTTTATTAGAAACTGATGATAATAAAGTGGTCTGGTTGAATAGATTTTACATATCAACCCACTGGGTGAGCTGCATTTTTTGTCATCTAATATAAACCTGCTGTTAGTGAAACATTAATGCACGTTAATTTCACCATACATCTCAATAGCAACAATTGAACATGAGGGTTGAGGTTTGTGTTGCTAAATTATATGAGCAAAACAATGTACTAAAGGACTACAAGGCACAGTACATGACCCCGGGTGCATGAACAAATTATATGCTGTGTACCATAGCCTTGGAATGGATTAGGAAATACCTAAGATTGTAAATTCCTCATTTCAGAATGCTGTTCAGAGTAAGATGCTCATATTTCTATCCAGAAAGGTTGGATCTGACATTAAATCTGCTATCCAGGTCTCTTTAAATATCCTTTGGAAATAATATTGAACTGGCGCTGTCACTCTAATGAGGTGTTTATGGCAGGCAAAGTTCCTGAAATAACCAAGATTAGCTTGATCATAACACCGCTGACAGTGTGGCACATGGGATAAGTTTGTGGTGTACCAAACACTGGTACATGTAGTGGTACATTGGTTGATGTGGTGTCCTGGCATTATGCCAGTGTAACATTGCTTTTTGGGTGCTGTGAGCTCATCTCACATGATTGTAAAAGACCAGCTGAGTAACATAAAATGACAATCTTTCTGGCATATATTGTATAATGGATCGAGTACATCAGGGTCAAGGGATGGATTATGCGATGCCAGCAGCTATTAAAGATGCTGCTTGTTGCTCTGGTACTGAAGAGGGATGCTCCCCAGATTAAGATGTGCCAAGTAGGATCATGATTCGGGGCCAGATTTTCACCCCTGGGTCAGGTGCACAGTGATAGGAGAATTCCCGACCTTTCAAAATGGTGGTGCGGAGTTCTTATTTTTGTTCCAGGGTTCATGTTGGATTAGACATCGGGCCCGCCACCCCCGGAATGAGTGTGAAGCGTGCCTGGGTGTCGGGCCGGGCTGGGAGGAAGGCCTGTCTCTCTTCATGGCACTTTAAATCAATTTTTAAAATGACAAAAACCAGCCCTTCAGCCCATACCCTGCACATAGCCCCCGTCCACACCCCATCCATGCCACCTCATGTCCCGTAACCCAACCCCGTGGCCCCTCATAGCCCCTATGCCAACCCATCCCACCCCCCCACCCCCAACCACCCCATGGGCTCTCACATCCCCATGACACTTTATAGCCCCTATGCCCCCACCCACCACCCTTTGGCTTTACGCCCTCCATGCCAACTCACCTACTATCCTTTGACAGTTCCTTGTGAGCTTTGACAGTTCCAATGGGTTTATGTGCTCGTTATGCAAAAGTATGTTTATGTTTAACAATCCAAAGGGGTACCTTACCTCTCCAAAGGCTATCCAAACAAAGCCACCAAGTTCAGACCTGCTCTTACCTGGTCTAATCTGCACATACCAGGCGCAGAATTATGCCCTTGTCGGGCGGGCACAATTGGGTTGTTAAGGGCCTTAACTGGCCTCTTAATTAATGGCGGGGGCGGCTCCTACTCCCGCCCATGCCTCCCGACTGAAATATCGTGCAAGTGACTTCGGACTTGTTTAACTAGTTGTTGTGCAAGCTGGTTAAGAAGGTGAAAGTGTACATACAGTTTTATCAGATCACATGTGTCAGTCATGGAATCAATGTGGGGGTGGTTGGGGGTGGGGTGGGAGAATAGAATACCCAATGCAGACAGATCCATTCCCAAGAATCTTTGATGAGAATCTAGGAAAAACCATGTCCAAGTATTCCTTTCCGACACACAGGCCACTGGGAACAAAATATTCCCCTTGTCAAGTATGAAACACTACTAAGCATGTACACAGAATCAGAAATCACATCTTGGTTTAATGTTTGCAAGTTTGCTTTAAATTTTGTCTTTGTTTTTGCAGTTTCCCTTTAAGGGGCTGCCTTTTACTTTGTCCCTAATTTTGTTAATTTAGTTTATTTGGTTTATTCAAAATGAGTTACATAGAATCAGAAGTAATAATATATGGCCCCATTAATATCATGCAGACAAAATATAAAACTTATTTTTAGCGCAATGCAGAACTGAAATGTAATCACAGAATCACACAGTGCAGAAGAGGCCCTTCGGCCCATCGAGTCTGCACTGACACGTGAGAAACACCTGATCTACCTACCTAATCCTATTTACCAGCACTTGGCCCATAGCCTTGAATGTTATGACTTGCCAAGTGCTCATCCAGGTACTTTTTAAAGGATGTGAGGCAACCCACCTCCACCACCCTCCCAGGCAGTACATTCCAGACCGTCACCACCCTCTGGGTAAAAACGTTTTTCCTCACATCCCCCCTAAACCTCCTGCCTCTCACCTTGAACTTGTGTCCCCTCGTGACTGACCCTTCAAATAAGGGGAACAGCTGCTCCCTATCCACCCTGTCCATGCCGCTCATCATCTTGTACACCTCGATCAGGTCACCCCTCAGTCTTCTCTGCTCCAACAAAAACAACCCAAGTCTATCCAACCTCTCTTCATAACTTAAATGTTTCATCCCAGGCAACATCCTGGTGAATCTTCTCTGCACCCCCTCCAGTGCAATCACATCCTTCCTATAATGTGGCGACCAGAACTGCACACGGTACTCCAGCTGTGGCCTCACCAAGGTTTTATACAACTCCAACATGACCTCCCTACTTTCGTAATCTATGCCTGATTGATAAAAGGCAAGTGTTCCATTTGCCTTTTTCACCACCGCACTAACATGCTCCTCCGCCTTCAGAGATCTATGGACACACACGCCAAGGTCCCTTTGTTCCTCAGAACTTCCTAGTGTCATGCCGTTCATTGAATACTTCCTTGGCAAATTGCTCCTACCGAAGTGTATCACCTCACAGTTTTCAGGGTTAAATTCCATCTGCCACTTATCTGCCCATTTGACCATCCCGTCTATATCTTCCTGTAGCCCAAGACATTTAACCTCACTGTTAACTACCCAACCAATCTTTGTGTCATCTGCATACTTACTAATCCTAGCCCCACATAGTCATCTATGTGGTTTATATAAATGACGAACAATAGGGGACCCAGCACAGATCCCTGTGTTATGCCACTGGACACTGGCTTCCAGTCACTAAAGCAGCCTTCTGTCATCATCCTCTGTCTCCTACAACTAAGCCAATTTTGAATCCACCTTAACAAATTACCCTGTATCCCATGTGCATTTGCCTTCTTTATAAGTCTCCCACGTGGGACCTTGTCAAAGGCTTTGCTGAAATCCATATAAACTACATCAACTGCACTACCCTCATCTACACAGCTGGTCACCTCCTCAAAAAAATGGGTAATGGGTTAAATCTCGCTGGAGTTGGGAATCTGTTAGTTAAACAATTACCTGCACCCTTCAGTTCAAAAGTAAATGCATCGTTACTTACCGAAAGTGCAAGCTGATAATGGCAGCACCAACACGTTGGGTGGGATTTTCCGGTCCTGCCAGCGGCAGGCATCATTGTAGGGGGGACAGGAATTGACTTTTGGCCGCTAAATTTTCTCGTCCCGCCCACGGCGATGTCTGTCATGGCTGTTATCTCCTTAACAATGTTACAGAGGAGTGATGGAAAAGGAAGGTGAATTAGAGTTTAATTACGTACAAAAAAGGAAATAAGGAGATGGAAGGAAAGACTGGGTTAAGATTGAGAAAAGAAGAGAAAAGGAAATATAAGAAAAATATTTGAAAAATTTTAAATTATAAATAAGAATCTACTGCATTCAGGAATGAGATTCAACAGCTTAAATTGTTCCTTTAACGGATTAGAGAAGGTTGGCTGACGTTTCATCGAACAATTATCATGGTTTTACAATGATACTTGGCTGTATGAGCCCTAACTTTTTGCAGCAAGTTTAATGGGCAATAAATGTGCACATCCAGCAAGTTCTAAAAAAAGGAGGCTAAATGTGAAATGCTGTCTGTGCGAAGCATAGAGCGGAGCCGCATAAATCAACCAGTAAATCCTGGAGATTCGCATCACAGTGTATCTTTTAATCCCCTGAATGTGCTGACTGATTTGTGCATTAATTACAATGTGCGCTGTAAAAAGGGCATTATTTGACCGGCAAGATTCAACACAGCATCCTTAGAGAAGTTCCCAACAATATAATTCACTGTTTATTCTGTCTTTTGACAGGAGGACAACCGTGAAAGTGTTAAACTGATGGCCTTGTACAGTGGAATATGTTTGGCTGTGCTTTATGGTCTGATAGCTACCACTGCAGCACAAGCTGATATGAAAGACAGGTAGGTTTAGAACATCACACTCTGCTGCAGCTGCTACAATAAACCTAGTAGCTAAAAATATTACTGCATTTTCTGTTCCCATTTCTCAGTTCCATTATGGTGCAATGTTTCATAGAATTCATTGCACCACTATTACTAGGCTCTTCCCATGTGCTATAATTGTGCCTGCGTTTTCTTCGAATTTCACTGGGACATTTCCTTTATAAACATACCAACAAGGACATACCAAGATTGTAAATAATTAACCATTTAGTATATCCATTGTAGAAAATCAATGGCCCAGATTTTCCCAGTCAGTGGAGAACTGAAGGTGCTTCCACTGACCTCCAGGAAAGCTGCTCACGAAGTGCTAGTGAATTCTGTGCCAACTATGCAGTGTCCAGCAGCAGTGATGTCATCAGGCAGACTAAGCAGCCAATCGCACTGAAGAATTCTCACAGACAGCAAACCAGGAAGTAAAAAGCCCTGATTATCCTTCCCTTTTGACTTATTTTACAGAGAGCGAAAAAAGAATCCCAGTGAGGGGAAACAGCCTCTCAGCATCTACCATCAAGTCCTCTAAAAATTTTATTCCCTCTCATCCTCCTAAACTGTAGAAAATATAGGCCCATTCTACATAATCTTTCCTAATAGGACAGTCCACATCCCAGGAAAAAATCAATTGAACCTTCATTATACTGACTCTACGGCAAGTATATCCTTCTTTAGATAAATGGGCCAAAAACTGTGCACAGTACTCCGAGTTTGGTCTCATAAAAACCCTATATAACTGCAGCACAACCCACCTCCTCTTATAAAGCAACTCACTTGCAATAAGAGCTAACATAACTTTTGCCTTCCTACCTGCATTAACTTTCTGTGATTTGTCTCAGTATTCCTGGGGTTACTGTTGACCAGAAACTGAACTAGGCCAGCCATATAAATACTGTGGCTACAAGAGCAGGTCAGAGGTTAGGAATCCTGCAGTGTGTAACTCACCTCCTGACTCCCCAAAGCTTGTCCATCATTTTCAAGGCACAAGTCAGGATGTGATGGAATAGTCTCCACTTGCTTGGATAAGTACAGCTCCAACACTCAAGAAACTTGACCACATCTAGGACAAAGCAGCCCACTTGACTGACACTGCAATCCACAAAGATTCATTCACTCCATCACTGACGAACAGTGGCAGCAGTGTGTACCATCTACAAGGTGCACTTAGGAACTGACCAAATCTCCTTAGGCATCACCTTCCAAACCCGCGACCGCTATCACCTAGAAGGACAAGGGCAGCAGATACATGGGAACACCACCACCTGGAAGTTCCCCTCCAAGTCACTCAGCATCCTGACTTGGAAATATATCCTTCACTGTCGCTGGGTCAAAATCCTGGAACTCCCTCCCTAACAACACTGTGGATGTACCTACATGACATGGACTGCAGCAGTTCAAGAAGGCAGCTCACCACTACGTTCTCAAGGGAAATTAGGGATGGGCAATAAATGCTGGCCTAGCCAGTGGTGCCCAGATCCCGTAAATGAATTTTTAAGAAGTGCCAAGACACCCTAATTCGTCTGAATTCAAACATTTATTAGTCTCTCACTTTTTAAAAAATATTCTGCTTTTCCATTCTTTCTACTCAACTGAATAATTTCCCACTTCCCACATTATACTCTAACTGTCACCTTCTTGTGCACTCAGTTTACCTATCTATATCCCTTTGCAGCCTTTTTACATCCCCCGCACAGCTTACTTTATTACCTAGTTTTATATCATTAGCAAACTTAGATATATGACACTTGGCTCCCTTATCTAAATTGAAAGTCACCCTGGGGCCCTATGGCTTATACCACATGCTAATACTAGTTCATAATTGACTGCAAATAGTTGTGGAACTGCAGCCCAGCTTAGGCTGATTTTAGAACCATAGAAAAGTTACTGCGTAGAAAGAGGCCATTCAGCCCATCATGTCTGTGCCAGCCAGAAAAAGATGAAATAGAATCTAGCCACTCATTTTAATCCCACTTTCCAGCATCTGGTTTGTAGTCTTGCAGGTTACAGCGCTTCAGATGCAGATCCAAGTACCTTTTAAATGAGTTTCAGCCTCAACCACCGATTTAGATAGTGAATTCCAGACGCCCACCACCCTCTGGGTTAAAAAGTTTTTCCTCATGTCCCCTCTAATCCTTCTACCAATCATCTTAAATCTATGCCCCCTGGTAACTGACCCCTCAACGAGGGAAACACGTCTTTACTCTCTACCCTATCTAGGCCCCTCATAATTTTGTCAACCTCAATTAGGTCACCCCTCAGCCTCCTCTGTTCTTCCTTGCCTGTTTTCCTTCCGTGCTTTCCGGACAGAACATCATGATTAACAACTCACTGTTCTGGCAGTCATGGATATAATTCACATTCTTGACCTCAGTACACTGGTGCATTCAAAAAAGACTGTTCAGGAGTAACTGCCACTCAAACTCATCTAAAGACATAAGATGGAGTCAGTGCGAGCCAAGGGAACCTCCAACGGCTATGATCATTTGGAATGAACGAAGCCACAAGGAGTGTAAGGTGGACAGTGACAGACTTTCCTTCCCTTTCCCTGCTTCAGTAAACAGCATGCTTTCATTCCATGCACACTTCAATGGTTTGACTGGCAACTATTGAGTCTTCCCTGTGCAAATGGAGTTGAGTTGCAAGCCATTCCGGAACTGAGATTCACAGTATTTTACCTACCTGTGTGTCATATACTGTTATATTGTTGGCTATATTGTTTTTGGTTTTTTTCCTTCAAATTTTTTCCCTCCTCTTCAGAAGACACTGTACCCATGCTAGGGTACAGTTCCATAGGTGTTAGTAACACTCTAGTATCTGTGACTATTCTTCACACATGAGTTTAGGAGGTGAGGATTAAGAACATAATAAATAGGAGTTTACCTAGGAATAGGCCATTTGGCCCCTCGAGCCTGCAATGCCACTCAATAAGATCATGGCTGATCTGATTGTGGCCTTGACTCCAATTTCCTGTCTGCACCCCACCCCATAACCCTTGACTATAATAATATTAGAAGTAAGAGCAGGGGACTTGTGGGCTGTTTAAAATATGAACATACAAACAAGGAGCAGAAGTAGGCCATTCAGCCCCTCGAGCTTGCTCCACCATTTAATAAGATCATGGCTGATCTGATAGTAACCTAAAATCTGCATCCCGCCTACGCCAAATAACCTATCACCCCCTTTCTTACCAAGAACCTATCCACCTCTGCCTTCAAATATTCAAAGACTCTGCTTCCACCATCTTTTCATGAAGAGAGTTCCAAAGACTCACAACCCTCTGAGTGAAAAAATTTCACCTCATCTGTGTGTTAAATGGGTGACCCTTATTTTTAAACAGTGACCCCTAGTTCTAGATTTTTCCACAAGAGGAAACATCCCCTTCACATCCACCCTGTCAAGACCCCTCAGGAACTTATATGTTTCAACCAAGTCACCTCTTACTCTTCTAAACTCCAGCGGATATAAGTCTAGTCTGTCCAACCTTTCCTCATAAGACAACCCACCCATTCTAGGTGTTAGTCTGGTAAACCTTCTCTGAACTGCTTGCAACACTTTTACATCCTTCCTTAAATAAGGTGACCAATACTGTACTCAGTACTCCAAATGTGGTCTCACTAGTGCCCTGTACAGCTGAAGCATAACTTCCTTAATTTTGTATTCAATTCCCCTCGCAATAAATGATAACATTCTATGAGCTTTCCTAATTACTTGCTGTACCTGTATACTAGCCTTTTGTGATTCATGCACTAGGACACCCAGATCTCTCTGCACCTCAGAGCTCTGCAATCTCTCACCATTTAGATAATATGCTTCTCTTTTATTCTTCCTGCCAAAATGGACAATTTCACATTTCCCACATTATATTCCATTTGCCAGATCTTTGCCCACTCACTTAACCTATCACCACAGCTGCCCTGATCCTGCTGTCAATGAGCAACCACATTTGTATATGCATGGTCCAGTGTATTGCACACCCATCAGGAAGTGCTATTCCTGCATGTGTATTTTTTAAAAATCTAATCCTGGTCCTGGGGCTCTGAGAACAATTGTAGAACCTAAACTGTTTGAGATCAGTGAACTGGGTATGCACTGATGATTGGAGCAAAACCCTTTTTGGTCTGTATGGTTTAATACCACATGAACAATGTATTTATCCGCTTCCAGGTGAAAAACCCAATGCAGTATTATCAATCAACACACCAAAAGTACACCCCCAGAATTCTATGTGTTTTCCTGTGTCCTGCCCTAACATGGAGTGGGGGTTAGTGGAAAGAGGACATTGGGTGCCCTAGAAAAACTATGTTCATGGACATTTGCAGCCATTTCCCAGGAGTTTCACCAGGTTGCAGTCATAGTTACAATGGGAGACAAATGGAAAACTCAGGGTCATACTTTTATCTCTGAAGAACAATTCAACTTTGTCGGTCCTTATTTTATGATCTTTGTTTCAAAGCTGCCACTGGAAGTGTCTGGAATTTGCTCAACTGTGGCCAGGATCATTCTGCATGGTAAGAATTTTGCAAATGATGTTACATTCAAAAATGGTTTTTGTAAAGCAAATTACAGAATTCTTGGGAAACAGTTGATTAGAATAATACTGATCATTTTGTCGCTGCCTTGTATCAAGTCCAAAACTAGACAGAGGACATGCTACATGGGGAAAATTCTGCAGTTTGCTTTGCTCTTAATGCTTTAATTTCATAACAGTTTCTTTTAGAAAACCTCCCTGTCCATAAGACCCACTTCCTGCTCCTTCGACCCTATCCCCACTAATCTGCTGTCCAGCTAATTCCTTTCCTTGTCCCCAAGTTAACTGATATTGTTACTGGCTCTCTTTTTTCAGATACTGTCCCTCTCTCCTTTAAATCTCAGTTATCCTCAAAGAACAAACCCTTGTCACTATTCACCTTGCAAACTAACTTTGTATATTATTATATTACAGTCTCCAGCTTCCATTTCCTCTACAAACTCTTTGAATGTGTCGTAATCTCCCAAATCTGTGTTCACCTTTCCTAGAACTCCATGTTTGAATCTCTCCTATCAGGTTTCCATCTGTAATGGCTTGATGTACCGGACAGGTTTCTACTTGAAACAGATAACTTCATTACAGAGAGCTCTTTCTGAAGCTATATGCTTGAACCACGTCCCTGACTAGAAGCCACGCGCTTGGATTACCTGCGCTTAGGGCTCATTCGTTGGAGTGTACAAGAACAATCACATGACCCCTGATAGGCATTAGGAAAAGGCTATACCTTCAATAACTACATTTCCTCCCCCTTTAGCTTTTTTACATTTCCTATTTACAAACAGCATTTTAGTTCACAGCATATACATATATGCAGGTCAGGTGATTAAAGATTAAGTCTCTGAGGTGGTTTTCTTATTTGGTTAGAGCAGCGTAGCTCTACCACGAGAGGTTCTCCCACTGGATCGACATGTTCAGGAACTGCAGCATCAGATAAATCTTTAGAAAGTGCCAGTTCAGGGTTAGCCAACTCCACAGAGACATCGGATATGTCTATTCTAGGAAGATCTGTCACCTCAGGGATTAGTTTTTGATGTTAATCACAGGCAGAAGAGCTGGTTGTAGGAATGTCTCTCTACCCCTAAGATGATCCACATGTTTTCAAACAATTTGGTCTTCCACTTCCACCTGGAAGGACAAGGGACTAGTTTTTGAGACAATTATACCAGGAACCCAACAAGGTCCAATTCCAAAATTCTGCGCGAAAACTGTATCTCCTACAGTAAATCTTCGAGCTTACAGTAAATCAAGTAATTTTTGATTACTCTGATTCTTTTCTACCTTCCCCTCTAAGTTTAGAAACATCAGACTTAACCTTGTACATAGGCGGCGTCTCATCAATAATTCAGATGGCGTTGAACCCATAACTGAATGAGGCGTCGTACGATAATTGAGAAGAAAGCAGGAATGTCGAGTTTCTACAGTATCTTCAGATAACCTCTTCATTCCTGATTTGAAAGATTGCGCTGCTCTTTCAGCTAAACCATTTGATGAGGGATGATATGGTGCTGTTCTAATATGTTTGATTCCATTTAAACTCATGAATCTCTGAAATTCTGTACTGGTAAAGACTGTACGATTATCTGAGATGATGACTTCCGGTAGGTCATGTATACTAAATATTAGTGCAGTTTTCAACTTCAAACACATTCTTCCACTTAGAATGCGAATCTATGATCAATAAAAACATGGTACCTAAGAATGGACCTACATAGTCAATATGCAGTCTAACCTAGGGTCGACCACTCCTATGGATGCACTGGGGCTGAAACGGGCAACTTCGGTTGTTGCTGACACTGGAGACAGTGCTTGACTCTACTTTCAATATCACTGTCTGTGCTTGGCCACCAGACATAGCTTTGTGCAAGCATTTTCATCTTCGATATGCCTGGATGCACATTGTGAAGCTCTGTCAAGAGTGGTTCTCTTCCTTGCAAAGGGACGACGACTCTTGAGCTCCACAGCGAGATTCCATCTTGCCAACTTAACTCTGATTTTCGGGCATGGAATGGTCTCATCTCTCAGACACTGGTGAATTCGACCACCTTTGCAATACAAGGTCTTGGACTTTTGACAAAATTGGATCTCTGTCCATCCAATTCCTAATTTGCTTTGTACACACAGGCAAAGAATCCAAGTAATTCAGTACAAGCACAACTTCTTGTGGCACAAATGCTATCTGGTAGCGGTAGATGACTGGGTGTGTCCACGTTTGCAATATGCAAGCTAGGAAGGTGAACAAAGGTACACTCATACGCAAATAAAATCAAAGCCCAACGTTGAATTCTTGCTGAGGCTATTGGTGGAATGGCTTTACCCTCACTTAATAAACCCATTAATGGTTTACGGTCTGACACAATAGTGAAATGTCATCCAAGCAGATACTGGTGGAATTTCTTCATTCCAAATATCACCGATAAACCTTCCTTTTCTAGTTGCGAATAATCTTTCTCGGCTGCAGGGGGGGTTCTGGAGACATAGTCAATTGGCCTTTTGGAATCATGTTCCATCCTGTGTGATAACACAGCTCCCACACCATAAGGAGACGCATCACAGGTTAATATTAATTCTTTTGATGGGTCATAATGTACCAGTAGACATGATGAATGTAATAGCTTCTTAACTTTCACAAAGGCTTCTTCATGTTGCGAATTCCATGACCAACAATGATTCTTTCTTAACAACAAGTGTAATGGTGCTAACACTGTTGACAAATTTAGCAAGGAGCAGCTATAATAATTGATCGTGCCCAAAAAAGATGAGTTCAGTTATGCTGGATAGAGGGGGCGCCTCTTTGATTGCCTTAACTTTCTCTCCTACCGGATGCAACCGCATGGCATCTACCCGGTAACCCAGGTAAGTAACTTCTGGTGCTTTGAATGTACATTTCTCTTTCTTTAATCGAACACCGGCTTCCAAGAATCTTCTTAATGCTTCTTCCAGATTGGCCAAATGTTTGGCTTCATTTGACCCTGCGATCAGAATATCATCAAGGTATACTACTACTCGGGGAAGTCCTTGCAAAAGACTCTCCATGGTCCTTTGGAAGATTGCACATTCAGACAATATTCCAAAAGGTAGGCATGTATATTGATATGGATCCTTGTGCATGTTGATGGTTACATACTCTCTAGACATGCAATCCAGCTCAAGTTGTTGGCACGCATGCTCATGTCCAGTTTGGTGTGGATTTGCCTCCAGCTAGCTTTGTGTACAAGTCATCTATCCTTGGAATAGTATTTTTATCTAGTTTAGCTGCTTTGGTCTTGGTCAATTTGTAGTCGCCACAAATGCGAATAGTTTGATCAGGTTTCACCACAAGGACTATATGCACTGCCTATTCCGAAAATTGGACTAGCTGGATGATGCCTAACTTTTCTAACCAGTACAATTCTGCATCCACCTTCCCCCTTAGGGCATAAGGCACAGGTCTGGCCTTAAAGAAACGGGAGTCACCTGAGATTCTACATATATTTTTGCTTGGAAGCCTTTTAACTCTCCCAATTCATCATGAAATACACTGTCGTAATTCCTTAGTAGCTCAGGAACTCCTCCTGTTCTCAAGTGAAATATTTCAGACCAGTTGAGCTTAATTTTTTGCAACCAGTCTCGGCCGAGAAGACTAGGTCCTTCAGCAGTCACTATGATTACTGGAAACTGGGCCATCTTTTGATTATAGGACACAGGTACTGTGGCGATGCCCTTTACCTGTATGGATTCTCCAGCGTACATCTTCAATTGAGCTGTGGTTCGCTCCAGATTCAGTGGCTGGGTGTACCTTCATGTAGTTATTTAAATGTGAGCTCTCCCACCACTGTGGGACCGCGGATGAAATTGTATGTCTTGCTACCACATACACTCAAAAAGATTGCTTTCTGCTTCTCCGCCATGATAATTTCATTCGCCATGAAATAAAAACCAAGGCACTCTACATACTGGCTCCAGTCTTCTACAGACGTCATAAGGGTCGATTCTGCCGAAGAGTGGCATGACTGGTGGGTATGCTTTTCTTATTTTTTCTTTCAGGACTGATGTACTCACAAGGTGAGGTGCAGCGTCAGTGCTATTTTACCTTCGTCGCCAAATGTAATGACTTAATGTACCGGACAGGTTTCTACTTGAAACAGATAACTTTATTATAGAAAGTTCTTTCCAAAGCTACATGCTTGAACCACATCCCCCGGATTACCCGCGCTTAGGGCTCATTCATCGGAGTGTAAAAGAACAATCGTGTGACTCCTGATAGGTAGTAGGAAAAGGCTGTACCTTCAATCATTACACTGTCCCTGCCACAATACCAAGACATTTATTATCAAGGTCACATATGACAGCTGTTTCACCGTGACAAAGGTAAATTATCCCTCTTCATCTTTCTTGGCCTGTCTGCAGCTTTTGACACAGTTGACCACACTATCCTCCTCCAACACCTCTCCACTGTTGTCTAACTATGTGAGACTCCCTAAATCTCTCTGCCACTCTCTCTCTTCTTTTAAGGTTCTTGTTAAAAACAACTTCTTAGATCAAATTTTTGGCCATTTGAACTGATATCTCCTTTTGTGACTCAGTGTTATAAGTGTTTGATTGGTATTGCTCTTGTTCAGCATCTAGGGATGTTACCTCAAGGTCCATAAAATAGGAAATAAATGGGTTTTCTTCTCATAAAGTTCTTTTTTGTAAGTGTTCATTCAGTTGTGATTTGTTGGCATTTTCTACAAAATATGACATCTATAGGGTGGCAATCCCCTCAGGGTTTTTGTATAAATTAATGTTCAGGTGTTTAGATAGTCATACTGCAAACATGAAAAATGTCAGAGATGAGGAATGGTCGTCCGCTTCATTTGAACTCATCCATTAGTCATGAATGGCCCTCTAAGTACAGAAAACACTTCTGGCAGGCAGAAAGCAATAGGAATATTGGGGGAATTTGATGGAGGCGATGGTGGTCTCGGCCGCTGGCCGGAGAGCCAGAAAGAAACCCATGTTGCCTCCTTTAGGGAACGCCTGCCAAATTACAAGCCAATCAGTCAATTAACAGGCCACAATTAGCATGATTAAAACAAATCATTGTCTATGTTGGGGTGAGTCATGAACAAAGAGACATAACCTTAGAATTAGAGCTATGTGCATGCGGGTGAGTGAGCAAGTGTGAGTAATTGTCTGTGTGTATAAATGTGTATGTGCATGAGTGTGAGTAATTGTGTGTGCACGTGTACGAGTGTGAGTAATTGTGTGTGCGTAAATGTGATTCATTGTGAGTGCATGCATGGGTGTAACGGTATGTGCAAGCACGAGTGTGAGTAACTGTGTGTGCGTGCGCGCAAGTGTGAGCCATTGTATATGTGCATGTGAGTGTGAATAATTCTGTGCAGGCACAAGTGTGAGTAATTGTGTGCGCGTGCATGAGTGTGAGTAATTATGTATGCATGTGCGAGAGTGAGTAATTGTGTGTGCACGCATAAGTGTGAGTAATTGTGTGTGTGCGCACGAATGAGTAATTGTGTGCACCTGTGCAAATGGGAGTAATTATGTGCACATGCACAAGTGTAAGTAATTGCGTGTGCGCACACAAGTAATTGTGAGTGTGCACGAGTATGAGTAATTGTGTGTGTGTGTGCAAGAGTGTGAATAATTATGTGTGCATGCGCGAGAGTGAGTAATTGTGTGTGTGCGCACGAATGAGTAATTGTGTGCACCTGTGCAAATGGGAGTAATTATGTGCACATGCACAAGTGTAAGTAATTGCGTGTGCGCACACAAGTAATTGTGAGTGTGCACATGAGTATGAGTAATTGTATGTGTGTGTGTGGAAGAGTGTGAATAATTATGTGTGCATGCGCGAGAGTGAGTAATTGTGTGCGATCACGAACGTGAATAATTGTGTATGCCAGGCGAAGCCCTCTATGTGGCCCATGGAACAATTGTTGAAAATGCCGGTAAGATAGGTCAGTCAGTTTGAAGATTTCTGTAGGGGGCTGCTCCTCCGATGACAGTCTGTTTCTCTCTCACATTGGCTGTTGATAGGTTCACTATTGAACCTATCAGCAGCAAACACGGAAGAGAAACAGGCTGTGATTGCAGAAGCAGCGAATGCCAGCAACTGTGATTATGTGAAGATAGAGGGATTCTGGAATAATTGGGTCCTCCGCTCACCGCGCTTTCCTGAGGCTCCAGCCAGTTTCACCCAGCTCCTGGTGCTCTGGTTGGGCTTGGCTGTGTTCATCTGGTTCCCTCCACGTTCCCCTGGTTCTCGATGCTCCCCGCATTGGGCACCCGCATTCAGGCACTGCTAGGCCTCAGGCATCGCTCCAGTTCTCTTCCACTCTTCCCCCCCTGCCCCAAGCTGATTTAGTGAAGGTAAGTGTGAGGGTGGCTGGGTGAGTGAGTGAGTATAGACTGGAAAAGTCAGATGGGCAAAGATAGTCTAGATGACGAGTACATTGAATGTTTTTGGATAGTTTCTTAGAAAAACACGTTCTGGAAACAACCAGACAGCAGGCTATACTAGACCTGGTATTATGCAATGAGATAGGAGCAATTAATGAACTCATAGTGAAGGCACCCCTAGGTAGCAGTGACACTAATATGATTGAATTTTACATTCCGTTTGATGGAGAGAAGGGTGGGTCTGAGACTAAGTTTTTAAACTTAAATAAGGGCAATTCTGAGGGCAAGAAAGCTGATCTGGCTCAAGTGAATTGGCAAATTAGGTTAAGGGGTAGGTCAATAGAGATGCAGTGGCTAATATTTAAGGGGATATTTCAGAATGCACAGAAGAGATACATTCCAACAAATAAGAAAAAGTCCAAGAGATGGACACACCATCTGAGGTTAACTAGAAAGGTTAAAGATAGTATCAAACTTAAAGAAAAAGCATATAATTGTGCAAAGACAGGTGGCAGGTCAGAAAATTGTACAGAATAGAAGGAACAGCAAAGAGTTACTAAAAGACTAATAAGGAGGGAAAAATTAGAGATTGAGAGAAAGCATAGCCAGAAATATAAAAACAGATAGTAAGAGTTCTTATAAATATTTTAAAAAAGAAAAGTTAACAAATTGAGCGTTAGTGCTATAGAAAGTGAGTCTGGAGAATTGATAATGGACAACTAGGAAACAGCAGATGAATTGAACAGGTGTTTTGCATCAGTTTTTACTACAGAGGATACAAGTAACATCCCAGAAGTCTGGAAAATTACAGTCACCAGAGGAGTGGTACTGTGTCAACTGTTGGAGCTGACAGCTTACAAGAACACGGTCCTGGTGGACTTCATCCTAGGTTCTTAGAAGAAGTGGCTAGTGAGATTGTTGATGCATTAGTTTTAATCTTCCAAAACTCCCTAGTTTCAGGGAAGGTCCCGTTGGATTGGAAGATAGCAAATGCAACTCCATTCTTCAAAAAGGGAGGGAGACAGAACGTGGGAAATTACAGGCCAGTTACCTTAACATCTGTCATAGGGAAAATGTTAGAAGCTATTATTAAAGAAGTTATAGCAGGGCACTAGGATAAGTTCAAGGTCATCAGGCAGAGTCAGTATGGTTTTATGAAAGGGAAATCATGTTTAACCAACTTATTAGAGTTCTTTGAGGAAGTAACATGTGCTGTGGATACTGGTGGATGTACTGTACTTAGATTTCAAGAAAGCATTTCATAAAGTGCTACATCAAAGGTTATCGCGGAAAATAAAAGCTCATGGTATAGGAAGTAACATGTTGGCATGGATAGAAGATTGGCTGACTAACAGGAAGCAGAGAGTAGGCATAAGTGGATCTTTTTCAGCTTGGCAAGATGTAATGAGTGGTGTACCACAGGGATGAGTGCTGGGACCTCAACTGTTTACAATTTATATAAATGACTTGAATGAAGGGATTGAAGGGATGGTTGCCAAATTTGCTGATGACACAAAGATAATTGGGAGAGTAAGTTGTGAAGAGGACATAAAGAGGCTACAAAAAGATATAGAATTTACCTTTGGCAGGCCCAAGATCGGCCGGGAAATGGACCGCCGACCGTGATCGGCCTCTGACCGCGATTTCGTGCTGGCTGGGTGGAGGCGGGAAGAGGGTGAGCGATGGTGACACCGCAGCCACGGGTGAGTGCTGCGAGAGAGCTCCCTGAAAGCAGACAACTGCCTCAGGGAGCTGCAGACCTTCAAATGATTAAATAAAGGTTTAAAAAGCTGCAAAAAAATGTCCATGCATCACAATCAAGTACCTGAAAATATACCATATAAGAAAGCTGCTCACAGATATTTATTTTTGTTTTATTTCATAATGGTGATTTCATCCCACTCTTGGATGAGGTTTGATGAAAAATTCAAAGGCTGCCTGGTCGATTCGCCCGCCCGCCAACCATAAGGTTGGATGGGCCACGAAAAATTGGAGACAATTGTGCCATTAATGGGCTTAATTGCCTTCTTAATTGTCGGCTGGCTCGCGTCCGACTTTTGCGCACACCTGCTGAGTGAAATATCACGCAAGTGCACGATGACATCGGGAGGCTCGCCCGAACTCACCTCGCGCCATTTTACGTCCGAACAGGCAGGGCACACAGACGCCCATGTGACGTAAAATTCTGCCCAAAGGTAGGTAAGTGAATGGGCAAAAATCTGGCAAATGGAGCATAATGTGGGGAAAATGTGAAATTGGCATTTTGGCAGGAAGAATAAAAGAGAAGCATATTATCTAAATGGTGAGAGATTGCAGAGCTCTGAGATGCAGAGGGATCTGGGTGTCCTAGTGCATGAATCACAAAAAGTTAGTATGCAAGTACAGAAAGTAATTAGGAAAGCTAATAGCATGTTATCATTTATTGCGAGGGGAATTGAATACAAAATTAAGGAGGTTATGCTTCAGTTGTATAGGGCACAAGTGAGACCACATTTGGAGTACTATGTACAGTATTGGTCACCTTATTTAAGGATGGATGTAAATGCATTGGAAGCAGTTCAGAGAAGATTTACCAGACCAATACCTGGAATGAGTGGGTTGTCTTATGAGGAAAGGCTGGATAGACTAGGCTTGTATCCGCTGGAGTTAATAAGAGTAAGAGGTGACTTGATTGAAACATATAAAATCCTGAGAGGTCTTGACAGGGTGGATGTGGAGAGGATGTTTTCTCTTGTGGAATAATCTAGAACTAGGGGTCACTGTTCAAAAATAAAGGGTCGCCCTTTTAACACAGAGATTAGATGAAATTTTTCACTCAGAGTGTCTTGAGTCTTTGGAACTTTCTCCCTGCAAAGGTGGTGGAAGCAGAGTCTTTGAATATTTTTAAGGCAGAGGTGGATAGATTCTTGGTATGTAAGGGGGGGGCTAGGTTGTTGGGAGCAGATTTCAGGTACTATCAGATCAGCCATGATCTTATTAAATGGTGGAGCAGGCTCGAGAGGCTGAATGGCCTACTCCTGCTTCTTGTTCGTTTGTTCACATGATTAAGAGGGTGGGTGAGTGAGTAGCTGTGAGGATAGGTGAGCAAGTGACTGTGATGGTGGGTGAGTGAGTGACTGAGGGTGGCTGGATGAGTGAGCGTGTATGAGAGTGGCTAAGTGGGTGGGTGTGTGTGTGGGGTGAATGGCTGGGTGTTTGTGTGTATGAGGGCGTGAGTGTGTGTGGGAGGGCATTTGTGTGTGGGGGGATGTGTTTGCGGGGGTGTGTGTGTATGTGGGCTGTGCGTATGTGTGTGTGAGAGAGAGAGACGGGAGGTGAGAGGGAGTGGAGAGTATGTGTCTGGCTCACTCCCAGTCTCAGGGTTCTCCTTCACCCTCACCCCCACACACCTACATGCACTCTCACCCACCCTCACAATGTGCATGTAAATGAGCACCCTGAGACTGGGAGTGAGCCAGACACGCAGGGCAGAATTTTCAGGTTGGTGTGCGGGCACGTGCCCAACCTGCTCGAGCATAAAATAGTGCGTGATGATGTCGGGCAAGTGTCCGATGTCATCCTGCGCTTGCACGATACTTCGGTCGGCAGGCGCGCGCAAAAGTCGGAAGCGTGCCCACCGAAAATTAAAAGGGTAATTAAGCCCATTAAAGTTGTAATTTCCCCGATTATTCGTGGTCCGTCCAATCTCACAGTTGGCGGACGGGCGAATTGGCCAAGCGGCCATTGCATTTTTCATGAAACTTCATCCTAGGGCGGAATGAGCTTTCCATTATTAAATTTTTAAAATCTGGGGCAGAATTTTTATAATGTATATGTTCAGGTGACTGTATGTGATGCTTGGACATTTTTGTTCTGATTTTAAAATCTTTATTTAATACTTTTGAAGTCTTCAGCTCCCTGAGGCAGCTCCCTCTCTTCAGGGAGCCTTCATTCTGCACTCGCCTGCGCCCACACTTACATCAGTGCCCACACTCTTCCTGTCCCCACCCCTGCAACGCTGAACATTTCAGCACATGCTCCACGCTCGCTGGCCGTTAATTGGCCAGCCAGCGTGAAATCGCGGTCCGGGGCTGCTTGTGGTCAGCGGTCTGTTCCCTGGCCACTCCTGGGCCCGCCAATCGCTCAGCAAGTTGTTTCTTTTCATATGTCAGCTCTTTTTTTGAATTCATGTTTAATGTTGTGCCAAACCTTATCTTTCTGAAAATTGCTCATTGGCCCCCGCAAGTGCAACGAAAATTGAAATGTGGCCCCTTGCGCGTAAAGGTTGGACAAGCCTGGTGTATACACAAGTGCAATTATGTGTGTGCACGTGATTGTGAATAATTGTGTGCGCACCCAAATGTAAGTAATTGTGTGTGTATGCATCCACAAGCATGAGTAATTGAGTGTGCACCCATGGGTGTGAGTCATTGTGTGTGTCTGTGCACAAGCATAATTGCATGTGCATGCATGCGAGTGTGAGTAATTGTGTGTGTGCACAAGTGTGAGTAATTGTGCACATGCACAAGTGTGAGTAATTGTGTGCGGTGAGTGTAAGTAATTGTATGTGCGCATGTGGGTGTGAGTAATTGTGTGTGTGCACATGAGTATGAGTAATTGTGTGAATGTGAGTAATAAAGCATGCAGTATCCTAGGCTTTATTGATAGAGGCACAGAGTAAAAGAGTAAGGAGGTTATGTTGAACTTGTATAGGACCCTAGTTCGGCCTCAACTGGAGTACTGTGTCCAATTCCGGACACCATACTGTAGGAAGGATGTGAAAGAGTGCAGAAAAGATTCACATGAATGACTCCAGGGCTGAGGAACTTCCGTTGTGAAAATAGATTGGAGAAGTTAGGACAGTTTTCTTTGGAGAAAAGAAAACTGAGAGGAGGTTTTCAAACTCATGAGGGGTCAGGGCAGAGTAGATAGGGAGAATTGGGCAGAATTTTCTGCCTGTCGGGCGGACGGAGCAGGAGAGGCCGCAGGCAGGCACGGACCCGATCGGTGCCCGCGATCGGGGCTGCGCTGCCATTTTGTGCGGGTGGGCCAATTAAGGCCCGCCAAGCGCATTTCCCACTCCCGTGAATAGCAGGAGTCTGCGGGCTGCAGCGGGCGTGTACAGACTGCCAGGTCCAATAACGACCCAGCAGTCTGTTTAACGGAAGGCCTGGCAGCCTCCTGTAGGCTGCTCACAATGGCCACGTCAAGGTCACACTGCAGGGGGTCTGCTGAGCAGGTCACGCTGGAGGGAAGGGCAGAGGAGCAGGGCTGGCTGCAGGGTCTGCCACAAGAGCTGGGCAGGCTGCAGGGTAGGCCAGTGGGGGGCCAATGTGCCCCTTGCTTTTCTGATGACTGCCTTGCTGCCCTTCTCGAGGAGGTGGAAGCACAACGGGAGGTGTTGGTCCCCCAGGATGGGAGGAGGAGGCCCCCCCACATGACCAAACGTGCCTGGGAGGAGGTGGCAGAGGTGGTGAGCTCCTGCGACGTGGTGCGGCGCACCTGGATCCAGTGTTGTAAGCGCTTCAATAATTTGTTGCACTCTGGAAGGGTGAGTACCATGTTGGCATTGGGCATTTAACCAAGCAGGGAGACTTAGCCTTTGAGGGCCCCCACCTCCCCCCCCAAGTCTTACTGTCGTGACTGCATTGAATCATGTTGTGCATTTCTCGTATGCTGGGTGGGCAAGCAGATAGTGCCCATGCTCACATCAGCCTGGGTGGTTCATGAGGAGATGAGTTCTCCCCCGCACCATGTGTTGCTCTTAGTCGCACATGACTAGTCTGGGGGCAAGCTGCAGGAGATGCAGCTAGGCACATACTCAGAGTTCCAACACATGTCCTATTCACGGTGATGAGATTGTGTAAGGGGAGCCTCAAGGTCTTGTGGCCAAGAGCCATCTGCTGCCCTTGGCGCTGCATGTAGTTGAGCCTCCTTGTTATGGGAGCTAAGACCATGTGTTTCCTAAAGTGATGGATGCAGAATGTGTCCAAGGTGGCCGTTGGGGGTGGTTGGGAGCAGGTGTACTATCTTTGTGTAACTGATCAGCAGTAGCAGGGAGAGGAGGCACTGGAGGCCTGAGATGGGCCACTGTGGTTGGGGTGCGGCGTGCGCGTGCAGAGTCCATGTGCGATTAGCCGCAACGAATGGTCTCTGTTTGTCAGGAGAAGAATGCTCACAGTGCGTGTGAGCGTTCATGGACTGGAGACGGCCAGGCCCAGCTCATGATTTTAAGCCATTTCGAGCAGGAGGCCCATGAGCTTGAGAGGCGCCATGTGCCCAGGTCCACTGGTGTCAGTGAGGCTGGGGTGGAATGGCCAGGTATTTGAGGTCAAAAGGGACATCCGCTCTGTATTCCCACCATCCATAACACTGATGACTGTTTGATTTTTTATTATTGCAACATTGCTCATTCACAGACTGATAGAGTCAGAGTTGTGGGTCATAAACAAAGGTCCCTCGGCTCTTCAAAGATGCGCGTGTCAAGCACCTTCCACAGTCGCTTTACCCCATTTCCAACTGCTATCCCCATGGTCTTGTATGCCATGGCATCACAACTGCACAACCAAATACTTATTACATGTTAGGAGGGTTTCTGCGTCCACCACCCTTTCAGGCAGTGCGTCCCACATTAGTGTGTGTAAAAGTTGCTCACCACCTCACCTGTCAACCTCATGCCCCTTACCTTAAATCAATGCCACCAGGTTACTCATCCCTCCGCCAAGGGGGAATGTTCCTTTCTGTCGACCCTATCTATGCCCCTCATAATGTTATAAACCTCAATAATGTCACCCCTCAATCTCCTCTGCTCCAGGGGAAATAACCCCAGGCTATGCTAAGTCTCCTCATAAGTCAAACTCTCCAGCCAAGCCAGCATCCTGGTCAATGACCTCCACTCCAATCACATCCCTCCCATGAAGTGCATATCACAACTGCACGCAGAACTATAGCTGTGGCCTAGCCAGCGTTTTCTGCACTTGCAACACGACCTCCCTGTTCCTTTATTCTATTCCTCCACTAATAAAGGCAAGTATGGCATTTACCTTCTTAAACGCCTTATGTACCTGTCCCGCTACCTTAATGGGCCTGTCGACATGCCCAGCAAGGTCCCTCTGATCCTCCTTACTTTCCACGATCCTACCATTCCTTGTGCATTCCTGTACCTTGTTTTTCCTGCCCAAGTGCATCACCTCACACTTACCCACATAACATTCCATTTGGCATTCCTTAGGCCATCTGACCAGCCCGTCAGTATCCGCCTGTAACGTTAGGGTACCCTCCTGACTATTTGCCACCCCACCAATATTCGTGTCGAGACCTGGAGAGAGCACAGATTTAAAGTAATTGGCAGAAGAAGTAAAAGCAATACGGGGGGAAAAAATGTTCATGCAGTGAGTGGTTAAGGTCTGCGATGCACCGCCTGAGAGTGTGGTGGAGGCAGGTTCAATCGAGACATTCAAAATGGAATTAGACTGTTATCTGAAAAGGAAGAATGTGCAGGGTTACGGGGAGAAGGCTGGAGGATGGCACTCGGTGAATTGCTCAGTCAGAGAGCTGATGCAGGCATGGTCAAATGGCCTCCTTCTGCCCTGTAACAATTCTGTGATTCTGCCATCGGTGGGTCTTCCATGGGATCAGGACCCTTGGGGGCGGCAAGTCCTGCCTGCCGAGAGCTCAGCAGCACCACCGGGGAAGGGGTGAAATACATCAGTCAAAGTCCCAGGTAACCCAGGCCAGAGGTGGAATGGGCTTCGCGGGGTGTGGGCCACAGGGGCGGGGGTGTAGGGGGATTGGCAATAAGATGCGGGGATTGGCTCTCAGCAGCCCCCGCTTTCCCGATGCCGGGTCCCTCGATCAGGCACTGAGTGCCTGACAACGAAAAACCCTCACCCTCGCTCTGGGAGCCTGCAATCAACCCTGCATGGGTTTGCTTGTCATTCTCCCGGCATGGCCCACCGCTGGGTGAATACAAGCAGTGCCATGATGAGACCCTTAAGTGGGCTTTAGTTGGTCACTTAACAGCATCAATTGGCAGGAGAACGGGATGGCTGTCCACGAGCTTCCTGCCATGGATTTAATCAGGGTGCAGATGGAAAGGCGGTGGGGTCCTCACCCACCACCCTCCTGCCTGATTAAATGCCCCCCATCACCGAACTTGCCATAGGAGAGTGCACAAAATTCCACTCATTATCTTCTCTGAAAATTAAGGGTTAATAATCATTATCTTTTAAAGCTGTAATGTATAAAATACAGTTTCTGACACAGCAGCCCCATTCACTTTGTTCGAAATATGCCCAACATGTATGCGATCGATACTGTCCTCCCGTCGTGAAACCCATTGATCTGTGGAGATTGTAACATTCAAAGGTACATGATGTTCCAATTTTAGCTACATTGGTTCCTGCCTAGTAACAAGGGTGGGACCCTCTGGGACTGTTTTGATAGGTTCCAGAACAGTTCTTCAGGGCGTCAGTTTGAGGCAGTCTGCTAGCCAAGAAGGGTCACAGACACAGGGACAGGAATAGGCCCTATTAAGTAAGATAAAAAAGGGAGCAGCGAAATCGACTCCGAATGAAAGAAAGAGCTGCAGTTAGCAGACAGACTATGTACTGGGGGCTGTTGGGGCAAAGGTACCCCTTTGGAGCAGTGCTTGGCACGACCATAAGTCTGAAAGTGTGCTTGTATGCTAGCGTTGTGTCACACAGGAATCCAGGGAGAAGGAATCTTGGAAGGTGAAATTGAAACCCTATGAGGTGGGCCATTTTTAAAGCTGCCCAAGTGGGAGAGATGTTTGCAGAGAATTCCAAGGCAGGGTCTTCAAAGGTGGAGATTAGAAACCCTTGTGAGAAAGGTGAAGTTTCAGGGAGATTGGTTGACTCACAATGGCCAGGATTTAATGGCTCTTCCCGCCCGTCAGGATATTATGGTCCTGCCGAACTGAATGGAAATTTAAATGGCTCGCCACATCCGCCAGGGGGAGACACACTGCAGCAGGGCTGTAAAATCCTGGCCAGTGGGACTAACACCTGGGTGATTTCTTGAGAATGCCATAGACTCTGCCTTGATTGAGTCTGTCATTTATTCTGTCGTGTGGTGTGTTCAGCCACAGTTTGTCTGTTAATTCACATGTCTCTCATAGTTACCCTGAATATTAGAATACAAGACACGTTTTATAAATTGTTTTATCTTTCCGAATTTGTATAGTAAATGTTAATTTTGTTTGTTCAAAACCCAACAAATCTTGTGGCTTTATTCCAAAAGCAGGTGTCTTGAAACTCAACTCTCATCTACTTTAACCAAAATGTCCCAGGATCTGGTCAAGGATCTTAACATCCTTAACTTGATCTACATGTGTTAGGTAACCACTCTGATGCACGCCTTCATGTAGCATTGCAGGCTAGGACAGCTAGCTCTACTGCCTCAATTTCTTCCCTGAATCTTAGTGGTAGCTCCCTACCATTGTCCTTCAGGAATGGTTCTAAACTTACTCCAGTTTCTGAGGTGAAAGGACAGTGCTCTGTATTATATTGCAGCACAACATTTTTCCTGGAACCTCTAAAACTAACCTACAGTCTAATTGTTTGCTAATTTAGCCAAATGAGGATTCCAGCTGAGCAACCATGATGCAGAAATATAAATATAATAAAATACTGAACAAAAATTATTTGCATTTCTTTAGACTTTTTTAAAGGTTCCCTGTAGGATTCCAAAGCATGTGGATGGCTGGACTATACACGGACTCTGGTAATTAAAAAGAACTATTAACGATCTATCAACTATTTTTATTTGGCTGAAATTCTTACATCTGTAGAATTTAGTGGTTTAATTTGCAAATATTGCAAAACCGATTGAGGATATTTTCACATGACTCGTTACAAATAGCCATATGTGCCCGCTTCATATCAAAGTGGAAATGAGCTTCATATTCTGATGGTTTGGACGCCTAGTGCACTATTCCAATTTGGGAATAATAGAATAATTAGCATAACTTAGGAACCAATATCCATTACTTCCAACAAAAATATGGAAATCCACAAGATTGCAGCACAGACTCAGCACCAATAAACCTGAGGAAACTAACAAAATACTTCAACTTAATTTCCTGGGAAAATTGGGAAAATTCCCAACTCCAAACCCAGCTCGGGAGAAACTTCCCCAAATTGTCTGATTTTTGTTCTGGAGCGAGGGCTCAGTGTGGGGGATTGGCAGTGCGTACTAACTGGAGTCGGGCCTGCATCCACCGAAAACAGTGCAGATCAGGGCTGGTTTAAATGCCCGCCTCACTGCTCTGGGACTCTGTCCCTCTGATAATAAAAACAGCAAAGCCCTCTAGCCCTCGCCCCTCACACTCCCTCGCACTCCCCATGCCCTATCCATGCCAAATCATGTCACCTCATTCCTACCACCCACCTCCATGGTCCTTTATATTCTCTATGCCAACTTAGTGCTAACTCATGCCCGCACATGACCACCCCCCACTCAGCCCCAAAGCCCTTTATAGCCCCTATGCAACTTATGCCAACCCATGGCCCCCACAGCCACCGTCCTATGCCCTTACACCCTCCATGCCAACTCACCCAGTATCCACCATGGGCAGACCTCAGGAGACATGCTGAGATGAAATAAACCAAAGTTGTAAGTATCTATTATGGACTTCACTATATTAAAAAAAACTCATTGATAAAAGCCTATTCATCACATTTAAATCTCTTCAAGTGCTTAATCCCTTATAAAAATAAACATTTCCTTCAAGTAATTAGTCATTTATAAAAACAAACATTTGTATTCATCGCCCCACATCAAAGACAGCTAATCCCTTTGTAACCACTTGGACTGTCAATCAAACAGGCCCCCCAATGTGATAATGATAGATTGCGGAAGCAGTCAAGCAGGACTAATCTTATAATGATAACCCTCTGCTTTATGTCAACAAACATCAATTGAAATCACAAACACAGCAGGCTGTTTTTCTTCAAAATTTAAAGGGCACAGAATTTTAATGACCTGACAGCTTGACAGTACCACAGAACTTACCTATGCGCATTAACATCTAATGTAAACAATCCCAAAGGGGTACCTGAACTTCTCCAAAAGCACACGTGGACCTCTCCAAAAGAGTAACTGACCTCTTCAAAAGGATATTTGGGTCTCTCAAAAAGGGTAATGATCTCTCCAAAATGGTACTGACCTCTCTAAAAGCATACCTGATCTCTCCAAAGAACTCCGGTAGATCTAGATCTTTTCAAATGTCTAAAGCCCACAAGTTGTTTTGTCAGAAAACTGGGTGATGAAAATTCCTTCTGAGTCAAGGCAGTTCCACTTTTAAATGTGTTGCTGCCTCCATGAATGTGGGTATTAAAATACCTCATTCCCCACACCCCCCGCCCCCCCCACCACCACGCCTACCGCCCTTCCCCATTCCCCACCACCACCCCCTGGCGAAAGTGGTGGATGCCGGGTTTGGGACTTCCAGAATTGGGACTCTGGTGCCATTTTGGCTAAGGTGTGGAGCTCTTCCGACTTGGCAAAATCTCGGACCTAAGAGTGACTTTATTATATTCTGTAGAAAGTACCCGTTTATAGGTTTACACAAATGTGGTGAGTTAGTGAGCTATACAGACCAGAACAAGACTCCATCGGGGATGTCGCTCTAACTGCCTGAGTGGGCCTGGAGAGGGCATGTGGTGCCCACTGGTATGTTCGATGCCATCCGTGACTGCTGGGCATCACGGGGTGCAGAATGTCTTGTAAACATCATCATAAAGTCACAAATTATTTGGGGAGGTATCCTTGGGTTTTGGTTGCAGTTGGTGTTTATTTTGGTATCTTTTTAGTTTGGTAAAACCATCTCATATTAGTGATGACCTAAAAAGAAAATATTTTTCAATGATTTTTATTTGGTGACCTTGAAGTAACCTTTTTTGATCCATCAATGGGCCCAAGTTCCAAGTTCCTGTCTGTACTGATTTAGCTGGAATAACAACTGGCTTGCTAGAAATGGATCCACATTGTGGAGAGGAAAATTCATCTTTGGTCCCACACTCTTATTATAAAGCAGTGGCTACAGGGAAGTATATGCTTGTGGATATTGGGTGAGGTCTGGATTAGGCCTTGAAATTGTCCAGGATCGATTAGAATACCAACACTTGCTGTGTATTTTTTTTTCCAAAGAATGGGCAAGGTATCAGAGGATTGCCAGCACTTATAGATTCTTACCCAGCAAACGTCAGTATATTCAGACTTTAGATGGGAAAAATTGGAAAAAATATAAAGCAGTTTGGTTAGAAAAATAATGAGATTTTACATGTTTATTTGGGTACAATGGGTTAGTTAGCAATTAGTTGGCTTTGATTGAACTGGATGGATTTGTCTGGAATGGTCAAATTGAGTGGGTAGATGTACTGGATAGATTGGATAGATGAAATCAAATTGAACGAGTTAGCTAGTATAGATGGGTTGAACTGGACTCAACAGCGAGCCAGAACTAAATAATGTCACATGTGTTTTATTCCAGGCCAGACGGGAAAACAGGCTGCAATCGTACCTGGAAGTTAACTCAAAAGGACATTGATGTAAGGAAAAATAGCCAAATAAAGCTTTTAAGTCACTTTCCTGTTATAATTTTGAATAATGTGATACATTTGATAAGATCTTGAGACTTGTATGTTTAAACATGAAGCATTTATTGTTAATCTTTAACTATGTACAGATCCCAATTAATGTCATGCATGGTGCTGCTGTCAATCAGGTAGGCTGCTTCTAGAGTGTTCTTTCTAGGCTGTTCTTTCAGTCTATTACCATGTGACCCTATACATCATACCATGGTCAGTGCCATTCTTCAGTCCCATGTTAACTGTTGCTCTGCCGAGCACCTTTAAGTCACGATGGCACGCAGGCACACACAACATCATACAACAGGCAGTCCACACACAGCTCATGCTCCAGCTCCACTACCCACCTCTGAGGAGGATGACTTAGAATCCTCAGAGATGCACCGTCACAGCATTCACCTGCACCCTGCACCAGCAGAGACATTTACCGTGGTGGGTTCTAGAGCAGGCTCAGGGTCACAATCTGGTGAACACATCACTGACACGGGTCCATAGCTGACAGTGGAAGTGATAGCCAAGATGTCTGACACTCGGAAGACTGCTGGAGACCAGGTCCCTGCTCAGACCCATGCAGATGATGAGCCTCTGGACTTGGCCCTAAGAGACATGTTGGAGATACAGAGACAGGCAGGGGAACATCAGGCAGAGATGCCAGAGGCCATGTGCAGACTGAAGTGAAGGCTGAAGGAGTCCGTCCATGTTCTGTCTGCTCTCGTGGCTCCAGCATGCGAGTGCTTGGTTGCCTCCATGGAAAGGGTGGTGGCCGCCCTGGAGAACACACAGTGGCTGCCGGACATGCACTTGGACCTGCACTCCATAACTCTAGCCATGGATGCAGTGCAGCAGTGTCTAGGCAAGAGGGGTATGGGGCACCTCAACCTCCCTCCAGGTGCCCCTTCTTAAGGAGTCAGGAAGGTGCTATCAGGCACTGACAGGATGGAGGAGTGCCAGCCCATGCCCAGGGGGCTTCATCCCAGGTCACTCCAAGGGCGCCTGGCAACTCCACCTCCCTCTGCCAGTGACCCAGCACCTCCAGCAGGTCAGGACGAGTAGGGTGCACCTCCGCTGGAGCAGGAGACCCTTAGCAGGCTGGGGCCTCTAGGCCTCAGGCCACCAGAGGACGCCTGACAAAGTAATCACAGTCAACAGGGTATAGCAGTCAGCAGGCTAGCTCCACCTCAGCTGTGGTTGTCGAGGCTGCACCGAGGCATTGTAATAGGAAAAGAAAAATAAAGCCATTTTGAAGGCACATAAGTGGCATGAATGAACAACTATGTATAGACTTCGGGTATTCCTAAATAGATGTTCACTTGCACTGTGTGGAAGTTTCTTGGATTCTCATCTTGCTGCTCGTTGCTTCAATGGTTGTGGGCATTTAAGGGTGTGGAACTTGTTCCCCCATCAGAGTCCGATAATGTCCTCCTATAAAGTCATTTCTCTCACATTACAAGCATTGTGATTACTGAATATTCCAACATGAGGATGCTTAAGCATTGGCCACCATTTGTGAGTGTGCAGCCTGGGCACAGATTATGCAATCCATTACTTGCAGCTCACCAGGTTCTGAGCATTGAGAATGGTGTCTGTGTAGAATATGCAGCGAAGTCATTGTACCTCCCACTGCTGTTGCCCTGATCTGAGACGTGAGGTGGAGGCAAGGAGTCCTCACAGGGAGTTAAACAGGCTATGTGAATGGCAAGGAACACTGTAGATGCACTATGAGGATTAAAAGAGTGAAGCTCTCCACTGTGGACTGAACAATAGAAAACTAGAGGCTTCCCTAAATGCTAGGAGAATGTCGAGGTGGGCACGTCCAATCATGTCCTTGTTCAAATGTAATATTCGGCTAACATGCAGGTGAAGGCTGCAAGTAAGGAGGCAACAGGCAAGTTGGCCTTGAATGCAAGAGGGATTGAGTGTAGGATTAAAGAGATTTGTGTGCAGTTGACTGCAGCCTTTATGAGATCTCACCTGGAGAATCATCTGTCCTGCTCGTCTCCTTATCAAGGGTAGGAATAGACCTTGCTTAAAGGGATCGAAACCAAAGTGCACCAGTCCTTCATTAAAGGACTGGGGTATTATCCCATATGGTGAGAGTGAGTAGAATGGGCTTTTGTGTTGGACCGTGCAGAGGACTGAGAGGCTATCTATGTGAAGCATCAAGAGCTCTTACAGGGCTTGGCAAGATCCATGCGCGAAAGAGGTTAACATGGCTGGGATGTCCAGAATCATAGAACACAGTCTTGCATGAGCAACCTGAAAGGACTGTGCATTTTACAGAGTGGCAGTGTTCCTGAAGATCTGAAGGCAATGGATTTCCCCCTTGTGGCTTATGTGGACTATTATACAATGGTGTGACTTACATGAACAGATATGGATTCTGCTCTGAATTTTTAACTCATCTTCAACCATCAACATTGAATTATGCAAGTCAAGGCTAGCTTCCCAAGCAACAATACTAATCCTTAATTTTGAGGCTGTTTACCATCCATTAATATTTGATGCATAGATGAAAGTTTTGGGAGGGGGAGAGGAGGGGGAAGAGGGACTCCTAGACAATCAAAGCTGTCCTCTTTTGGCATACAGGATCATCAGCTAGAAAGAGGTATACTAAGATGCAAGCAAGTATTGACATTTAAAGTGCTGATTCAGGCGCCTTGATGAATCAAGTGGTGTCCAGCAAGGCCAGGCAAGATTTCAAGGACTATGAACAGAAAATGTTGGAAATACTCAGCAGATGAAGCAGCATCTGTGGAGGTCGAAACAGAGGATGGAATCTTGTGCTCTTGCTTGTGGTGAGCTTAGAGGCAGGCAGGGCTTATACTTAGGCAGGATGGTGGCATATGGAACCATGTCGCCTTCCCGCCTCCACCCGAATTAAGTCCTGGACGGGAAGCCCATGGTCGACCTTCCTGCCCTGCTGCCAACTGAGGCCCTTAAGTAGCCAATTAAGGACCTATCCCGCTGCCGCTGGTAATATCCCAGCTGCAGGCAGGCTTGGCGCCATGTGAGTGCATAACAAGCGTAGACTGCTTGTCAGCTTTGAGGGGGCAGCGGGTGTCTGTCAATCAAAGGTATTCAATGCATGATCGAGGGACTGGACATAGGAAAGTGGAGGGGGGGGCCCTTCTGAGACCCACCCCCCTGCCCTTGCTGCTGACACCCCTGCACCCCTCTCCCTGCAACCCCCACCCTGTGAAACCCCCCAACCCTCCCCTGTATCACTTACCTGTGACCAGGGTTGCTCTATGATCCAAGGACACTGTTGCCCATCCTTGCAGCAGTAGCCACAGCCTCCTTGTGGAGCACAAGAGCTGCTGACCTCTGAATGGCCAGCAGCTCTCAGTAGGCAAGACTTCCACCACCAGGGGACTTGATTCAAGGGGAAGGTGGCCTCGCCACTGCCTGGTCGGCATGTGGTTCGGTGGGCCTTCCGAAAAAGAGGCAACATGAGTCTCTCGTCGTCTCCAGCCAGCAGGCAAGACCTCCGAAACCTCGACAAGATTCCCCCCAGACTTTCACACAATGGAGGTAATTTTAACCTATCCCGTTTTTGTAAACTGATGGGATTTTGTACAATGTTGGTTTTACACCTCACCTGATTTTACTCTCCATTGAAATTAGTGAATAATATCGGACAGGGTAAATCAGCCTTCCACCTGATCCCACCTTGCCCTCAGACTTGGGTTAACATTGCTTCCAACATTTCAGGTTGATGACCTTTCATCTGAATTATGATAAGGTTGTTGCTTGATGCATAATTTTGCACTACAAAGAGTTATAATTGTAGAAGCCAAGAGGAGGAAGGGCAGCAGATTCAGCAAGGGAACTGCCGAGAAGAGCAGGAGTCTGAAGAGGCAGTTGAACAGAACTTGTTGTGTTTGTAACAGCCATTTGGCAAAGATATCATATGGGAGATTTTTTAAATTGAAAATGCACCACTGCTACCTCTTCTGCATGCTCATCACAAATATGCTTTCCCCTTCAGTGCTTTAAAGCAACTCTGAAATCTCCCAATCTTGCCGCCTGATGAAAATTCTGAAACTGTTTCAAGACAACTCTACAAAACTGAAATGTGTGAAAGCATCCAGTGCAATAGATTTATGGTGGCAGTGTGTGATATATGTGTTCTTGAACTTACTATTGTATCTAGTTACCAGTAGGAAAGATGCATGAGGCATCTGGCATTCCTTCCAAGGACTTCAAGTCCTCCTCATATAGATTAGAGAATGCCTAAAAGTGAATCCTTGGCATAAATGTTCTTTCTCCTTTATGATGCCCTGAGTGTAACAAGTGAGAATTTTCAGTTAAGAGGAGCAGCCATTGCAACTAACTTTAAAGCATGCAGTTTATAGTGGCTGTAATGACAGGAACATGAGCATATAGCTACATTAAATAAGGTGTATCGGCAAAACAAAAACAGAATTCCCTGGAAAAACTCAGCAGGTCTGGCAGCATTGAATAAAGTTGACATTTCGAGTCCTCATGACCCTTCAACAGAACTGAGTAAAATTAGGAGAGGGGTGAAATATAAGCTGGTTTAAGGTGGGGGGAGAGAAGTGGGGGCTGGGGGTGGGTGGTTGTAGGGACAAGCAAGCAGTGATAGGAGCAGATAATCAAAAGATGTCACAGACAAAAGAACAAAGAGGTGTTGAAGGTGGTGATATTATCTAAGAGAATGTGCTAATTAAGAATGGATGGCAGGACACACAAGGTACAGATAGCTCTAGTGGGGGTGGGGTGGAAAGACTAACAGGGCATAAAAGGTATAGATTTAAAAATAATGGAAATAGGTGGGAAAAGAAAAATCTAAATAAATTATTGGAAAAAACAAAAGGGAGGGGGAAGAAATGGAAATGGGGTGGGGATGGAGGAGGGAATTCAAGATCTAAAGTTGTTGAATTCAATATTCAGTCCGGAAGGCTGTAAAGTGCCTAGTCGGAAGATGAGGTGCTGTTCCTCCAGTTTGCGTTGAGCTTCACTGAAACAATGCAGCAAGCCAAGGACAGACATGTGGGCAAGAGAGCAGGGTGGAGTGTTAAAATGGCAAGCGACAGGGAGGTTTGGGTCATTCTCCGCCCTGCTCTCTTGCCCACATGTCTGTCCTTGGCTTGCTGCATTGTTCCAGTGAAGCTCAACGCAAACTGGAGGAACAGCACCTCGTCTTCCGACTAGGCACTTTACAGCCTTTTGGACTGAATATTGAATTCAACAACTTTAGATCTTCAACTCCCTCCTCCATCCCCACACCCTTTCCATTTCTTCCCCCTCCCTTTTGTTTTTTCCAATAATTTATATAGATTTTTCTTTTCCCACCTATTTCCATTATTTTTAAATTTATACCTTTTATGCCCTGTTAGTCTTTCCACCCCATCCCCACTACAGCTGTACCTTGTGTGTCCTGCCATCCATTCTTAATTAGCACATTCTCTTAGATAATATCACCACCTTCAACACCTCTTTGTTCTTTTGTCTGTGACATCTTTTGATTATCTGCTCCTATCACTGCTTGCTTGTCCCTACAACCCCCCCCTCCCCACTTCTCCCCCCCCGCCCCACCTTAAACCAGCTTATATTTCACCCCCCTCCTAATTTTACTCAGTTCTGTTGAAGGGTCATGAGGACTCGAAACGTCAACTTTATTCTTCTCTGCCGATGCTGCCAGACCTGCTGAGTTTTTCCAGGTAATTCTGTTTTTGTTTTGGATTTCCAGCATCCACAGTTTTTTGTTTTTATCAAGGTATATCGGCATACGTCCACAAGCTGCTTATTCACTCTTATAGCAGTAGAACGCCTCTGCAGGAAGGAGAGCCTATCATTATTATTTTTCCTAAGTAATGTTCCTGGGAAAAGTGCTCTTAAACTGAAAGTACTTCTTCACCCTCATGGGGTAGGCGGTGGCATAGCGACATTGTCACTGCACCCGAATTCGACTCCCACGACGGCAGATGGTGGAATCTGAATTCAATAAAAATCTGGAATTAAAAGTCTAATGATGATCATGAAACCATTGTTGATTGTCATAAAAACCCATCTGGTTCACTAACGCCCTTTAGGGAGGGAAATCTGCCGTCCTTACCTGGTCTAGCCTACATGTGATTCCAGACCCACAGCAATGTGGTTGATTCTTAACTGCCCTCTGAAATGGCCTACCAAGCCACTCAGTTGATAAACCACTATGGAATATATAAATAATGTAACCAGATGGACCACTTCGCAGTGATTTAGGCACCAGAAATTCCTCCTTACTAACATATGGGGGGCAAGTGCAAAAATGTACTCTGGGTGGGAGACTTCAATGTCCATCACCAAGAGTGGCTCAGTAGCACCACTACTGGTCAAGTCATAAAGGACATAGCTGCTAGACTGGGTCTGTGGCAGGTGGTGAGGGAAAAACATACTTGGCTTCATCCTCATCAAACTGCTTGCCGCAAATGCATCTGTCCATGACAGTATTAGCAGGAGCGACCATCACACAGTCCTATTGGAGACGAAGTCCCATCTTCACATTAGGATACCCTTCATTGTGTTGTGTGGTGCTACCACCGTGCTAAATGGTATAGATTCGAACAGGTCCAGCAACTCAAGATGGGACATCCATGAGGTGTTTTGGGCCATCAGCAGCAGCTGAACTGTACTCAACCACAATCTGTAACCTCGTGGCCTGGCATATCCGCATGTCGACCATTACTACCAAGCCAGGGGATCAACCCTGGTTCAATGAAGAGTGCGAGAGGGGATGCCAGGAGCAGCACCAGGCAAGCCTAAAAAATAAGGTGTCAACCTGGTGAAGCTACAACTCAGGCTACTTGCATGCCAAACAGTATAAGCAGCATGAGATAGGCAAAGATGAGCGATTCCACAACCAACGGATCAGATCTAAGTTCTGCAGTCCTGCCACATCTAGTCATAAATGATGGTGGATAATTAAACAACTCACTAGGGGAGCAGGCTCCACAAATATCCTCATCCTCAATGATGGGAGAGCCCAGCACATCTGTGCAAAAGATAAGGCTGAAGCATTTGCAAAAATCTTCTGCCAGAAGTGCCGAGTTGATGATTCATCTCCGGAGGTACCCAGTATCACTGACGCCAGTCTTCAGCCAACTCAGTTCACTCTACATGATATCAAGAAATGGCTGAAGGCACTGGATACTGCAAAGGCTATGGGCCCTGACAATATTCCAGCAACAGTACTGAAGACTTGTGCTCCAGAACTTGTTGCGCCCCTAGCCAGGCTGTTCCAGTAGAGCTGCAATACTGGCATCTACCCGGCTATGTGGAAAATTGCCCAGGTATGTCCTGTACACAAAAAGCAAATCCAACCCAACCAATTACTGCCCTGTCAGTCTACTCTCGATCATCAGTGAAGTAATTGAAGGCGGCATCAACAGTGTATCAAGCAGCACTTGCTGAGCAATAACCTGCTCACTGATGCCCAGTTTGGGTTCCGCCAGGGCCACTCAGCTCCTGACCTCATTACAGCCTTTATTCAAACAGGGACAAAAGGACTGCAACCCAGAGGTGAGGTGAGAGAAACTGCCCTTGACATCAAGGCCGCATTTGACCGAGTGTGGCATCAAGGAGCCCGAGCAAAGCTGGGGTCAATGGGAATCAGGGGGAAAACTCTCCACTGTTGAAATCATACCTAGCATAGAGGAAGATGGTTGTGGTTGTTGGAGGTCAGTCATCTCAGCTCCAGGACATCACTGCAGGAGTTCCTCAGGGTAATGCCCTCGGCCCAACCACCTTCAGCTGCTTCATCAATGACCTTCCTTCCATCATAAGGTCAGAAGTGGGGATGTTCGCTAATGATTGCACAATGTTCTGCATCATTCACAACTCCTCAGATACTGAAGCAGTCCATGTCCAAATGCAGCAAGGCCTGGACAATATCCAGGCATGGGCTGACAAGTGGCAAGTAACATTTGTGCTACACAAATGCCAGGTAATGACCATCTCCAACAAGAGAGAATCTAACCATCGTCCCTTGATGTTCAATGGCATTATCATCAATGAATCCCCCACCAGCAACATCCTGGGGGCTTACCACTGACCAGAAACTAAACTCTCGGTGCAGCCCCGATGGGCCGAACGGCCTCTTCTGCACTGTGCGATTCTGTGATATAAATACTGTGGCTACAAGAGCAGGTCAGAGGCTAGGAATCCTGCGGCAAGTAGCTCACCCCCTGACTCCCTAATGCCTGTCCACCATCTACAAGGCACAAGTCAGGAGTACGATGGAATACTCCCCATTTGCCTGGACGAGTGCAGCTCCCACAACACTCAAGAAGCTTGACACCGTCCGGTACCCCATCCACAAACATTCACTCGCTGCACCACCAACGCACAGTAGCTGCAGTGTGTACCATCTACAAGATGCACTGCAGGAATTCACCAAGGCTCCTTCGACAGCACCTTTCAAACCCACGACCACTACCACCTAGAGGGACAGGGGCAGCAGGCACACGAGAATACCACCACCTGGAAGTTACCCTCCAAGCCACTCATCATCCTGACTTGGAAATATATCGCCGTTCCTTCACTGTCATTGTGTCAAAATCCTGGAACTTCCTCCCTAACAGCACTGTGGGTGTACCTACACCACATGGACTGCAGCAGTTCAAGAATGCAGTTCACCACCACCTTCTCAAGGGCAATAAATGCTGGCCTAGCCAGCGAAGCCCACATTCCGTGAATGAATAAAAATAAAGGGAATAATTGTAGTGCCACAGACATTAGTAATAATAAAGTTTATTATGAAAACCTGCTGCTGATTTTCATTTAAACTTTAAGTCCTTTTGTTCCTTCTATTTCAGGATCTTCAGGTTGACTTGCACCACTACTGGCCAAGTCTCGTCAAAAAGGATGCTTTCAAATTTTGGTAAGCATTGTCAATCACATTGTTAATCATTGCGTGAATACTTTTACAAGCTCTAATCGGACTGCTGCAGTGCTTTCCTAATTCCTGCCTGAACCTATCTGATCAGGAAGACATTCATTGGAGATGTCACTGGATGGACTAGCTGATGGAATATCAGAATGTTGTCAATGTCTTATCAATCACATTGTTAAGGTTTGTTAATGTCAATTACATTGTTAAGGGAAACAGGTGATGGGCATTTAAACACATATAAATAGGGATAGTTGGGAATTTTTAGGTTGGTGGCCGGGTGTGATCGGTGGGTCCAGGATTGGCTGGGGAACGGACTGCCAACCGCGATGGGCCCCTGACCGCGATTTCATGCTGGCTGGCCAATTAATGGCCAGCCAGCGTGAAGTGCGAGCTTGAAATGCTCAGCACTGCCATGGTGGGGGTGGGAGGAAGGCAAGCGCCGATGTAAACGCGGGCACGGGGGAGTATGGAATGAAAGCTCCCTGAAGACAGAGAGCTGCTTCCGGGAGCTGAAGACTTGAAAACAATTAAAGTTTTTACAATCAGGAGAAAAATGTCCAAGCATCACAATTAGTCTCTTGAACATTTAAATGATAAAAGTGCTGTCCATACATTTTTATTTTTTTAAATTTAAAAACGGAAACCTCATCCCGCCCTTGGAAACTTCATCCCGCCCAAAGTCCACGTGGCCGATTTGTCCGTCCGCCAACCGTAAGGTTGGATGGACCACGGAAATTGAGAGCCAATTGCAACTTTAGTTACACTAATTGGCCTCCTAATTGTCGTCAGGCATGCTTCCGACTTTTCCACATGCCTGCTGACCAAAATATCGCACGAGCGCAGGATGACCTCGGGGCGCTCGCCAATTGTGGCCCTTAAGTGGGCAATTAATGTCCAATTAAGGGCCTAATCCTGCCACTGCTCCGATATAACGGGCGGCGGGAAAGGCCCGTGCCCAATGTGTAGCTAGACAGGTTTAATCCCGTGGGCTGCAGGTCAGTTAAAGGGGAATGGGGTGCCTCCTTCCTAGGCCCCCTCTGTCAATCAAAGGTCCTCCTTCCACAGTTTTGACTCCCCATGACCACCCTGCCCCCCCAACCTGTCTCATTGAAGCCTGTCAGCCTGCCTCCACTGAGATCTCAGACTTACTTGAATGTCTAGGTCCATCACTGAATGCCACCTCCTTGGCATACCTGCAGTACCAGCAGTGGCCACCACTCCTGCTTAGCACTGTAAATGTGCAGAGCTGCTGGCCTCCGATTGGTCGGTAGCTCTATGAGGTGGGACATCCTCCTGGAAATGGGTGGAAGTCCTACTAATTTAAGGGCCTGGTTTGAAAGATTAACATGAGGTGAGCCAGCTAAGCTGAGGTGGGCTGAAATTTATGCTGGGGTGTGGGATCACTCTCGAAATTTATGCTGGGGTGTGGGGAGCCCGTCCTCAGTGTCAAATCCAGCCCTATGTCTCCATGCAATTACTGTCAACTTCCCCCAGTAAATTCCTATATCAATGTTTACAATGGAAACTTGACAAAGCTCAACTAAACCCTTCCACCAAAGGAAATATAAAAATAAGGACAGAATGAGGAGAATTTTTACTTCCAGGAATGAGTGGGTTTAGAGTGGGTGGGAGATTAAAAATGTTAAATCTGACAGCTTGTCAGGTAGCTGGCTCCAATCGACAGACTTCCACATTTAATTGCAGTGCATTAGGCTGGGTGTGAGCTGACCCCTCAGGTCAGGCGCATTGGCAATTTCAACATGTTATGAACTCATTGTTAACGATATTAACAGGGGTTTTCGGGTTAAACCATGGGTGCATGGGTTCACTGGACTTCCTGGAACTCACCAGTGAAAGCAAGGTGAGAGCACAGTGGCAATTGAAGGGGCTGAAGAAATGACTGGCAAAAATTCCCTTAAGCCAGAATCTTCCGTTCGGAGTGTGGGGGCGGGCCCCACACGCCGACGTGTAAAATGACGTGTGCTCACCGCACGTCATTCCGATCTTCAGTTCGGCAGGTGCGCAGCGGAGTCGGCTGCGTACCTGCCGAACTGGCAAAGGTTCGTTAAGGCCATTAATTACCTAATAAAAGTGCTTGTCAGGGCTCGCCCAGGCAGCCTTCGCATTTCTCATGAAACCCCATCCGCGGGTGAGATGATGTTTCATGAAGGGTTTATAAATTAAATAAAAACTTTTTAAAAATACATAAACATGTCCCAACTCATGTGACACTGTCACATGAGGGGACATGTCTGAATAATTTTATTTTTTGATTTTAAACATCTTTGGAACTGAACTTAATCTCCCTGAGGCAGCTCCGTGCCTCAGGGAGATTTCTGCGCTCTTAAAGAGCACAGGCCCCAACTCTCCCTCCCCCCCTCGCTCACACAGGTAGCGCTGAGCGCTTCCTGGTCCGCAACACGCTGGGTGGGCCTTAATTGGCCCGCCCACACAAAATGGTGGCGCACAGCCGACTGCGGGCAGCAATCAGCTCTGCGCTTGCTCGCGCCCACTCCCAACCGGCCCGCCCGACAGGGAGAAAATTGTCCCCTTAAAGTACTGAAAACTTACAACTGATTCCTTGCCCAATTATGTCAAAGGCTTCTGCTTACTTGTTCTCAGAGTTTACTTAAACTATCTTTCAAGTGAATTTCATTACTTTGGAGGTTTGCGCATGTGACCTCCACTTTGCAGCTATGATTATGATCTATCAGAGTGGGTATCAACAAAATGACCAGCAGCATCAACAGCAGCAGCTGTCTCGTCATAGATCTGACACTCCACAGGAGAAAGGGGATGAGTAGAGAGATGTAGCTCACAGAACATGATACCTACAAGGTGTGCAGAGAGAGGATCAGCTTCCTGTCGGAGCAGCAGTGTCTCGGGAGGCTTAGTGTCTCACGGCAGGTGGTGGCGGACATTTGTAACCTGCTGGAAGAAGACTTGCTGCTAAGTGGACCTGGTGGTTACCACCACCCTCGAACTCTTTGCCTCTGCATCCTTCCATGTTGCAGACCTCTGCAGGATCTTGCAGTCAACTGCCCACAAATGCATCATACAGACATCATGCTTACTATCAACGTACATTTTGTCACCAAAGACTGCCAGTCAGAATGAGCAGGTGCTTGGGTTTGCAGTTCTGGCTGGTTTCCCACAGCCGCAGGACATAATGGACTTCACACATGTGGCAATTAAGGCACATTTAGATCACCCAGTGTTTGTCAACCTCAAGGACTTCCACTCCATCAATGTACTGTTGTGCAACAACAAAAAGGTGATTATGCAGGCTGCCATGATGTTTTTGTCCTGCTCCGGTCCACTCTCCCTGATTGAAGCAGATCTTCCAGCTGGCTGCTTGTAGATAAGGGGTACCCGCTTAAAAGTGATTGATTACATTCATGAGAAATCCATGCAATAAGACCAAGGAGCACCATAATGAAAGCCATATGACAGCCTGATGTGTCATTGATCAAGCAATTGGCATGCTGAAGATGTGGTTCTGGTACCTCAATAGATCTGAGGAGCCCTTCATCACACATTAGTCAACGATCCAGAATGACTGTAGTGTGCTGCGTTCAGCACAACATTGCACAGCAATGAGGTTTGGACCTTCAGAAGGAGTAAGGAACAGAGCATAGAACCTCTTCAGAAGAGGAGGAGGAGGAACATGATGCGGCCAATGCAGCAGCAGCAGTGCACATTGCTACCCAGGATGGCATAGGTTACCATTATGGCGACCCATAATGGCAATGTTCAGTTAGGTTCTACCAGTGAACGCATTTGGCAGCCACATGCAAAACCCACACCCCAACCCAATCCTTCCCCCACCATAAAACAGTCCTGCAATTAACCGAGAATCCCTTTCACAGCCTTCCTTTGCTCGCCATTAAGTCTTGCCTTACCAGTCGTCACAAGCGAGATGGACACTTGCCAAGTAGCAATCAAATGGACAAGAGAGGAAAATGAGGTGCAAACAAATAAAATAAATGGCTCATAAATTAAACAGAAGCTTAACAATCTAACATTGTGTAACACACCCATGTGCATATCCTTGTGCAACTAGGAATCTTTACTCTTCCTAGCAATGCTACGTGGTGCAACTTCTGTGGCTTCAGTAAAGGTAGATGCAGTCTGCTCATATCCCAGCTCTGACGTTGAGAATTCACTCGGCCAATGTTCTCTGGGTTCGGGAGTCTGTGAAGGCTGCATCAAAAACTGCTCCGCTGCACCTGTGCAGGGGCAGGCTCAGCCATCAGGACATGAGGCAACATGTGGGGTACTAACTGAGGGGTGGCAAGAGATGAGAAGTGCAAGTATTTTGAGCCAAGCCCCCACTTCCATTGTCCTTTCACCATCTTCCTTCTCATGGCTCAAATAGCTCCAATTCACCTAAGGACTTTGTATTGACTCCCTACATGCAATGCCCTGGTGGATTGAAAAGTATTCCATTATATTCATTATAATCTTTGCTCTTTAATGAGTTTAAACCATTTTCTTACCTTTCTGAACCACTTTATTCCAGTGCTCATGAGCTTCAAAGGTTACTTTTTATAGGCCATCAAAGCCTACAATTGAAAATTTATTCAGTTGCTTCCAATAGAAGACCAGATCAATATTTTGTGCCAGTTATCTTGAGTCAGATAGAAACCTGATAATGCAGTTTCTTCCCCCACAATGGAGCAGCATTTTTGTTCCTTGGTGAAATATCTTGTCCATAGCAATCCAAGGTTAAATATGAGATGAAATACTCCACTGAATCTGATGAAACGCTAAGCAGGAATGGAAACATTTAAAGGGTCATTTCCTCATCTGTGACTATACAGAGAATAAAATGTACAGGATATGTTTGTTTTTCCAGGTTTGAATCTGCTGATGTGCAGATATACTAACTGATTTGTTTCTTTTCATGTTAATGCTACAAGTATGCATTATGATTTAAAGATTTTCCCTATGTTACAGGCAAGACGAATGGTATAAACATGGCACCTGTGGAGCATGTGCTGACAGCATGTCCTGCCCACACAAGTACTTTAGCCTGGTGCTTGAGCTCCGGACAAAATTCTCCATCGATGCGTGAGTTATGCAGTCAATGTATCAAGAGAAAGCCCAGAACAATGAGTTTTAAAACTCTAATTAGACACATCCAAAATATTTGTCTATTTACAACTATACCATTGATACATTTTGTATTCCACCCACACCCTCAAGTGTCCCTCTTTATCAGGACACTGATGTTTAATTGCATGGTGTACTGAGTCACATTATGTATTCAATGATGTGTTTGACAATGTGGTACAAACATTCAGCGCATGGACTGTTGATGTTTGGGTGATGCACGCATCTGTAGCACTAAAAGATAAATTTGTGATGTAATGGAAGGTCAGCCGTTTTGCATATTATACTGGCATTGTGCCAACTCATTACATAATATGCAGGAAGAATACTGAGGTTCCAGAATGGATTTTTGGTGCTAGCAGCTCTGGAACAGATTCTAGTTGCCTTATATCTGTGATGCTTTTGAGGAGATGAAATGGCTGCAACAAGCCTGAGAGTTATAATGGCACTATTTCAAACTGCAGCTCTGAAGGTCCTGTTCTAGGAGCTGTTGGCTAGAAGGGTGATACATTTTGGTGGTGAGGGACATCCTATTCTAAACAGCAAAGTGAGAGGAACATAGGTAGAGGTAGCAGAGTCAATGCCAAGTCAGCTATCCACAGGCAGTGCACAAGAAATTTACAGGTATTTGAAAGCAATTCTCATTGTATTTTGCCAAATTTTATAAGGTTGCCACATCAGGCATGTTGATAGAACTTCACTGTAAGCTTGGTAAGGCACACAGAGAGTATGATCAGTGAGTATGATCAATAATGTTCTGACAACTATTTATTTCCCAAATGCAGACATTCCAACGTTTTTGTATGCTCACTCTTTATTGGTGCCTTGTCAGTCTGTCCAATGATCCACAAAATATGGCAAGATGTAATCATAAGCATGCTGCATGTTCAGAGACTCCAGTTTGTTGAGTAAATATTTGGTTGTGCAAGTACGAGTTACAGTTCCTGATCACAGAATAGTTACAGCACAGAAGGAGGCCAGTCAGTTCATTGTGGTCGGAATGTTCCGGCCCCGTCGGCATCAGGCGTAAAGGCGGGTGGAGGGGGACAATATGACGAGAAGGCCAAAAACAGTTTGTGATCGTCCACTTCACCCATCAATGGCCTGCCGCCGGAAGTCGAGAACCTAATTTCAATACTTTAGCATCTCACTATAAGCCCTGCTCACCGAAATCATCCCCCCGACACTCTTGATCATCCGAGCACGTCAGTGTGATTGCACATCGACGTGTTTCACAACTGTATATAAGCGACCTGCACCTGGTGAGCTGCACTTCACTCGGGACTTCGAGGTTTGTTTGCCTACCTTGCTTCGGGCAGCACTCGTGGTCATCAGCACCAGGCTTCACAGGCAGCACCACATCACTTTTAGGGGGGCTCACGGGCAGATCTCTACCTACCGGACCAGCTTAAAGGTGAGGGTGGCTTTTCAATGGCTGCAGGGCTAGGGTTTAAGCTTGGCGGAGGGGGAGAAGCGGCCTCAGGCAAGGGAAAGGAAGGCTATACTGGGGAAGGGGGTATCCCAGGGTGTGTGTGGGGTAACATGTTGATCTGTGCAAGTGGCCTCAAGATGGTGAGGGCTGAGGAGGCAGTCTCCAGAGGAGATGAGGCCATATTGAGATGTCAGGGTGTGTGTGAGAGAGTGAGTAGCAATGTTTCTTGAGCTGGCAGTGAGTGAGATACCAGTGAGTGTGTGATGGCCTTGTGTGTGTGTGTGTTTACAGTGATAAGATGGTTGCCTTACCCTTACCCTGGCAGCGCAGATGAAATCATTCATCCGTTTTCTGCACTGCATGGCTGACCTGTTGTGTGCAGCATTGGCACTGACCACCACTACCACTCCCTCTCAAGCCAACTGATGAAACTGATGGGCCTCCTGCAGCCAGAGCGGGGGTAGAGGGCATCGCAGTGGGCCTCCACAGCATCCAGAAGGTGTCCCAGGGATGTGTCACTGAATCGGGTGATGGGGGGTGTGGGGGGGAGGGGGTGGGTGGTGGTGCGGGTGGTTGCACTCTTCTTGGCTTTTGGGGCCATACCTTCACCGGAGCAGTCCTGGGCTGCAAGCATTGAGAAGTGTGCACACAGCTGGAGTTTAAATATGGCGCCCTGCATGAGGAAGCAGTGAGGTAACAGCATGGTGGGCAAATCGATGCCATTCACCAGCGAGACAGTGTGTTTCCTATGGTTGCATAATTAATGAGTCGGGAGTGGGACAATACGGCACAAAAATTCCACCATTGCAGCTGGCGGGTAAAACGACTTTTTTCCTGTACGCTACTGCACTTGGTGCAAATCTAGGACAATTCCACCCTGTGTCTGTGCTGGCTTTCTGCAAGAGCAATTCTGCTAGTCCCACACCACTGCCCTTTCCGCATAACCCAGCCATTTTCTTCTCTTCAGGCGTTTATCCAATTCCTTTTTGAAAGCCACAATTGAATCTGCCTCCACCATACTCTCATACAGTGCATTCCAGATCCTAACCACTTGCTGCATGTCACCATTGCTTCTTTTGTCAATCATCTTTAATAAGTGTCCTCCGGTTCTTGATCCTTCCACCAATGTGAAGTGTTACATCCTATCTATATGCCTAGACTCCTCATGATTTTAAACACCTCTATTGTTACGACTGATCCCCGGGCGAGGTCCCCCAATTTGTTAACTTCCCAAATGAGACCCCAATTTTGTTATGCTCCCGGGTGAGGGAGAATGCACTGGCTCCCCTTCTTTATGCAAACCGCCCCCTTGGCTGGTCGCAACAAGGTTAATTTAAAAGGGATCCCTTCCTCTCCGTGGATACCTTTATCCAGTCCAAATGTATTTATGTTTTAGAGGGAGCCAATTTAACCAGGCTTTCTTGAGTCAAAGGAAGAATAAGTTTATTAGCTACTAAAAATTCGAGAAAAAGTAATAAAAACGCAACACACAAACACACAGATCAGAAATGAGAAGTTGAGTCCAAATAAAAGTTTTAAAAAATATACGAATCAATCAGTTAGGCATGGATGGCAAAACATTGCTGCCGTTAAGTGGGTAATTCCGGTAGAGCTGACCTTGACAGTTTAGCATTTGGTTTGGAGACACTTGGTTCTGCACGTTGGCTGAAGAAGCTGTCCTATTTCCTTTTTGATTGTGGCTTTGCTGACTTGGTTCCAGCAACAAAGGGAGAGAGACTTTACCTGTAACCACAGAGGTGATTAGTTGATCTTCCTGTGCTGTCACTCTCACAGCACTCTGGCACACTAGCATACACAGATCAGGTTTGCAGTTAGCTTTTTAACCCATTTCCTTATGTATTCTTGGAAGGAAAAAAAAACATGTCTTTTGCCCAGAGTCTGTTTTCTTTCAACTCAGACCGTTTCCACGTTCTGAGCTATAACTCAACAGAAGATAGGTTTTGGATGTCTGCTGAGATGTGGCAATCAGTCTCTATTGTCTCCACAACCACAGGAGATTGAAGTTCAGTCTTTTGCATTTCATCTCTTCCTTTCAAGTGTCTCTGTCTGAAGCGAGCCTTGACACCCTTTTAGGTGCGACATTCCATGGTCTCTCGGGACTAGTTGGTCAAGTATAGTCCACATAGGAATTTTCCAGAAAGTGGTTACTTTACATTCTCAGCCATCTTTTGCTTAACATCTTTGCTTGTATGCCTTTTTAAAAACCACATGTCTTTCTTAATGCATTCAATAAGCCCATAAGTAATTTGGGGTTGTAATCCACTGTCATGATACAAATCTCCTCTTAACCTTCTCTTCCCCCAAGGAGAATAACCCCAGCTTCTTCAATCTATTCTTGTAACTGAAGTCTCTCATTCTGGAACCATTCTCTTAAGCTTTTTCTGCACCCTCGCTAAACTCCCACATCCTTCCTAAAAAGTGATGCCCAGGGTTTAACACAATACTCGAGTTGAAGTCAAACCAGTGTCTTATAAAGGTTCATCACAACTTTCTTGCTTTTGTATAGTGTGCCCCTATTTATAAAGCCCAGGATCCTGTATGCCTTTTAAAATTGTGTCCTTTATTTAATATTGGCTCTCTTCATTCTTCCCACCAAAATGAACCACTTTACATGTCCACTCATTCCACCAGCCTGTCTATGTCCTCTTGAAGTATATAACTATCCTCCTCCCAGTTCACTGCAAATTGTGAAATTGTGTCCTGCACACCCAAGCCTAGGTCATTAATATATATCAAGGAAAGCAGTAGTCCTAGTACCAACTCCTGGGGAACCCCACTGTATACCTTCCTTTAGTGTGAAAAACAATCGTTCAGCACTACTTTCTACTTCCGGTCACTCAGCCAACTTTGTATCCCTGCTGCTACTGTCCCTTTTATTCCATGGGCTTCAACTTTGCTGACAAGCCTGATATGAGGCACTTTGTTAAATGCCTTTTGGAAATCCATATGCACTACATCAACTGCATTAGCCTTATCAACCGTCTCCGTCACCTCATCAAAAAACTCAATCAAGTTAGTTAAACATGGCTTGTGATTAACAATGATGGAGGTTTACTCCTGTCATCACATCATTTTCATGCAGGTTAAAGCAGGTTCTCCACTTGGCATAACAAATATTATAAAATCCAGTAGGTTGCAATATCTAGGCTGACCTGTTTCCTCTGATACTGTCCTTCCTTCTCCAGAAGCAGTATTTATAAAGTAATTTATAGCAATAGGAATAACTTGTACTTATATAGCACCTTTATCATTGTAAAACATCCCAAGGTGCTTCACAGGGGCACTATCTAACAAAATTTGACGAGCCATATAAGGAGATAATAGGGCAGATGACCAAAAGCTTATTTGAAGTGATATATTTTAAGGAGCACCTTAAAGGAGAAAAGAGAGGAAGTGAGACTGAGAGGTTTAGGGAGCGAACTCCAGAACTTAGGAACTTGGTAACTGAAAGTAAAGCACCAATGGCAAAGCAATTAAAATCAGAGATGCTCAAGAGACCTGAGTCGTAGGAATGCAGATAACTCAGAAGATTGTAGGACTGTAGGAGATTAAGGAGATGGAGAGTGTGAGGCCATGGAGGGATTTGAATACAAAGATGAGAATTTCAAAAAGGGGTTGCTTAACTGGGATCCAGTGTAGGTTAATGAACATGGGGTGATGTGTGAACAGGATTAGGTGCGAGTTAGGATACAGCCAGCAATTTTGGATGACCTCAAATTTAGAGAGATAAGAACATGGGAGGCCAGTCCAAAGTGTATCAGAACAATCAATTCTAGAGGTAACAAAGGCATGGATGAGGCAGAGCTGAGGCAGGGCGGAGTTGGGTGAGGTTATGGCGTTGAAAACAGCAGGTCACAGTAATGGTGCTGACATGTCATTGAAAGCTCATCTTGGGTTCAAATACGTTGCCACGGTTGTGAACAGTCTTGTTTAACCTGAGACAGTTGCCAGAGACGGGGATGGATAGGTGACTAGGGAGTTTGTGGTAGGGATCAAATACGATGACTTCAGCCTTCCTGATATTTCTTTGAAGAAAATATTTGCGCATCCATCACTGGATGTTAGACAAGCAGTCTGACAATTTAGAGACTGTGGGGGAATCACAAGAAACCCATGGGTCTTAGAATCATAAAGTCATTATGGCACAGGAGGCTATTTGGCCCATTGAATCTCTGTAGTGCAATCTAATCATTTCCATTCTCCTGTTTTATCCCCGTAACCATGGAAATGCCTATCCAATTTCCTTCCTTCCACTACTGTCATAGGTAGCGAGTTCCGGTCATTACCACTTGCTGTGCAATAAAGTTCTTCCTCATAAACCCCTGCATCTCTTGCCCAAAGCCTTAAATCTATGTCCCTCTAGTCCTTGTAACCATCATCTGAGGGAACAGCTTTTCTTGGTCTATTCTCCTATTCCTGATCTCGCTAGCATGTGGCACTGGGAGTCACCCTGAGATTACTACCTTTGAGGTCCTGCCTTTTAATTTATTTCCAACTCCATATATTCTGCTTTCAGGACCTCATCCTTCTTTGTACCTATGCCACTGGTACCGGTATGGACCACAGCCTCTGGCTGTTCACTCTCCCCCCTCAGAATGTCCTGCAGCCACTCACCGATATCCTTAACCCTGGCACCAGGGAGGCAACATGCCATCCTGGTGTCACATCTGCAGCTGCAGAAACGTCTATCTGTTCCCCTTATGATAGAATGCCCTATCACTAATGCTCTCCCACTCTTTTATCTCCCCCCGTGCAGCTGAGTCAGTCGTGATGCCACAGGCTTGGAATTTTAAAAAGCTAACTCGTAGGTTATGATTTCAAAAACATTTCCATACAAATAGAGATGAAAATGTAAGCGACCCCATGTGATTGGGAGTGCTTCTCTCTCTTTGCAAATAAATTTGCTGCACAGGTATTAGCGATCGGCTTGCCATCACAGCAATTGATGGGTTCCCTGCCTTGTCTTTTCACTCAAGAACTGCACCTAAGCCAACTGGGCTTGCATCCACACCTAGCTGGGTGGTTTTCTCAGGGTTGAAATAGGCATTTGTGCAACTTGCTGACAACCATTATTTGATCAGGTGTATAGCCTGTTTGCGTGATGTGGTCCACTTCCACTTAGTGGTCTCTTTTATCAGATCGCGTAGGGGGACAGATAGCGTAGTGAAGTCAGGAATTAAGTGACTACAGTACATGATGAGTCCTAGCAGACTCTGACTCCCTGCACATTTGTAGAATTCGCAGCATTTGCATTGGCATCAACTTTCCATGTATCAGGTGACACTCCTTCACTGTTGAACACATGGCTGAAGAATTTGATTCTGCTTTCACTGAACAAGCATTTGTCTTTGCTCAAGGTGACGTTACATCCTCTAAGACATTGTAGGCATCCATGCAGGCATGTCTCAAGTTCAATTTCTGTGTGACTGTAGATGAGAATGTCACCACTGATGTTCAGCATGCTTTCAAGTCCTTGAAGTGCAGACTGAATCATGCACTGATATACCTCAGCTGCTGAATTGACTCCAAAGTTGAGCCTCTCGTATCGAAAAATTCCGATGTGAGTGGAGAATACTAAGATACCTCGATTCTGCCGCTAGCTCGATTTGATGGTATCCCTACATTGAGGTCAAGTTTAGCACCATGCACTTTCTCTATGATGTCATCAACTGTCTGTGTCAAGCATCTTTTTTGTTGCATGGCTTGGTTTGGTGACCACATATCAATGCGGATTCTAAACTGGTTTTCATTCTTGGGTTACTTGACAACTTGTATGAGTGAGACCCGAGGGGTAGGCTCACCCCAACTTTCTCAAAATGTCAAGGTCAAGTAGACACTGAAGTTTCTTCTCAGTCTGCTTCCTGACACGAAATGTTATTCGTCATTGTTGATGCGCGATTGGGGGCACATTGGGGTCTATGTGCAACATGCATGGAACACCTTTCAGTTTGCCGATTTCCACTGAAGCAGTCAGCATACATTTGAGAATGTTATTGGTATGCGTGGAAATCATCCATGCAGTTGCAACCAATGTGCAGATCTGTTGGTGTGTGTAAACTGATAAGCTTGTCACATTCTCCAGATATGACATAAAATGCAGCCTTTATTCTAGCGTCTTTGAATTAGATTGCTGTTTCGAAATCCAGGGAATTTTCAGTAGTTTGTCACTATTATAAGGGAAAATTTTCATATTCCTTAGTTTGCAGTGTCCCATGACACTGATAGATGCTCCTATATCTATTAGAGCATCCAAGTCTGAGCAGCCAATGGTCACTGTCACGTGTGACTGTTTGCTGTGTCTGAAAGAGAGCACAAAAGTATGTTCAGGGTCATCCACCTCTACATTGGCTACATTCTTTTTATTTATTCGTTCATGGGATATGAGCATCGCTGGCTAGGCCAGCATTTATTGTCCATTCTTACTTGCTCTTGAGAAGGTGAGCTGCCTTCTTGAACCGCTGCAGTCCATGTGGTGTAGGTACACCACAGTGCTGTTAGAGAGGGAGTTCCAGGATTTTGCCCCAGCAACAGTGAAGGAATGGCGATATATTTCCAAGTTAGGATGGTGAGTCGCTTGGAAGGGAACTTACAGGTGGTGGTATTCCAATTTATCTGCTGCCTTTGTCCTTCTAGAAGGTAGTTGTCATGGGTTTGGAAGGTGCTGTCTAAGGAGGCTTTTGAGTTCCTACAGTGCATCTTGTAGATGGTACACAATGCTGCTACTGTGCATCAGTGGTGGAGGGATTGAATGTTTGTAGATGGGGTGCCAATCAAGTGGGCTGCTTTGTCCTGGATGCTGTCAAGCCTCGAGTGTTATTGGAGCTGAACTCGTCCAGGCAAATGGAAAGTATTCCATCACACTCATGACTCGTTGCTTGTACATGGTGGACAGGCTTTGGGGAGTCAGGAGGTGACTCACTGTTTTACTATGGTATGCATACATGGCACCATTCTGTTGGCACTGGTCTTGGTAGTTCATTTGTTGATGAGCGACAAACAGAAGCAAAATGGTTGGGCTTTCCACAAGCTTTGCACTTTTTACCAGTGGCAGGACACACTGTCTGGTGTGAGTAAGCACCACCACAGTGAAAACATCGGTTGGACACATCACAACTTTGTTTGTGAGACCACTGTTGTTGCTTTGCGGGTGGTTTCCTGGCACGTGAGTGATGAATAGTTTTCATAGGAGTTGAGCCTAGAGTGTGGCATTTACTGTTGGCAGCCTCAACTTCAATAGCTCTGGACTCTGAAAGCAATATTGATGTTGCTAACTCCAATAGATCTGGCAGCTTTCTGACTTTCTTGAGTGCTATTTGGCATAGTTGGCCAGGGAGACAACATTCAGTTATTTGTGTTTTAATTTCCCTTTCAACATGTTCAACATCACCAAAGTCACATTTGGTTGCTAGTTGCCTCAAACGCGTGCACTATTGGTCAATTGTCTCATTTGCTTCTTACTTTGTGCATCAGAAGATGACTGTTTCATACATTGTATTTTTCTTGGGCATAATGGAGAAGTCAGGCCTTTTTCCTTTTATCATGTGATTGCAAAACCTGCCATCGCACCTTTGAAACGACGCAGACACTTCTGCCAATGTGGGAACACAGATCATGGTTCTAAACGCACATGAAAAGGTTGTAGATTGGGCATAGTCAATGCCATTTCATCAGCAATAGTGATTAAACTTGTCTGTAATAGCTTTCCTGCTTGTTAGATCTGAGCTTGCTTGCACTGAACACAGCATGACTCCAAGTCTGCAACTTAAAAATGCTATTTTCTCTGTACAAGGCAGGTAAAACCCTGCAAAACATTCATACCTGGAAGGATTGCTTGTTATTTTTCATTATCCTCATTGCCAGTGTGAAGTTCTTAGGACATAAAACAACCTGAGGCACCAGAATTAAACAAGCATCAATGGCTTCCTTTATTAAAACTGCTACTGCAGACACTAGCAGACTCCCTCAGCTGGTATAACTGTATATGGTTAACTTCAAATGATCAAAATGAATATTGCGCTTTAATACACTACAATGTTGGTGAGAGATAGTTAGGGTAGAATGAAAGCGAGAATGTAAAATAATAATTTAATATAATCTTTCACTACCGTGTACAAGGACATAGAAGAAGTAGGTATGGAATTGGAGAGGGAGAAATATGGATGCATAAAGAGAAACAGAGAATGACATGGTGAGAGGTAGATGACACTGTGCTAAATAGGATAGATTCAGAACAAATCTACCACCCAGATTTCTTGCTGGTAATTTCTCTCCATGTCTATCTATGTGTATTTCAGCCGTGGCTCAGTGGGTAGCACTCTCGCCTCTGAATCACAAGATTCTGAATTCAAGATCTACTGCTGGGTCAACATGCAGCTACTTTATGCAACTAATAAGTAGTCTCCCTTTAAGTGCAGAAACCAGTGTAACAGAATGGACCAACATTGTAGTATGGTGCTCAGCTCCACCAATACTGTTCAGTTGCTGAGACTGCATTATAGGAAAAACTCTAAAGATTTTTAAGGGTATAATATGCCTATTTCATGCCTGGTGTGCAGTCTCAATGCAATTGATAATTACTCTTCTCTTTAACTCCTTATGCTATGTACAACAACTGCATAGTGGGGTACCATTGCCTGATACTATAGTTCATCTCTGCCCAGATATGCATCAGCACTTTAGAGCTTGAAAATCACTTTATTGGCCTGATGTGATATTTTGATTAGATTGACTGCTTTGAAACTGGACAAGATGAATATCCAGTTATGAGATAAGTGCTATTCTAAAATGTCCCATTTGTCACCCTCAATGACAGGGTTAAACATACCAACTTGTCAGTCCCATTTTAATTTACAATAGCATCAATTTAGACTTTTTAACTCTTTTTTCAGGTCCTTATCTGCTGCTGGGATCAAACCTTCATGTAATAACAGTTACACGGTAAGATCAATTATCTATCCCAAAAATATTCAGAGATTTGAATACTTATATTTACACTTCATTGTCTCCCAAGAACATTACTATTTTGACATAGAATGCATCATCTATATGCTGGGTCTTTAAAAGTGTTATCCAATTAATCCCATTACCTTGTTCTTTCCCCCAAAGCCTTGGGTATTTCTCCTTTTTCAAGTATATATCCAATTTCCTTTTAAAATTTACTAGTTAATGTGCTTCCACTACCTTTCAGGTCATGCATTTCAGATCATCAGAACTCACCGTATTTTTTTGGAAACTTAATTTTTCCCCTGTATCTATGGCCAATTACCTTAAATGTGCCCTCAAGTTACCAACCCTCCTTCCAATGGAATCTGGTATCCACAACAAAGGCCTAAGTGTTTCTCACATCAACTCACCCTTGCTGCATTTGCTTTATTTGTGCATTGGCCAGAGACATAAATTCATAAGACCAAAACTGTAATGCACTGTAAAACAAACCCAGCTTCTGCAGTCAACCCTATGTTTTAGATCTCATTGTGCAGCTATAGTGATTAAAGGATTAAAGTAGCATTAATGCTATACATAGTATTAATTTTACAAGGCTATGCATCTAGTAGGGTGTCGTCAGAAGTGAAGGCTGGAATAGAAATAGGGTTTTACAACATTACAGCTCCAATATTCTGACCTGTGCTGAATGCCTGCAATGCTTCCTGTTGAGAGTGGCAGCTCACAAATTATCCCTATACTGTCATTTATGAATTTGTGATGTACTCCAGGTTATAATTATAGAATCATAGAATAGTGCAGTACAAAGGGAAGCAATTCAGCCCATTGAGTCTGCGCCAACTCTTTTGGAGAGCAATCCAGTCAGGGCAACTCCCCTTACTCTTTCCCCAAATCTGTGCAATTCTTTCTCTTTTTGAGCATTTATTCAATTCCACATGTCGCATCCACCTCTTTCATCGAACATCTTAAATCTGTGCCCTCTGGTTATCAACCTTTCAGCCACTGGAAACAGTTTCTCTCTATTTACTCTCTGTCATGCTTTTGAACACTTCTATTAAATCTTCCCTTGGTCTTTTCTGCTCTAAGGAGAACAAACCCAGCTTCTGCAGTCAATCCTCATAACTCTAATCTCTCATCCCTGGAGCTGTTGGCATTAACTTCAATGGCTGACCTAGAAAACAGATTCTCAAAGCTCTGACATCATTGACATCCTACAGAATCTATTCGGTCAAACACAATGAAATGGGTGAGTAGCAGTATGAGTTAGAAATTTACCCATTGCTCCAGAAATTGAAGATAAGTTGTTACCGCAGTTTTTAGTTATTGACCACAGTCCAGTTTAATGAGCATTTGATAAGCAGCTGAAGTGATAGACAAAAGTCAACTTATGGAGCTGATTTTCACCTTAGCCACCTGACAGATACCAGGTGGGTAATTAATTAAAGTCAACCAGGTTACTTACCTGCTTGGGAGCTGACTATTCATAATTTAACGTGCGCTCCTAAGCAGGCAGCAAGGTCACCCACCCAAAGCTGATGCAGTCCATTTTTACGTATACATCTAATTTTACTATAAAAATATACTATTTCCTTTGATTAAAAATTTTCAAGACCCCCTTTGTTGGAAGCAAAAGAATTACGCCAGTTTGCCCGAAGTCAGTAGTGACAATTACTATCCCTGGTGTCGCAAATGGCATATCGCGAATTCCTAAATTTTGCTATCTCTTATCTTTTATCTCATTCTAGTCCTCCAGATTTTCCCACAATCTTCATTGTCTTTTTTTCAATCTTTTTTTTCTCTCTTGCTCTGTGTTGTTCATTCACTCTCTTCTAATCAACCTGAATCTGTCTTTTTATCATTTCACAGTATGAACATTTCCACTCAGCACTGTTTTACCTGGGCACTGATATAAATCTCCAGTGTTACATTTACAAGGTAAGATGTTCATTAATTGACTAGTTTGATCACATTAATTATTGATTTTAAAAGTAAGAAACATACGGTTTTATCCCAAAGCACTAAAGATTCAACAGTTTGATATTATGGATTTGCAAAAAAACATTTTTATTGTAACTACAGCAATGGCAGCTTTTCACGGCATAACTGTCCCATTCCTGGCACGTCCCGCCTCATTAATAATTCATTCCCAGGAAACACGCCGGCTCACTGGTGGGGCACTCTCTGATTTGCCCGCCCTGCTGTCACCTCAGGCTTTCAGTAAGTCGGGCGCCACATTTAAACGCCACCCCGCACAGAGCTATCACTCTTCAAGGGATAGCAAGCTGCTGGTGAATGCCAAAGGTAGGAAGCATGCTGCCCCTAAATTTAGCGACGCCTCCCTCAAGAGACTACTGGACGCAGTAGAGGCCTGCTGCAATGTCCTCTAACCCGGCGCTGGGTGAAGGCCAGCAAGCAAGGTCACTAAGAAGGTGTCCTCTTGGCTGGAGGTGCGGACCTAGATGAAGCTGAGGGTATTGGTCGCATGGCAGAGCTCCCTGTGAACCAAAGTAGAAATGAGTAGTGCGTGGCAGCAGAGTCAAAAGCAGGGGAGAGAACAGTCATAGTTGAGTTGAGTGAGGGATGATGGGGTGCAGGATCCTCATGTGGGTGTTCACCACCAACCTCAGTGTCGCTGCAGGCACAGTCCATGTCCTCACCGGTCAGCGCAATGGCACGCTCCTCAAAGTGAGTGAGGGGGCTAACTTGGGCCACTCCACCTCATGGTCTGGGACCTTTCCCTGCTGCTTTCAGCCAGCTCTTCTGCATGAAAATAGGTGGAGAGAATGTGAGCAGGATGCATGGCACTGCATGGAATGTTGTGTGGTGAGCGGAGTCATGGACAGGATGAGGACGCAAACTCCAGAGGATTTGAGCCTAATGGAGATGTGAGGGTGTGGGTGAGAGTTAGTGGTGTTGCCCGTTGAGGTGTGAGATCCCTGTGGATGTGTGATGGGTTTGTGAGTGCATGAGTTGAAAGTGATGAGAAGAGTAAGTTAACCTGGCAGAACGGATGAGACCATTCATCCTGTAGCGACACTGCGTGGCTGTCCTCTTTTGCAGGGCATTAGAACAACCACCGCTTCCCAAGCCTGGTTGGTCACACTGCTGCCCATCCTGCGGCCAGAACGGAGGTAGAGGATATCGCGGCGGGCCTCCAAGGCATCCAAAAGGCATTCCAGTGATGCGAAACTAAACCTTGGAGCTTCCGTCTTTTTGCCTTTCACGGACATCTTCCCTGCAGCAGTCATGGGCTGGAAGCACTGAGATGTGTGTGCATGGCTGGACTTTAAATATGGCGCCCAGCGTGATGAAGCAGCAAGGTGATGGCGGGTGGGAAATGCCGTGTTTCTCAGGAATGCATAAATAATGTGGCTGTTTGGATTCAGTGTGAAAACTCACCATTGCGGCGGGTGGGTAAAATGTTGTTTTACCCACCCGCTACCGCAAGCAATGCAAATCTGGGACAATTCCACCTGGGGATCTCCCACCTTCCATGAACTGCTTCATGGCGGAGCCATGTCCATGAAAACTCACCCAGGGTTCAGTAGCTGTAGGGCTCCAGTATCTTATGCTCCTCGGATGGCTGCAGTGTGAGCAAGGCCCTGACTTCTGCACATCACACTTGTCAAGACGTGTTCTGGGCCAGTGTGTTTTCCCACCGACATGGGCCGTAAATTTGATGCTGCGGGATGATTCCGACGAGCAGGCCTTATAATTAGATGCGGATATATTAAAATGACATTCCTGACATGCAGTGGCGGAAACGCAGCCCACCATTGACGGGCGGAGCAGAAAATCACAAACTGATTTCACGATGGTATGAAACCGAATTTTGGATTTCTCACCATATTGTCCGCTCACACCACCAAACACGTCCGCCGCCAATGGGGATGGAGAATTCCGGCCATAGACTTGTAGCTCCTACACTGCTCTGAATGCATGTTGGCTCAGTATTTAAGATCAAGGAAGGTCAGTGTTAATGGTCTGTTGATTATGTTGTTAAAGATACACAGGTGATGAGCATTGTTTGATTAAAGACTGAGATCACATGCGATGGCGTAGTGGTATTGTCACTGGACTAGTAATCCAGAGGCCCAGGGTTCGAATCCCGCCGTGGCAGATGGTGGAATCTGAATTCAATAAAAAAATCTGGAATTAAAAGTCTAATGATGACGATGAAACCATTGTCGATTGTTGTAAAAACCCATCTGGTTCTCTAATGCCCTTTAACTGAGTTGAGTTGGTCCAAGTCGAGTAGAATGCCTGAGGTGGCGGCGATGGCGCGTCCCACAAGGCGTTGAAACGGTTGCTGACTGAAGCCGCCTAAGAAACGAAGAAAATCTCACAAGCAGAGCTATTCCACTTACGTGTACAGGGTGCTGACTCAGGTCCACCCTTCCACCAGGATCTCATCCAAGGCTATGAGTGTTATGAATTCCTTCCTTGTCAACATTTTCGAGCGCATTCACCTCCAAGGCTTCGCATCTCATTCACTACAACAAGCGCCACACCATCTCGGCCAGGGAGGTCCAGAGCGACGTTCACATCATACTGCCAGGGGAACTGGCCAAGCACGCCGTCTCCAAAGGCACCAAATACACCAACTCCATTTAGGTCAATCATTCTAAAGATTATAAAGCGACTCAGCTGAGACACTGGGTTGTAGTTAGGAGGCAGAGATCTGTAAGATCTGTAAACCTACTATCAAGGAAAAGAATTGTGTCTTTTTCATACTTCACCATCTGGCTTGGACTCATTTAACAGCTGATTGGTAACTTCCTCCGATAGGGTGATATATTTGCACACTGTGATTTTTTGGTATGAAAAGTTCTCTGTAAATTTCTGCTCTAACTGCAGAAAAACCAGGACTTCCAAATAACATATTACTTAGCCGCAACTTCATCAACCCATAAGTACACTTAAATCCTCTAAAACAGATCCTAGTATATTCTGGAAACACTAAACGGACCAAGGCCAAAGTGTTTGTGCCTAAATGCCATTTTAGGTCACAGAATCTATCTGTGCCAAGCTGCCACTATGAAATGTGTGCACACAAGCTGAGATTATTCTTCCACTGGTCCTATTTTTATTATTCCTCTTTCCTCCTGGGAAAGCATCTAATCTTCATTTTACACTTTGCCCGAAGAAATGTCTGAGATCAGGAATTTTCCATGTGGGAATCATGTATCTGAATATGCACCCATACAGAGTCACCAAAGAACTGTATTAACAAAAAAAAAATATTTTGTTAAGTGTTTCCATCTCTGATTGTGATCCTTAACACTCTTCAAAGAAAAGAAGCATCTATCTATGTTACATGGCTAAAGTATTAAAATGAAAACAACAATTGCTGGAGTTCTGAAATAAAAATAGAAAATGCTGGAAAAAAAAAAGAAAAACTTGCATTTACATAGCACTTTTTACAACCAACAGATGTTTCAAAGCTCTTTACAGCCAATGAAGTACATTTCGAAGTGCAGTCACTGTTGTAATGTAGGATATGCAGCAGCCTATATGCACTTAGTAAACTCCCACAAACAGCATTGTGATAATGAGCAGATAATCTGTTTTTATGATGTCGATTGAAAACTAAATATTGGCCAGGGTGCTTTTCTTCAAGATAATGCCATAGGACTTTTTACATCTATGCAGATGGGACCACAGTTTAATGCCTCTTCAAAAGACAGTGCAGTGCTCCCTCAGTACTGCACTGGAATGTCAGCCATGATTTTTGTGTTAAAGTCTTGGGGTGGGACTTGAACACAGAACCTTGTGATTCAGAGGCGAGACATAACCACGCATGTATGCAGCATGTCTAGCAGCGTCAAATTTAGTAAGAAAGTAAATGTTTTATGTGTAAGATTAATTTTTTTCACCTAAAATGTTAGCTTATCTTTTCTCTTTCTGCTGACAGATCAGCACTTTGTGTCTTTATTTTGAGTCACTTGTAATCTTCACAAATCCATGCCATCACTAAGATCACCTATTTCCACTTCTGTAACATTGCCCAACATCATTTCTGCCTCAGCCCATCTGCTGCTGAAACTGTTATCCGTGTCTTTGTTACCTCTAGTCTTGACTATTCCAATGCGCTGCTAGCTGACCTCCAATCTTCCACCCTCTGTAAACCTGAGGTCATCCAAATTCTGCTGCTCATGTCCAAACTCTCAGCAAGTCCAGTTTACCCTCTCTCTTCCTCCTTTAAGACTTAAAACCTACAGCCTTGGCGAAGCTTTTGATCATCTGTCCTAATATCTTCTTATGTGGCTTGGTGTCAAATTTTGTTCTATAACAGGCGAGTGATGCACTTGGGACATTTTACTGCATTACTTGTTCAACAGGTAAAATGATAATGATTGACAACAATGTCAGCAATATAACCATTTCCTCTAATACTGTTTCTTTTCTTTGTTTACTCAGGAACAGCAGATTCTCATGCAAATCAAAATTCCCCTAAGCAAGGACCTTTCTGTTGGCTGTCACCCTCACGAGGAAAATTTTAGCAAGTCTTATTACAAACCATGTACAAACAAGTCTGAAATATATTTGTATCCTTTCACACCCCATCCACGTCATCCTTGTTCCTAATGGGGTGCTTTTCTATTTCAAACCTTCTATTGTTTTAAGGATGACTTCGCTTTTGAGTGAACTGTATTAGACTCCTATCTTCAGATCTTCATTTGTCATTAAATCCCAATTTAAGTTTGCTTCTCTTCTGGATGAAGGAAATGCTGCAACATCATTTTCCAACATCATTATTTTGTCAGAATATGTTGTATAGCCCATTTGAAATGACCTGTTTTTCATTTATTCTCAGTGTGTTTGAATTTTAACCTACTGGTTACAGTATTTTTGACCAAACCGTATTCAATTTCATTTATCAAGGTATATGTTAAGCATGCAATCTCCATAAGTTTACTTGCTTTTGTGAAATGTTGTCTTTGTATATTATCTACCAGTTGGGAGATAAGGCAAGAACTGAGCTGTTTATGTTTGATAATGAAGTGACACCTCCAGAATAAAAGCAAAAAACTGTGGATGCTGGAAATCCAAATCAAAAACAAAAATAAAAATACCTGGAAAAACTCAGCAGGTCTGACAGCATCTGCGGAGAGGAATACAGTTAAAGTTTCAAGTCCGTATGACTCTTCAACTGAAGAGTCTGACACCTCCTTGTTTCCTCTGGTGTATGTTACCTGCCCCACTCCTGAATTGAGGTAATCTAATGCTTCAGTATAATCACCTAAGAATTGGCTTAACCCAAAGTAAATATAACCTGTAGATTTTTTATTGTATTGTATTTTCTCTCCCACATCCACATTTTTTTGTCCCTTATTTCCCTCATTCCGTTTCTTTGCTCTCTCCCCACATTCCGGCTGATTTGGGGAAACACATGAAGTTAGAAGATGTGGGCTCAAACCTGAGTCTTACTTCTCCTGACAGTGTGTTGTATGACTATGCTTCAGGCAATGTGTCACAAAATTGGAGTGTCAGACTAACAATCAAGAAGTTCAGCACTTGTGTTTTATCTGTGAAACGCATCTTAGAATTATCTAAGATAAAAGCAAAATACTGCGGATGCTAGAAATCTGAAACAAAACAAAAATAGCTGGAAAAACTCAGCGGGTCTGACAGCATCTGCGGAGAGGAACACAGTTAACGTTTCGAGTCCGTATGACTCTTCTTCAGAACTAGAATTATCTGACTCTTCAAAATAAAGAACTGGGAAGATGTATTATTATGAAGGCATGTTATTAAGGCTAAGATGTACAGCTTTACCTAACATTTGGCTATGGACAGCCTGTGGGCAGTTGATAAAATATATATATATGAAAAAGATCAAATCTGTGTTTTCTTCTTTGATGCTTATGTATTTTTTGTTCAAAAAGTTGGTTTAACTAATCCTTCAATGTAAATGCTCTGTATCTTGTGTATGCTTATGCAGGTTTAACAGCAATAAATTGCATATGAAAGTAGCATTTATTTATTTACTTTTGTATTAGTCTTGCAAATAAATAAATAAAAATAATTGCTTTCAAACTGATAGTCAGTTCCCCAATAACTTAGTGGCTGAATTGATTGCATGAGGAGTGCACTGCCATATAAATTAGGAAGGTTCGGGTTTGATTCTGCAATCTTGTCAGCTGAGAGAGGGTGCTGCAATTTCTCTCCGTTTTCCCCTCCTCGGGCCAATCTGATTAATTATCTTTAACCCCAACTGTCTTCTGTTTTGTAGCTAGCTTGTAATACTTGTCCTCTGACTCCACATACTCTGACCTGAGTCTACTAAATAAGTCATACTTCCTGCTCCTCCTTGCTGTAGCTAGAAAATACATATGTATGTGGACAGTGGGTAAGGATTGGATTGGGCCTGGTTATGTTGCCCTCCATGACCAGACTGTCATGATTAACTCATCTGAACAATAAACACGGGGACAACCGCCCCGCCATTCTGCCCTCCCGCCTGCCATGCCCACCTGTTACGGTTTCCATTTGCAACACTTCGGTGGCAGCCTTCCAGGGGCTGCCGAGGCCTCTTTTGAATTGACCGCCAGGTCGCCATTGGACCCGGCGGACTTCATGGCCCCACCAACCCCTTCATGCACATCCCCAGGCCGCGTATCATGCTGGGCGGGCCTTGATTGGCACCCCCACCCCCCCCGCATAAAATCGCAGAGTGATGACGTCAGGACACACACCCGACATCATTTCGCACAATTTTATATACATTATGCCCGACCTCGGAACGCAAAATTCAAACCCTAAATTCTGGAATGGCACCGGGAAATTGGAAGTTAGCAAATGTAACAGCACTTGCTGAGTATTTCCAACATTTTCTGTTTTTACTTTACACTTTTATTGGATTTATTTTTGGCTTGTCATATGTAGGTATTGCTGTGGAGGCAAATTGAGGTGGCCATGATTTTTGTGCCAAAGCTGTCGGTGCAAATTGTTGCTTCAGTGGATACTTTTTGCAAAAATGTATAATTTTGCTAGTAATCAATGCTAAAAATTCAGTTGAGTGCCACCTGTCCAGTTTTGAACATAAGTTAACTTCTTTGAGTTGGTTATCTGTAAATCTCTGAAATGTAAATCATGCACCAAAAAAACATAAAATAAAAAATAAAAAAATATTTTTTCTGTCAATTCTGTATATTTATAATGGTGAAGCATTCGTTATTATAGTTTCCATCAACAGCAAAGAAAGTTTCAGAACTCCACTGTGATCTCACCTCTTACACTTGCCCAATTCCATCCCCTCCCTAATTGTGGACTTGGCAAAAATTCAGTCATTACAGCACAGAAGGAGGCCATTCAGCCCATCAAATCCATGACAATTCTCTATAGAGCAATCCAATCTGTCCCATTAGCTCACTCTAACCCTGTAGTGGCAATCCAATTTTCAGTGGTACCCACTGAATCAAAGTCAGCTTGGTTAATTTAGTACTACCCTCACCTTGGAGTAAGAAGGTTGTAAGTTCAAGGCCTTATTTTGGCTGACAGTTCAATGCAATACTGAGGTTCTTAGAGATGCTGGCCAAGAAACTGGACAGGACCCAAAAACAGGCATGGACATGGCAGTGATGGAAATCCCTGTGCCCATTGTTTCTGATGCACACAAGCTTACTGCCTCCTAATTTAAATGATTGCAGTGCACAGCCAATGCTAAGTGTGTGGTTGGGAAGCTGTACATCTGAGCAAGGGACACACCATTTTGAGAGGCTAGTATGAGTGACAGCTAGCCTGCACTACTTAAAGCCAGCTTGCACCTCCTAAAGGGGAGACACATTGTAGCTGCAGCACACGCTGGAAATCATTCTACAGCTGATTTCTACTAGGTAAGGGCAGAAGAATGGCACAACACAGCAAAGAGCACAATCCAAGATTTTCTGGTATTACACTGAAGGCCTAGGTGCAGGAGGTGGAGATAGAGGAGAGATGTTATCTATCCACAGGGGTCCAGGAGGTCCTCTAGACAAGCTTTGCAAAAACAGTGGGACAGATAGCTATGGCATTCAATGCCAAGAGTCTAACCCCAGAGAACTTCATACATTGTCACAAGAAGTTAAAGACCTCAAAGAAGTGGTCATGGTCAGTGAGTGTATCTTCAAATGCCCATAAATACACTACCAGCCTCACTCAAAGTACAACATCCCTGCCACTCACCTACCAACTCATACTTTGCATTCATAGCTTTACCTCACCCTCAGCACTGCTGCAAGCCTCACACCCACATCTCAAAGCTTGCACCCACTGCTAGCCTCTCAATGATGACACTCACAACACCAATTATATTGCACCACACTCACTGACATACTCTCAGTTCATAGCACCCTCGCCTTTGAATCAGAGGGTTGTGGGTTCATGTCCCACTCCCGGAAACCAAGAACTGTGATTGTACTCGAAAGAGTTGCAATCTGTGACTGTTGATAACTCGAAAGAGTTTCCCTCTCTCTTGCAGGACAAGGTGTCATAATTGGAAGCAGTAGGAGCTAACCAATGGGGGACAGGCATGGCTGCATGTCCTTACCCCACTGTAGGAATAGTGCTCACCATCATTGGAGAACCCTTGGCTGAGGCTGTGGCCAGGAACAGAGCTGAAACCATCAAAGACGATGGTATCCTCATTTGTAATCCTTCTCACACCCCACTTCCCTTCATCCCACGCTTTCTTCTGATTCACAGGCTCCAAATGATATAATCATGCACCTTTTCTATCCCTCCACCCCTTTCCCTGGCTTGCCCCTCACCACAATCCTACTCTTGTGCCTTTGTCTTTTCAGGTACCACTACCTGTCAAGATAGTGGCAAAGCAGCAAGAGATGGAAGAGTGATGAAGAAAAAACCATCTTTCATTCTCATACTTGCAGCCACCAGCTCAGATACTAATACTGTACATACTTTAGAGGATAGCTTAATGGTAGAATCTGCATGTGATGAGAACTGGGCACAAGTGGCCAGGAAACAAAGATAGTGCCGGTGCCAGCTTGCTGGACAGCAAGGTCGCACATGAGTTCTGCTGCAGAGGACTCAAATGAAAACTCCGATGGGGCAGAAGATGGCTGATGCATAATGATGTGCTGGATGCATTTATAGGTATGCCAGGCATCCTGTGGTACAAGATGTGTACAGGGGTCTAACGTCAACTTAGCAGCGGGAGTTCTGCAGAGGCTGAAGCCTATACATCCCAGCATGTTAGTGATAGCCAGTTCCATTAACCCACCTGTGATGCAGTGTCTGATGACTGATGTTTCATTTTCCATTTCAGAGCAAACAGAAGCCATGCAGCATCCGGGTTTTGCAGTGGGAGCTCAGACTGAAGTCATGCAAGGATGACTTGCTCCCATGGAGGCTCAGCCTGCTCTTATAAAAGGTTAGTTTGTTGCTGCAAAATCTCAGCCATCTCTCTTGAAAGCTCAGCTTGTTGCTATGCAAATTCATTCTGCTGTTGTCATTGTGGATACCAGTGTACAAAGGGGCCTGCAAGGTGTCACAGGAATCTAACAATCTGTTCTCCAACAGATTACTAGGATTGCTGAGATGTCAACCTGTGGGAATAGCAATGGCTCCATGGAGCACAAACCTGCTGTCCTCTCTCAGGTTGATAGGAGTCATCCGCTCACCACTGTCAGTCCGCCAGTATTCTTACTGTTGCCTGCCAGCCCATGCTAGTTATGTATTAATTGCGCCTAATTGTTTGCAGATGGTGCGTACTAACTGAGGAATCACTTGTGCTCCTGTAAATAGGAACAGAGTGAAATGGGTTTGTTTGATTAGGATGTTTGTAATGTGTATCTCTGTAAATAAAAGCTGACTGAAGTGTGTAAAAATGGGCTTCAGTTCTATGTTTCACCGCTGGGCTTTCTGGAATAGAACATCTAGACTGCTGCCACCCGTGCTAAGATGATGCAGTCTGAAACCCATACTTCCCAGTCCAGAGCTGTTCAAGGTCAGCCTGCAAGGCCATCTACACTTATGTATACACAAGAGATAGAAGCAGGAGTAAACCATATAGACCATTGAGTTGGTCTGCCATTCAATACAATCATGGCTAATCATGGCCATTCCCTCCTGCTCCCCATATCCCTTGATTCCCCAAGAGACCAAAAGACTGTCTATCTCAGTCTTACATATAGTCAACAATGGAACATCCACAACCCTCTAGGGTAGAGAATTCCAAAGATTCACAACCCTTTGAATGAAGAAATTTTTCCTCTTCTCAGTCCTAAATGATCGACCCCTTATCCTGAGACTGTGCCCCCGTGCTCTAGACTCCCCAGCAGGGGAAACAAGCCCTCAGTGTCTACCCTGTCAAGCCCCTTCAGAATTTTGTACATTTCAATGTGATCACCCCTCATTCTTCTAAACTCCAGAGAGTAAAGGCCCAATTTACTCAACCTCCCATCATAGGTCTAACCCTCATCCCAGGAACCAATCTAATGAACCTTCACTGTTCTGCTCCAATGTAGGTATACCCTTCCTAAAATATGGTGTAAGATCCCCCTCTCTGGTCTAAAGGTTCTTGTCTCTATTCTTGATATCAATGGCACACAACAACTTGGGATACCCTTTCACTAAATGTGAAACACCTTTATTAACTCACTAAGCCAGGGGTGGGGAATCTTTTCCTTATCATGGGCCATAGACAAAATCAGTCATGGGCCACACACATGTAAAAATCAACAGTGTAGGTGGAGCTTTAGTAGATAAAACTGCATTGTCAACTTGTAATCTGCTGATTTTGAGCTCTTTCCACAAAACAGCATAATGTTTCTCAGCATTCCTGGTGTCATTTTTTTGTTTAAATTAGATGGCAAGTTTTTTTTAATTCATTCATGTAGGCCAGCATTTATTGCCCATCTCCAATTGCCCTTGTTCAGAGGGCATTTGAGAGAGTCAACCACATTGCTGTGGGTCTGGAGTTACATGTAGGCTAGACCAGGTAAGGAAGACAGATTTCCTTCCCTAAAGGACATTAGTGAACCAGATGGGTTTTTACAACAATCAACAATGTTTTCATGGTCATCATTAGACTTTTAATTCCAGGTATTTATTGAATTCAAATTTCACCATCTGCCGTGGTGGGATTTGAGCCCGGGTCCCTAGAGCATTACCCTAAGAGGGGAGTGTGTGTGTGTGTGTGTGTACGCGCGTGCGTGTATGTGCGTGCATGTGTCTGCGTGCATGTGTGTGTATATACATGTGTATGTGTCTGTGTGCGTGAGAGAGACTTTTGGTGGGAATTTATGGTCCGAGGAGGAGCTGCTGTCGAAAGCTGACCTCCTGGGAGAAGGACTCTGGTGATGGAACCCTGGAACACCACGTGCAGCAGTGGGACGGTGGACCATCAACCACGTGAATCTTCAAGCAGCAGTTTCTCCCAGGAAGTGGATCTTCAAGCAGCAGTTTCTCCCAGGAAGTGGATCTTCAAGCAGTAGTTTCTCCCAGGAAGTGGATCTTCAAGCAGCAGCTTCTCCCAGGAGGTGGATCTTCAAGCAACAGCTTCTCCCAGGAGGTGGATCTTCAAGCAACAGCTTCTCCCAGGAGGTGGATCTTCAAGCAACAGCTTCTCCCAGGAGGTGGATCTTCAAGCAACAGCTTCTCCCAGGAGGTGGATCTTCAAGCAACAGCTTCTCCCAGGTGGTGGATCTTCGAGCAGCAGCTTCTCCCAGGAGGTGGATCTTCGAGCAGCAGCAGTTCCCAGGAGGTGGACTTTCAAGCTGCAAGTGGACGGCTGGAGGATTACTGTTAGGCGGCGATGGTCTGTGCTGGGATTGGGGGTGGGGAGTGACGTTACACAGGGAGGGGAGGAATGAAGAGATGGGGCAGGTGTGGAGGCCTAGGAGGGGGCGAGTGAGGTTGCGGGTGACAGGGGAAAGACAGATGCTGTGAGGGTTGTGGAATGGATAATGTAATATGGAGAGGGAAGGGCCTTGCTGGAGTGCAAGCGGGGGCGGGTGAGGGTGCGGCATGCAGGTATAAACAGGTATGGGGAGGTGTGTAGGTGTGAACAGGCATGGAGAGTTGTGTAGGTGTGAACAGGGATGGGGGGGGTCTGTAGGTGTGAACAGGCATGGGGGGTAGTAGGTGTGAACAGGCATGGGGGTAGTAGGTGTGAACAGGCATGGGGGGTGTGTAGGTGTGAACAGGCATGGAGAGTTGTGTAGGTGTGAACAAGCATGGGGGAGGTGTGTAGGTGTGAACGGGTATGGAGGGTTGTGTAGGTGTGAACAGGCATGGGGGAGGTGTGTAGATGTGAACGGGAATGGAGGGTTGTGTAGGTGTGAACAGGCATGGGGGAGATGTGTAGGTGTGAACAGGTATGCGGGGCAAGCGGTTCAGAGGGAGGGGTCCGTGATGTCAATAGATATGTCCTGGGGGGCAAACCCGGGGAATCAGTGATAGGAAGGGATGGTGAGGGTTAAAAGGGGCAGTGGGAGCCAGTAAGGTAGGAGGATGAGGGTCCTGTGATGTCGGGTGAAGGGACGCTGGGAGTTGTTGGAGGGGAGACGGAATGAGAAATGGATTCTGGGGGTCAGAAGAATGAGAGGGGGGGCAGATCTACTGTGATAGGGGCGGGCTCTTCGGGAAATTGGGGAATTCAACATTGACTTGCATGCGACAAAAGTTGCTGGGGAAGGGTTGAAGGTTAACCATGGGTAGGTCAAAAGTGATTCCTGGGGGGGCCAGTGGTTATGGGGAGAGGGTGTGGGTGATGGGGGAAGGGGAATTTGACTCAACTTGGAATGTTACTCGCACCATGGCTGCTTACAACTATGTGCAGAGCCTTATGGTGGAGATCTCAAGATGCTGCATGGGAGATGGGTCATTGGAGTGGGGCGGAGACGCAGGTCAGCTCAACTGGACAACTGGAGGGGAACTCCAGTGTGTAGTACTTGCAATGCTAGAGCACTGGACCAGATAAGAGTGTGAAGGGCAAAGGCTCAGCCTGCGCAGGACACTTCTTGCACATGGCTCGCAAGGGCCCTGGCAAAAACCTTTACCTCCTTGCACAGGCATGATTCCGGGGACATGGGGTGTCCATCAGATGATGGAGGTGGGGGCAGGGTGGCACGCACAGGCTTAAGGACTATTGCAATAAACCACATCAGACATGATTAAAGTGCAAGTGAACTATATTTACAAAAGTGTGATAAGTTTAACAATCGTAGTGCACCCGTGCCACCACATGTGAAATCAAAACTTCTTAATTTTCCTTTTCCTACCATTTCTTCTAGGTGGTCCCCTCACATCCGCAGCAGGGGTGGAGGCAGCCCGCTGACCAGTTTGACCTGTTGCCTTGGATAATCTCGGTGGCCTTCCTCTGGAAACCCAAGGCCTGCAGAGCCCTGGCTTACTCTAGCTGTCCTGCTGTGGGGCAGCTGCTCCCTGTGCGGTCACAGAGGTAGAGGCTGAAGAGGTCACAGGCAAGGGGGATTCGGAAGGGCCGGACACCCTCAGAGAGTCCTGAGTGGAGGTCCCAGGATTGTCCAACTGACACTCCTCCTCCCTTTGGGTGCCTGAGGGCCCCTACTGACTCCTTGAGGGAAAGAAGCACCCGCAGGGAGGTCAAGATGTCCCACCCCACTCTCACACAGCCACTGCGAAAACTCACGCATAGCTAGTGATGGAGTGCAGGTCTGCGCACATCTCCAACAGAATCTGCTGGACCAGGTTCTCCATGGAATCCACTACCCTCCCCAAGAGACCTCCATGCATGCACAGATCAGCACCACTTCATTGGAAAGCAAGCGGGCAGACTCCTCCACCTCGCATGCCACTCTGTTGAGGGCCTCCGCCACCTTTGCCTGATGTTCCGTCACCTCTTGCTGCCTCACCAGCATCTTGTGGGCAACTGATTCCAGAGGCACCTCATCTGACTCAGACGTCGCAGATGCCTCTTCCCCAGCAATCCTCCAAGTGCCAGTGAGCTTGTATGACCCTGCCTCCTCCTGCTGCGGACACTGTCTGTGCAGTGACCACCAGGATGTGAGACCCTTCCTAAAACTAGATCTAATACTCACCAAAGTGTGTGTCTCTGGGCTGGTGGAGGGTGCAGGTGACTGCTGTGTCACAGAGTCATAGAGGTCTACAGCACAGAAAAAGGCCCTTTGGCTCAACAAGTTTGCACCAGTCAAGCAAATACCTAACTATTCTAATCCCATTTTCCAGCACTAGGCCCATAGCCTTGCATGCCATGGCATCGCAAGTGCACATCCAAATACTTCTTAAATGTTCTGAGGGTTTCTGCCTCTACCATCCTTTCAGGCAGTAAGTTCCAGATTCCCACCCCCCTCTGGGTGAAAAAATTCTTCCTCACATCCCCTCTAAACCTCCTGCCCCTTACCTTAAATCTATGCCCACTGGTTATTGATCCCTCCACCAAGGGGAAAAGTTCCTTCCTGTCTACCCTATCCATGCTCCTCATAATTTTATACACCTCAATCATGTCCCTCCTTAATCTCCTCTGCTTCAAGGAAAATAACCCCAGTCTATCCTATCTCTCCAGCCCAGGCAACATCCTGATAAATCTCCTCTGCACTCTCTCCAGTGCAATCACATCCTTCCTATAATGCAGATTCCAGAACTGCACGTAATACTCTAGCTGTGGCCTAACCAGCATTTTATATTGTTCCAGCAAGATCTCCCTGCTCTTATATTCTATGCCTCGGCTAATAAAGGCAAGTATTCCATATGCTTTCTTAACCACCTTATCTACCTGTCCCGCTATGTCAAGGGACTGGTGGACATGCACACCAAGGTTCCTCAGGTCCTCGGTACTTCCCAGGGTCCTATCATTCATCGTGTATTCCCGTGCCTTGTTTGTCCTGCCCAAGTGCATCACCTCATTCTTATCTGGATTAAATTCCATTTGCCACTGATCAGCCCATCCTACCAGCCCGTCTATATCCTCCTCTGATATCTCTACAGGTGCACTTTCTTCCACTGCAATGTCCTCAGTCCTCTCTGGGCTTGTCTGAGTGCTGGACAGGGCTTTATCTGTTTAGGGCCTTGCCCTCTTCCTGCTGGCACCTGTAAGAGGAGAGAATGAGTGACTGCATGAGCTGCCTCCGACATGGAGGAACGCATGACCCTTAGGTTGCAATGTGACATGCATGGATCCTTACTGGATGGAGGCCATCTGCCGACCTCTCCATCTCCACAGGTTCTGTTCTGTTCCAGCCCGGCCAGCTGGGTTGCCCACTCCTCAAAGTCGGTGAGGTCTTTGAAGTGTGGCCGGCCCTCCCAGTCTTCTCCCTCTCTCTCCTATTATGGCTTAATTTATCCTGCAAAAAGAGAGATGGGGTTGAGAGCAATTGGATTTCATGTATCTTTCTCGTGTTTCCAGTCTTACAAATAACCCACTGGATTGTGTGTCATGTGATTGATGCATTGCAGGTTGTCCACAAGGACTCTGGGGCAGTATCCTCCAGGGGAGTTAAAACATGCAGATAGAAGGATAAGCTTCACAGAGGCATGTCATTAATGGTGCTTGCTGGTGCCCTCAACGCCTGACACCTTGCCCCCACCCCCACTTCCCAGACAGCATGTGAGCTCTCTGTGTGGAAGGGTCAGGGACCCACAGCGTCCTTTCCACCTCAGAGCAGATGGACTGCAGTGGGGCTATGAGGCATCATCTTATCACATTGCCACTGAGGCCCATGTCCCCTGTACTATTCAGTGAAGTGAGTGTGAGCAGTTGAGGGTTCACGTATCCTGGCAGAGCGGATGAAGTCATTCATCTGCTTCCTGCACTGCAGAGCAGTCCTCCGGTGCACACCTTGACACTGACTGCCCTGGAGGCTTCCTCCCATGCCGATTCATCTCGCTGCTCAGCCTCCTCCTCCCATCCTCTGGATACAGTACATCCCTCCTGGCCTCCACTTCATCAAGCAGGACATCCAGGGAGGCATTGCTGAATTTGGCACCAGATCACCCTGTCCTCTTCAGGCTATTTCCTCCCTCAATGTTGAGTACAATGATGTCCAGATGCCTTTTAAATATGGCAACGGGATATGACAGCAGGGTGCATGACATCCATCCCAACCCGCCAGGCGATACGACGGAAAACCCCCAACTGCATAATTAATGAGGCTGGGTCACGTGATACGGTATGAATACCCAGCGGTCTATGCAGCAGGAAACGCTCTCCTGTCCCCTCCCCTGTCCCCACCACGGGACTTTGTCCCAGAATGGAAAATTCCACCTAGAAGCACTAAGTGATCAATTTTCTAGTGTATTTACCAGAGAAGAGTCAACCTACCTACCCAGCTTATATAGTGACTTCATTATAAGTTTCAAAATTATTGCAAGAAATAAATCCACATAAAGCTCTGAGTCCAGGTGAGATCCCTCTTAAAGTTAGCATCTGATGAACTGGATCAAATATTGACCAATCTCTTTCAAGAGTCAATCAACACCGGCTACTTACCAGTCGAGGCAAGCTGGCATTTCTGGCATATTCAAAAAAGGGGATAAAAGTCAACCAGAAATCTACAGGGCGGAATCTATCAGCAGCGTCATTTGCAAATTGCTTGAACATATTATTCATTCTCGTGTCATGAGGCATTTTGAAGTTCATAATATCCTAGTCAGTGTGGTTTTCAGTCGAAAAGATCTACCTAAGCACAGCTTTTACACACTGTCGCTGACCTAGCTTCAAGTCTCGAAAGAGATAGAACTACTCACATGGCAATAGTGGATTTCTCAAAAGCCTTCAACAAAGTTCCTCATGAAAAGCTCTTGTTCAAACTTCACTATTATGGAATCAGGGGGATATTATTAAGTTGGATCCAGCACTTCCTAACCAACAGTTAAAGGCAAAATACTGCTGGAAATCTGAAATAGAAACAAAATGCTGGAAAAACTCAACAGATCTGGTAGAATCTGCCAGAGAGAAACAAAGTTAATGTTTCGAGTCCAATATGACTTCTTCGGAGTGGTGTGTGATGGGAATCATCCTCTTCTAGAGATGTTCTCTCTGGAGTGCCCCAGGGATCTGTGATGGGATCTTTACTCTTCTTGACATAAACGGCCTTCACAACATGTTAAAAAACAGGGGGTGCAGCTATTTGCAGATGACTGCATGGTGTACACATCAGGATTATATCAATTCACTGCAAGATACGCCAGTGTCACAACCTGGATCAAAGATTTGGAATGGGAATCACTAGGAGGGAGAAGAACAGACTGACCATATGCTATAAAATAAGGAATGGACTGATGGTAATTGACAGAAACAAGTATCCGGCAATGACAAAACACAATGTGGTCATCCACAAACTACAAAGACCATTTGTTTCCGAGACAATGTATCAACAATCTTTCTTCCCAAGGACAATCCCATAATGAGACAAGCTGCCAAAGGAAATAGTCACAGCCCCATCACTTGAAATCTTCAAGATCCATCTCCAGATTATTTCCATTTATAGGTTTTTCATGGTCAGCCGGTCATGTCTGGTTTAGCTAGCACTAACCATATAGATGTTGGAGGAATATAGATGTTAGTTTGCTAATGCAACCAAAGCAGAAGCAGCCAGTTGTGTTAGATTGGCAGCAGGTGACCCTCCATTATTCTTGTTCCACACAGTGGTGGAGGTGCCAATCCTCTGCTGCATGCTCTCTTCCAGATTTACAGTTGAGATCACCACATATGGAAATGTGGTGCGTAGACCCAAGTGCGAGCGCATCATGATGTCGAGCTTCCAGCCACCACCTGCTTGTTTGGTCACCCTAGTTTTATTCCCTACCTTTCCTGATGGCCAGTGGGTAATGATCCTTCGGCCTCTGCTGGCATTCCCTGTACCTCACCCAAGTGACTGTTCTTTACGTGGATGCCCAAGCCACCATAGAGGGCATCACAAGGTAACTCTGTCTCAGCTAATACAAAGAAACAGAATGAGGACATTCAGCCCCATAAGCCTGTTCCACCATTCAATTGGAACATGGCTGATTTAGAATTAGAATGGTTACAGCACAGAAGAAGGCCATTTGGCCCATCGTGTCTGTGTTAGTCCTCTGGAGGAGCAATTCACCTAGTGCCACTCCCCTGCCTTTTTCCTGTAGCCCTGCAAATTTTTCCTTTTTAAGTAATGATTCAATTCCCTTTTGAAAGCCTCAAATTAACCCTGCTTCCACCACTCTCAGGCAGTGCATACCCAGTCCTAACCACTTGCTGCATGGAAAAGTTTATCTTCATATTGCCTCTGGTTCTTTTGCCAATTACCTTAAATCCGTGGCCTCTGGTTCTCCATCCTTCCAATGAGAAGTTTCTCTCTATCTACTCATGATTTTGAACATCTCTATCAAATCTCCACTCAACCTTCTCTTTTTCAAGGAGAACAGTCACAACTTCTCCAATCTAGCTACATAACTGAAGTTCCTCATCCCTGGAACAATTCTTGTGAATCTTTTCTGCATTCTCTCTAATGCCTTCACATCCTTCCCAAAGTGTGGTGCCCAGAGCTGAACGCAATACTCCAGTTGAGGCTGTACCAATGTTTTAAACAGATTTAACATAACATCCTTGGCTTTTGTACTCTATACCCCTATTGATAAAGCCCAGGATGCTGTATGCTTTGTTAACCGCTTTATCAATCTGTCATGCCATCTGCAATAATTTATGTACCTGTACACATTCAGGTCCCTCTGCTCCTGCAATGTCTTTAGAATTGTATCCTTTATTTTCTCTCATGCCTTCTTTCTTTACCTGTCTTGTTTCCATATCTTTTAATGCCGTTACCAAACAAAATCTATCAATCAATGCGTTGAAAGCTCCAATTGAACCCCAGCCTCAACAGCTTTTTGTGGGAGAGGGTTCCAGATTTTCACTACACTTTGTGTGAAGAAATGCTTCCTAACATCACATCTAATAGCCTAGCCCTAATTTTAAAGTTCTGCCCTTTGTTCTGGATCCTCCCACCAGAGGAAATAATTTCTCCCTACCTACCCTATCAAATCCTTTATTCATCTTAAACAGCTCAATTAGATCGCCCCTTAATATTTTATATTCAAAGTAACACAGGCCGAAGATAGTCATCGGATGATACCCAGGAACAGGAAGGCTGTTAGGTGCTTTTAGAAAAGTGTATACTTTGGTGTGATCTTTTTGAGGTTCATAAAATGATGAAGGGAATAGATTGTGTTAGATTAGACAGTTTGGGCAGAATCTTATTGCCTTTGAAGATATTCTGAGGTCGGGTCCAAAAGCTGGAGATGCCCGGCTACCCGAATGCGCGATGTTACCAGAGGTGGCCAATTGAGAGGCCTCCTCCAGGAAGATTAGTGATATCGTCACTGGACTAATATTCCAGAGACCCAGGGACCCTGGGCTCGAATCCCACCACGGCAGATGGTGAAATTTGAATTCAATAAAAATCTGGAATTAAAAGTCTAATGATGACCATGAAACCATTGTCGATTGTCGTAAAAGCCCATCTGTATCCTTACCTGGTCTGGCCTCCATGTGACTCCAGACCCACAACAATGTGGTTGAATCTTAAATGCCCTCTGAGGGAGGTCAGTCAGCGGTGGGCAATAAATGCTGACCTGGCCAGCGACAACCACATCCCATGAACGAATAAAAAAATTAAGGACATGGGTGGAATAGGCACCCGGTTGGGCTAATGGGAGGGCTGGCAGCGATTTCCTGCTGGCAGCTCCACAGAGAGAGGTGGGTGATGCTGTGACAGGCAGGAGATCATGAGGGCACCTCAAGGTGGAGGTACCCTTGGAAGATGTGTGAAGTTTGAAATCTGTGGCTACAGCTGCCAGGCCATAATTGTGGAGAGCAACTCCTCCCCAGGATGGCCTGTAACCAGACATGTGACCTTGTGACAGAAGCAGGTCCAGTGCTGGTTGGAGCCAGCAGCCAGCAAGCCACCTTCAGGAACCTGCCAGGATTCTCCCTCAGCAAGATGGATGGTGGGGGTGTGGGGGCGTCAACCTCCGAGAACATCCCAGCAGCCCACAAATAAATATCCAAAAGAAAAATACTGTAAATGCTGGATGTCTGAACCAAAATCAGAAGATGCTGGAAATACTCAGCAGGTCTGTCAGCATCTGTGGAGAGAGAAAAGAGAGCTAAACAGAGAACTGACAAATGGTCATCAAACTGAAACACTGGGCGAGGTTTTCTGGCCACAACACCGGCGGGCATCGTCATGGGTGGGAAAGGAAAATTTGGAGAACCATTGACTTTTAACAGCTCTCCAAATTTTCCCGTCCAGCCCGCAACAATGCCTGCCAGTGTCGGGGCCGGAAAATCCTGCCCACTAATTCTGTTTCTCTCTCTCGCTCTCTCCCCGCAGATGCTGACAGACCTGCTGAGTGTTTCCAGCATTTCCTGTTTTAAGGTAGACAAAGAAAAGCTGTTCCCATTAGTTGATGGTACAAGGGCTGGGGGGGTGGGGGAGATTTAGGGCTTTGGACAAGAGATGCTGGGGGAGGGCGGGGGGAATGTGAGGGAGGACTTTATTCCATAGGTGTGGTAAGGGCCTGGAACTCGCTGCCTACAGGATGGTGGAAGCGGAGACAATGAATGATTTCAAAAGGAAATTGGGTGGGCACTTGAAGGAAATACACTAGCAGGGCTATGGGGATAGAGCAGGGGAATAGGGCTGAGTGAATTGCTTTAGAGAGAGCTGGCATTCACTCGATGGGCTGAATGACCTCTTTCTGTGATGCAATAACTTCATGTCTCTCTGGTCTCCAGCATCCACAATATTTTGCTTCCAAATAAATATGTTCTTTTTTTTTTGATGCCAGACACCAGTGCCAAACCAAATTTTTAAAAAGAACTAATCCAGTTTACCATGCACAAATCTCTCCGCAGTGCCTCAAATCGGAATTCGCCTTTAACTTCATTTCCTCTCAGGATAATGGCGGCCGCGGCAGGGAAACGGCGGTTTGGTTTCGTCACCTGCCTCCTGTCAATCAACGGGAGCGGCGCGGTGATTGGCCGGGGGGGGGGGGGGAGGGGAGGGGGAGGGGTGGGTTTACGGTCGGTGCGGTCACTTCCGGTTGGCGGGCTTTTTTTTTGCGGGGTTGGGCGACGCCGGACTTGGAAGGAGGAAAACAATCGAAGCCAGAAATAGGCCTCGCACTAAACACAGGGGTAAAATCAGAGGAATGAATCCAACTGTTGGCCGCACGTCTCAGCTGCTTTCTTCCCAAGTATTTAATTTTAAATAAGGCGTTTGGAGAAACAATATGGAAGGTTTTATTTCACGTGGTGCACGTGGCAGTTTGAAGCCTGTCGTATAAGGGAGTTGGTAAAGAGGTGGCAGCGTGTTTGGTTCACCTGTGCCTATGGGGACATCTTTTGCCCAGTCCAAAACCAGTGGGGTGGGGGTTGTGGTTCCAGAAAACGTTGTGTGGCCGCATAAAGGCGGATCCACTCACATGCAGGAATGTTAAACCGGTTTACACCGTGCACACGGCAGGCCTCAACTGCCAAAAAAAAAGGATTTTTCTTCACCGACTTTCTGATTGGCAAATCATATCGGTTAGTCTCCTAAAACCTGGACTGCAGCGTTAGAAGTGCACAAGGAGGCTCGCCTGCACTGAGATGCTGACTGTCCTGGGGGGGGGCGGGGGGAACCGTTTGAACATCTCATTGAGTCTTCATCCGAGACGCACCCTGATGTTTGAAAGCAAAAAAACTGCGGATGCTGGAAATCCAAAACAAAAATACCTGGAAAAACTCAGCAGGTCTGGCAGCCTCTGTGGTGGAGAGGAGCACAGTTAACGTTTCGAGTCCGAATGACCCTTCAACAAAATGCGTCATTCGGACTCGAAACGTTAACTGTGTTCCTCTCCACCACAGAGGCTGCCAGACCTGCTGAGTTTTTCCAGATCCTGATGTTTTGGCAGCTTAACCTGACCATTTCCATGTCAGTGCCCTTCCGAAAATGACATCTAGGGTTTTCGTGTAAAAGTAGCTTTCACTCCCTCTGATGGTGTTGCCCAATATGTTCGCCACTTGTAGGTAATTGCATTCGTGATAAGCAGCACACCCCTTTATTTACACAGTATATATGCATGTGTAGCTTAACTTGTGCATTTGTTGGTGAAAATTCCTGTGCTGAAAAACATCGAGTACAAGTATATGTTTGGAACTTAATTGGGAAATGGTGGTAGGTATTTGTTAAGTAAATATACATATCTGACATGGATATTATGTAAAGTGCTCAAATTAATCAATATCTAAAATGATGTTGCCATGCTGCACTTGTGGCCAATTAGTGATTTTTAAATTTTTTTTTTGAAATTCATAGAAATGTCATGGATTGTACTGTCAGGCTATCCCTGCCTGCATAGTATGTGGAATTGAATAATATTGTGAAGCCAGCTTAGCCTCATTGCTATTTAAAAGATTAGAGCTAACATATGAATTAGCAGTACATTTATTCTATAAAAACAAAAAGCTAAAAGCTGTTCTGATTTTTCAAAGTTAATATTTGAACATGGTAATGGTGATTTTTTAAAAAATTACTCCTACATTACTACATAGGGACAATTGTGTGAAAATTTGGGTGCAACCGTTGACTTCTAAGTTTTATGGTCAGTGGCAAAATGAGGAACCACCTATAATTACAGCAAGTAATCCGTTGTAGTGCAGCATCTTTTGAAAATTATGTGAATGTTTTTAAATTATTCTGTTTAATTTGCTGCCAAGATACTGCAGTTTTGTAGTGAAGGCCTTGAGGTGATAAAAATTGCTGATTTCTGAGGAATAAATTACTTGTGCAATAAATCACTTGTGTTAATTTGAGTCGTGTGCAAAATGGAATTGGCACACATTTGGTTGGTATGTTGTTTAGGTAGTGTGGAAGGATCTTCCGTTTGGAACCAATATCAACTTTACCTCAGCCCGGAGTACTTGATCTTTAAAAAGGGGTTCCTGAACATTTGTGACCATGTAACAAGAGTGTACTTAATACATTTTCGTTAAGAATATGGATTAAAGTTGAAATCAACATTTCTTGCAAGATCTAGTGTACAGATTCTACTGCATGTTGGCTGTAGAACTAGATGTGAAGCTTAAACATTGCTGTTAGAACTTTTTATGTATGGTGATAAGACAAACGGCTGGATTTTGTGGTCAATGGTGCTGTAGCTAACCTTTAAGAAAGCTGCCCACAAAGATCTAGTGATCTCTGTTGCTTGGATTTCCCCTTTCTCAATGTCAGTTTGAATCTGGTGCCAAGTCAAGGGAACTCTGAGGCGTCCCAACAACCCCAAACACAATAAGCAGCCAATTACATTGAAGAATTCTTACAGCAAACCAGGAAGTAAAAACCACTGAATCGCTTCACTTTTAGTTTTAAATTTTTACATAACGGTGAAATAAGTAATTGGGACATACACGTGGGATTAAAGTTGAAGCTAAAGTATCATAAATGTTTTTTAAAATTATTTTTAAATTTCTTATAATGGAGAAATTTGACATTTAACAAATATAAAATCAGCTTCTCAAGCCAGTGAGGCTGTTTAGCAGTAATTATGAACTTAGTGCATCATTTAAAATCCCGGTTACATCTCATTCAACAAGGTTTATCGGGGATTTTTACAGCAAGACCAAGGTTTTCATCAATTCAGTGATATCTAATTGATTACATTCTGGAGGACCTCAATGGCGCCTCCTCTGGAGAAGCGTAGAATCCCTGACTGCAACTTCTGATTTTCACGTTTTAACTAGCCAGAATTTTCTGTCTGTTTTAGAGCAACTTCGTGGCGAGTGCTGATAATTTAGCCGTCATTACCACATATGGACTTGAAACGTTAACTCTGTTTCTCTCTCCGCAGATGCTGCAAGACCTATGTTTTCCAGCATTTTCTGTTTTTATTTCAGATTTCCAGCATCTGCAGTATTTTGCTTTTGTTCTCTTAATTCCAAGATTGATTTGGATGCAAAACTAAGAAAATTTCACTTTTAGCTAATAACCAATTTTTCTTCCTGTGTGAACCACATCCAGACAATTTATTTCGAGCATGACAATTGAAAGACCCAACAGTTATCTTAAAGGGGCATTGTGCATTGGTGACTTGCCGGTTAATCCTAAATTATCAACAGTTTCTGGATTGTACCAATTAACCCATTTTTATAGAATGATAGAAAGTTTATGGCACAGAAAGAGGCCACTTGGCCCATCATGTCTACGCCAGTCAAAAATTGAGTCATCCAGTGTAATCCCACTTTCCAGCATTTGGTCCATAGTCCTGCAGGTTCCAGCGCTTAAGGTGCATTCCCGGATACCTTTTAAATGAGTTGAGGGTTTCTGCCTCTACTATGCTTTCAGGCTGTGAGTTCCATTCCCCGACAACTCTCTGGGTGACAAAATGTTTCTTCATTTCCCCTCTAATCTTTCTACTGATCACTTTAGATCTATGCCCCCTAGTCACTGACCTCTCTGCTGAAGTAAATAGGCCCTTTCCACCCACACTGTCCAGGCCCCTCACAATTCTGTATGTCTCGATCAAATCTCCCCTCAGCCTCCTCTGTTCCAAGGAGAACAACCCCAGCCTATCCAATCTTTCCTCACAGCTGCTATTTTCCAGTCCTGGTAACATACTCGTAAATCTCCTTTGTACCCTTTCTACTGCAATTACATCCTTTCTGCAATGAGGTGACCAGAAATGCGCACAGTACTCAAGTTGTGGCCCAATGTTTTATATAGTTGCAGCATACCCTCCCTGCTCTTATATTCTTTGTCTCGGCTAATAAAAGAGAGGATTCCATAAGCCTTAACCACTTTATCAACCTGGCCTGATACTTTCAGGGATCTGTGGACATTCACTGCAAGGTCCCCGACTTCCTGTACACCTTTCAGTATCCTCCCATTAATTGTGTATTCCCTTCCCTTCTTTGACCTCCTCAAATGCATCACCTCTCACTTCTGCAGGTTGATTTCCATTTGCCAATTTTCTGCCCGCCTGACCAGTCCATTGCTGTCTTCATGCAGTTTACAGCTATCCTTGTTACCAACCACGTGGCCAATTTTTGTGTCGTCTGCAAAACTCTTGATCATTCCCCGTACATTTACGCCCAAATCATTAATATATACCACAAAAAGCCAGGGACCTAATACTGAGCCTCGCGGAACCCCACTGGAAACAGCCTTCCAGTCACTGAAACACCAGTCAACGATTACTCTTTGTTTCTTGCCACTGAGCCACTAGCTAATTTCAGCTATCTAAACCTGAGTGTATTTTAATACAACTGCCAGTAGTCTTAGATCTGTACTTGCCCTTTAACTGGCATGTGCAAAGTTACCTGGCTGGATATTATTTGGCTTGGGAAATAGTGTTAGTGGATCGCTTGTTTTCACATTCTAATGGCTGACTTGAGAAACTGCCTGGGAACAAGCAATATGCTTACCCTTGTAGTGTAGTATGTGGAGACGGGAGGTCTAAAATAGTCATTTTTTTGAGGATGTTGAATCATTCTATCTTCATAGTTTATCTGGGATGTATCACCTGTAGTCAAGAGGTTATCTTCCTCTCCCAATTGCCCATTTTGCTACCTGTACAAAAGAGGTGACTGTGCTTACCTTCCTGCAATGTCACAAATGGGTTCATCCATTTTATTTGATAGGTCAAACTTGTGTTTCCATTATGGGAAGTACCACTTTGCTATGTGCTGGGATGAAAATGAATTGTAATATCAAGTTTTAAATTTAAACAATGAGCATAAATAAGAACTTATAACATTTCAGAACAATGAGTGCACGGGAGACCCCAAAGGAAGGAAGAAGAACTCTTCGATTGGCTGCGTCACTTTCGCGAAATGTATCGTATTCACCATCGGTGCAAAATGAAAGCCCAATGGAATGCCCACCAACTATTAATACAGACCTAAAACCAGCAGATACTACAGGCCAGACTGCTTCTGGAAGAAACCTGGAATGCAATACAACTGCTTCTGACACTTTGCAGCTCCAAACTGAGAAATCGGAGAATGAGCAAGGTTTGCAGATGCAGTTGGATACCCTCAACCCAGGTAAAGTGTATGACCAGCAGAAATACAGACGGTTTTAGTAAGTGTGGTTACATTACATAGAATTCATAGCACGGAATAGGCCTTTCAGCCTCTCAGGTCTATGTTGGTGTTTCTGTTTTATATGAGCCACCTCCCACATCAGATCCCTCTATTCCTTTCTGCCCCAAGTACTTTTTTTTCCCCATTACAAGGGACAAGTTGCAAGAACTTGGCTAGTTTTCCCTTGATTTTGAAAGTGGCGAGGGATCTTAATTTTGCTGTTCATGTGATTAGTCATTGTCAGTACAAAGAATTGGTGATATTCACACTTAACTGCGAGAGTTGGGATTTTCCCAGCATAAGTAGCACATGTAAAGTGCACCTAATAGAGGCAGCAATGAGCAGTATCTGCAATTTTTTTTATGCGTTCATAGGATGTGGACATCATTGACTAGGCCAGCATTCATTGACCATCCCTAATTGCTCTTGAGAAGGTGGTGGGGAGCTGCTTCTTGAACCGCTGCAGTCTATGTGGTGTAGGTACACCCACAGTGCTGTTAGGGAGGGGATTGCAGGATTTTCACCCAGCGACTGTGAAGGAATGATGATGTATTTCCAAGTCAGGATGGTGAGTGGCTTGGAGGGGAACTTCCGGGTGGTGAGGTTCCCACGTGCATGCTGCCCTTGTCCTTCTAGATGGTGGTGGTCGTGTCATAGAGGTCCACAGCACAGAAAAAGGCTGTTAGGCTCATCGAGTCTGTGCTGGTCAAACAAGTACCTAACTATTCTAATCCCATTTTCCAGCACTAGGCCCAGAGCCTTGTATGACATCGCAAGTGCACATCCAAATACTTCTTAAATGTTATGAGGGTTTCTACCTCTACCGCCCCTTCAGGCAAGTGAGTTCCAGATTCCTGCCCAAGTGCATCACCTCACACTTATCCAGATTAAATTCCATTTGCCACTGATCAGCCCGTCTATATCCTCTTGTGATCTAAGGCTATCCTCCTCACGACCCCACTAATTTTCGTGTCATCCGTGAACTTACTGATCAACCCTCCTACATTCAAGTCTAAATCGTTTATATAAAGCACAAACAGCAAGGGACCCAACACTGATCCCTGTGGAACCCCACTGGACACAGGCATCCAGTCACAAAAACATCCCTCGACCATCACCCTCTGCTTTCTGCCATTCAGCCAATTCTGGATCCAATTTGCCAAATTGCCTTGGATCCCATGGGCTCTTACCTTCGTTATCAGTCTCCCATGTGGGACCTTATCAAAAGCCTTGCTGAAGTCCAAGTAGACTACGTCAAATGCATTGCCCTCATCTACACAGCTGGTCACCTCTTCGAAAAATTCAATCAAATTGGTCATTCATGACCTCCCCTTAAGAAAACCATGCTGACTGTCCTTGATTAATTCCTGCCTCTCCAAGTGTAGATTAATTCTGTCCCTCAGAATTGCTTCCAATAGTTTCCTCACCACTGAGGTTAGACTGACTAGCCTGTAGTTCCCTGTTTTATCCCTTCCTCCCTTCTTGAGTAACGGTACCACGTTGGCTGTCCTGCAGTCCTCTGGCACCTCTCCTGGCCAGAAAGGTATTGAAAATTATTGCCAGCGTCCCTGCTATCTCCTGCTTTGCCTCACTTAACAGCCTGGGATACATTTCATCCAGGCCTGATTTATCTACTTTTAAGCTTGCCAGTCTTAGAACCTCCTCCCTTTCTGTGCTAATTTCTTTAATTATATCATAGCCCTTCTGCTTGATTTCCATATCCCCATCGTCCCTCTCACTTGTGAACACCGACACAAAGTTTTCATTTAGAATCCTACCTACGTCTTCCAGCTCCACACACAAATTACCACTATGGTCCTTAACGGGCCCTACTCTTTCCCTAGTTATCCTCTTACTCTTAATGTACTTGAAAATAACTTTGTATTTTCCTTTATTTTACCTGCCAATGTTTTTTCATGCCCCCTTTTTGCTCTCCTAATTTCCTTTTTAAGTTCCCCCCTACACATTCTATACTCCTCTAGGGCTTCCGCTGTTTTGAGCCCTCGGTATCTGCCATAAGCCTCCCTTTTTCTCTTTATCCAATCCTGTATATCCCTCGACATCCATGTTGGTCCCACCCTTTGTCTTTACTGGAATATGTTAGCCCTGTACTCTGCCTATTTCCTTCTTGAATGAGTCCCACTGCTCTGATGTAGATTTACCTAAAAGTAGCTGCTCCCAGTCCACTCTGGCCAAATCATATCTGATCTTTTTAAAATCGGCCTTCCCCTAATTTAGAACTCTGATTTCTGGCCCATCCTTGTCTTTTTCCATAACAACCTTGAATCTAATGGTGTAATGATCATTATCTGCAAAGTGCTCCCCCACTGATACCTCTACTGGCTTCATTCCCTAAAATTAAGACCAGGACTGCCCCCTCTCTTGTAGGACCTTCTACGTACTGGCTTAAAAAGCTCTCCTGGATGCATTTTAAGAATTCCGCTCCCTCTAAACCTACCACACTATGACTAACCCAGTTAGTGTTGGGGAAGTTGAAATCTTCCACAATTACTACCCTATTATTTTTACACTTGTGAAATTTTCCTACATATCCGCTCTTCTATTTCTCTCTGTCTGTTTGGGGGCCTATAGTACACTCCCAACAATGTGATTGCTCTGTTTTTATTTTTCAGTTCTACCCATATGGCTTCTTTTGAGGAGCCTTCTAAGATGTCATCCCTCCTTCCTGCTGTAATTGATTTCCTTGATCAATATTGCGATACCCCCCTCCTTTTTAACCTCCTTCCCTGTCTCGCCTGAAGACCCTATATCCTGGAATATTGAGCTGCCAATCCTACCCCTCTCTCAACATGTCTCTGTGACAGCAATGACATCATACTTCCATGTGTTAAATTGTGCCCTCAACACATATGCCTTATTCGTCAGACTCCTTGCATTAAAATAAATACCATCCAACCTTGCCAAACTCCTTTGTGCCTTAACTGGCCTATAATTTCCATGCCTTCCAGACTCACTTGCTCTCTCTTCTAATTTTGGCTGTGCGTCTGCCCCGCTGAATCTCCACTCAGGATCCCATCCACCTGCCAAGTTAGTTTAAACCTCCCCAACAGCACTAGCAAGCCTCCCCACAAGGATGTTGGTCCAATTCCGGTTCAGGTGCAACCCATCCGCCTTGTACTGGTCCCACCACCCCCAGAAATGGTCCCAATGTCCCAGAAATCTAAAGCCCTCCCTCCTGCACCATCTCTCCAGCCACGCATTCATCTGGACTAACCTCCTATTTCTACACTCACTAGCGCGTGGCACCGGATGTAATCCAGATATTACTACCTTTGAGGTCCTGTTTTTTAAATCTGCTTCCTAGCTCCCTAAATTCTGCTTGCAGGACCTCATCCCTCTTTCTACCTATGTCGTTGGTACCAATATGTACCTTGATCTCTGTCTGCTTGCCCTCCCCCTTTAGAATGCCCTGCAGCCGTTCAGTGACACCCTTGACCCTGGCACTAGGGAGGCAACAAACCATACTGGAGTCACATTTACGACCGCAGAAACTCCTGTCTGTTCCCCTTACTATCAGGTCTCCTACCACCATTGCGCTTCCCCTCTTTTTCTACCCCCCACCTCCCCCTCCCCCTCCCCCTCCGGTGCAGCTGAGCCACTCACAGTGCCATGAACGTGGCTGCACTCCCCAGAGGAACCGTCACTCTCACCATTTTCCAACACAGGAAAATGGTTGTCAAGCAAGATGCACCCTGGTGATTTCCTGACTACTTGCCAGACACCTTTCTTCTGACTGATGGTCACCCATTCCCTCTCTGTCTGCACTTCCGTAAGCTGTGGTGTGACCACGTCTAAAAACATGCTATCCACGAAACTCTCAGCCTCAGAAACACGGAGCTCAAGTAGCTGCAGCTGGTGGCACTTCCTGCACACATGGTCGGTCAGAGCGCAAGGAGCGTCTCGGACTTCCCATATGTTGCAGGCGGTACATAACACAGGACCGAGCTGCCATGCCTCTAGTTGGGGGAAAAAACCCTTATTTGAAGTTAAATACAGTAAAAAAAAAAGTTAAATTATTTATGTACTTTAAATAAGAACTAGAACTCTTACCTTTCTTTAGCTTAATCTATTTTAAATTGGAGAAAAACAGTTACCCACTACCACCAATCAGCTCTCACCTTTGCGCTGACGTCACTGTTTGAAACTTCCCTGCACTCGTGTTGGCTCTAATTTCTCCGCCGCTCTCTCGCGCTGTCTTGTGATGTCACTCTTGTTTTTTTTTGGAAAAATATACTTTATTCATAAAATATCTGAAAGAACATATTACAAAACATTTCAAAATGGCCATCACAAAAAGTGCAATCATATTCAAGTTTTCCACATAGATCATGTCGCACCCTGCGGTGCTTCAATACAATCAATGCATATTATAATCATTTCAATATGGTCGTTACAGATAGACAACTCCAATCTCATTGCACTATCAACATAGATCATGTTGCACCCTGAGGTGCTTCAATACAATTATGACACATTTAGTATTCACTACATACATTCATTGTGAGTCATATAGCCTGAAGGGTCTATACAATTCCCAGCCCCTCAGCGCACTATGGCAGAAAGGTATTAGTGACTTTACCCATTGCGCCTTTGCAGCGGCTGCCCCAAGCCTTAGTGTGTCCCTCAGCACGTAGTCCTGGACCTTGGAACGTGCCAGTCTGCAACACTCAGTCGGGGACAACTCTTTGCACTGGAAGACCGACAAGTTTCAGGTAGACCAAAGAGCATCTTTCACCGAGTTGATGATCCTCCAGCTGCAATGATGTTTGTCTTGATGTGTGTCCCTGGGAACAGCCCATAGAGCACAGAGTCCTGTGTCACAGCACTGCTCGGGATGAACCTCGACAAAAACCAGTGCATCTCTCTCCAGACCTTCTTTGCAAAGGCACATTCCACAAGGAGGTGAACAATGGTCTCTTCCCCACCGCAGCCACTTCAAGGGCACTGTGCAGAGGGGGTGAGACTCCCAGCGTGTAGGAAGGATCTGACAGGTGGGCCTTTCTCACCACCAGCCAAGCAACATCTTGGTGCTTGTGATGTCACTCTGTTATTTTCAACAAGGACTGACTGCAGGACACTCTTCCCAGACTGCCTCACCGCAATGCTGACTGCAGGATGCTCTTCGTGGGTTTGGAAGGTGCTGTGCGAGGAACCTTGGTGAGTTCCTGCAGTTCATCTTGTAGATGGTACGAACTGCTGCTTCTGTGTGTCGGTGATGGAGGGAGTGAATGTTTGCCAATCAAGTGGGCAGATTTGTCCTAGATAGTGTCAAGCGTCTTGAGTGTTGTTGGAGCTGCACTCATCCAGGCAAGTGGAGAGTATTCCATCACATTCCTGGTCCGTGCCTTGCAGATGCTGGACAGGCTTTGGGGAGTCAGGAGATGAGTTACTCGCCTCTCACCTGCTGTTGTAGCCACAATATTTATATGGCTAGTCTAGTTCAGTTTCTAATCAATGGTAACTCCCGGGATATTGATAGTGGGGAAATCGGCGACAGCAATGCCATTGGATGTCAAGGGGCGATGGTTATATTCTCTCTTTTTGGAGATGGTCATTGCCTGGCACTTAGATGGGGTATGTGTTACTTGCCACTTATCAGCCCAAGGCTGGATATTGTCCAGGTCTTGCTGCATTTGGACATGAACTGCTTCAGTATCTGAGGAGTCCTGAATGGTGCTGAATGTTGTGCGATCATCAGTGAACATCCCCACTTCTGACCTTATGATGGAAGGATATCATTGATGAAGCAACTGAAGATGGTTGGGCCTAGGATGCTACTCTGAGGAACTCCTGCGGTGATGTCCTGCAACTGAGATGATTGACCTCCAACAACCACAACCATCTTCCTTTGTGCTAGGTATGATTTCAACCAGCGGCGAGTTTCCCCCGATTCGCATTGACTGCAGTTTTGCTAGGGCTCTTTCATGCCGCACTCCGTCAAATACTGCCTTGATGTCAAGGGCAGTCACTCTCACCTCCCCTTTGGACTTCAGCTCTTTTGTCCATGTTTGAACAAGGCTGTAATGAGCTTAGGTGCTGAGTTGCCCTGGCGGAACCCAAACTGAACATCAATGAACAGGTTACTGTTCAGCAAACGCCACTTGATAGCACTGTTGATTACCATTTCCATCATTTTACTGAGGATCTAGAGCAGACTGATGGGGCGGTAATTGGCCGTGTTGGATTTGTGCTGCTTTTTGTGTACAGGGCATACCTAGGCAACTCTCCACGCTACTGGGTAGGTGCCAGTGTTGCAGCTGTACTGGAACAGTTTGGGTAGGGGCGCAGCAAGTTCTGGAGCACAAGTCTTCAATACAATTGCCAGAATGTTGTCAGGGCCCATAGCCTTTACAGTATCAAGTGCATTCACCCGTTTCTTGATATCACGTGGAGTGAATCGAATTGGCTGAAGACTGGCGTCTATGATACTGGAGACCTCCCGAGGAGGCCAAGATGGATCATCCACTCAGTACTTCTGACTGAAGTTTGTTGCAAATGCTTCAGCCTTATCTTTTGCACTAATGTACTGGGCTCCCCTATCATTGAGGATGGGGATATTTGTGGAGCCTCCTCCTCCAGTGACTTGTTTAATTGTCCACCACCATACACGACTGGATGTGGCAAGACTGCAGGGCTTAGATCTGATCTGTTGGTTGTGGAATCGCTTAGCTCTGTCTATTACTTGCTGTTTGGCACCCAAGTAGTTCTGTTTTGTAGCTTCACCAGGTTGACACCTCATTTTTAGGTATGTCTGGTGCTTCTCCTGGCATGTCCTTCTGCACTCTTCATTGAACCGGGGTTGACCCCCTGGCTTGGTGGTAATGGTAGAGTGGGTGATATGCTGGGCCATGAGGTTACAGATTGTGGTTAGGTAGAACTCTGTTGCTGATGGCCCACAGCGTCTCATGATTGCCCAGTCTTGAGTTGCTGTTCAAAATCTATTCCATTTAGCAGGGTGGTAATGCCACACAACACGATGGAGGGCACTCTCAATGTGAAGACAGGACTTCGTCACTACAAGGATTGTGCAGTGATCACTCCTACCGATACAATCATGGGCAGATGCATCTGCAGCAGGCAGGTTGGTGAGGATGAGGTCAAGTATGTTTTTTTTCTCTTGTTGGTTCCCTCACCATCTGCTGCAGACCAGGTCTGGCAGCTATGTCCTTTAGGATTTGACCAGCCCTTTCAGTAATGGTGCTACGGAGCCACTCTTGGTGATGAACATTGAAGTCCTCACCCAGAGTATATTCTGCACCCTCAGTGCTTTCTCCAAATGGTATTCAACATGGATGAGTACTGATTTATCAGCTGGGGGAGTCGATACAGGGCAATCAGCAGGAGGTTTCCTTGCCCATGTTTGTCCTGATGCCATGATACTTCATGGCGTCTGGTTTGATCTTGAGGACTCCCAGGGCAACTCCCTCCCAACTGAATACCTCTGTTGGACATAACCAGGGATGGTGATGGTGTCTGGGACATTATCTGTAAGGTATAATTCCCCTTAAACTTTGCCGCTGCTGTTTCCAGTGCCTATGTCGATGTCGGGCAGCCCGTCTGGTCCCATTCCTTTTAAAATTCGTAGTAGTTTGATACAACTGAAGTCAACCACAACCACATATAGGCCAGACTAGGTAAGGACAGCAGATTCCCTTCTCTAAAGCACATTAATGAACCAGGTGGGTTTTTATGGTTTCATCATTAGACTTTTAATTCCAGATTTTTTAAAATTTAAATTTCACAATCTGCATTACCCTGGGTCTCTGGATTACTGGTCCAGTGATAATACCACTTCACCACCACCACCACCTAGCTAGTGGGAACGGAAGGAAAACTCACAAATGAAACTGGAAACAGTAAGAAGGGCTGGAGAGAAAGCTGAAGAGGAAGAAGAACATTTTAATATGAGAGTAGAGAAACATTTTTTTTCCTTCCCCTGGTCTGGTAATTTATTTTGTTTCCTGTCCCTTGCTAATATTCTTTGGCTAAGCTGTAGATCTGGTTTGAACCCTCCTTTTTACTTTATAACTACTAACAGCGATTCTTCTACACTTTTCCTTTCTTGCCCTTGGAGAATGCCTAGATAGCAATTCCCCTGGCACCATAGTTGACATCAGGTGCTCACCTTACGAGGATTCTTAGCTGCAAAACTGCTCCTCACCACTTTGCATGATGTCACAGTATGTGTGTGAGTACCCTCAACCAAAATACCCCCTTGAGCTTTTGACCCTCGACAAAAGTTAGTAACGCTGTGGCTTAACTTGAAGTTTAGAAATAGCTAAAATCAATGCTTCTTGACTCGAGTGACATGTTTTTAAAAAAAAAACTACAGTAATTCTAGTGGTAGAGAATTTGAGTAATGGCCGTTCGATATAAATCAGATCCTACGGTGTTAGCTGCAACCTGTTCTCAGTTTCTTAAAATGAACTTAAATGCTTTTATAGGGGAATTCATTTAAACAAGTACATTTATAAGAGTATCTTTATTTTTTATTGTCTCTTCATTTCACCTATATTGATTTAGTTCCCTAATGCTGATGGGATAAAGATTGGATTTTGTATATTATATGAAAAAAGAATCAAAATAATATAAATTTCAGACCTACAGCATACTGGACAACAGATTATCTAGAAAATGTTTTATATATGAAATGTTCATTGTGTTCTGAAGTAGAAACTTGTTAAGAAGTAATATCATCTCAATTCTCAGAGCTGTTGCTGCAGCTGAACAAATTGCTTGTGGTTTTATAATCTTTGAACCCTTTGTTTTTGCCTCTGTCTTACGTGCTACCCAACATCTATCTCACTGCCTATTGCACAGGACTCCGGCCATCTAGATCATTCTTCCATAGGCCTCTATGATTCCCCTCCCCTGATTACAGCCACGTATTTCTTGAATGAGGTTTTTGCCTCTACTCACCTAGATGGAAAACCATTCTACATATTGACCAGTCATTGTGTGAATAAGTACTTGAATAATTGCAGTGAATAGGTTACTCTGCATATACTTTACACTTGTTTTATCTAACTTGTTTAAAGTTTGATTTTTTAAATGAGAGAAGTTATGTCCACTCATTTTGCTGTTTTGTTATGCATGTTAATTTACTTGACTGCTGATCGTCATTTTACAGGCTGGCCCAAAACTATTACTGAGCGTTGCTGATTATTACTTAATCATTCAATATTGTAAGATTAGAGTCAAATCATAAAGTTATGCAGCCCAGAATGTGCCCATTTGGCCGATCATTTCTATGCTGACACTTTGAAACAGCTGTCCAATTTGTCCAACTGCCCTACTTTTTCTCTATAGTTCTGTAAACCTTTCCTTTTCAAGTATTTATCCAATTCCCTTTGAAAGTTACTATTGAATCTGTTTCCACCATCCTCTGAGGCAGTGAGTTCCAGATCATCATAAAAGAAAATCCCCTTAGCTCTCTTTTGATTCTTTTGCTAATTACCTTAAACCTCTGTCCTCTATTTACTGACCTTCCTGCCAATAGAAACAGATTTTCCCTATGTGCACCTTCAAAGCCACTCTCAATTTGTACATCTCTGTTAAATCTCCCCTTAACCTTGGCTCTAAAGAGAACAATCCCAGTTTCTCTAATCTCTCTAAGTAAGAAGTCTCTCATCTTCAGAGTAAAGGGAAGACCTTTTAGAACAGAGATGAGGAGAAACTTCTTTAGCCAGAGAGTGGTGAACCTATGGGATTCATTGCCACAGAAGGCTGTGGAGGCCAGGTCATTGAGTGTATTTAAGACGGAGATAAAATGGTATTTGATTGGTAAGGGGATCAAAGGTTACGGGGAGAAGGCGGGAGAATGGGGTTGAGAAACTTATCAGCCATGATTGAATGGCGGAGCAGACTCGATGGGCCGAATGGCCTAATTTCTGCTCCTATGTCTTATCAACCCTATTTGATATGCCAAATATAGGGCAGGACATTTTTGAAAATTGTGGGGAAGAATTAATTTTAAAATTAATTGCAATCAGTTTGCTGTTATTTCTAAGATAATAGCCTCACATGTTGAATTTTTATTATAAACTGAGTGTTAATTTCTTTTAGCTCATTCTGGTACGGAGCCTCCTGCAATCTCTGAGCCAATTGAGGATGTGTCTGGCTTGATTGCACTGCTGAATGAGTTCGAGGAGATAAATGTGAATCCTGTTTCTGCTCTCCATTTGTTTTGTCAACACAAAGGTTGCAGTCTGCATTTCCAGGAGGTGGAGAATTCAGGTATTCTGCTGAAGACATTAAAAGGTTCTGTTGGACATGTTCTTTTTAAGAGAAGTTTCTATTTATTGCTTTTTTTTATTTTCTATCTTGTTCACTGAGGACCTTCGCCATGATCTCACTAATCTTATTTGTCAGCTATTGTCAGCCACACATTGAATCGGGGTTAACTCCCTATATTTCCCTCCTTTGGTAACTTGCCTGTGGGAAATCGCACATAGATACTCATTAATTATAGATACAATACTATATTTGTAACATCCCTTGGCATTGGTGGACGAATCCATTAAACCATCGTACTATAAACCTGATTTTATTTTGTTTTCTGTGCTGAATTAATTTTGTTTAATTTGTTAAGGGATGTCATACAAAGGGATAAAAGCTACAGTTGTAAAGCTGTAATTGGATTGCAGCTAGAGTGCAGTATTTTTTTTTATCCATTCATGGGATGTGGGCTTTGCATTTATTGCCCATCCCTAATTGCCCTTGAGAAGATGGTGGTGAGTTGCCTTCTTGAACCGCCGCAGTCCATGTGGTGTAGGTACACCCACAGTGCTCTTCAGTTTTGGGCACTGAAACTCAGGAAGGATGCAATATAATTTTAAAAGTCTGTCATTTTCTATTGTCCATTATAATCTCACCTGCATTAGTCATTAATGAACCCTTGAAGGGCATGCAGGGCAGATTCAGAATAATGGGACTGGGGCTAAAAGTTTTTAAATTATGAGGACAGGTTGCATAGACATAGAGTTTTTATTCCACTGAGTACAGAACATTAAGAATTTGATAGGGTAGATAAAGAGAAACTGTTTCTTCTGGCGGGTAAGTCCAGAAAAGAGCGTAAGCTTTTTTAAAATTAAAGCTAGACCTTTCATGGGAGATGTCAGGAAGCACATGCAAAGGATAGTGGAAGGCTAGAACTCTATTCCCTCAAAAAGATGTTGAAACTGCATGTCTAAGATTAAGAATAACTAAGATTATTTTTTTTCTAATTATGGTATTAAGGAATATGGAACCGAGGCAGATAATGGAGTTGACATTCCGATCAATTAATCGAATGGCAGAACAGGCTCAGTGGGCTGAAAATCTTACTCCTTTTCCAAAGTATTTGGTACAGTACAAAATCAAATACATACCACTAAAAGACGAAGGTCCTGTTGTTTAATTAAGTAAACATAGTCAACAGATGAAGTGAAATAATATCAAGCTAAAGGAAAAGTGGAAAACCAGCTGATTGCAACAGCTACATAAAGCAGCAAAAAGAAAGTAAGAAGAGGTGCAGAAAGGAAAACCTTGCAATGGTTATAGCAGCTGACTAAAGGTTTTTCTAAACACATTCGAGAGTGAAGAAGGGAAATGTGTGTGCATTAAGGACCAGTGCAGGTGAAATTATAATGAACAACAGGAAGCGGCAGACTTTTAAAATTATATTGTATCCATTTGCACAGTGAAGACGATAAATACCAACCGTACAAGGGAACCTAAATTAAGTGAAATGAAGGAACTGATTGATTTTTAAAAGTGGTAATGGAGAGAGTGATGGGACATAAGAGAGCTAAATTTCCAGAAACAGATGATTTGATAAACAGGTGAGGAAATTGCAGGTGCGTACATCATAATTTTCCAAAGCTTCAGAAATTCTGGGCTGAATTTTACGGCTGACGGGTGGGTGGCGGAGCCTGCACGTCAGCGCGCGGCATCGCGATATTTAGGTGGGCGGGCGCTATGAAGCGCGACGCGCGCCCGCCATTAATTAAAGGCCTAGTTAAGGCCCTTAACTCGGCAATTGAAGCCGATTTTGAGGAGCCCGTGCGAACTTCGGCTCGGCGCATGGGTCCAAATGGTAGGCGGGTAACTGATTTTTTAACAAACCTCATCCACGGGCAGGGTATGTGGGCTCAGAGGGGTTGTTCATGTTTTTTCTGAAGTATTTAATGCAGAAAGTGTTTTAAACTGGTCTGTGATTGTTAGCAGTTCAGATCGATTTCCAATAGCTTTCTCTGTACTTTGAAGCTTTAGCTCACCAGTCTGCAGACAGTAATCTTTATCAGGCCTGCAGCTTTCCGGAGGCCTCCATTTAGCCTGGGTATGGGTTCTGACATCTCCACTGGAGGCAGCTCCTCTGAGGAGGAAGGGAGGGATAGAATAAGGAGGAGGCCAGGAGTAGACAATCTGCCTCCTGGGGAGCCACCTTTGGGAGGCCAGGCGTAGGCACAAGGGATGCAGGGCCAAGAGGTTGTCCAAGGTGGAAGGGGCCACAGAAGACGCCACTATCCTGCTGCCAGGGTATACAGGTGGCGAAGCAGCTACCTCAATATGACTGAGGTGCGGTGCTGAAGGAGGCTCTGTCTGTCAAGGGAGACAGTCAACTATATCTATCAGATGATTGGCCCTGAGATCTGCCCTAACTGTGTGGGTGGTCATCCCATGCCAGCGGCCCTGAAGGTTACAGTTGCCCTCCACTTCAATGCATCTGGCTCCTTCCAGGGCTTGGTAGGTGATCTTTGCGGTGTCTCCCAATCAGCTGTACACACTTGCCAAGCAGGTTACAGACGCTCTGTTCAGACGGGCATTTACCTTCATCCACTTCCACTGTGACCAGGCAAGTCAGATACAGCGAGCCAGAGGCTTTGCGGCCATTGCTGGCTTCCCCCGCGTCCAGGGTACAATAGACTGTACACATGTGGCCATCAAGGCGCCAGCAGGTGAGCCCGGTGCCTTGGTCTACAGGAAGGGCTTCCACTCCATGAACGTGCAGATAGTGTGTGATCACAGGATGCAGTTTGTGCAAGGTACCCTGGCAGCTCCCACAACGCCTACATCCTCAGACACTCCCAGGTGCCAGCGCTCTTCAGTGCTCTGGCTTGGCTGAATGGTTGTCTGGTGGGTGACCAGGGCTATCCCCTCAGAAGGTGGCTCGTGACGCCTCTCCACCATCCAAGAACAAAAGCTGAGAAGTGCTACAATAGGAGCCATGGCACCACAAGGGCTGTGGTGGAGAGAGCCGTCGGTCTTCTCAAGATGCGCTTCCGTTGCCTGGACTGCTCAGGGGTGCACTCCAGTACCCCCCAGATCGCGTCTCTGATAGTGATCATGCTGCGCTCTGCACAACCTTGCACTGGAAAGGGGGGATGCAGTTGACGATGAAGACCTTGACGTACTGGATGAGGCTGCACATGATGAATCCAGCAGTGGCTCAGAGGATGAGGAAGCACAGGGGAATGATGAGGGGCAGCACGCCGACCCGCTACTACACCAAAGTAATACGTCATAAATGATCATCTGTCCTTTTTTACTAATAGGCAGCTTGATGTTCATTGTTGATCATGCACAACTTAGAATTGTCAGAAAGCAAAGCATGATTTTCTTTAAAAAATTAAAAAAATAAAGTTCAGGATTGAGATCATCAGGTTTTAAGTTACAGCCAAAAGGAACATGAGAGAAACAGATTTGTTGCTGACATACAGCAGATTGTATGTCAAGGCAGGGACACCTGGGGCACTTTAATCCAACAAACCTTCAGCTAGCTCTACACACATGGATCAGCAAGACCAGCATTGCTTGGCGCTTCCGCACATGGCACTTAGGTGCTACATCTTCCACTTCATCAGCTACAACTAAGGGCTTAGTACAGAAACATCAATGTCCACTCAAACACTCATGAGATGTCTGTGAAATATACAAATGCAGCCCAAAGGAAACACCCTCAGCCATGGTCAGAAAAGTGGACTTTATTTCATCCAAAATAAAATACAAACGTTGCTCAGACGTACATAAGTATATTTTCCCCTAATCTAGGGCCAACACAAAATCACCAGTGACATACCCGCCGCCTGAACACGCCCGCCGCTGATTCAATTTTCCCGTTGTACATGCGAGTCACAAACCCGCTAGGTGGGCCTTAACTGGCCCGCCCGGGCAAAATGGCGGCGCGGCCTGTTTCGGCAGCGGTGATCAGCTGCCCGCCCGCCCATCAAGGGCAAAATTCAGCCCTCTGCATTTGGATTGGAAAATCGTAACTGCCACTGCTTTATTTAAGAAGGAAAGGAGGAGAAAGCGAGGTACCTACAGCCAAATAAGCGTAACCTTAATTGTGAGAAAGTTCCTAGAATCTATCATCAGGGACAGAATAACTGAGCAGTTGGATAATTATGAGCTAATCAAAAAATCAGCATGGATTTATTTCAAATTTCCAGCAGCCGCAGTATTTTTCTATTTGATTACAAATCTAACTAATCCAATCAAGGTCACTAGAATAGGGAGTATCTCTATGTATGTTGTCTATATGGACTTCCAGAGCATATTTGATATGGATCCACATAAGAGATTATCAGCAAAATTAAAAGGTACAGAATTTAGGTAACCTTGTGACGAGAATTGATCGAGAGATAAAAGGAATGTTCTCTGGCGTGATGTGACCAGAGATGTTGCCTAGGGATCAATAATGCATCCTTGATTCTGCATCATGTACATCAGTGACTTCAGTAAAGAAATAGAGTAAAACATTCAAGTTTGCAGATGTTGCTAAGGTAGGTATAGTAAATTGTGCAGATGGAAGGAGGAGCAAACAACGGAAAATAATTTTTCCCATTAACTTTATCTCTATATGCTAGATGGAGTTCAGTGTGGAAGTGTGAGGTCAGACACTTTGGGGAAAAGATTTAATGCCTCCCCCTGAGATGAGTTTGGTGGTGGGCGGAAGGGTGGGTGGGGATGCGTGTGCATGGCTGCCAAATAACACCCTTAAATGGGTGACTAATGCCCACTTAGGGGCCTCACTCCGTCTACGGCGGGCCAGCGAGTTGACATGTGAGAAGCCCGAAAAGCAAACCTGGCAGGGTTACTTGTAGGCTCCAGGGGTGGGGGTTCAGGTAAGGGGGCCACACCTTCATTGTCAGGAGTGGGGATGAACTAAGAGACATATTGGACTCGAAATGTTAACTCTGTTTCTCTCCACAGATGCTGCCAGACCTGCTGAGTTTTTCTAGTTATTTCTGTTTGAATGTAACTGCTTGTATTTTAGTTTTGTAGTCTGGTGAAAATCTGACTTGACTTAATATTTTGTCTGGCAGATGCTACTGCCATGTCCCATTATTCTCTTCGTGCAGTTGTGGATGGATTTGAGTTTAAAGAAGGAGTAGGTTTCAGCAAAAAAGAGGCCAAGTACAATTCTGCCAAAATTACATTGAAACAGCTCCGTCAACAGCTACAGCAAATTGCACCTAAGGGTAAGGAACCTATTACTGCATCATCATTCTCTGCTTATATACATAGCACATGCAATTGAAGTAAATATAAAACACTAAGCAGCAGTTTCCCCAGGTACCAAAATTTGTTTCACTCAATTCAACATCTCATTTAGAGAATGCTGGAAACAACATTTGACTAGTGCATTTCTAACCCCAAATAAAAATTCTGATGTTTAATACTAAAAATGGAGACATTAACCAGTGGCTTTATATTGTCATGTGATGTATAATTAAAATTTTTGTGAAATAAAATGAATTATTAAAAATCTTATTTATTTGAGAAAAATATTTTTATTATAAATTTTTTAAGTAGGGGTACAAATTGATTCTTGAGGTGCTCAACAAGTAAGAACTTTGACTTCCATCCTGCCTATCCCCAAAGTTGCAACTTGTACAAAACATCCTTTGCAGGGGTCCTATTACAATTATTAAACAATACATTGACTTGTTTTATGTGTAGAACTAAATTTACTCCAGACAGTGTCTGTGATATCTGAAATGTACTGTGAGCAAAACATAAAGTTAGATGATTCTCCTGTGTGTAAGATTAAGACTAATTTTCTTGTCCTGAAGAAGTTATTTCGATTTAACCACAGAATCCACGACATTCATTGATAGTAGCAGCTGTGATGTTTATGCTCATTAAACACAGAAACATAGAAAATTGGAGCAGGAGTAGGTCATTTGGTCCTTGGAGCCTGCTCCGCCATTCAGAATGATCATGGCTGATCCTCTATCTCAGTGCCATACTCCTGCTCTCTCCCCATACCCCTTGATGCTTTAAGAGTTTAGAAACCCATCTATTTCCTCCTTAAATATATTCAGTGACTTGGCCTCCACTGCCTTCTGTGGTAGAGAGTTCCACAGGTTCATCACCCTCTGAGTGAAGAAATTTCTCCTCATCTCAGTCCTGAATGGCCTACCCAATATTCAAGACTGTGACCCCTTGTTTTAGACCAGCCCCCAGCTAGGGGAAACATCAACCCTGCATCCAATCTGTCCAGCCTTGTCAGAATTTTATATATTTCAATGAGATCCCCTCTCATTCTTCTAAACTCCAGTAAATACAGCCCTAGTCGGCCCAATCTCTCCTCATACCTCAACACTGCCATCCCAGGAATCAGTCTGGTGAACCTTTGCTGCACTTCCTCTATGGCAAGTATATCCTTTCTTAGGTAAGGAGACCAAAACTGCACACAACTCTAGGTGTGGTCTAGCCAAGGCTGCAGTAAGACATCCTTGCTCCTGTACTCAAATCCTCTTGCAATAAAGGTCAACATACCATTTGCCTTCCTAACTGCTTGCTGCACATGCATGCTTGCTTTCAGTGACACCCAGGTCCCTTTGTACATCTATCACCATTTAAATAATACTCTAGCATTCTGCTTTTCCTACCAAAGTGGATAACGTCGCATGTTATACTGCATTTGCCACGTATTTGCCCACTCACTCAACCTGTCTAAATCACCTTGAAGCCTCTTAACGTCCTCCTCACCACTCACATTCCCACCTAGTTTTGTGTCATTGGCAAAATATTGCATTTGGTTCCCTCATCCAAATCATTGATATATTGTCAATAGCTTGAGCTCAAGCACTGACCCCTGTGGTACCGCTTTCCACTCTGAAAAAGACACATCTGTTCCTATTCTGTTTCCTGTCTGTTAACTAATTCTCAATCCATGCCAATATTTCACCCCCAATCCCATGTACTTTAATTTTGCACAGTAACCTCTTATGTGGGACTTTATGAAAAGCTTTCTGAAAATCCAAATACATCACATCCACTGGTTCTCCCTTATCTATTCTGCTAGTTACATCCTCAAAAGACTCCAGTAGGTTTGTCAAACAGGATTGCCATTTCATAAATCCATGCTGACTTTTTGTCTAATCCCATTGATATTTTCTAAATGTCCTGTATTCTCATGCTTTACAATAGACGCTAGCATTTTCCCTACTACTGATGTTAGGTAAACTGGCCTGTAACTTCCTGTTTTCTCCCTCCCATCTTTTTAAACAGTGGGGTTACGTTTGCCAGGGACTGTTACAGAACCTACAGAATTTTGGCAGATGACAAGCAGCGTATTCACTATTTCCATGGCCACCTCCTTTAGTACCCTGGGATGTAGATTCAGGCCCTGGGGATTTATCGGGTTTCAGTCCCATTAATTTCTGCAGCAGTTTTTTTTAGTAATACTAATTTACTTCATTTCCTCCTCCACACTAGACCCTTGGTTCCCTAGCATTTTTGGGAAGCTATTTGTGCCCTCCTCCGTGAAGGCAGAACTCAAGTAGTTGTCTAATTGCTCTGCCATTTCCTTGTTCTCTATTGTAAATTCTCCTGTTTCGGACTGTAAGGGACCTACATTTGTCTTCATGAATCTTTTTCTTTTTACATACTTCTAGAAACCTCTACTGTCCACTTTTATGTCCCTTGCAAGTTTACTCTCATGCTCTATTTTTCCCCTCTTAATCAATCTCTTGCTCCTGAATTCTAAACTTCTCTCAATCCTCAGGCTTGCTACTTTGTGTGGCTCCTCTTTGGATCTAATACTATCCTTAATTGCTTCTGTTAGCTGTGGTTGGACTGCTTTTCCTGTTCTGTTTTTGTGCCAGAAAGGAATGTATAACTCTTGCAATGCATGCATTCCTTCCTTAAATATTAGTCATTGTCTATCCACCTATTAATGAAGTTCTCCAATCTATCTTAGCCAACTCACACCTCATACCTTTGTTGTTTCCTTTGTTTAGATTTAGGACCCTAATTTCAGATTGGACTATTTCACTTTCCATCCTAACGAATAATTCTATCATGTTACGGTCACTGTTCCCTAAAAGACTCCGTACAACAAGATTATTAATGAACCCCTTCTCATTGCACAATACCAAATCTAGGATAGCCTGTTCCCTCATTGGTTCCTCATCGTACTGGGGGGAAAAAAATCTTGTACACATTTCAGGAATTCATCTGCCACAGTATTATTGCTAATTTGGTTTGCCCAGTGTATATGTAGATTAAAGTCATCCATGATTACTGTAGCACTCTTGTTACATGCATCTCTAATTTCCTGTTTAATTCCATCCCCTACCTTACCACTATTGTTTGGAGGCCTACAGACAACTCCCTGTAATTTTTTCCACCCCTTTGTTGCCTCTTAGCTCTACCTAGACTGATTCTACATCTAGATTTTCTGAGCCAATATCCTTGCTGTCTATTGCACTGATTTCATCCTTAACTAGCAACACCATCCCACCTCCTTTTCATTTTTGCCTGTCCTTCCTAAATATTGAATACCCTTGGATATTCAATTCCCAGCCTTGGTCACCCTGCAGCCAGGTCTCTGTCATCGCTATCATATCGGACCCGTTTACAATTATTTGAGCTGTTAATTCATCTACCTTTTGCAAATGCTCAATGCATTCAGATACAGTGCCTTTAGACTTGTCTTTTTAACATTTTTACACTTTTTTTGGTACCATGGCCCTATTTGCTGCTACCCCTCGTTTCCTCTGCGTTCCACTTTTGCTTTCTATTTTCTGTCTTTCATTTCTATCTTTGTTTCCCTGTCCTGTTTCTCCCTGCTCAGGCTCCCATTCCCCTGCCACCCTAGTTTAAACCCACCCCTGCAATATGCCTGCAAGGATATTGGCCCTGGTCCTGCAACCTGCCCAGCTTGTACAGGTCCTATCTTCTTCAGAATCGGTCCCAATGCCTCAGGAATCTAAATTCCTCCCTCTTACACCATCTCTTCAGCCACATATTCATCTGGTCTATTCTCCTATTCTTAATCGCGCTAGCAGGTGGCACTGGGCGTAATCCTGAGATTACTACCTTTTGAGGTCCTGCTTTTTAAGTTATTTCCTAGCTCTCTCTATTCTGCTTTCAGGACCTCATCCCTCTTTTTACCTATGTCGGTGGTATCAATATGGACCGTGAGCTCTGGCTGTTCACCCTCTCCCTTCATAGTGTCCTGCCGCCACTCAGTGACATCCTTGACCCTGGCACCACGGAGGCAATGTATCATCCAGGTGTCATGTCTGCGGCCACAGAAACGTCTATTTGTCCCCCTTACAGTAGAATCCCCTCTCACTATTGCTCTCACACTCCATAGAATGGTTAAAGCACAGAAGGAGACCATTCAACCTATCACTTCTGTGCCGGCTCTCCGGGAGCAATTTGGCTAATTGCAATCTCCCCGCCCTTTCCCCTGCAAATTTTCCTCTTCAGACAATTATCCATTTTGAAAGCCACAATTGAACCTGCTTCCTCCGCATCCTCAGGCAGTATATTCCAGTTCCTAAAGACTTGCTATTTAAAAACAAAAAAACCCCTCAGGTTGCCATTAGTTCTTTTGCCATTCATCTTAAATCAGTATCCCCTGTTTGTCAAATAAAAACAGTAAATGGTGTAAACACTCAGCAGGTCAGGCAGCATCTGTGGAGAGGAACAGTTAACGTTTCAGGACTCTTCATCAGAATTTCTGTTTCTCTATCGTTCCGCCAGTGGGAACAATTTTGCCCTATCTACTCTGTCCAAGCCCCTCCATGATTTCGAACACCTTTATCAAATCTCCCCTCAATCTGCTCTTTAAGGAGAGCAACCCCAGTTTCTCCAATCTATTCTCATAGTTAAAGTCCCTCATCCTGGAACCATTCTGATAAATCAGTCCACTCTCTTTTTAATGCCTTCAAATCCTTCCTATAGTGTGGTGCCTGAAATTGGAACCAATATTCCAACTGAGGCGGAACCAGTATTTTATAACAATTCACCATAACTTCCTTGCTTTTGTACTTTATACCTCTATTTATAAAGCCCGGTATCCTGCATGCCTTATTAACTGCTTTCTCAACCTACCCTGCTACCTTCAGTGATTGTGCACATGTGCTCTCTTTAGAATTGTATCCTTTTTTATATTGCCTGTCTTCATTCTTCCTTCCATAGTGTATCACTGCACACTTTTCTGCATTAATTTTTATCTGCCACATGTCTGCCCATTCCATCAACCTACCTATGTCTTCTTAAAGTCCATCACTGTTGTCCTCATAGTCCGCAATACTTCCAAGTTTTATGTAATCTGCAAATTTTGAAATTGTGCCCTGTACACCCAAGCCTAGATTAAGTAAGGCAGTGGTCCTTGGACCAATCCTTGGGGAACTGCACTTGTATACCTTGCTCCAGTCCAAAAAACATGGGCTTCAAAATTATTGACAAGCCTATTGATAGGCACTGCATCAAATGCCTTTTGGAAGTCTGTGTACATCACATGCACTGCATTACCTTATCAAAAGACTCAATCAAATTAGTTAAACGTGATTTGCCTTTCACAAAAATTTGCTGGCTTTCCTTAATTATATCCGGAATTCCTTTCCTTAATTATATGTCAAAACGTCTCGGTCTCACTCCAGCTCAATGACTCTTGAGCCGAAGAGATTTGAGACAGAGGGCAAATATTGAAATTGGTGGTACCAGCCAGCCTGCTGTCGCCATTCTCACCCCGGTGAGTTTCATCAGGACAAGGGTCCCCAGAAACCCACCTGATTTGCTAATAAGTCCGATTAAGATGGTTAAAGAGAATGATGGGTTGAGGCTCAGCTGTAGATTTTGGTGTGACTGTGTGGATTGATGCCCATCAGGGACAAACCAGCCCCATAGAGCTGGGCACACAGCAGGGAGACAATCATGGATGCCCCAAGAGATAGGTGGGTCCCTTGAAAGGGAGACCATTTGTGAAGAGCATTCAGCCATTGGCACACAAGGCCATCGGGAGTGCCTAGGTTGCGGAGAGTGTTCACTACACCCTCAGATAGTGAAAGGGGTTGTCACCCTCGTGGCTCCATGGGGGAAAGGCTTCCAGACACAGTTGGAAGGCCATCTGAGTATAAGGCAGGCAGCAGCTTCTAATGAGAGCATGACTCTCGGGTTTCAAGTCCAGTGATGATGAGGAGCAACATCCTCCACAGGAAGGGCAGAGCCCCAGGCATGAGGAGCGTAGCAGAGAGGGACGAAGTCGAGGAAGGTAACGGAGGCCATATCCTTACCATAGGATCAACTGTCGAAGACAGAGCTACCTTGAGATGACTGAGAACCATTGCAGCAGGAGATTGCTCCTATCCAGGAAGATGGTCAGAGATTTGCGCCCTTGCCACAGAAGACCTCACACCTTGCAGCATTGCTCACTATGTTCCACCAGTAGCTGTCAGTCACTGTAGTGTTGAACTTCTTTGCCTTTGATTCCTTCCGAGGATCAGTTGCAGACCTTGGCGGCATCTTGCAAACGGCTGCACACAGGTTACGAATGTTCTTTTTGTGACAGCTGGATTGTACATTCAATTCCAGGTGGATGGGGGCTCGGAGTGACAAAAGGAAGTGGGTTTTGTTTCCATTGCACAGGTGCAGGGCATCATCGATTTCACCCAAATGGCCATCAAGATGCTGTGTGACTGGCTAGTGAAATTCTTCGACATGAAGAGCTTCCACTCACTCAGTGTTCAGCTCGTCTGAGGCTACAACAAGAATTTCCTGTGTGTTCTCGCTTTCCTGAAAGATGACATGACTACTTCATCCTCCAGCAATTTATGGTGCTGCATCTCTTCATTCCACTGCCAAAAATTTGTAGATGGGTTCAAGGGGATAAGGGGTATACCTTAAAGAGATGGCTCCTCACCTCTTTACAAGATCCCAAGTTGAAGCCATGTACGCAGTACAACCAAAACCATCTGCTCACAAGGACCACCATTGAACAGGCCATCGGGTTTCTGAAAATGCAGTTCTGGTGCCTGGATGTAGCGTCCTGCAGTACACTCCTGCAAGGTTCTCATGCATTGTGGTGGACTGCTGCGCTCTCCAGAGAGGTGTGCACCTTGAAGTGCTACATCAACACAGTTCATAAGAGGAGGAAGATGCAGAACACCAGAGGAGTCTAGGTGCACAGGGAAGTGGCCAAACCTGGCACAGGACTTGAGGCTGGGATACCATAAACACCTGGGTTTACCTGATCCAGGTACGTTTCAGCTGAGCCCTTTTAACCCAAGATGATGGCATGGTCTGGAAGTCACTTTGAACTGCCTGTCAGAACACTTCCATTAAAGATGCAGCCTGGAAAAGATCCACTCTTCCTGCCAATGAAGGATGCACATCTGTCCAACAGTCTGATTGTCCCCATTCAAGGACCCTTGCTCCCCTTCACCACTTAACCCCTTTCCTTGTCTCACTATTAATGAATGGAACCTCGCACCTCTGGTGTCGTGACAATATTTACATGGTGTTGAAAAATAGAAAAAGTGCACTGTTACAGGTGAAGCAAACTGCAGTGACCCACTCGGTGCTCTGCCTGTTGCAGTGGCCTCCACTTGGCCATTTCTACGCAGTGCTCCCCTTGTGGCTTTGATTGAAGTGGAGGCAGTCTGTTCACGTGTTGGCTTGCAGCTGACATGCAAGTGGCGACTATCCTCCACTGGGAAGTTCCAGTGAGCACCTCCTGAGGCTGCTGCACCGGTGTCATTGCAGGGACAGCCACTGTCACTGGGCACTGCTGTACAGATGCTCCCTCAGTCAGAAAAACCCAGGAGGCTGATGATGGCTCCCTGTGAGGGTGATGATTTCTACCTGTGAGGGTTAGTACCCTCATCCTCTGGGTAACTGCCACAGCCCTTGGCTGATGCCCTGGATTGCTGGAAGGGGTGACCAGTTGAGAGAAACTGGGATGCATTCCAAACATCTGTGTGCTACCAATGCCACTGACTTGTCCATGTTCCAGAATCTGGCGTCCATTCTGTGAATGTCAGTGCTGCCACATGTGGTTGGCAACTCTCAGTTGAGGAGCTCGTATGCTCAAAGCCCTGAGCCATGGTGGCACACATTTGCAATCCACAATCCCACACTGCCTCAGGGAACTCTGACAATTTGGGATCTGATCTAAGTAGAGCTGCCTTGTGACTCCCAAGGTCATCTGTGCCCAGCTGAGCATGGCTGTTTTCTATTCTCCATCCTCTGAGGGGAACTTCCACAGCTGCCTCTGTCACCTCTTCACTCTTTATATAATCATCCAGTACCATCCTAGCTAAATGCATGCAGGGACTCAGACTTGTATTTATATAGCACTTTTCACAAGCATTGAAGGTCTCAGCACGTCACAGCTACTAAAGTCCATTCAAAGCGTAGTCACTGTTGTAATTTAGGAACATGACAGCCAATTTGCACTCAGCAAACTCCCACAAACAGCAATGTAATAATGACCAGAGAATCTTTTTTGTGATATTGATTGCAATTTGACACACTGTTGGACAAACTGGAGTGCACTGAAAATGCTTCATCTACGCATTGCAGTTTCTATTCACCCTCTCCCCTAGGGATGCCTATCTTGTTTTCCTGGCTTGATCATAGTCCCACTGTCAGGGTGTTAATTATATGTTGGCTGGGAATCCGTCCTCTAGTCTGTGCCCTTTACACTTAGAAAGATAAATGGGAGAGGGACATGACACTGCTGGCCTCTATGGCCGAAGCAAAACAACTCAATAACATAGGCTGTATATATCAGTGCTGGCTGGTCAGGTCCTCAACAGCACTATGGCTCTTGGGTCTTGCTTTCTCTCTCTCGCTCACTCTCTCTCTCCTTCCCCCCTCCCATCTCTCCCTCTACTGTTCTCACTTGCTTCCCTCCCCCTCTGTTTCTCCCTTGTCCCTCCCCTTTCCCCTCCCCCTTCCCCATTCTCCCTCCTCCCCCCTTCCCCATTCTCCCTCCTCCCCCCCTTCCCCATTCTCCCTCCTCCCCCCCTTCCCCATTCTCCTTCCTCCCCCCCTTCCCCATTCTCCCTCCTCCCCCCCTTCCCCATTCTCCCTCCTCCCCCCCTTCCCCATTCTCCCTCCTCCCCCCAAAGGATTTTCAGGTCTGCATCTGTAAAACTAAGAGCAGTCGTGTCCTAGTTCCAGTCCTCTGCCTTTCCTGTTCCATGTCTGCTACTGCAATTGAATCAGTAAAACAGCCGATGCTAATATCTGGTGTCGAGTGTGTAAATCGGGCCTGCTTAATTCCTACCCCCGCAACCTCTAATTGTCTCGGCCAGTTAACAGGTTGCCCCTGTGAAAATTAGGGCCTGTGACTGCTTCCCACCACAGGGCAGGATCGAGACCTGGAAACAGTACCAATATCCATTTCTCTATTCCGGAATGAAAGTAAGGCCTGAAGATGTCAACTGACGATATGTGCACTCAGGGCAGTGCCTGGACACCAGTTCCTACATACTGCTCTATCATATCTACTCCTTAATTTGCAAGTTGTTTTGTTCTCTTCACTTATGTTAAACAATGCACAATAATTTTAATATTGTTTCAAGCTTACACGAACTAGTGCAAGTACTAGCAGCAAAAAAGCTGTACCTCTTTTCCACTCTCTACAAATTGCATCTTTTGTACTCTGTTCACACTGTACTCTGTGGATGAGCAGATATGCTTACTTGATGCACCTTTTTGAGCCACATTGAAGTCACAAGTGCTGACTCAACCTCAGCTCTTGCACACAGTAATTAACACCTATTCAGGCAACAGCTTACAGCTGATTGATCATTAACTGTTACTGATGAGCAGTTCCAGTGAACTGGCTTGCAATGTTTAAAATTTTAAGTTAAATTTAAGATGTTAACTATACTAAAACTAACTGAATTATGATCACTACCTCCACAAAAACACTCTCCCACCATACCTCTTCCATTTGCCCAACTTCATTTCCTAAAGCTACATAACATAAGAAATAGGAACGGGAGTAGACCATTCAGCCCCTCGAGCCTGCTGCTCATAGGATCATGGCTGATCTTGTGTTTCAATTTCCACATTGCCATCTAACCCTGATAACCTTTGATTCTACTAAATTAAGAACTGCCCTTTTTGTTTGCTATGTAACTTTGTGGCTATAAAAGCTTTCCTGAATGGATTTTAAGAATTTTGCACCATATATCTTTGTACTATTTTATCCCTGTTAATATTAGAGCAGTTGGAATCCCTATTATTTCATCTCCCTCCGACTCTCTGGAGGCCTATAGTATACTGTGTGATTGACCCTTTTTTGTTCCTCAGCTCAATATGCCTTCATTTGATGATCCTTCTAGCATATCATATCCTCACACAGATGCTTCTTTAGTCAATATTGTGAGCCCCGTTCCTTTTATATCCTGCCTCTACTTCATCTGAAAACTATGTAATCAGTAATGTTGAGCTGCCATTCATACGAACTACAAATATACGAAATAGGAGCAGAAGTAGGCCATTCAGCCCCTTGAACCTGCTCTGCCATTCAATAAGATCATGGTTGATCTGTTTGTGTTTTGAATTCCACGTTCCCATCTACCTCCGATAACCTTAGATTCTTGTTAGGCAAGGGAATCAATCTACCTCCACCTTTAAAAATATTCAGTGACCCCACCTCCACCGCCTTCTGAGGCAGTGTTCCAAAGTTGCACGACACTCTGAGAGAAAATAATTCTCATTTCTGTCCTAAAAGGATGACACCTAATTTTTAAACAGTGCCCCTCTAGTTCTGGACTCACCCACAAGAGGAAACATCCTTTCGACGTCCACCTTGTCAAGACCATTCAGGATCTTGTGTACTTCAATCAAGTAACTCCTCACTGTTCTAAACTCCAATGTCCATGCCCAGTCCATCCAACCTTTCCTCATAAGACAACCCAGTCATTCCAGGTATCAACCTCGAAAACCTCCTTTGAACCGCCCCCAAAGCATTATTTCCATCCTTCCTCAAATAAGGACACTAAAACTGCACACACTATTTAAAATTTGGCCTCACCAATGCCCTGAATTGTTGTTCACAATAAGAGGTTGTGGTGGAAGTATTAATCCACACAGGTCTCTTGGTTAAAGCTGGTTTATTTCCAAGACAACTCCTCAGTGCTAGTAGCTTCCACAAGGTGTTCCAGCTGTACCTTTTTGTTCTATTCAGTTGGGATAATTAATGTCCATCATCTGTTTAACTACCAATTGGTTTTAACAAGATGATTGCCATGTTATCATGAATAACTGAAGCATAACATCCTTACTTTTATGTTCAATTCCTCTTGTAATAAAGAAAAGCATTCCATTAGCCACCTTAGTTACTTACTGTACATGCATACTAACTTTTTGTGACTCGTGCACTAGAACACCTAGATTCCTCTGCACCTCGGAATTCTGTAGTGGTTCTTTGTTTAAGTAATGCTCTGCTTTTTTATTCTTCCTGACAAAGTGAACAACTTCACATTTTCTCACATTGTACTTCATCTGCCATATTTTTGCCCACTCACTCAACCCATCTATACCTGTCTGCAACCTCCTTATGACCTCTTCACAACATACTTTCCTACCTATCTTTGTGTCGTGTACAAATATAGCTATCATGCTTTCACTTCCGTCATCTAAGTAATCGATATGAATTGTAAAAAGTTGAGACCCCAGCACAACCCCCCTGCAAGACTCCACTCGTCAGATCCTGCCAATAAGAAAAAGACCCGTTTATATGTACTTTGTTTTCTGCCAGCCAGCCTTCTATCCATGCTAATATGTTACCCCTATACCATAAACTTTTATTTTTCACAATAACCTTTGATGTGGCACCTTATCAAATGCCTTCTGAAAATCCAAGTACAGCACGTCTGCAGGCTGCCCTTTATCCACAGCACATGTTACTTTTCAAAGAACTCCAATAAATCGGTTAAACGTGATTTCTCTTTCACAAAATCATGTTGACACTTCCTGACTACCTTGAGTTTCTCTAAAGTGCCCAGCTATAACCCCCTCAATGATTGATTCTAACACCTTCCCCATGACAGACGTCAAGTTAACTGGCCTATAGCTTCCTGTTTTCTGCCTCACTCCCTTCTTGAATAGAGGGGTTATATTTACTACTTTCCAGTCTGATGAAACCTTTCCAGAATCTAGGGAATTTTGGAAAATTAACACCAACGCATCTCCTACCTCATTAGCCACCTCTTTTAAGATCCTAAGATGAAGTCCATCTGGACCTAGAGACTTGTCAGCCTGCAGCTCCATCAGTTTGCTCAGTACCACTTCCCTAGTGTTTGTAATTTCACCAAGTTCCTCTCCCCCTCCCACCTCCTGAGTTACAGCAATTGCTGGAATATTTGTTGTATCCTCTCTAGCAGTGATGGGCAACCAAGGCCAGTAAGTGGGCTGCATGAGTGGCCTCCTTCATTTCAGTGGGCTGCGAGATTGAAATCGGGCATGCGCACAAACCATGACCCCATGAATAAGATTAAATACATGCTAAATATTTCATAAGTTATAGAAAATGTTTCCACAGCTTCCTTCAGATTTGGAAGCTGCCAAACACTTTGGGCAGAACCTACCGGGATTTTTGCTGCATGAGAGGAATGGCGTGTTTCATAATGTCTCCTAACATTTTTTTGGAACTGATATCACCTCATTGCAAATTGGCCTCCCTTTATGTTCAATAACAAAATAATCCAGCACCCAACTCTCTTTTACCATTTTGCCCTCGTCATTGACTTTCCTCTTTTTAGCTACTACTTCTTCCACTGTACTTTTTGATTTTGCACTTGATCCTCCTCCTTTATCACACCACTTCAACACAAAGCAATCCAACTAAGAAGGGGCAAATTAAATTACAAGCGTTGTAACGAAGGCGGTCTCCCAGGATAGGGTAATTTTACTAACCACGCTTGATGGCCTAGAATTTGTGGGGCATGCCGATTGAACAGTAGATTTATGCGCTTTGACTGGACACAGAGAGAGTGCACAGCTCTCACAGTCAATGTTGTGTGCAATCAGCATGCACCTCACTTTGCATGCCCTTGCTTTGTGTGCGTATCGCTTTAGTAATACCAGTGAGAAAAAAACGACGCAGATGGAAACCAGTGGAATCTGGCAACCCTGCACACGGGCAGTGGTCAACAGAATGTCTCGTGGGCCGCACTCAGAACCCTGATGGGCCGCAGGTTGCCCACCACTGCTGTATAGTGAAGGCAGAGGAAAATATTTGTTCGTTTCATCCGCCATTTCCTTTACTATCTACTATTAGCTCCCCATTCTCACTCTCTAGAGGACCATCACTCACCTTACTTACTCTTTTCCTTTTTAAATACCTGTAGAAACACTTGCTATTCATTTTTACATTTCTAGCTAGCTTCCTCCCATACTCTAATTTCTTTCTCCTGATTAACATTTTAGTCGTTCTTTATATCCTGACGAATTGTCTGACCTGCCACTCATCTATGTGCAGGTATTTGCTTTTTCCTTAAGTTTGATGCTTCCCTTAACTACTTCAGTTAACCACAGGTGGTGGATCCACCCCTTAGAATTTTTTTTTATAGTAGGAAATACTTATTCTGAGTAAACCTAACCTCCTTTAACCCGTGGCTCAGTAACAGCTATGATATCATACTTGCAAGAGTGTATCTGTGCCTTGCGCTCATTTATCTCATTTAAAGCAAAGTCAAGCTCCCTCATAATGCATTTATATAGAGCTTTTAACATGGTGAAATGTCCGATTATGCTCCTGTACTGAACCAAAGCAGGAGTGACATTAGAAGCGGTGGCCAAACGCTTGGTCAGGTGGATTTTAAGCAGCATCTTAAAAGAGGGGAGCAAGGTCGAGGGGCAAAGAGATTTCAGGAGGGATTTCCAAATCTTCAGGTCGGCTTTAGTAATGTATGTCAGTGTGAACTTCTGCGCTAATGACATTTTTCCAGCTCCCACACTAATATTCTGTGACTATTATATTATCAGACAAGGGATAGATCAGCAATTAGTGATAAACTAGAGATTGATTGTATGTCTGTCCAATAGAAAATGAAGGGCCAATTTTAATCCCAGTCAGTGGCAGTATGGCAAGGTCATGCCACATTCCCTATTTTAATTTAGCAAATTTTAGATGGGGAGGGGGTGGTCCTGATTTAAATGACAATATTGTGACCGGTGATATCATTAGGGCACACCTAGCTGGGACTTTATCTGTGCATCTGATACTCCCATCCTAATTTCACACTCGTGAGGTGACTTTATTCCTTTAGGTAGGAGTCAGTGTCTGCATATGTTAATGAGGCTTGGAAGCTAAAATCTCCTATGCATTGCAGTGTTGGATCTGGACAATTTGTCGTCCACTTTGGCCCACACATGCACAATGCCTGCCTCAAATTCATCCCATGTGGATCCCATTGTAGCATAATATATAGACAATTTTCATCCCTTGAAGTTACTATTGCTATCAGCAATGCACAGAGTAAGAAATAGGATTATTTTTTAAGAAGTCAATGCTTCCCAGTAGGAATCTTCAAAGATCTATCCATAGCTAACAGCCTTTTGTAGTGTTAGTCAAGGAGTGAGATAGGCTTATTCACTAATCTAGGTTGGAGATGAAAGTTATATCCAAATGTTCTTTGTTGGCCTGAGAATTGATTTTACAGCCAGCTTTTTCAAGGCAATGGATATCTCCAGTTTAGTAAGGAATATTTTTTCATTTTTCTGATACATTAAAGGCTCTTTGTGTCGTCATTGTGTTTGAATATAGTGATTAAGTTGAATGTCTTTATCTCGGGGTGCCTCCAAAAATGTACTATTTAAATGAGGGATTGAAAACAACAACTTGCATTTATGTTGCGCTGTTAACATAGTAACACAGGAGTGTTACTATAAATTAAAAATTTGACCCTGAGCTACATAAGTCCAAAAATTTAGTCAGAGATAGCTTTTCAGGTGCTTCTTAGACGTAAAGAAGTTTAGGAAGAGAATTCCTGAGCTTGTGCCCAAGACAGCTGAAGGTGCATTCTGCAAATAGAGAATGAAGATTGGAAATGTGCAGGAGGCTAAGACTGAAGGAGTGCAAGATCAGAGGGTTGTAGGGGTGAATGAGGTTGAAAAAATAGGAAGGGGCGAGGCCATGGGGAGAACTTGAAAGCAATGGTGAGAATTTGAAAATTGAGGCATTTCTTGTTTGGGGGTCGATGTAGTTCACCTATCGATAGGTAAATGGGACTTGATGTGAGAGTAATAGGAAGGAATACGCTTGTTGATTGTTCTTCGTGAGAGATATTCATTGTTTTAAGGTATGAATACAAAATCTTTCCTTCTCCCTCCTCAAATTGTCAGTAAGCATAGAACATAAGCGACTTCATAGCCCTTCCTTGATTTGGAATGATTTTTGGAAAACTTGATGAGCAGGATTTAGGCATAAAACAAAGACTTGTGAAGAAATATAAGCATTTGGTGTACTTGTGACTTGGTCTCTGTGTTTTAAAATGACCAAAAGCAAAGCAAAATACCAAAATGGATGTCATTTGATGTCTTTTTTCAGTTGAGGTGTAGCAATTGACTTAGTTGTGAGAGATTATTACCCTCATCATAACTGAGGAATTTTTAGAGTGGAGAATGTGACAGATAGTGGAAACCTGGAAGTACTATCAGCATATTTGCCTGGCATTTTAACACAGCCACTTAATTATAATATTGCTTCTGTGTTTGACTTTGATGTGCGGGTGGGATATGGCATTGGGCCCTCTCCCTATGAATTGATCTCAACTGGTATATTTAAAGAACCAATCCAAAGATAAAATTTAGAGGAGTCAGTTTGAACCAAGAGAAAATGAAGTCTCAGCATGGACTCATGATGGTCAAAGTGTTCATCAATCTAATGATGCATTGCTAGGTGCATTGAGGAGTCAGAGAGATGCTGTTCTCCAGGTACAGGGAGAAGAAACTGGCAGCAGCAAAGGTGTGGCTGAGGAGCTCTGGAGCATTGTGCCGTGCTCCAACGCTTTAATGACCTAACCAGGTCAGGAAAGGTGAGTACATTTGCACATTCACTTACATCCTATTGTGCATATTACCACCCCCACCCTACTCTGCTTTATCAAGCCTACTCCACACAGCCTTTCATACTCAATTACATTGCAAACGCAATATGTACTTTGTTTTTCCACCCAGCTATCCATTCATCACTGGCATTCACCCTAATTCTGATGAAATTTGATGCCTCACCCTGGTAGTTGCCCCCACTGAATACACTGTATCCATTGGATGAACACAAATGATTAGAGCCAATACTCATCTTGTCCTTTGCAAGAGAAGAGGACACAGAACTGTAGGGAGAGAACCAGAGGTGGTTGTCCACAGATTTCCCAGTTGGCAAATGTAGAGGACGAAGTGTGGAGATCAATGGCATTTTGGTGTTCCTGCCCACGGAAGAGGAGTAAATTGAGACTTTTCAGCTAACTAGTGGCTATTAAATATTAGCGACCCACAATTCACATGCCATAAGTTATGTTGACTTAATTTTCACAGCGAGTGAATAAAGGTCATAATGATGAGTTGCGAAATTCTTCCCTCGCTAATTCATATATTTTCTCTCTTACTGAATCTTCATGAGCGCAGTAGCAGTGGACTACCTGGATGAATTGCTTCCTTCTGAATGTGCACCATCACAGGACTCATGCTCAACTTGCACCAGATAGATACTTGCACTTCATTGGGCCCAGTGTGTCTGAGGGCATGCCCTCTCCAACCTTTGCTAAGCTGGACACATGCTATACCCTGGGGCCATTGATGCAAAGGTTAACCATTGAGAGGCTGCAGAAAATTCCTGATGTTCTGGTGGACCTTTCAACAATTGCAGAGAATTGAGTGCAAATCGAGCAGGAGTGCGTTGATATCACTGGACATTGTGACGATGTTTTCCATGGATAGAGTGTTCAATACCATAGAACATCAAGCCTAGCAATCGAATCAATGTATGCCTTAATCACAGCTGCACAGACATGTCTTCTGCCTTAAATATGATGACTGGCACCTTTAGCCTTGGATTTAAAACATTTCGCTGAACTGAACCAAGCTGCTTTCCAACAGAATGATGAGTGAAGTGCAGCTAGCCTGTGAGAGGAATGATGGAAATAGGGGACATGGAAGTGGGAATTCCACTCAGTGCTCCCATTTTCAACCCAACCCTGGTACCCTCCCCAGTCAACACCTGACATGCTGCCTCCTCTCTCGATGAGCAAGTCTGCCCCTACACAAGTGGAGGTGGAGTAGCCTTTGGTCAGGCCTGATAGGCTCCAACGCCCAAAGCCTGTTAACTATGATAATCTTAAGAGCCAGAACAAGGATTTGAGCAGCCTGTCGCTACCTCTGCTCAAACCACATAGAAGCAGTAAGCAAAGCAATAATGTAACTTTGTAGTTTCACATTTGTATGAGAAAATGTTAAGTTTTCATAGTTCACTGGAATCACACACAACTACTTTGCACTGCTTTGCACATTCTTGGTTGCTTCGTGACAATTTGCTTTTTCAATTCCATTGATAAATGGGGAGCGCCAGAGAAAGGTGATATGTTTGGTTGGTTGTAGACTGCTTTATGTCAGTGGGATGATGAGGGAGGAGTGACCATTAAATGTGATTGTTATGTTGGTCCAGTGATACTTAACTGACTGAACCATGCAGCTACACGGCCATATTGTGATTGTTGGTCCTGTTTTGGAGTCACCCTCTTCCTCCGATTTGTCTGCAGGCAACTTGTGTTCAATGCCCTATTGTTCCTGTAGCCCCAGTGTTTGCTGCTGAGCAGTGTTGTGCATGATGATTCTGGAGGCATGGCAGGTGAGTATTGTAGGGCACTGACCATTTGCTCAGTGATGCATCTGGTCGTGATATGACTTTTAGTATATTTGGGTTTTGTTCATTCTCAGGAATGTCATCAGCCAAGTTTGATGGGGGGGACATCCTTTCACCTCCTAGTAGCCACCCCTTAAGACTTGGAAGTCTGAGCTTGAATGTATTGTATTATGTCAGCTCCCTGAAATCTAGAGCGCACCTGGATAAATTTTTACATGTGATTGCACATCAGCTCAATATTGATGGAATGGACCCCCTAATAGTTTATGAATACTCCTGGTTTATCAGGGAATGGCATATTGCTACATGTGTGCACCTGTGAGGATCTGTCCAGAGAAGCAAACTTGAGCACCAGCTCATTCTGACGAGTGCCATTAGAAGCCAAATTGGCACAATTGCTGGCCCTGGAAAACAGCACATCAGTGACGTGCCTTGCGCATTTATATGCAGCAGACTAGGAGATCCTGGATACTGTCACTGATGCTTTAAAAGGTGTTTCTGCAAAGTTGCTGATGAGTAATGTATTTGTTTGTGTGTGCATTTTCTTACCCATGGAGTGAGAAATTCAATTTAAAATAACAGCAGCAAAGCCTTTTTACTTGTAAAAATAAAAGAAAGGGTTGGTTTATTTTCACTCTAATGCTCTGGAAGTTACTTAAGATAAAGTCACTAACACATACACACAAAGTTTAGTTACAAATGAAGATAAAACTATACTTACAAAAATTGGATCAGTTTAGTCCATATTTGATGTATGCCTGATATTTTTGAAGTTGAACTGTAGTGTCTGAAGTTGCAGGATTGTCTCTGCAGCTGCGATGGCTTTGCCGTCGAATTGCTGGAGGTTGCTTTAACAGGTGAGTTTAGTAGGTGAAATCAGATTTACAGGGAGGAAAGAAGGTTCCTTCTGGTTGTGCCGTCATGGCACTTTCAAACTGCCTAGTTACTTATAATAGAAGCCGTGCTGTTTCTAGATGCCTTTCTCTGTCTCTCCCTGGGTTGAAGCTTCTTCAAGATGGCTCTCTGTGGATCTGCCAACTTCTTGCCCTTTCATTGCTCTTTGCAGGTAAGGCAAAAAGACCTGTATAACAATGCTGAGCATGGGTGTAGTGCCAAATTTCAAGGTGCCAGAGCTCTGAGAAAATGTGTTGGCCATATAATTTCTCAATCTACTATTACATTGTTTTCTTTTGAATCATTTGAGTCCCCAAAAGTCAGTAAAACTATGATTTTTAAGTGAAAAATATTAGTGCCCCCCACCTCTTTCTTACCCCTCTACCCAAAAACTTCCCACGCACCCCCAGCCTTCCCTTCCACCCCTCCTATCAACCTCACCCCAAATTCTGCCTCCACCCCAGAACCTCTCATTCCACTCCAACCTCCCTTGCTCACACACACAGCAGTCAGCCTCTTCCTTCCCCCCTCCCCACTGACCTGGAGCTCCACAGTGTCTCACTCCCAGGTTTTGCAACCCCAGGGAGGGGAGGCACTCTGGACCTGGGGCCCCATTCCCTAGCCCTCTGCTCCCCAGGCTCTGGATGGAGGTGCACCCCTGATGCTGTGTCACTTTCCATATTTTTTTTTATTTGTTCATGGGATGTGGGTGTTGCTGGCTAGGCAAGTATTTATTGCCCATCCCAAATTGCCCTGGTCCTTGTTCAGAGGGCATTTTAAGAGTCAACCGACATTAGTAAACCACATGGGTTGTTATGACAATCGACAATGGTTCCATGGTCATCATTAGACTTTTAATTCCAGATTTTTTTATTGAACTCAAATTCCACCAGGAATTAGGCAGGATTTGAACCTGGGTCCCCAGAGCATTACTTTGGGTCTTTGGATTACCAGTCCAGTAACAATACCAATACACTATTGCCTCCCCCATATAAAGAGGTAATCCCTTGCAGTTATCCAAAATCGCCATACCCCCTGTAGTGATCAAAAGAGTTAAGGTTGTTCACACCTTATGATGGCTTATCGGTTAGTGTCTTTGTGTTCGGAGGAAACGCTATCAAGTCAGTGAGTTTCTGTTTATGCTTTTGGAACATACATTGAATTTTAAATCTATGTGTTTGAGCATGTCTCCTCTTTGTCTGGCTGAATGAATTCAAGCCTGAGTCCACAGGTGAAAGTCAAGTGATCCTGGGAGTCCATTTTGGAAACAGTGGTTAAACTCAGTCCAAGGTTTACAGAATGTGAACTTCAAAGCAGTTTTCCAAAAAAAATGTACAATATCATAACTGTGCACTGTAACAATATGTCTTCGCTAGCTCCCTGGAAAGATTCGAATGCAAACAGATGGGGCCACTTTTGTTGCCACTGCTGATGGGTGACCACCAGACCCAGCAAGGATGCAGGTCTTCTAGGAGGCTCTAGATGTCCGTCATAATGTGACGTTACAATCTCAGTGTTGGGAAGCACTGCATTTCCAAGAGGCCAAGGCATGTGGGCTTCTGCCTATACATGATGTTATATGGGTACTGCCTCCTGTGTGCTCAGTCCCTCCTTGCTGCTCATCTGGGCTGATCACCAGCAGGTCCACACCATACCTTGGCAATGGTCATCTTGCACCAAGGTTTAATCTAAGGTTTCCATTGTGCTACCTATTCTGATCTTGAGTATAAATACCTCCAAAGTGCAGAAATGAGCATTTTGCCACAAGTGCACTCAACAAACTTTCCAGTGATATATAAAGCAGCTATGAGCACTGACTTTTTATTGCTATTATATGCCTTACTTTTAAAGTGTCCGTGAATTGCCATTTTCACTTTGTCTTGATTTCAATGGCGAGTTTCTGGTAGCCCAGAAAACCCATGCACGCACCATTGAAATATTCAAATCACTGGACTGTGTCTCCGTGGCCACGTTAAGCTCAGAAGTTAGTACATTGAAGTGGCTTCCAGATGCACTGATGCTTTCACCTACTTAGAGAAGGCCAGTGCTGTTCTACCCTATACACACACCTTTCGCTTCTCCGTTTTGTCTATCCAGCAACCTATGATTTCATTCAGGTTCCGTTGTAATTGCTCTTTGCTGTTTCTGATGTCAGATGAACTCAGCATTGTTCCCTTTATCAATTCAATGAGGAAGATCCGTTGGGGCTTTCCCATCCTACATTACGTGAACAAAAAAGCTGCACCTTTTTGGCAGAGACAGCCTTCCATCTCATAAGACAGTGGTTCGTGTTGTAGTGGTCAACTGTGTTAAGCATTGCCAGGTATGGCTCAGGAGCTGCACTCTGACATGGCAGTCTCTGCTGCATTTGCTGCAGGGGAAGACAGTGGGCTGAGAAGGTGTATGATTTAGTGGCCTCTTTTGTCTGGGCCCTTTTCTTGGCCACCTAAGCTTTTCATTTCTGCTCACCTCTTTCAATGCCCTTCCAGTCAGCATTCCAGTCAGCATCCAGAGTTCACAGGTCTCATAGACTAGTTTGGTGTTCTCAGTCAGGTTGCTGTTGTTCCACGCACTCTTACTCAGCTTGGGCATACATGCATCATAGAATTTGCAGCTGTTGTGATTTCAGAATCAAATAGCAGATTGTGGGTGTTTGTGGAACCTAATTATGTGAAACAGTCAACAACCTTCAGTGTCACATTGCCATTATTGGTGGATGGCGATATCACAACATCCAGGTTCGAATCCCACCATGGCAGATGGTGAAATTTGAATTCAATAAAAATCTGGAACAAAAGTCTAATGATCACCATGAAACCATTGTTGGTTGTCGTAAAAACCCACGTGGTTCACTAAGATCCTTTAGGGAAGGAAATCTGACGTCCTTACCTGGTCTGGCCTACATATGATTCCAGATCTGCAGCAATGTGGTTGACTCTTATATATCCTCCTGAAATGGCCTAGCAAGCCACTCAGTTGTATCAAACCACTAAAAAGTCTAAAAGGAATGAAACCCGATGGACCACGTGGCATTGATCTAGGCACCAGAAACAACAATAGCAAACTCAGCACTGTCGACCCTGCGAAGTCCTCCTTACGAACATCTGGGGGCTAGTGCCAAAACTGGGAGAGCTTTCTCACAGACTAGTCAAGCAACAGCCTGACATACTCATAGTCGTGGAATCATACCTTACAGATAATGTCCCAGATATCACCATCCCAGCAGAGGTGGCGGCACAGTGGTATACAGTCGGGAGGGAGTTACCCTGGGAGCCCTCAACATCGACTCCAAATCCCATGAATCTCAGGGCATCCAGTCAAACACGGGGAAGGAAACCTCCTGCTGATTGCCACACATTGTCAACCACCCAGCCCCCGCTCCACCAGTTGATTAATCAGTACTCCTCCATGTTGAACACCTCTTGGAGGAAGCACTAGGTGGGGAACTTCAATGTCCATCACCAAGGATGGTTTGGTAGCAACACTACAGACCGAGCTAGCGGAGTCCTAAAGGACATAGCTGCTAGACTGGGTCTGCAGCAGGTGGTGAGGGAACCAACAAGAAGGGAAAAACATACTTGACCTCATGCTCATCATCCTGCCTGCTGCAGATGCATCCGTCCATGACAGCATCAGTAGGAGTGACCACCACGCAGTCCTTCAGGAGACAAAATCCTGTCTTCTCATTGAGGGTACCCTCCATCGTGTTCTGTGGCACCAGTTCCATGCTAAGTGGGATCAACTTTGAGCAGATCTAGAAACTCAAGACTGAAGCCTGTGGACCATCAGCAGCAGTAGAATTGTGCTCAACCACAATCTTACCCGGGTGTCTGAGAGGCGGTGGACCTGCGAGGAAGCAACCTGGAGCAAGCGAGTATAAATCGGGACTGAGGCTTAAGGCCTACACCACATACCTGGGAGTTGGAGGGGTGGCGGGACCAGTCCGCACTGAGTTTGAAAGGAGAGTGAAAAATACAAATAGTGACATGACAGAAAAACCGGAAGTCCATTGGTCGGTAAGAAACTCCTGTTAGGGACTGTTTTTAAATTGCTGTAATTTAGAAAAGCTACCTTTTAAAGAAGTAGCTATACTCAGATTTAAGTGAGAAACACCAGGGAAAGTCAGGGCCGGTATAATAAAGTAATATAAATAAACCAAAATAAAATAAAGCTAAGACATGGAAGGGCAGCTCAGTCGAGTGGAATGAGCGTGCTGTAATATGTAGGAAGTCATGGACTCTACCACTGTCCTAGGCGACCATACGTGTAGGAAGTGCTGCCAGCTGCAGAACCTAGAGCTCTGGGTTTCGGAGCTCGCGCGGTGGCTGGAGTCACTGGCACATCCGTGAGGCTGAGAGCTACGTGGAAAGCACATTCACAGAGGTGGTCACACCACAATTTAGGAGCCTGGAGGCAGAAAGGTAATGGGTAACTATCAGGCAGTCCAAGAGAATTAGGCAGGTAATACAGGAGCCCCCTGGGGTCCCACACTCAAATCAGTTTTTCACTTTGGAAGCTGGTGAGGGCACAGGTTCCTCAGGAGTGCAGTCAGAGTCACGTTTGTGGCACCACGAGCAACTTGGCTGTTCAGAAGGAGAGGAAGAAGAAAGGAAGAGTAATGGTGATCGAGGATGCCTTAGGGGAACAGACAGGCATTTCTGTGGACGTAGACGTGACTCCAGGATGGTATGCTGCCCCCTGGTGCCAGGGTCAAGCATGTCACTGAGCGGCTGCAGGGTTCTTCCTGGGGGTTCGGGGTGAGATGGGGAGGTGAACAGCCAGAGGTCATGGTCTACATTGTTACTAATGACTTGGGTAGGAAGGAGGCTGTGGTCCTGTGATCAGAATTTAGGGAGCTCGGTGGAGAATTAGCAAACTGGACCTCAAATGTAGTAATCTCCAGATTACTCCAGTGCCATGTGCAAGTGAGTACAGGAATGGGAGGATAAGGCAGATGAATGTGTGGCTGGATAGATGGTGCAGAGGAAGGGCTTTAGATTCCTGGGATACTGGGTCTGGCTCTGGGGAAGATGGCACCTGTACAAGCTAGACGGGTTGCACCTGAACAGAGCTGGGACTGAGTTCCTTGTGGGGCATTTTGCTAGTGCAGTTGGAAGTTTTTAAACTAACTCAGCAGGGTTGTGGAGCCAGGAGAGAATATTAGAGAGGACTACCAAGTGCACAAAATACTGGAAGAGACAGATAGCAACAGTATAGAGAATAGTAAGTTAATAGTTGGAGTAAGGGAGAAAGCCATGAAGTCTAAATCAGGGTTATACTGCATGTATGTGAATGTACAGAGTATAGTAAATAAGATTGGGGAGTTAAGCCTGCAGATCGCCATGTTGTGGCGATAACGGAGACCTGGCTCAAGGAAGGGCAGGACTGGGTGTTAAATATTTCTGGGTACAAGATGTTCAGAAAAGATAGGAAAGGTAGAGGAGGAGGAGGGGTGGCAGTATTGGTTAAGGAAAGCATTGCAGTGCTGGAGAAAGAGGATGACCCAGAGGTTTCAAGGACAGGATCAATTTGTCTAGAGTTTAGGAACAAAAAGCGTGCAATTACATTGCTCGGTGTAGTCTGTAGACCATCAATTAGTGGGAAGGATGTAGAGGAACAAATCTGCAAGGAAATTACAGAGCGATGCAAACATTATAGAGTTGTCATAATGGGGGACTTTAATTACCTGAATGCAGATTGGAATAGCGGTGATGTAAAGGGCAGAGAGGGACAAGAGTCCTTAGATTGTGTTCAGGAGAATTTCCTACAGCAGTATGTGCCCAATCCAACAAGAAAGGATGCACTATTGGACCTGGTTCTTGGAAATGAGATGGGCCAAGTAGATCAAGTGTCAGTGGGGATCATTTAGGAGACGGTGATCATCGTATCGTAAGGTTTAGGATGACGGTAGATGGTTGCACAATATTCCGCATCATTCGCGGCGACTCAGATACTGAAACATGTTCAGAGGGCATATAAGAGTCAACCATATTGCTGTGGCCCTGGAATCACATGGGCTAGACCAGGTAAGGACAGCAGGGACAGCAGATTTCCTTTCCTAATGTCTAAAGCACATTAGTGAACCAGGTGGGTTTTTACAACAGGTGGCATTATCAGACTTTTTAAGTCCAGCTTTCTATTTAATTCAAACTTCACTGTTTCCCATGGTGGGATTTGAACCCGGGTCCCCAGAACTTTACCCTGGATCTCTGGAATACTAGTCCAGTGACTGAAGCAGCCCATGTCCAAAGCAGCAAGACCTGGACAATATCCAGGCTTGGGCTGACAGTTGGCAAGTAACATTTGCGTCACACAAATGCTAGCAATGACCATCTCCAACAACCGAGAATCTAACCATCGCCGCTTGATGTTCAATGGCATTACCATCACTGAATTTCCCACTATCAGCATCCTGGGGGTTACCATTGACCATAAATTGAACTGGACTAGCCATATATATATATATACTGTGGTTACAAGAGCAGGTCAGAGGCTAGAAATCCTGCGGCAAGTAACTCACCACCTGACTCCCCAAAATCTGTCCACCATCTACAAGGCACAAGTCAGGAGTCTCCACTTGCCTGGATGAATGCAGCTCCAACAACACCAGAAGCTTGATACCATCCAGGACAAAGCAGCCCATTTAATTGGCACCTCATCCACAAACATTCACTGCCTTCATCACCAACGCACAGTGGCAGCAGTGTATGCCATCTACGAGATGCACTGCAGGAACTCATAAAAGCCCCCTTAGTACCTTCCAAACCCATGACCATTGTCATCTGGAAGGACAAGGGCAGCAGACACATGGGAACACCACCACCTGGAAGTTCCCCTCCAAGTCCCTCACTATCCTGACTTGGAAATATATCGCCGTTCCTTCACTGTTACTGAGTGAAATTCCTGGAGCTTCCTTCCTAATAGCACTCTGGATGCACCTACACCACATGGACTGCGGCAATTCAAGAATGCAATTCAGCAACACCTGAAGTGCAATTAGGGATGAGCCATAAATGTTTGCCCAGCATGCGATGCCCACATCCTATGAATGAATAAAAATAAAATTTGTGCTCCTGATGCTGATGGTGAAACCAAACTCTTTACATGTGTGATAGAGTGTCTGTCCATTTGCTGCTGCAGGTATTGCTCCGTATGGAATGTTAGTGTGTCATTGTCAGTGTAGAGCAACTCTCTGATGAGGACTTGGAGCACCTTCGTCTTGGCTGAACAGCTTTCTATCAGTTCTGGCATGTAAGTCAACACCCTCTGTAGATGACCCGAAGGCATATGACAACAGCAAAGAGAAGAATATGTCAGTGTGTTGGTGCCAGAACACAGCCCTGTTTGACCCCTGCTGTGGATCTGGAAGGGTTCCAATGTTGTCACCTCATAGCTGACCTTACCCATCATGATGTCATGGAAAGAGGAGAACACATTGAACAGCTTCGGCGGGCTGCCAGTTTTCTCCAGTATCTTAAATCGATACCTCCGCTCACCTGATCGAATCGATGAAGGCAACATATAGTGGTCCCCTTTGTTCACTTTCCCTCCCTAACTTTCTCATCATGCTGAAATAACCTTTGCTTTCTCTGACAGAGAATGAGGAATTCAAGCTGAATTCTAGTGATAGAAGCCTGTATGGAAACTAAAATTTCTCTTAGTTTACAGATTGAGCATTCAAATATACAAATAGCTAGATTATACATGGTGTCGGCTGGCCAGCCTGGGCCTATTGAGCCCCTTAAGTGGCCAATTAATGGCCACTTAAGTGTTTCATCCCACCTCCATGGCTATTTTGCCACCAGGTGGGTAGCCTGGCGGCTTTTACTGCACAGGCTGGTGTTGGGCAAGGGGTGGGGCGTGAGCTCCTTTTGGGGTCTGCTGTGCCCATTGGAGGCATCCCTGCCCCCACCTCACCACACCTTCCTCCCTCCTCCCCACCCCACCTTTCAAGGCCACACACCTACCCCTTTAATCCTGCCCCCCTCCCATCTCCCTCGCTGGGGTCTGCCAGCCAGGCATTACAGGTACTTTGGACTTCGCTTGAGGTCAGGCTCCATGACCTCCTTTGCTTGGACTGCAGCCCGACCCCAAAACTGACTACCGCTGGAACCTGGTGCTGCTGCGACAAGAGCTACCGACTTATCAGGTTGGCTGGCAGCTCTCTAAGGCAGGACTACCTCCCCGGATGGGGGCAGAATGACTGCGATGCAGCCAGCATTTTGGCGGGCAAGCTCCCAGTTGACCTTTTAGTTGGAGGGAGGGCAGGGAGAAGGTGAGCTGAGCCCCAAAATATTTAGCCCCTGGTTTCTGCTGGGCTGAAAAAGTTAAAATTTCTCACTTCATAAAGGCCGCTACTGTGGGTGTATTCTAAAAGGTGTCTGACATGGGATTTCAGAATTCCACCTTAACTCGAGGGCATTTTATATTTTGTTGCTTGTCTCAAAACCACGAATAACGTGGAAAGCCGACAGTGCTGCCTCAGTCTGCCGCACCTGCATCTCCTGTTGGATAAGAAGAGTAGTGTGATTCAAATATATGATTAAGGTGATTAGTGGAGCCATGATTTTAAGCCACTATATGTGGAAACAGTTGGAGATCAACAAAAATTCCCTTTTTATTAGGTAACTGAAGAAACGTGAAATTAAGCTAAGTGATTTGAAGGACTTAAAACACTTGGGTAGATAGCATACTAATTACAAGGCAGGTGGAAAGGGACTAAATTAGTGTTCAGGGTAGTCCTGCCTTAGAGAGCTGCCAGCCAATCTGATTGGCCGGTAGCTCTGTCACAGCAGCACCAGGTTCCAGTGGTAGTCAGTTTTAGGGTCTGTTTTGTATATGGATATTTAAAAGGGCCATTCATTCACGCGATTGGATTGAAGAAAGTTTTAATTTGCATGGCAGGTTAATTTTCAGATAATTGACAAATGCTTTTTTGTAGATAAGATCAGAACCAAGCTTACTAAATCTACAAATAGAAAGTTACATTTTCTTGTGTAAAAATATACTGATAATTTGATGTTTCTTTATGGGGAGGGGGCACAGTGGGTGGTGTTTCAGGAACAAAGACTTAATTATGTTATCAAGGTACAAAGTGTGAGGAAATTGGATTAATGAGCCTCGAGATGTGAGGGAGCTTAATTAACATATTGAAATTATTTCGCTGAAGTAATTTTCTTTTTCTGATAACTTCAACAAAAATGTATATTTAAAACGGGCAAGGAAAAAAATCAGTACATTAACTGATTTTTCATTTTTAAAATTTATTCTCTAAGGGACGTGGGCATTGCTTGGTAGGCCAGCAGTTGTTCCCCAAGCCTAATTGCCCTTGAGAAAGTGGTGGTGAGCTGCCTTCGTGAACCGCTGGAGTTCATGTGGCGAAGGCACACCCACAGTGCTGTTAGGGAGGGAATTCCAGGATTTTGACCCATTAACAGTGATATATTTCCAAGTCAGGATGGTGTATGGCTTGGAAGGGAACTTGCAGGTGGTGGTGTTCCCATGCATCTGCTGGCCTTGTCCTTCCAGATAGTAGAAATCCTGGGTTCAGAAGAAGCTGTCATATTCTTTAACCTAAAACAAATTGATGGAGGTAGAGTGCTTCATTATATGAGGAAATGTGCATGGAGTTGAACACAATGCAATCATTATCAAATAAGCCTCATGTCTAACCTTCATGATGACTATGACAGAGGGAAGGTCATTAATGAAGCAGTTGAAGATTGTTCGGTCTAGGATGTTGCTCTGAGAGACTCCGGCATTGATAACTTGGGCTGAGTTGACAGGCCTCCAAAATCCACAGCCATTCTCTCGATTTGACTCCAATTATTGGAGAGTTCTTGTGCACGCCCCCGCCTCCACTACCATCCCTGTTAGTTTCACTTTTACGAGATTTTCTTGATGCCACACTTGGCCTCAGTGTCAGATTAATTCGCACTCACCTCACTTCTAATACTCAGCTCCAGTCAATATTTGGAGGATGACTGTACTGAAGCCTAGGTGCACGTAGCATTGAAGGAAACCAAACTGAGCATCAGTAAGCAAGTTATTGGTGAATAAGTGCTGCTTTATAGCACTGTTGGCAACTCCTTCCATCACAGCAGATGCCAGTATTGTGGCTGTACTTGAGTAGTATGGCTAAGACAGCTGAAAATTTGAACCCTTGTCCCCAGAACATTAGCCTGGGTTTCTGGATTGCTAGTCCAGTGACATTACCACTACGCCACTGTCTCCTCATCTCAAATATTTGATAATTCTTGGATGAATGAATTGGTGCATAAACCTGTCACAAACTGATTTATGTGGATAATAGTTAACATTAAGAATATCTAATCATGATCAAAATTCTTTTAGTTACCACCTAGTTCATAGAATCAGAAAGAGGCCATTCAGCCTATCCAGCCAGCCTTTTTGAAAGGGCTATCCAATTAGTTTCACTCTCCTACTTTATTCTAATATTTCTGAAAATTTTCCTTTTCAAGTATATTTCCAATTTGCTTTTGAAGTTACTATTGAATCTGTATCCACCGCCCTTTCAGGCATTGTGTTCCAGATCATAATTTGCCATGTTTTAAAAATTCATCCCTCACCCTGGTTCTTTCTGCCAATTATCTCAAATCTCTGTCTCTGGTTACTAACCCTTCTGTCAGTGGAAACAGATTTTCCACGTCTGCTCTGTCCAAACTCATCATAATTTTGAATGCCATATTTATATTTCCTATAATCTCCTCTGCTCTAAGGAAAACACTCCCAGTTTTTCTCGTCTCCCCACATAAATTAAGCCCCACCTCCCTGGCACCATTCTTGTAAATCTCTTCTCCAGTTTTTCCAAGGCCTTGACATCCTTCTGAAAGCTTGACCCCTGGAATTGGACACAATTCTGTGGATACCTAACCAGTGATTGATAAAGGTTAAATTCAATATGCAAACCAAGTAACTTAAAATGTATAAGCAAAGTTTATATGCTGTGCATTTTTAAACTGATAAAGATAATCTTATCCAGTGGTCTGCAGTTTATTGTCTGATTGTGCACTTTTTCCTCCAGAGGCTGCAGGTCAAAAGAGACGTAGTATACCTGAAGAAACGGTACAAAAAAGGCGTAGGTTAAACGGTAGGTTGTAGATCATAAGATCTGCAGCTGATTATTTTCCTCTGTCCGGATATGTTAATTAAACTGTGGTATGGCCAAGCTAGGAATACAGCACTTCTCCACTTTGCACCCTGTAATAACTTCAGGTCATTTGAAGGAGGAAAACATATGCCAGTTTGAACCCTGGTAAAGTCTCTCTGCCAATTTACAGCTTATAGTAATATCATGATGCTCCTGTTTCATACACAATTTATATCCTTATTTACTGACCAAGAAAATAAAAATAGAAAATTTGATTTCTGTAATGGATGGGAGCTACTCTTGGGTCAAATCTTTACTGTTTACAACAATATCCTTTAATCTCAATTATAGAAGAGTCCCCATTCCTTCTCTAATCTCCCTAAGACTGACACAGCCTGCCCATTCGTCAAACATATTATTCATCCTAAAATTTCACAATTAGTGACAAATATGAAACATTATTCAACCAATGATGCTGTACTGAAACTAGTCAACTGTATTTATTTTACCGTAGAACGTTGACCATGTACATATGATGCAACACTTTTCAGTGTTCTAAATTATTCAATGTTCTGAATTACATGTTATTGGAGACAATTTCTTTTAACCTTGTGTGAGTTGCAGAATTACGCACAGAACAATTCTAGAACTGAGACAGAGTAGCATTTCCAACATGCTTTTACTCCATCACTTTAGTGAGTTGCTTCGCTTTTTTCCTCTGCAGTAAGTACAGTGTGCTCTGTTTATATTAGGGATAAAAATGGTGTAAATGCAGCATAAGCAGAAAACATGCAGAAATCAGCATCTCAAAGCAAAGCAAGTGGAAAAGCTTGGAAACAGACAGCAGGTCAATCATTATCTGTAGAGTTAAAAACAAAAACAGAAATACCTGGAAGAACTCAGCAGGTCTGGCAGCATCGGCGGAGAAGAGCAAAGTTGACCTTTCGAGTCCTCATGACCCTTCAACAGAACTAAGTAGAAATAGGAAAGGGGTGAAATATAAGCTGGTTTAAGGGGGTGGGGGAGAATGGGGGGGTTTGTTGGGACAAGCAAGCAGTGATAGGAGGAGATAACCAAAAGATGTCACAGACAAAAGAAAAAAAGAGGTGTTGAAGGTGCTGCTATTATCTAAAAGAATGTGCTAATTAAGAGTGGAGAGCAGGACAAGCAAGGTAGCTCTAGTGGGGGTGGGGTGAAATAAACCATGGGTGGAATACATTTAAAAATAATGGAAATAGGTGGGAAAAGAAAAATCTATATAAATTATTGGAAAAAACAAAAGGGAGGGGGAATAAACAGAAAGGGGGTGGGGATGGAGGAGGGAGTTCAAGATCTAAAGTTGTTGAACTCAATATTCAGTCCGGAAGGCTGTAAAGTGCCTAGTCGGAAGATGAGGTGCTGTTCCTCCAGTTTGCGTTGAGCTTTACTGGAAGAATGCAGCAAGCCAAGGACAGACATGTGGGCAAGAGAGCAGGGTGGAGTGTTAAAATGGCAAGCGACAGGGAGGTCTGGGTCATGCTTGCGGACAGACCGAAGGTGTTCTGCAAAGCGGTCACCCAGTCTGCGTTTGGTCTCTCCATTGTAGAGGAAACCGCATTGGGAGCAACGAATGCAGTAGAATAAGTTGAGGGAAATGCAAATGAAATGCTGCTTCACTTGAAAGGAGTGTTTGGGCCCTTGGACGGTGAGGAGAGAGGAAGTGAAGGGGCAGGTGTTGCATATTTTGCGTTTGCATGGGAAGGTGCCGTAGGTGGGGGTTGAGGAGTAGGGGGTGATGGAAGAGTGGACCAGGGTGTCACGGAGGGAACGATCCTTACGGAATGCCACCAGGGGGAGGTGAAGGGAAGATGTGTTTGGTGGTGGCATCATGCTGGAGTTGGTGGAAATGGCGGAGGATGATCCTTTGAATGCGGAGGCTGGTGGGGTGATAAGTGAGGACAAGGGGGACTCTATCATGTTTCTGGGAGGGAGGAGAAGGTGTGAGGGCGGATGCGCGGGAGATGGGCCGGACACAGTTGAGGGCCCTGTCAACGACCGTGGGTGGAAAACCTCGGTTAAAGAAGAAGGAGGACATGTCAGAGGAACTGTTTTTGAAGGTAGCATCATCAGAACAGATGCGACGGAGGCGAAGGAACTGAGAGAATGGGATGGAGTCCTTACAGGAAGCGGGGTGTGAGGAGCTGTAGTCGGGTTAGTTGTGGGAGTCGGTAGGCTTGTAATGGATATTGGTGGACAGTCTATCACCAGAAATTGAGTCAGAGGTGTCAAGGAAGGGAAGGGAAGTGTCAGAGATGGACCATGTGAAAATGATGGAGGGTTGGAGATTGGAAGCAAAATTAATAAAAAAATTTCCAGGTCCCGACGAGAACATGAAGCAGCACCGAAGTAATCATTGATGTACCGGAGAAAGAGTTGTGAGACGGTGCCGGAGTAGGACTGGAACAAGGAATGTTCCACATACCCCATAAAGAGACAGACATAGCTGGGGCCCATGCGGGTACCCATAGCCACACCTTTTATTTGGAGGAAGTGAGAGGAGTTTAAGGAGAAATTGTTCAGTGTGAGAACAAGTTCAGCCAGATGGAGGAGAGTAGTGGTGGATGGGGATTGTTCAGGCCTCTGTTCGAGGAAGAAGCTGAGAGCCCTCAGACCATCCCGGTGGGGGATGGAGGTGTAGAGGGATTGGACATCCATGGTGAAGAGGAGGCGGTTGGGGCCAGGGAACTGGAAATTGTTGATGTGACGTAAAGTGTCAGAGGAATCACGGATGTAGGTGGGAAGGGACTGGACAAGGGGAGAGAGAAGGGAGTCAAGATAGTGAGAAATGAGTTCCGTGGGTCAGGAACAGGCTGACACGATCGGTCTGTCGGGACAGTCCTGTTTGTGGATTTTGGTAGGAGGTAGAAGCGGGACGTCCGAGGTTGGGCGACTATCAGGTTGGAAGCTGTGGAAGGAAGATCTCCAGAGCAGATGAGGTCAGTAACAGTCCTGGAAACAATGGTTTGATGTTCAGTGGTGGGGTCATGGTCCAGGGAGAGGTAGGAGGAAGTGTCTGCGAGTTGATGCTCAGCCTCCGCGAGGTAGAGGTTAGTGCGCCAGAAAACAACAGCACCACCCTTGTCAGCGGGTTTGATGACAATGTTAGGGTTGGACCTGAGAGAACGGAGTGCAGTAAGTTCAGAGAGAGACAGGTTAGAATAGGTGAGAGGAGCAGAGAAATTGAGACGACTAATGTCACGCCGACAGTTCTCAATGAAAAGATCAAGAGAAGGTAAGAATCCAGAGGGAGGGGTCCAGGTGGAGGGAGAATATTGGATGTGGGTAAAAAATTATCTGTAGAGTGAAAGGGCAAGTTGGTGTTTTGGGTGAATATCCTTAAGCAAAACTGAGAATGAGAGGATAAACAAGCATTTTAGTTAGCTTGGAAAAGTAAAAGGGTGAAAGTTGGAGGGTAGTGAATCAACAAGCACCCCAATCACACAGCAAGTTAATGAGCTGAAGAGAGAGACCTCTCAGCTGGGATCATTTGGCATTTCCTCATTTAGGAGCTGCTTGATCTTCTGTTTGTTTGCTGTTTCAGGTTCTGCTTGTACTGTTGCCAAAGAAATTTTCATCTTGGTAATCCTAAAATAAGAATATTCTGTGAAAGTTCTTGTTTGCCTAAAAGGAAGAGCAAACTTGAGCTATCTTTATATTTTAAAGTAGTCCCTTTTAATGAGGAAAAATAATGCTCTCACCAAATTTGAAAAGATGATGATTATGATGACAGGTGTATGGTGCCACCAAATTCCACTTGAATAGAGATCAATAGCTCAACAGTGCAACCAACAGTAGCATGGTGGTAATGCTGCTGTTTGGACAGCCCATACTGTAAGAAATTTAGGAAAATTTAAGGGTGACAGCTGTGCTTAAAAAATCTACATACTAAAACAGACCAAATACTTTTGCTCCATTTGTAATGTTCTTACTAATATTTGCTTCTGTATATATGAAAGTTGTATGCAATAAAAATTGAGTTAATGGGTGGGATTTTCCCCTCTGTGCTCTTAAGTGCGGTGGCGGGTGTGAGAAGCGATGTTTTTCCTGCCGGGCAAAATGATGGGTTTTTGCACCATATTGTCCAATCCCTGCCTCACTAATTATGCAACAGCAGGAAGCACGAAAGATCGTGGGCAGGCAGCCTCTGATTCGCCTGCCCCGCTGTGACCTTAACAGATCATCGCTCCAGGTGCCATATTTAAACTGCACCCACACACAGCCTTCTCAATGCCTGCAGCCCAGGACTGCTCCACGGAAGACATGGCTCCCATAGGGAAGAAAAATGCTACCCCAAAATTTAGTGACACTTCACTGGCCCACCTACTGGCCTCCAATGAAGCCAGCCGGGATGTCTTCTATCCCCATCAAGGCTGGAGGAGGCCCACACATCTCACCACTCTAACTTGGGAGGTGATAGCAACGGCAGTCAGCGCTAACACTGCACAGAAGAGGTCAGCCACCCAGTGCAGAAACAGGTTGAATGACCTCATCTGTTCCACCAGGGCTAGTCAACCAACTCATCACTTTCAACTCACATACTCCCAAGCCCATCAGGCATTTGCAGGATGATACTCCTCAGGGATCTTGCAAACTGGGACATCACCACTCACTGTCTCACACACACCTTCACATCTCCTTGTGGCCTCATATCCTGTATAGTTGTGTCCTCATCCCGTACACAGGTCTGCTCACCGCCCACAAAAGGCAGGCAACCTTACCATCTGTCTTGGCAAGCTTTTTGCTCACATTCTCTATTTGTCTTTATGCAGGACAAGCTTGCCCACAATAAGACAAAGAGGTCCCAGACCAGGGGTGGAGTCGGTGAACTTAAGGCCCTTACTCCGTATGAGGAGCGTGCCAAAGTGCTGCGCCTGTGGCGACAGTGGGGTTGGCGGTGCACGCCCAAGTGAGGACCCTGCACCAGCTCATCCCTGAATGACGATGCTGTGTGGGTATTGTCATGTCTTCAAGTTACCTGCCATGTGCTAATTATCTCTACTCCTTTCATGGGCACCTCTGGAAAGCACCCGAGGACATCAGGAAGCCAGGCCTTCATCTCCAACCCCGAGGACACCTTGGATGAGGAACCAGAGGATAGCACTATAGAAGACCTATCGCAGCATTCACCCACACCTTCCACCAGTGCAGGCAGACACATTTTGGTAGGACCTAGTCCTAGAGCAGCCTCGGGGTCACAACCTGGTCCACAGCAGGCGGAGGCAGGGACATCCAAGGACACCAGCACTTGGAGGACTGCTGTAGGCTAGGATTCTGCGGAGTCCAAGTCGGATGACGAACCTGTGGACTCGGTCCTACGCACTGATGTCAACACTGTCCTGCAGTGTGCCAGGAACTGCACTCCATTGGTGGCATCCATCAGTGGCTATGCAAAGCGGGGAGGGCAGTGGGGAGTAACTTAATCTCACTCTAGCTGCCCTTTCTCCTCAAGAAGTCAGCCAGGGGCCTTTGGGCACACGTAGGGATGAGAATCAGCAGCTGGGCACCCTGGACCAACCACCCATGTGATTCTGGGAGTGTCCAACTGATCCCTATCCCCTCTTCCTCTGATCCCAGCAGCTCCAGCTCCACAGGCTGAGGGTGCACCTTCCCCACAACAGGAGACCCAAAGTAGGCTGGGGCTCTCTTAGTCTCAGCCTTCCAGAGGGTTCTTGCCAAAGTCATCACAGACAACGGTGTATAGCAGTCAGTGGGCTGCCTTCACCTCTGCTGTGGATGTCAGGGATGCACCCAGACAGATAGGGTTAGGAAAGTTAAGAAATATTAGGAGCACGACGGTGACACAGGTATTAACCACATGTGTGATCTTCATCAATGTAAATAAAATCGTACCCATTTCACATTTTGTCTTGTGTATGCCCCCTCTTTATGATGCTGTGTTGTCAATCAGGTGTGACACCCCATGGTCGTCCTCCATACTTATCGTAGATGTCGCTATCATGTGCCTCTGGTCGATATTGTCTGCTTCCATATCACCATAGTGTGCGCCTGTTCTCAGATAATTTCTCAGATGTCTTAACGCTTGGAGAAGAGTCACATCTCCTGAAACTCCACGTACACTCTGTCATCCAGCAAGGTTTTCAATCTATGAGCCCGTCTCAGAGCTTGTGTGTGCTCCTGTCTACCTTGCATGTTGCCGACTGAGTGTATATCTGCTAAGTTATGCGAGCACCTTCCCACCCCAAATGTGCCGGAGATCTTCCCTTCGCAGCTACATTATTGTTCTGGCGCTCGAACCTACAACCTTGAGCGTTTCTCACCTTGTAATTGTCTGTATTGTGGTCACAAGGCTTTTGTCACAATGTAGGGATGCTGTGCTGTGCCATACATTCTGCGTAGCGTCCCCTCACCTAAACGCTCATCGAGGTCAATGATGGTAAGTTCAAATGGTGATGCTTTGTGGTCAGTGGAGTCTTTGACCATGCTCTGGAAGCGCATATGGTAGCTTTAGACAATGTTGAGGACAACAGCCTGATAGGAGCAAGGATGTAGTGAAGCTGAGTGTGCTTTTTATTATCAACAAAGCATAACCTTGAGGGCTTCATGTTGTCTTAGCATTTTGGAGTTTGCAAGGGCCAAGACTGGCCGTGAGAGCAGACTGCCTGGGTTAAAGACAAGGTATTTTAATATCTGGCAGATAAGTGCATGAACATCGTCATCCTCAGGCGGTCCACATCCATAGAAAGGTCAGGATAAATGCAGGCCCGCATCCCTAACTGAGAGTGCCGGTTGTCAATGTAATGGAGATGAAGGTGGCACAGAGGACTGAGTGGTCTCAAAATGCGGAACGTCCTCGGCTGCTTTCGCCAAAGTGTGACCTATCATTATCACCACTGAGGCTGCACAGAATTTGTTGTCCCTTTTCTGGAGATGGATCTCCTTGAGCATTGGCAGACTGATGGGATACAGCTACAAGTCCATTGAGGACTGTAGAACAGCTCTTGCCTCTACTAGGCTGCTGTGGTTACTGGGATACTGGAGAGACACTTGAAGAGGCAGCACCTTTTAACGTCTGATGCCAGATGCCCTCCTTCAGTTAGGACCTCATCTCAGCAAGGACACATGTTCCCAAGGCTTCTTCATCCTTCAGTGGATCAGGGCAATGGTGAGCCTAATGTGTAAATATCCATTCTCAGATTGAAGTGCATGGTTGAAATGAGAGGGATAGCAATGCTGGCATTCATGTAGACCCATGATGGAGGGCACTTGTCCAAGAGGATGCTCACTACAATTCTTCATCCTCCTTGTGGAACCTAGTGGCTATGAGGGCCTCATGTGCATGCCTGCCTCATCCGGCCCGTGCTATGGCTTCTTCCTCTGCAGCCTCGGCTTGCTGGACCTCATTGCCCTCATCCTTTTCAATGTTCTCATCGGAGAAGAGGTGCTGCATCTTCCTCCATGTTGGCATCTAGCAAATCCTCTCCCCTTTGCAGCCCTAGTTTGTGCAGTGCGCAGCAATCCACAGTGACCCATGAGACCCTTTGGGGAGCGTGCTGGAGTGCTCCGCCAGATCTGAGATGACATCTGAATGGCATCTTTAAGATGCCAATTGTGTGTTCAGGTAGCAGTATGAGCGTTGTACCTTCTCTCAGTTGGATTTTGTGGCCGCCACACGGGCTTCATCAGCCACATCCTTGTCGGTACCCTTTATCACCGAGGAGCCTACCCTGGATCCAGTGTGATCCCTCGAAGATGTCCGGTATCTGTGATCTCCTCGAGATGTATGAGTCATGGCAACATTCTGGGTATCTCACACAAACCTGTATGATTTATTTCTTGTGGTCGCAGACCATCTGCAGATTGAGCAAATGGAAGCCTTTCCTGTTGATGTATTGGAGTACCTATTGCCACGGAGCTTTTATAGCCACATGAGTGCAGTTGATGGCACATTGCACCTGTGGGAACCAGAAATCGCAACAAAGACCAGTACTCTAGCATCCTAGCTTGCTTGATCTCTAATGTGGTCATTGTAATTGTGGGCCTTGGCAAAAAGGGCATCTCCTGTACGCACTTGTGCATGGAAGCTTGAGAGATTCGCAGAGGTCCTCAGTGGACCCCTGAAAAGAGCCACTCACTTAAAAGTTAAGAGCGGCGGTGACTTTCAGAGCCACTGGCAATGGATGTCCTCCCAGTTCCTGTGGCACCAACTCCTGCAGAATGTGGCAGATGCGAGCCACCAGATCCCTGGACATGCAGAGGCATCAGTGACACTATCTCTCGCTCATCATGCAGAAAAGACATGCTGTACACCCGTGATCTTGTCAGCCGCCTACATGTGATGTTTCTGTGAGCCTCATTCTCTGCATCAGGAGGGGACACTGCTGCCCCTTGCTCGTGAGGGTGAAGCTGCTCACTTTGGCAAGCCTGGCGCCACTGTCACAAGCTTCCCTGCCTTCTCTCCTGCCTGTAAGCAGTTATACAGGCAGCAGTAAATCCAACCTCCATCTTCCTGAAGGTCGTCTCTCGGCAGCATCAATGAGAAAAAGATCTGAGTTAGCATGAACCTCCAAAGGCCCTATTTGTGTCGATGACTACTGAGTGGGTTCAAGGGCTTGGATCCAGTGTCAGGACCTATTCACCACTGAAATCCTGGGCAGCACAAGGTATATTTCAAGGTGTTTCTCCACTCTTCCCCCTCCCCCATTTACATGACCAACTGCTAAGTGATTGCTTTGGCCAGGCACTTGGATGCACTGCTTTCAGGCCAGGTGCTGGGATCCTCATTCACTGCACTCTAAGACTGCACCCCTTGGAATACACACGAGGGCTAATATTTAGTGAGAAACTAAGATTATTTGAGCGGTGGCTGAGGCTTCATCCTCCAAATTGCCGTCAGAGCCCTCCCCAGCAGAGCTTTTCCTCAGTTTAATTTTGTACTGCACCATTGCTTCAGATTGCAAGATGATGGTGCTGAGGTCTTACTATCAGACCAGCTTGGACCCTCATCCTTCCCCATCTTAAGGCCTATTGCGCAATGAAATATAGAGACCCCCCCTCCCCCATGAGGGCGGCAAATGCCCCTATACTACCTTTTCCCCATCTATAGGCTGCAGATGCCTCCCCTGACTGAGTGTGGCACTTGCATAGTTTTATGCCAGAAACCCCACCGGGCCGACACGCCTGACATTACGACTATGCCCTGCACGCAGCATGCTGAGCACAACTGACACTGGATTGACATACACTCCCCCTCCTGGACCGGGACAAGAACAGTCTTTGCAAGGTCAGCAATATAAACTGAAGCACTTCTTCACTCTGTAATCCTCCCATTTTGGCCCCAACTTGCTTATGTCCCTCTGTAAGAGACTCTTCCACATTCTGTCCCAGAGGGCACTTGCACCAAGCACCCCCCTAGTCATGTGTCTCAGTGCAACCTTCTCCACTCCCCCCCCCCCCCCTTCCAGTTGAGCCTTGTTCTGCAGCCCCTTCCCTTACCTCTGTCCAGTTCACCACTGCCTCCCCCCAGTTGAACCCTTGCCCTGCAGCACATTGCAAGCCACCCCCCTGTCTGGTAGGCAGAGCCTTGTCTATGAAACCCCACTGAAAACAATGTGGTGCTGCCTGCGAAGCCTGGTGCTGAGTCCGAGGTACCACGAGTGTGCTGCACGATGCAAGGTAGGCAAACAAACCTTGAAGTGCAGGTTGCTTATATACATGCCCTGTTGATCCAGTGTGGGGGGGTAATTCTGGCGAGCAACCATTGTAATGAGTATTGATGATATTCAAATGTATTAAAATGATGTTCCCGACAAGATACTGCATGAAATGTGTGCCGCCATTGAAGTCTGGAACAGATACTCGCAACCTATTTTCCCGCCAACATGAAACTGATTTTTTTTTTTGCTCTTGCAATACTTTCCGCTCACTCCTGCCATGATGCCCACTGTGAGCGGGAGCGGAACATCCCGGCCTACATCTTCTGTATATGTGGTTACACTTGTTCTGCCGGAGTGAGGATTTGCTCAGTTTCTTATTGTTGTCTTACTAACAGACCAGCTTGGACCCTCCCTCCATCTTTTGTTGCCTGTTGTCTTGTCTGGAGCTACAAGTAATGCCCTTGGATGAACTCGGATTGCTGGTCTCACTGTCCTTAACCAGCTATTCTGAGTGCACCAAGCCTAGTTGAAGCCAGGCCCTAACCTCTCTGTACATGCTTTGAGTTCAGCCTACCTGTCTTGGACTTGGTTCTCCTGCTATGCTCTAGAATGGAGTGAGTGCAGAGCGCTGGTGCACATATTGCATCGTGACTACTGCCAGGAAGCTAGCCATAGATGTGCATGATGTTCTTCTTGACACAAACAAGTTGGATGAGAGTAGAATTCTTTTCTATTCAGAAAAAAATGTCAGTGATGTTTCGGAGCATATCCACGCAGGGCAATGTGAGTGCATTGTCTAGCACCTAGTGTTCTAGGGAAGCCTGCAATGCTGATGAAGCCTAATGCTTCACTCTTTTGACGGGAAGAGAGATGTAAGTGTTCCTCTTGACTCTGGTGCAGCTGACTCTTTCCAAGCTGCAGCAGGTGACATCAGTGACATGGTGGGCTTCAAACTACAGTGTCATTGATGTCGCCTGCTGCAGCTTGGAAAGAGTCAGCTGCATAAAAATATGGACCACAGTGACCTTCATAATCATGAGGATTGGTATCCATGCTCTGGTCTAAGGCTCAAGTTGTTGCTGCAGTAGGTGACATAACTTGGTGTTGTCCACCCTTGTGAAGTGAAGGTGGCTGAGATGTTGCTTCTCATCAAAGTTGAGTAGAAATGCTACCTGGAGTTTGGCTGTGGGTACGGCCTCCTATATACGGTTCTCTCCCTCATTCACCTCCCAGTTGTCCCTGCTGTCTCATTACTTGGCCACAATACTTATGTGTTCCAGCCATAAAGGCAGGCTCTACCAGAACACCCATGACCGTAGAGAATCAGCACTGCTAAGAGCAAAGAACTCTTATTTAACTATTTTAATGAAGTCTTAACACTTCTGGCATATTCCCTGGACAGCTGTGCATTGTAAGGTTGTATGTTGTCTCATGAAGAGGTATAGAAGCTTCTATGGTTGAACCATAAATGTTTATTAATAACATATAACTATATACTTATATATAGGATATATATAAGTTCTGACCAGGTGCTATCTTCATGCCAACTTCACTCCTAAACTCTGCTACTCCCATGTGACTCTCTACATCTCAACATGTACGGTACTGTTTCCCCAGTCTCACATTAACCCTATAGTCCTGAACACCCTAATACTACACTATGCAGGAACCCAGTCCAAAATGCTGGGCAGAGGACTTCTGGTGCAGGAAAGGCACCCTGCCCACCCTATTGGACACCCAGGATAAAATAGGCGTAGTGTCAAGAATTTCTAGGCCTTTAAGTTCTTCCCAGTTATTAGTATGGTAGTTCAAATAATATTTCTACCATTGCAACCTGGACTGTACCTATGCCATTGTAAAGTTTATCCCTTCTTTGCAATTCTGCCATTGATATTGCTTTCTTGATATTTAAATGCCAAAAAACACAGTTGGATTATTTAAAGTGGAAAATTACTGCGTACAGCACATTATGGAACAGTTATATTTACCATTACAGGTATTGTCAGCTGTAGGCAGAAGGTGATGCAGAATTTTCTGCTTATCGAAACACTTCAGTTTCCAAAACTGCAAAGAGTGCAAAATAATGATTATATGAAGTCAGTTGCAATTACATCTATGAAAGAAGCACCTAAATTAATCCCAGTGCAACAACCACATCAAGATGCCCAGATGACAGAAATTATAAGAATATATACTTGCCAACCAAATAGCACCCTTTTCTCCTGCAGTACAAATTGTTGTGATCATTTGAAATTTGGCATTCTTGCCTTTGTCCTGATGAGTGCAAGATGAAAAACTTTGGTGTCGTGTTTCTCTTTTCAGCAATATTCAAGTTGTATACTACCAAATGACTGTCTATAAGAATATGCACTGTGCCATTCATGGAAGTGATCTTGATCTATGCTGACAGAAGCTGTCATGATGAGTACTGTGTTGGAAGATTAACAGTTGTGACATAATCCTTGCATATCATTAGACCCTCAGTTTTAAGTGATGATCAAAAATTCATTATTGGGGATAAGTACATTTGTATAGTCAATAAATATGACAATATTTTGTCTCCACTATGAGTGCTGTAGTTGTCTCAGGTAAAATGAACAAATTGATTTAGCCTTTTAAATGTGATAACAGGGCTGTAACAAAACAAAAACAGGGTTTAATGATCTGCTCTTAATTTGAGGACGGGTGGCTGTGACAACAAAGTTTAGTGGCAAAGCATTTCACAAATTAATTTTCACTTTAACTAATTTTAGCTTGGATATTAGAGATGAAGTGAGGAAGGGAAAAAAAGCAGACTGTTTCATACTTTAAGTAAGATGTATCCTCTTCTCAGATTTAGAAGTTATTTCTTTAGAACTGATTTTATGTCAAATATAGGGCTGTGTCTTGTACACCTATGGAATTTGTTGTGGTTTAATTTGTGTGTGATGCAGAAGCCATGCTAATACAAGGATAATTTTCTTACTGACTTCACCATTCATGTTTTACCTTTTACTTTGAAAGTTCAGGCCTAATCCATGATGGTTAATAGGGTTGTTAGCCTGACCATTCCACTGGTGATCCTGGAACTCTGATCTGGAATACTTTTTGTTAAATAATTTTTCATTATCGTGGACATTGACAAAGGCTTTGAAGTGTCTGACTCTGCCTTTTGAAGCAAGTTACTATGCTATAGTTTCCATCCAAAGCTATATGCATATCTATTTTTTTTTCAAATAACATTACCTGTTGTTGATGATACATGCTCTGTCTCATGCTTGGGAAACCAGAATCAATTGATATGTGTCCTCGTGCATGTCTTTTCTTAAATCAGTATCCACCTCCACTCCTTCTACTCTATCCACGTTTTTTACATGTACAAAGTAAGGTCAGGAATGGTAGGGCTGAGGAACAGGAATTCTTCCCACATTGAGCATCTAGAATTAGTATGCAGTATTCCCAGTTTGATATATTGGACTGAATTTTCATGTGTGTGCAGAGGTAAGTTTCGTTGCATGAGTGGCCATACTTTGGATTTCTTCCACAAAAAAAAATCAATTTTCCTCTGCATTCCTGACCCATTTTCCACTGGCCCTTTTGTGGGTTGGGAATGTCCAAAAATGCACACCCGCCCCTGCTGGTCAGATTCTTCATTTTTAAACGGGGGGTGAAAATCTGATTTCTTCCCACACACCATTTTCATCTGGTGGTGGAAGGTTTTGAAAGTCCATTAAAACCACGCCAGGTTTGAAAGATCATGATGAAAATGGAAAGCCTGGTGAGGAGTCAGGCACATTCTGAAAGGTAAGTGTAATTTTTTAAAAACATTTTTGAATGTCACTATTAGATGCTGTATTGTAATGTAGATGTGTTTTTAATGCATTGATTGATCATAGAGATCTGTCCTGCGAAGGTACATTGACCAGCATTGTGGAATTGGCCACATGCATTACTGTACTTTTCCAATGGAGAAAGTATCATTATGTATTAAAAATGTTTTTAAAAATCCTCTGCTGTCATGTTTTTATGCTGAGATTTAATTGTACTGGCAGTTCTGGCTGTCTTTTTTAAAATAACCCTGGTTCTGAAGGTTGAAAAAAATGATCTGCACCTGCTTATCCTCCATTGATTGATAGGCATTATGCTTTGAAATGGAAATGGATATCTGTTCTGTCAGTGGAGTTGTAAATCTTTGTCATGACAGCTATTTCATATGAATGCTTGGCTGCTTTTCAAAAACTTAAGCTCAGCAGATGGTCTTATTGATCCAAGAACCATTGAAACTTTTATGAGCCTATAATAACAGCCTTTGATGTGGTTTCTTGTTTGTTTGCAAACCTAATAGGCATTTAAGGGATTGCAACTTTATTCCCTTAGGTTTTTTTTCGTCTAGTGTCAGCGGTTGTTACTTTGAATTCATGGTTTTCTTAGATTGTTAGAGGTTTAATGTTTTCCAATGATTTTAAAATAATTACCATTACTATTGCATTGACCCTGAAAATGAAACATAATGCATACGGAGGGAATGGCTATGGAGGAAATAGGACATAGAGGTGGCTTGGAGGCATAGAAGTGACATGGAGAATGTGAGGCGCTTTGGCAGTGGGTGGGGGGGTTGTGTGTTTTAAGGAGCCCTTAAACGATGTTAGGAGCTGAGATGCTGTGTAGGAGAACTGAGGCAGGCCTTGCACCCATATTCCTCATGCACTCCTTTGTGACTTGCAAAATGTACTGTGAACCCAACTCCTGTGTGAAAATTCAAAAACTCACCGTGAAGTCAAACATGGATCGGGTATGCAATTTGGGAGTCATGAAAGCGCGCAGGGCAAATTTTTCCGGGTCCAGACGAAAAGTCGGTCTATTTTGTTGGTTTTATTTCTTGAAACAACATTTTTTTTTCACACCTCTCGCAAGCCCAGCATTCAGCATACAATCACCTATTACTTTTAATTAGCTTCCAGATCACTAAGGCTGTCATTAAGAAATTCTTTTTCTCTTACGCACGACTCCTTCCCTCTCCCCTCCTCCCTGTCCAACTGTTGCTATTGTCGGTGCTTTTCTGAGTTTTCCTCTATTGTTCCTGTATCACAAACAAACTTTCCTAAACTTTTTCTTTCCCCACACACACATTGTACTAAAAAAAAAATGCTCCACTGCCTCTTACTTTCCTTCTTTGAGTTTCTCCTTTAACCTCTGTGATCGGGAAGCTTTTAGAAACGATAATTCAGGACAAAATTGATAGTCACTTGGGAAAATATGGGTTAATTAAGGGAAGCCAGCATGGGTTTGTTAAGGGCAAATCGTGTTAGCTAACTTGCTTGAGTTTTTTGATGAGGTAACAGAGAGGGTTGATGAGGACAATGCCGTTGATGTGGTGTGTGTGGACTTCCAAAAGGCACTTGGTAAAGTGCTGTACAACAAACTTGCAAGCAAAGTTATAGCTCATAGAATAAAGGGGACAGTAGTAACGTGTATATGAAATTGGATGACTGACAAGAAACAGAGTGGTGGTGAACGGTTTTTTTTTTGGACTGGAGAAAGATGTATAGTGGGGTTCCCCAGGGATAGGATCCCTGTTCTTCTTGATATATATTAAGAACATAAGAACTAGGAGTAGGCAATTCAGCCCCTCGAGCCTGCCCTGCCATTCAATACGATCATGGCTAATCTCATTTTGGCCTCAACTCCAATTTCCCGCTCTCTCCCCATAACTTTTCAACCTGTTACTAATTAAAAATCTGTCTATCTCTTCCTTAAATTTATTCAGTGTCCCGGCATCCACTGCACTCTGAGGTAGTGAATTCCACAGATTCACAACCTTTTGAGAAAAGTAATTCCTCCTTATCTCTGATTTAAATCTACCACCCCTTAGCCTAAAACTATGGCCTCTCGTTCTACAATGCCCCACAAGGGGAATCGTCCACTCCACGTCTACTTTGCCTATCCCTGTTAGCATCTTATATTTCTCAATTAGATCTCTCATCGTTCTAAACTCTAGCAAGTATAGGCCTAAACTGCTCAATGTCTCCTCGTAAGGCAAGCCCCGCATCTCTGCAATCAACCTAGTGAACCTCCTCTGAACCGCCTCCAATGCAACTACATCCTTCCTCAAGTAAGGGGACCAAAATTGTGCGCAGTATTCCAAGTGTGGTCTCACCAATGCCTTGTACAGTTGCAACAACACTTCCCTATTTTTACACTCTCTTTCTTTAGCAATAAATGCCAAAATTCCATTTGCCTTCCTTATAACCTGCTGTACCTGCATACTAGCTTTCAGCGATTCATGCACGAGGACACCCAAATCCCTCTGCACTGAAGCATTCTGAAGTTTCTCTCCATTTAAATAATGTTATCTTTTTGTTCTTCCAACCAAAATGGATAACCTCACACTTATCCACGTTAAACTCCATCTGCCAAATTTTAGCCCATTCACCTAACCTGTCCATATCCATTTGTATTTTTCTTATTTCTTCATTGCAACTTACTTTCCCACCTATTTTGGTGTCATCTGCCATGACCTAGACTTTGATATACAGGGCAAAATTGCAAAATTTGAGGATGACACGAAACTTCAAAGTATTGTAAAATGTGAGGAGGATAGTGTTAAACTTCTAAAGGACAAAGACAGGCTGGTGGAATGGGTGGACAAGTGGCAGATGAAAATTGGTAGGAGAAATGGGGAGAGGCAATAGAAAATAAAGGGTGCAATTTTAAAGGAGGTGCAGGAGCAGGGGAACCTGGGGGTATATGAAAACAAATCATTGAAGGTGGCAGGGCAGGCTGAGAGAGCAGATTAAGAAGTATATAGGGTACTAGGCTTTATAAATAGGCCCAAAGAGTACAAAAGCAAGAACATTATGATAAATCTTTATAAAACACTGGTTGGATCTCAACAGAAGTATTCTGTCCAATTCTGGACACCAGACTTTAGGAAGGTTGTGAAGGAATTAGAGAGGATGCAGATAAGATTGACAAGAATGGTTCCAGGGATGAGGAACTTTAATTATGTAGATAGATTGGAGAAGCTGTGGCTGTTTTCTTTGGAGAAAAGAAGATTGTGAGGAGATTTCATAGAAGTATTCAAAATCATGAGGGGTTTGGACAGAGTAGATGGAGAGAAAATGTTTCCATTGGCGAAAGGATCGAGCACAAGAGAACAATACTTCAAGGCAAAGGGCGCAATGGCGACATGAGGAAAAGTATTATTATGCAGCCAGTGGTTATGATCTGGAATGCCCTGTCTGGGAATGTGATGGAGACCGATTCAATTGTAGCTTTCAAAAGAGAATTGAATCATTAATTAAAAGAGGAAAACATTACAGGGCTACAGGAAATAGGTAGGGGAGTGACACTAGGTGAGTTGCTGTTGCAGAGAACTGGCACAAACATGGTGGATCAGTTGATCTCCTGTGCTGTAACAATTCTATGATTCAAAGCCCCATACCTGATATTACCTGATCACTACTTCTTGATATGCTTCATCAGTTTTTATTATCGAATTCAGTGCTAATTCTGTTGATGCGCATCTCATGCCTGGCTCCAAATTTACCTTCAGAAAATCCTGGGCGTTCTCCATTGCACCAATTGGGAAGCAAGTTAATGTACCTCATGGATCTTTAGGGAGTCACAGACTTCCTTTCAAACCAAAAATTTTGCAGTGGCAAGGCAGTGCTTCTAGTTCTCTGCTGAACATCTATGTAGAAGATGTGGTGGGGAGGCCCAAGTTTCCAGAGACATTGGATTTTGCTGAGGGGCGAAGACCACAAGACTTGAAACAGCTCTGGCCTGCCTAGCGTAGAGTTTGAAATTTGGGAGGCCAAATTGCTCAAATTAGTTTGGAAGCTAAAAGTACTTTGGATATGTTTGTGGTCTCTTACCCTGCCCCCAGAGGAACTTTGAGGTGTCAGTGTTGGTTACATACTTGAAAAAAAACAGATGATCTGGTTGCTGTTTGAGATCTTGCTGTGTGCAAATTGACTGTAGTGTTTCCCTGAATCAGATTTTGTTTCATACTTTCTCACACTTTTTTTCCCCCTTTGGGGAATAGTGGGGAAGTGCAAGCTGATTATATAAACCTGTTTGAACTGTGTCACCTTAGAGGCAGGGGCACTACCTATTGAGCCACAAGACGACCTCCCTATATCAGTGACTACACGTCAAAAGTATTTCATTAGCTGTAAAGCACCTTGGGATGTCCTGAGGTTGTAGAAGGTGCTATATAAATGCAAGTTTTTTTTTAATCAATGGTATCTGAACAGTTAGAAGAAGTGAAGAAGATTGTGCTCACTTTGCACCTCCTTCAAATTTAGTGACCCAGACCATGGGCCTTGATGCTTCATCTTGAATCCTTAGCCTTTTTTTTAAAAAAAGGTAGAATTCTATTGTCTTTTTGAAGAGTGACGGGACAATTTTTCTTTTCTCCTATTAAGCTTTATAATTTCCTCCACATCTTCATTCAACCTTTTATAGTTCCTATATTGTTTGTGTTCTCCCAAGTTATTGTCTGAATGATGATCCCTATAATAGATAACTGGTGTTTCTGAAAGACTTGTCAAACTTTGAGAACACTGGTAAAACACCAAATGCTATTATTATTCATCTGTTTAATTTTTTTCCCTCACATGGGCATTTTCCAAATTTTTGCAGCTGAGCATTGGTAAGGTCCCTCCTTGATAGCAGGGAGTTGCTATACATACAAAATGATCCCCTCCCCCCCCAAAGAAACATCAACAAGATTAGTTTGTCCTTTCTTAAATCCTTCAGCTCAAGCTCCAGATGATACAAAGCCATCTACAGATGCAAGAGTATTATCTGGGAGAAGACCACGCGTTCCAAGTGGTAAGAGTATCTACAAACTTTGCATTTTACTAAGGAAATTCATTTAACTTGGGGTGGGGGGAGCTGCGGAAACACTTGTGTCCTCCAATTGCTATGCCCCGCGATGTATGAGGAGTGAGGGAAATTACCTCCTGCCAAACTTTGGTCACCCAATTATAGTTCAGAAAATTTTAAACCATCTTTAAACATCTTCCCCTCCTCAAACAAAATGTTCTTTTTGAAATGGGGCATAATCTTAAGGTCTCCTCGATGTACATGCCAGATTCTGGACCAGATTTCCTTCTCCCAGCAGTGACCACCACTGGCCATCCCTTTCCCAGCAGATTGTTGTCTGCCACACCTGCTACTACTTCCTGAGGACGCCATGTAAAACCCAGCAGTGGTTCTGGGAAAAGCCGCAGTAATGGCCTTGACGTTGCCTAATGAGGGCCGAGGGCTTGTACCAAGCTCTTGTCCATCCAACCTGTTACCCACATCTTGCCGTACAGCTCAATCTCTACTGTGCATTTCTCTAATCTTCAAGGCTCTTCTACCCTGTTAAATGCCTGACAGCCTATAGTGCTGCTGCAGTCGTGATCCCACTGCAATACCAATGACCAGTTCCTTCTTGATAGTGGGGAGCCCACTGTACAAATAAAATCACCCGCAATGCAAAGAATTGGGTAGGGCAGAATTAGGTTGGGAGTAGAGGAGAGAGGTTTTGCTGGAACTCTGCAAAGAGAAGTGAATGCAACCCATTGTATTTTATCTAACTTTAAAAGCGCTTGCTTCTGATTGTTGATTTATTTTTAACATGCAAGTTTGTAATTAATCATAGGCATATTGAAGACATTAGATCTTTGGGTTATCATTTGTAACCATTTCAAAAATTGTTTTTAAATAATTGTCATTGTAGTAAGCTTTAATATTCCTGCCCATGTGAGGGAATTATATTAATGTGCACATTGCACCTGAAGTCATGCAATTCTGTAACTATAGGCAGTTTTACTTTATCAGTGTGTAGCTGTCAAAAGTGAGGCTCAGTCTCCCTCTAGATGCTCTACTCAGCAGTGTAAAGAGGCTTTGCATTGTAAATGTAAAAGGGAAAGAAAGAAAAAAAAATTGTATTATATAGCTCCCTTCACGACCTTGGGACTTCCCACAGGGCTATATGGAAATTAACTACTTTCTTTAAAGTGTGGTCACTGTTTCAGTATAGAAGGTTAAAGATGGCTCAGTAGTGCTACTACTGACCTAGCTGGCTGAGTCCTGAAAGACACAGCTACTAGACTTGGCCTGTGGCAGGTGGTAAGGGAGACAACAAGAGGGAAAAACCTACCTGACCTCGTCCTCACCTGTTGACCAGTCACAGGTGCATCTGTCCGTGAAAGTATTACTATAAGTTACCATGACACAGACCTTTTGGAGATAAAGTCCTCTCCTCAACGTTGAGGATACCCTCCATTGTGTTGTGTGGCACTACCACAATACTAAAGGATGGATTTCAAACAGATGTAGCAACTCAAAATTGGGCATCCATGAGGTGCTGCGGGCCATCAACAGTAGCAGAATTGTATTAAACCACAATCTGTAACCTCATGGTTTGGTATATCCCTCAACATTACCATCAAGCTAAGGGAATCAACTCCAGCTCAATGAGGAGTGCAGGAGAACATTCCAGCAGCAGCAGCACCAGGCATACCTAAAAATGAGGTGTCAACCTGGTGAAGCTACAATGCGAGACTATATGTATGCTAAACAGCGGATGCAGCATGCGATAGAGCTAAACGATCCCACAACCAACAGATCAGATCACATCTCTGCAGACCTGCGATATTCAGTCATGAATGGTGGTGGACAATTAAACAACAAATGGGAGGAGGAACCTCCACAAATATCCCCACCCTCAATGATGACAGAGCCCAGCACATCGGTGCAAGAGACAAGGGTGAAGCATTTGCAAACATCTTCAGCCAGAAGTGCTGAGTGGTTGATCAATCTCAGGCTTCTCCAGAGATTCCCAGCATCACAGATGCTGATCTTCAGCCAATTCAATTCACTCCGCTTGATAGCAAGAAACGGCTGAAGGCACTGGAGGCCATAATGGATATTGGCCCTGACAACATCCTGGCAGTAGTACTGAAGACTTGTGTTTCAGAACTTGCCATACCCCCAAACAAGTTGTTGCAGTACAGCTGGAATTTGGCAACACTGGCATTTAGTTGACAATGAGGAAAATTGCCCAGGTATGTCATGTCCACAAACAGCAGGGCAAATCTAACAGGGCCAAATATCACGCTAGGGCTCCTTGATGCTACGCTCGGTTAAATGTATACTCCCGATCAACAGCAAAGTCATCACTATCAACATCTTGGGGGCTACCATTGACTAGAAACTGAGCCGGACTAGCCATATAAATAATGTGGCTACAAGAGCAGGTCAGGGGCTAGGAATCCTGGAGCGAGTAACTCACCTACTGACTCTCCAAAACCTGTCCACCATCTACAAGGCACAAGTCAGTAGCGTGATGGAATACTGTCCACTTGCCTGGATGAGTGCAGCTCCAACAACACTCAAGAAGCTTGACACCATCCAGGACAAAGCAGTCCACTTGATTGGCACCCCTTTCACAAACATTCATTCACTCCACCACTGATGCACAGTAACAGCAGTGTGTATCATTTGCAACATGCACTGCAGCAATTCGCCAAGCCTCCTTAGACAGCACCTTCCAAACCCATGACCACTACCATCTAGAAGGACAAGGGCAGCAGACACATGGCAACACCACCACCTGGAAGTTCCTGTCCAAGCCACTCACCTTCCTGACTTGGAACTATATCATTGTTTCTGCATTGTCGCTGGATCAAAATCCTGGAACTCACTCCGTAACAGCACTGTGGGCATACCTACACTACATGAACTGCAGTGGTTCAAGAAGGCAGCTCAACACTACCATCACATCTAGGGCAGTTAGGGATAGGCAATGAATGCCCAAACCAGCGACGCCCAAATCCATGAATGGATTAAAAAAAAGCGATGGAAGGTGTTGTCGACAGTGCTGTCAAGTGACACTTACACAGCAATAACCTGCTCACTGACACTCAGTTTGATTCTACCAGGGCCACTCAACTCCTTACCTGATTACACCTGTGATCCAAACATAGACAGAAGAGCCGCACTTTAGAAGGGAGATGAGAGTGACTGACTTTGACATCAGGGCAGCATTTAACCAAGTGTGGCATCAAGAAGCTCTAGCAAAATTAAAGTCAATGGGACTTCAGGTAGAAACTTCATTGGTTGGAGTTGTACCTAGCACAATAGATGGTGGTTACGGTTGTTGGAGGCCAATCATCGCAGCCTCGGGACAAGGCTGCAGGAATTCCTTAGGGCAGCATCCTAGGCCCCAACCATCTTCAGCTGCTTCATCAATGACCTTCCCTCCATTGTAAGGTCAAAAGTGTGGATGTTCGCTGATGATTACACAGTGTGTTCAACACCATTCCTGACTCATCAGGTACTGAAGCAGCCTGTGTCTATATGCAGCAAGATCTGGACAACATTTAGGTTTGGGTTGATAAGTCGCAAATAACATTTGTGCCACACAAGTACCAGGCAATGACCATCACCAGCAGGAGAATCTAACCATATCCCCTTGACATTCAACGGCATTATCATTGCTGAAACTTCCACTAACAACATCCTGAAGGTTACCATTGACCAGAAACTGAACTGGACGATCCATATAAATACTGTGGCTACAAGAGCAGGTCCGATGCTTTGAATTTTGTGATGAGTAACTCAGCTCCTGACTATCCAAAGCCTGTCCACAGGCACAAGTCAGGAGTGTAATGGTATACTCTCCACTTGCCTGGATGAGTGCAGCTCCAAGAACACTCTAGAAGCTCAACACCATCCAAGACAAAGCAACCTGCTCGATTGTCACCCTATCCACCACAACAAACATTTACTCCCTCCACCACTAACACACCATGGCAGCATTGTGTACCATCTACAAGATGCACTGCAGCAAATCATCAAGCCCCCTTCAGCAGCACCTTTCAAATGTGCGGCATCTATCTCCTAGAAGGACAAGGGCAGCAGGCGCAATGGAACACCTCCACCTACAAGTTCCCTTCCAAGCTGCACACCATCCTGTGTTGGAACTATATCACTGTCTTTTCAATGTCACTGGGTCAAAATTGTGGGTATACCTACACCACAAGGATTGCAGTGGTTCACGAAGACTGCTCATTACCACTACCTCATGGGTAATTAGGGATGGACAATAAATTCTGGTGTCACAAAAAACAATGGGATAATGACCATTGTTTTTATATTCATTGAGGGATAAGTTTGGAAAGGATACTGGGAAGAATTCTCATGGGAACTTTTATGTCCACCTGAGAGGACTGAGTGGACCTCTGTTTAATGTCCGATCTGAAATACAGCACCTCTGACAGTACTCAGTCAGTACTGCAGTAAGTATCAATCTAGATTATGTGCTCAAATCTCTGGAATAGGTTTGAACTTGCAATCCTCTGACTGAGAGGCAAGAGGCACACCTACAAAACTGAATGTCTTACAAGTGTAAAATTGAAAGCACTTTGCTACCAATTAGGCTACTTATTAATTGGCAGTCCTGTTGGACTAGAAATCTGGCTACTTTATCAGCTAGTAAATGATAAGTGATGCAGGAAATGGAAGTGAGATTGTTTAACAGAGAGGGAATAACATTTTAATGAAAGAATATTAAATCTTCGTGTGTCTTAATCCAGTTATTTGAGTGCACCTCTTGTGATTTGTTTCAGAAAATCTAATTATTCACCCCATCCGTTGTGCAGCAGTTAGCAACTGTATATTGAATATGCTCTTGGAGTCTCTTCCCAAATACAAAAGCTGCAAAGGGAGCCTTGCTGCTTTCATAGTGGAGAAAGGTAAGTTAGTCCTCTTTTGCGTAACACTTAAATGTGATGAAAAACTACAGTTTGAGGTGGAAATGAATAAGATTTTGTTCTTCCCCCACCCCCTTTTTTTAAAGCAGTTTTATCAATAACTTTAACGTGCACTGTGGGGAATAAAAAGCTGACAAAAAAGAATGTTCCTGTTTCCACTAAGTAATGGTGTCAGCCTTTGGTTTGGCACAGAAATGTTTAGAGCCGCCTCTCATATTACCTAAATCATTGACAGGTTCTTGCATTGGCAGTGGTGATCACCAATAGCATCTGTGCTTTATGCCTGGTTACATAGAATGTACAGAACAGAAACAGGCCATTAGGCTCAACTGGTCCATGCTCCACATGAGTCTTCTCCCAACATACTTCAACCCCTATCAGCCTAACCTCCCATTCCTTTCTCCCTCCTGCTTATCTAGCTTCTCCATAAATGGTTGGCAGTGATAACCGACGGTGCCCTGTATTTGAATTTCTCATGTTCTGGAGTGTTCAGGACTTAAATATCTTGACTTTTTGAATGGGGTGGATCTGAAATAAAAGATCTTTCTAAAAATCAAATATATTTCACTTTTGGAGTACTGCTTGAGAGAAATAGTATAAATTCGGGGCTGATCTCATCTACAGCACAATAAGAGTTTACTTATGGGTTAACACAGCTGATATATAGAGGTACATGCCAGAATAACGCTCAAGAGTTAACTAACTTTGGAAAACACCAAACTAAAAATTCAAACTTGTCCATTTTCCTTTGCCTTCCCGTCAACTCAACTTTCTGCCCTAGTGTGAACTATAGCATAAATCGAACGTCCTTGAATCCTTAGTTACACTGCCAAGTTGGGGAAGGTGTAATGCCGCTATATTGGAGGATTTCATGATTGCATATCATGTAAATTAGATTGACAAGAGGAAACTCTTTAACTTCAAGTATTTAACTTCTGTTGAAAAGGAGCTTTTATCATCCAGAATTAAATTCAAATCTGACATTTGGGCGCGGGTTTCAAGACGTGCTGGAATCCTAAATATTGCAGCTTTTGTTGATTGTTTACAAGAAGCAATGTGTTAACCCTTACTCATGACCTAGAATTGTCTTCACTGATGTAGAAGTTAACCTCAGTCACATGTTGGAGCTGTAAACTGGCTCCTTCTGGAACATTGATTGCTGTATTGCTACAGACCATTAGATGGCAACACTTCTCTTTCTGTTACTTACAGCTGAATCTTATCGTATTTGTGAAACAGACGTTGGCTTCTAAAATGATTTAAAGTAGCAGTTTACTTCCACAGTATAATGAAGCAAATATCTTTAAAACTGAATCAAATATAAAATGGTAAAATTGATGAATGTAATGTAAACCAAACTCCAAACCTGACTTTTGGTTAGAAAACAGTAGGAAATTGTTCCTTAAACTCAGGAGGAAATCTGTCTTTAATAATTTGCCATTTGCAGATATTGGGAATTTCAATTAAAATCTTTTTTTTTAAAAAGCTGATTTTTTATGTTCCTTTAAGGAAAAGGGGGAGGGGGGGGATTGGAGCAGCCCAAATGTCAACATATCTTGAAAATAAAGCAGTTGACTTTTCTGCATTAAATCCAGTTAAGTTCAGAAAAAGCTCTAGAATTCTTTTTGTTCTAAATTGCTCTTTCTGGTTTTTCTTTCCTTCTATTCTGTTGTATTTAAGATTTTATTTCCTGCTGACATTTTTTATAAAAAAAACTAATTATTACAGTTTACTTTTTGCAAAATTTATTGCATTAACCAAAGCGAGGATGACATGGGGAATGGGATACTTTAGGCTTCAAGTGTTGCATCAAGCAGACCCTGGCCTAGTATAGCAGATTTCTCCCAACATACAGCCCGTGGGCCACAATTCGCCCGCTAAGCCCCTCTATCCAGCCCACGGGCTCACTCTTCAAAATGCAGGTAAGTGGAGTTGACAGATCTGCAAGGAACTGCTCTTCTAATCATAGGCTGTTTCTCTCCTGCGTTTGTTGCTGATAGGCTCAGCAAGGAGCCCAACAGCAGCAATTGTGGAAGAGAAACAGCCTGTGATTAGAGGAGCAGTGTGAAGGTGAGTTGCTTCTCTTTTGTTTTCACATCGTGCACTCTTTCTGCCTTTGGCCGCGATCTCTTGCACAGGCGCCAGCCCACTAAAGTAGCTTAGGGGTCAGGATGGTGAGGTGGGCCGGGAAGGCCACGAGGAACGGCTGTCACAGCAACATTCTGGGGCAGCTGAAGTCTCAGAGAGGGCGGAGTGAGGAAGCGCATCTGAACACCATCACAGCCGTCCCGAATTCCTCTTGAGGTAAACATCCAAACCCCCTGGGCCCGGGTGGGGTGTGTGAGTGAATGTGTGATTGAGAACCCTGATACTGGAAGTGAGGCGGACACGCACACACCCTTCCCTTCCTGCTCCTTTCCCAAAAGCCAATCCCCAAGAGAGGAGAAAACCCAGGCTGAAAGACAACCCATTTCTGACCCCCACTTTCGTATGAATTCCACGAGACCAGCTTGGAGTGTGCGCCACCAGAGGCGAATGCAAGGTCAGTGTTAGTTAACCCAAATCCTTAGCTTTACCCTGGTCCGCACTCCTTCCCTAATGACCAGGGCTTGGAGAATAGTCTCTAGCATGTCTTAAGTGAAAAGGCAAAAAAGGTTTTGTTAATTAGCTCTGTTGCTTAGCACTTTTAATGGTCATTCTTATTAATTACTCTTTTTAAATTAACAATTTATTGCTTTGACAATGATATTTTTCAAATTCATGTTTAATATGAACACAAATTAGAAGCAGGAGTAGGCCACCTGGCCCCTCGAGTCTGCTCTGCAATTCAATAAGATCATGGTTGATCTTAATGTAACCTCAACCCCACATTCCTGTCTACCCCGATAACCCTTCACCCCCTTGTTAATCAAGAGTCTATCTAGCTCGGCCTTAAAATATTCAAAGACTCTGCTTCCGCCGCCTTTTGAGGAAGAGTGTTTCAAAGATTCTCAACCCTCAGAGAAAAAAATTCTCCTTACCGCTGTCTTAAATGAGCGACCCTTATTTTTAAACAGTGTCTCCTTAGTACTAGATTCTCCCACAAGAGGAAACGTCCTCTCCACATCCACCCTGTCAAGACCCCTCAGGATCTTAAAGGTTTCAATTAAGTCACCTCTTACTCTTCTAAATTCCAGTGGATACTAGCCTAACCTGTCCAGCCTTCCCTCATAAGACAACCCGCCCACTCCTGATATTAGTCTAGTAAACCTTCTCTGAATTGCTTCGGACACGTTTACATCTTCTTTTAAATAAGGAGACCAGTACTGTACACGGTACTCCAGATATGGGCCACGATTTTCCGTGCCCGCCAGCATCGGACATGTTTGATGACATGAGCGTACAATATGGCATGATCGGTTTCACGACGGCATGAAACCAGTTTGCAATTGTTTGCTCGCAGGGGCATTGGGAACCTCATTGTAATACACCTGCATATCATTATTAGGGCTCCTGCTGGATCGTTCACCCACACTGGTGAGAAAACAGGCTGACGTATTTCACAACAGCATATGAGCAACGTGCACCTGGCAAGCTGCACTTTGCTCAGGACATCAAGGTTCGTTTGCCTATCTTGCTTCAGTCAGCACTCGCAGTCATCAGTGCCAGGCTTCACAGACAGCACCACATCACTTTTAGGGGGGTTCACGGCAGGTCTCTGCCTACCAGATCAGCTATATGTGGGTGGCTTTTCAATGGCTGCAGGGCTAGGGCTTGCTTGGGGAAGGGGGAGAAGTGGCCTCAGGCAGGTGAAGAGGAAGCAAGACGAGGGCTGTACTGGGGAAGGAGGGTAACCCAGGTTCTGTGTGGGGGCACATGTTGATCTGTAAAAGTGGCCTTAAGATGGTGAGGGCTGAGGAGGCTATCTCCAGGGGAGATGAGGCCAGATGGACATGTGAAGGTTTGTGTGTGAGAATGGGTGGTGATGTCCCTTGAGCTGGCAGTGGGTGAGATGCCAGTGAATGTGTGATGGGCTTGAGTGTGTGAGTTTAGAGTGATGAGATGGTTGCCAAACCCTGGCTGCACAGAGGAGATCATTCATCCTCTATCTGCATTGGATAGCCAACCTCTTCTGTGCAGCATTGGCACTGATCACCGCTTCCCAAGCCCGATTGGCAATGCCACTGCCCCTCCTGTGGCCAGAACTGGGGTAGAGGACATCCCAGCAGGCCTCCATGGCGCCCAAAAGGCTTTCCATTGACATGTCACTAAACCTGGGGGCTGCAGTCTTTTTGCCTTTCGTGGACACCTTCCCTGCAGTTGACCTTGGCTGGAAGCACTGAGATGTGTGCGCAGATCTGGACTTTAAATATGGCACCCAGTGTGATGAAGCAGCGAGGTGATGGCGTGGCAGGCCAATGAGAGCCCACCCGCCATCGAAATGGTGTGTTTCCCGGGAATGTATAACTAATGCGGAGGGTTTAGGTTGATACAGCGTGAAAAGCCGCCATTGTGGCCGACGGGTAAAACATCGTTTTACCCGCCCACTACCACACATTGTGCAAATCTGGGATGATTCCACCAATCTTACCAATGCTCTGCACTTTTGTAATCAATCCTTTCACAATAAATGATAACATTCTATAGTTTTCCGAATTACCTGCTGTACCTGCATACTAACCTTTTGTGATTCATGCAGTAAGACAACCAGATCCCTCTGAATCTGAGCTCTGCAATCTCTCACCATTTGGATAATAAGTTTCCTTTTTATTCTTCCTGCCAAAATGAACAAATTCACGTTTGCCCACATGACACTTCATTTTCCAGATCTTTGCCCGCTCACTTAACCTAACACTTAACCTATCTATCTCACTTTGTAGCGTCTTAAAGTCCTCTTCACAATTTACTTTCCTACCTATCTTTGTGTCATCAGCAAATTTAGCCACCGTTCCTTCGGTCCCTTCATCCAAGTCATTTATATAAATTGTAAAAAGTTGAGGCCCCAACACTGATTCCTGTGGCACACCACTCGTCACATCCTGCCAACCAGAAAAAGACCCATTTGTGTCAACTCTCTGCTTCTTGTGAGTTAGCCAATCTTCTTTCCATACCAATATGTTATCACATACACCATACGCTTTTATTTTCCGCAATAGCCTTCAATGTGGCACTCTATCAAATGTCTTCTGGAAATCTAAGTACAGTATATCACCAGTTTCTGTTTATCCACAGCACATGTGACTCCTCTAAAGAACTCCAGTAAATTGGTGAAACATGATTTCCCTTTTACAAAACCATCTTGACTCTGCCTGATTGCCTTGAATTTTTCTAAGTGCCCTGCTATAAAATAATAGCTTCTAATATTTTCCCTATGATGGATGTTAGGCTAATTGGCCTATAGGTTCCTGCTTTCTGTCTCCCTCCATTTTTGAATAAAGGAGTTACATTAGCTATTTTCCAATCTAATGGAACCTTCCCCGAATCTAGGGAATTTTGGAAAAAAACCAGTGCATCAACTGTTCCACTAGCCACTTTTTTCAAGACCTTATGGTGCAGTTCATCTGGACCTGGGGATTTGTCAGCCCGCAGCCCCAACAATTTGTTCAATACCACTTCCCTGGCGATTACAATTTTCCCGAGTTCCTCCCTCCCTTGCATTTCCCGATTTACGGCTATTTCTGGGATGTTACTTGTGTCCTCTATTGTGAAGACCAAAGCAAAATACCTGTTTAATTCATACGCTATCTCCCTACTTTCCATTATCAATACCCTATACACACACGCTATAGGACCAATGCTCACTTTGTTAAATTCTTTTCTTATTTAAATATCTATAAAAACACTTACTATCCATCTTTATATTTCTAGCTAGTTTTCTCTCATACTCTAATTTTTCCCTCCTTATTAATATTGTTGTCATTCTTTGCTGTTCTTTATATTCTTTCCAATCTTCTGATCTGCCACCCGTCTTTGCGTAATTATATGCTTTTTTTTCTTTAAGTTTGATACTGCCTTTAACTTTTTTAGTTAACCACGGATGGTGGACCAACCCCTTGGAATTTTTCTTTCTTGTTGGAATGTACCTATTCTGTGAATTCTGAAATATCCATTTAAGTGTCTGCTACTGAATTTCTTTTGATATATCTCTTAACCTCATTTGCCAGTTCACTTTAGCTAACTCTGCCTTCATGCCTTCATAATTGCCTTTATTTAAGTTTAAAATACTAATCTTGGATTCACTTATTTCTCCCTCAAAGTTAACTTACAATACAATCATATTATGATTGCTGCTATCTAGAGGTGCCTTCACTAGGAGGTTATCAATTAACCCTATCTTGTCACTCAGTACCAGGTCTAGAATAGCCTGCTCTCTGGCTCCAGAATGTTCTGTTCTAAGAAACTATCCTGAAAGCATTCAAGAACTCCTCATCTATGCCACCTTTGCCCATCTGATTCTTCTAGTATATATGTAGATTAAAACCCCCCACGATTATTGCTGTACCTTTCTGGCAAGCTCCCATTATCTCTTCTTTTATACTCTGCCCTACTGTTAGCTACATTTAGGGGGCCTGTACACCACTCCTACAAGTGACTTCCTGCCTTTATCATTCCTCATCTCAACCCAAACCATTTCTACATCCTGGTTTCCTGAACTTGGATCATCCCTCTCTAATGTGCTAATACTTCAATTAACAGAGCCGCTCCTCCAGCTGTTCCTAACTTCCTGTCCTTCCTAATTGTCACACACCTTTCAATATTCAGGCCCCAATCTATGTCATCCTGTAGCCATGTCTCTGTAATGGCTATCAGATCATACTTATTTCTGTTTGCGTTATCAGTTCAACTGTTTTGTTTTGAATGCTATGTGCATTTAGATATAGAGCCTTTAGTTTTGTCCTGTTATTATTTTTGTAGCGTCTAGCCTTATCTGCTAATTTACTCTTAGATTTGTACTCTCTATCCCTTCCTGTCACAGTCTGTTTATTGTTTCCCATATTAATATCTGTCTCTCTTGCCTTGTCTTTACTCTTTGATTTACCACATCTTCCCAAATTTGATCCTTTGCCCCTACTATTCAGTTTAGAACCCTCTCTACTTCCCTAGTTAGGCAGCTCACGAGGACACCAGCCCAGCACGGCTCAGGTGTAGACCCTCCCAACGGAACAGTCCCACTTTCCCCAATACTGGTGCCAGTGCCCTACAAACCGGAACCCACTTCTCCCACATCAGTCTTTGAGCCGTGCATTCATTTCTCTAATCTTATTTGTCCTATGCCAGTTTGCATGTGGCTCAGGTAATAATCCAGAAATTATTACCTAGAGGTTCTGCTTCTTAATTTGGTGCCTAGCTCATCATACTGACTATGCAGAGCTTCCTTCCTCATCCTGCCTATGTCGTTGGTACCTACATGGACCACAAAACTGGATCCTCCCTCTCCCACTGCAAGTTCCTCTCCAGCCCTGAGCAGATGTCACAAACCCTGGCGCCGGGCAGACAACAAAGTTGTCTGGACTCTCGCTCTTTGCTACAGAGAACAGTGTCAATCTCCCTTACTATACTGTCACCTATTACCACTGCATTCCTTTTTGCTCTCCCTATTTGGAAGGCTTCCTGTATCACAGTGCCATGGTCAGTTTGCTCATCCATCCTGCAGCCCCCCCAGTCTCATCCAAGAAGCTGAGAGAGCTTCAATTGCAGAGACTCACACTCCTGCCCTTTGGGTCCCCTTACTTGCCTCACTCGCAGTCACACCCTCCTATCCCTGGCCACTGACCAAATCAGAAGACCCTATCCTAAGTGACTGTCTCCTGGTGTAAAGCATCCAGGTAACTTTCCCCCTCCCTGATGTGTCAGTGTCTGCAGCTCAGCCTCCAGTTCAATGACTCTGAGCCAGAGTTCCTCAAGCCGCAAACACTTACTGCAGACATGTTAGCCCTGAATCACGGTGTTATCCAGGAGCTCCCACGTGCTGCAGCCTTGACACATCACCTGTCCTGCCACCCTTAATGTGTTGTAAATAATTACTTGACTATAATAATCACTTACTTATGTTGTTTTCTTATACGTTTTATTAACTTTACCACCAAATTGTGTAGTATTTTAAACCTTAGGGATAGAATAGCACTTACCCACTTACCAGATACCAAACAGCTAACTGCTTTCCCTGTAGTAGATCAAGAACCAATTTCTATAGGGTGAGAAAGATAGAAAGAGGACACAAACAATACCCCATCTCACCAAACTCCAAATCTTCACTCAGTTAGCTCAGCTGCACTCCGTTTGTCTTGGCTGTACTAAAGAACCCTGAATTTACAGTAAACTGAACTGGGGCTACGGTAACCAGATTCAACCTGTTAGCTGCTCCAGCTGAAAGTGAGTTTACCGTGTCTAAACTGCAAGAAAGAAGGAACTTGGCCTGCTTACACGGTATTTTCCAGTTACTGCTAATTACAGACTAGATTAGATTTTAAGAGCAAAATTTAAGAACAGAATTAACACTTAAAACTCCCCTCTTGTCAAACTCTAAGCCTTCACTCAGTCAGCTGCACTCCGTTTGCCAAGGCTGCACTAAAGAACTCTGAATTTATCTTTAACTATTTATAGTAACGCTCTGCTAAACTTTATCTTTCTGAAATTTGTTCATTGGCACCTTGAGTGAGAAAAAAATTGAAATGTGGCACCTCATATGGAAAGGTTGGACATCCCTGCAGTATAGCATTGGCTAGCTACAGGATCTTTCTCTATACTGCAATAATATGCTTAAATTCTGGCTTTAAAACTGCATTCTTTTCTGCGCTTCTATGAATCCTTGTTCTCCTCACTCCTGTTGAGTCGGATTGTTGTCATTTTATGTCAAACTACTGAGTTCTGTACTGTGGACCTACACCCTGGTAAGTGTACTAAGATTCCCCAAACAGATTAATTATGTATCCTCTACATCCAGATAGCATTTCCATATTGTTCCTGTAAAGAGGATTACTCATTCCACTTTTTTGACTTCACAGTGACAGAAGATGGCAACAGTGAACAGTATGAAGTGGTTGCTTTGGGAACAGGAGAGACATGTTATAGTAGTTGGATACATTTTGATGGTCGTTTACTCCATGACTGCCATGCTGTAGTGGTTGCAAGACGGGCATTGCAAAGGTAATGACACACACAATTCACTGTGTAGAGAGATTTCCATACATTGAAACATGTAGTGAGACCCCCATGTCACATCCATTACACACACACTGCTCCAATATTTGGAATATTGCTTCATAAGTAGTTCACACAAATACAGAGACATGGCAAACATTGGCATCCTAGAGACACTGCAGAGGAGAGCTTTGAGACCAATCCCTCGTGTGAGGGAGCAAATTGGAAGAGGATGCTGGAGAAACTTAAACTTTTCATTTTGCAGTCATTCGTGGTCAACCATGAAATGACTGAAAACGAACTTCAGAGATCTAAAGAGAAAATGTACAAAAGACATAACTCCATCAAAAGAACAGAAATGGGGATGTTCGCTATTGATTGCACAATGTTCAATACCATTTACGACTCAGATACTGTAGTTCATGTCCATGTGCAGCAAGACCTGGACAATATTCAACCTTGGGCTGTTAAGTGGTAAGTAACACTTGCGCCACACAAGTGCCAGGCAATGACCATCTCCAACAAGAGAGAATTGAACCAATTCTCGTTAACGTTCAATGGCATTACCATTGCAGAATCCTCCACTATCAACATCCTGGGGTTTACCATTGACCAGAAACTCAACTGGACAAGCTGTATAAATACTGTAGCTGAAGAACAGGTCAAAGGCTGGGAATTCTCCAGCAAGTAACTCCCCCCTGGACTTCCAAAAGTCTGTCCACCATCTACGAGGCGCAAGTCAGGAATGTGATAGAACATTTGCCTGGATGAGTGCAACTTCAACAACACTCAAGAAGCTGGACACCATTCAGGACAAAGCAGTCTGCTTGATTGGCACCCCATCCACCATCTTCAAAGTGCACTCTCTCCACCACCGATGCACAGTGGCAGCAGTGTGTGCCATACACAAGATTCACTGTAGCAACTGACCAAGGCCCCCTCCACACCACCTTCCAAACCCAATACCTCTACCACCTGTAAGGACAAGGACAGCAGATGCATGGGAACACTGCCACCTGCAAGTTCCCCTCCAAGCCACACAGCACCCTGACTTGGAACTATATCGCTGTTCCTTCACTATCACTGGGTCAAAATCCTGGAACTCCCTAACGGCACTGAGTGTTCCTACACCACATCAACTGCAATGGATCAGGAAGGCAGCTCACCAGCACCACCTGAAGGGCAATTAGGGATGGGCAACAAATGCTGGCCTACCCAGCAATGCCCACAGGTTGTGAAAAGAATTTAAAAAATCATTTAAAATAAAAGTGCGATTGCGCAGGAATAACTTTAAAAACTATTGAGCTCTGGTGGTAGACTGCTCGTTATTCAAGTACGTCCAAACTGTAAGTGGCTTCATCACCATCTGTGCATCCTCTCTTACTGAAGAGTCGAATGCGAGATCAGCATAGAATTCCACAGAACTGGCAGTTCATGTGCCATTGTTGGCTCTTGGGGGATCTGCAGCTGATCCATCTCTAGCCTTCCCCTGGATACATTGGAGTTTGGTGTAGATAGTTTTCAAAGCATGCTGAACCGAATTTCAGTGCTTCCCTGTTAGCTGCTGTTTTTTCTTAAGAGGGAGAGTCTGCAATGCCGAAGTTTGTAAGGCTGTTTTTTGGGGTATCCTTATATCCTTTGTACTGTTGAATTGTACAATGGAGGGGACTGCATTGCACCTAAATGGATCCATTGGCCTTTCTCACAGTATCTATCTTGACGCAACTTGTATTTTTCTTCAATATTCTGGGGAAATTAGCAATTCACACTTTTTACATCTTTTTAGATTGCAGTTATGCACTTATCTGGCTTACACTGGCATCTTAATAATTAACCTCCACTCTATTTCTACATGAGGTAAAATTGACAGTACTAACAGGAGTGTCAGCTGTATGCTGTGTAGTTTCAGATGGAATTACTGATCTTATTTCCTCTAATGAGTATACTTCACTGTACTATTGTCTTCTGTAGAGACCCTGTGCCTTTATGAAACCCTGAAATGAGACTTCACATTCATCCCAAAGGTTCTACCTTTGGTTTCAACAGCAAACTGTTGCCATTGTGTGACGGGAATCTATGTCTGCTCTATAATTGAGGGCGCTACATTGCATCTAAATTAATTCAGTAGCATTTCTCATCAGTATCTACCTTGTATTTCTCTTGAGATAATTTTTAACTATCTGCAAACGGGCAGTTTAATTTTTTATTGACTTGGTCCATAAGTGCTATGCTATAAGTTCCAAAAAACTTGATCTGAATAACTACATCCTTGTCCAGACAGATATCCTGACAAATGTACCTGTAAGAGGTGTGTTTTGGACTGAGGGAGCAGAGTTAGCATTGCCCCAAAATTTCTGTTACTGTATAATGCAAACTAGCCCAGTGTGTACTCTGGCTAGCACCTCTGACTCTACACAATATCTCAGCGGATTGACCCATGCATGCAGTTTTTGGACCACATAACGCAACACCTCCCTCTACAATGTTTTGCAGGCATTGCCAAGTAACTTCCAGTTTCTCAATTTCAGGGTTTCTAACATTTTAATGCTGAAAATAATTGATTATCTAGACACTTGTTTTCGAGCATAAAACAATTCACCCAGTGGAAGACCAGTAAGTTCAAGTTTGAGAATGTGTAGAATTGTGGCTTCCCCAAGACCACAAGTGAAAGCAAGGCAGACATGAATTGGAGTGTGTGTGGTATAAAAACTCTTGCATTCACACAAACACACAGATGTTCTGATCCTCTTTGTATATTTGCTGTTCTTTCTTGTAGTACCTTGTCCAGATATGGAAATTAGTGATGTGGCTATTCAGTGTTTTCTTCTTCCCCTTGCTTTTTCTCACTAGAGTGAGAACAAACGAGAAAATTGTTATAGAGACAAAGGTCACTTTTTTGCGAAAATATACTTTATTCATAAAATATCTAAAAGACCATTACAAAACATATCAAAATGACCATCACAGAAATTGCAGTGATATTCAAATCATCTACATAGATCACGTTGCACTGTGAGGTGCTTCAATACAATAAAAGGAACATTACAGACATTTCAAAATGGTCATTACATGCTGTTCAAATTATCTGCAGCCAGATAATGTTGCACTCTGAGGTGCTTCAATATAATTGTGATACATGTAATATTCATTGCATACATTCAAGTGAATCATACAGCCCGAGGGGGTCTATACCGTTCCCTGCCTCTCAGTGCACTATGGCTGAAAGGTCTTAGGCAGCGAACTTAGCCCATTGCACCTCTGCAGTGACTGCCCCAAGCTTGAGTACATCCCTCAGCATGTGGTCCTGGACTTTGGAATGTGCCAGCCTGCAACACTCAGTTGGGGACTGTTCACTTTTCATTTGATCCCAGGCACTAATTGTTGGCAGCTACACAACTTCAGGGGCATAACAATGAAGTCTGATTCTCTCTGCAATGACACCTTTTTACAGTTTCTACCAGGGATCGTGGGCAGTGACCAAGAGTGAGGATTAGGACCTATTTCTTTTATACCACCTCACTGCCCTTGCAATTATTGACTATGAGCTCAGAACCTGGGATATATTTGATCTGTGTATTTAATTATCGCAGCATATTGGAACTGTTTGAAGTTTGGTTTCCAGTCAAACACAGCTTTTTGTTAGTATGGGATTACAGGGGGAGAAGACACAAACATGATAAGAAAAGGTTTTACCTTTTGTAATATGAATATATAGTATTGTGATATCCCTTCTATAGCCAGTAACTACTTTGTCGTTTTTGCAGATATTTGTTTAAGCAGCTCCTTCTGTTCTGCAGTAATGACCCTGTGGGTTTAGAAAAATGTATTTTCTACAAGTCTTCAGGAAGCAATTTACTCTCCCTCAAGAAAAATATTTTTTTCCATCTCTACCTTGGCAAAGTTCCAAAAGGGGCTGCTCAGAGCATTCTCATGTAAGTGTGTTCAGCCATTACTCTGGTTGTTCTTGAAAATGATGAGTCTGTGAAATGCAAATGGAAATATTCATCCATTAACTTCTGATATTTTTACAATAAATATTAAAAGGAATGATGACACCAATTATGAAGACAAAACCCTGGCAGATTGGTTCTAGGTATAAAAGCCCACTTGCAATTTTGATTATACACACCACGTTATGCGCAGGTATTCGTTCAATCCTTTGTGTCCTGCTTGGCTGGGGGACACCAAAGTTCCATTAAGCAACAACAACTACTTTCATTTATATACCTTAGCATAGTAAAACATCTCAAGCAAAATCAAACAAACTTTAATGCCACAACCTGCAAGTTGTCGACAGAAGAGTTTGAAAGATGCACGTACGCAAGTGCATGGGGAGAATTTTGTCCCTGTTGGGTGGGCGGTCCGGGCGCGGAGCCGACCATCGCCCGCGATCGGCTGTGCATCGCCATTTTGCATGGGCGGGCCAATTAAGGCCTGCTCAGCGCTACCTGTGCGGGGAGGACGGAGAATCGGAGCCTGTACTCTTTCGCGCACGCGTGGGGAAAAGCGCTGATTTCCCCTGTGGCACGGAGCTGCCTCGGAGATTAATTTAAGAACCAAACATTGTGAAAAAGAGAGAGAAAAAACTACTCAGACATGTCCCCTCATGGAACAGTGTCATATGAGCTGGGACATGTTTATGTAGTTAAATAAAGAAATTTATTTTGTTTATAAACCCTTCATGAAACCTCACCCCACCCGTAGATGAGGTTTCATGAGAAATGCAAAGTTCGCCTGGGCTCTTCGCCTGCCCGCTAACCTTAAGGCTGGATGGGCAGCCCAGACAACCAGTTTAATGAGGTGATTATCAGCCTTAACAGGCCTTTGACAGTTCGGCGGGTGCGCAGCCGATTCCGGTGTGCGCCCGCCGAACTGAAGATCGGAATGATGCGCGGTGACGTCAGGACGCACGCCAGACGTCACCGCACGTCATTTTACACGTCAGCATGCGGGGCCCACCCCTGCACGCCGACCAGAAGATTCAGGCCCACGTTTTTGAATGTTGGTGTTGATTAATCAGTTGAAATCAAGATACTACTAACTGCTACTTACAAGATACTACTATTCTGACTGGCATGCCCAATGACGTTTCACCTAATACAAAAGCTGAATATTGTGGATTCTGGAAATCTGAAATATAGGCAGAAAATGCTCGAAACAATCAGCTAGTCTGGCAGCATCTCGAGAGAGAGAGAGAGAGAGAGAAACGAAGTAAATCTTTCAGATCTATGATCTTTCATCAAAACTGGGAAAAATTAGAAATGTGATAGGCTTTGAGCAAATGAAAGGGAGCGGGTTGGGGAAAAGAACAATAGGGGCAAGGTCTGTTAAGGTGGAGGGAGGAGAGATGAAATGATAAAAACATTCATGGTTCTAGGCCAGAGGGAATTTTAATGGAACAAGTACAGAAAAGATGTGCCTCAAAGAGATGTGAAGGGCAGGACCCTGATAAGCTGCCACCCAAAAGCAAAGAAAAGGAAATAGAAGAGAAACAAGAGAAAAAATTCAAACCAGTGAAGTAAAACAAAACAAAATAGGGGCAGAGGTCTCAATCAAAAATTGTTGAACTCTGTGTTGAGTCCAGGACATTGTAAAGTGCCCAGTCAAAAGAAGAGGACCCATTCCTCAAACTTAATTGAGCTTTTTTAGAGCACTGCAGGAGGCCAAGAAATGAGAGATCAGAGTAAGAGCAAGGTGGAGAATTAAAATGGGAGGCGACTGGAAGCTCAGGATCACACTTTTGGACTGAACAGAGTTGTTCTGCAAAGCATTGTTTGTTCTCCCCATTGTATAGCAGACTGCATTGTGAACAGCGAATGCAGTGTACTAAATTGAAAGAAACAAAAGTAATTCATTTTTTCACCTGGGGAGAGTATTAGGGGTCTTGGATGGTGACAGGTGAGGTGGCAAAAGGGCACATGATGCATCTCCTGTGCTTGCATGGAAAGGTGCTGTGGGAAAGGGAGGAATATTGGGGGTGACTGCGGAGTGGTCCACGATATCATGGAGGAAGCGGTTCCTTTGAAATGCTGAAAGGGGACGGGAAGATGCTATTGGCATCACCGTGGAGGTGGCTGAAATGGTGGAAGGCAATCCATTCAAAATTGAGGTTGGTGGGGTGGAAGGTCAGGGCAAGGGAAACCCAGTCATGGTTCTAGAAGGGAGGGGAAGGGATGAGAGCAGAAGTGCATGACAAAGAACAGACACTGTTGAGAACCCTACCAACCACGGCAGCGGTGATTCTTCGGTTGAGGATAAAGGGAGACATATTGGAATAAATGGTGTGGAAGGTTGACTCATCCGAACAGACGTGACTGAGACGGGAAACTGAAAGAATGGCATAGCCTGGCTTACACGAACCAGGGTGTGAGGAAGTATAATCAAGGAGGCAGTGGGCTTATATTGAATATTGGTTGATTGCCTCCATTTCTGACAATAGACTGAGAAGTCAAGGAAGGGAAAAGTCAGGGACGGCCTTGTGAAGACAAGGGAAGTGTGAAAATTGGAAACAAAAAGTTGATTTTAAAAATTTTCAGTTCGGGAGTGGGAAAAAGAGGTGAGGGAGGGGCCTGAGTAGGACTGGAACAAGGAATGGTTCACACTCCAACAGATAGCTAGGACCCATGCAGGTACCCACCGCAACATCTTTTGTTTGGAGGAAGTGAGTGCAGTTGAAGAAGTCATTCAAAGTGAGAACAAGTCGAACCAAGTGAGGATGGTGCTGGTGGGTGGAGGCTGGTTGGGCTCCTGTTGGAGGAAGAAGCGGACAGCTCTCAAACTGTCCTTGTGGGGCTGGAGATGTAGATGGATTAGATGTTTCTGGTAAAAAGGTGTTTAGGGCCAGGAATCTGGAAACTGTTAAAGTGACGAAAGCATCAAAGATAAAGGATATAGGTGGGAAGGGAAGACACTGGACTAGGGAGAAAAAACACCGAGACATGAAGAAACCAGTTCAGTGGTGCATGTTTTACCCATTTGTTTATTCTGGGGAGATTAGCAGTTCGCACTTTTTATAAATTTTTTACTTTGCACTTTTATGACTTATATTGGCACCTTATTACTTAAGGTAACCTGTTCACCGTTTTCACAAATGAAATTGTCAGCACAAACAGGGCACATGCTTTTTTATCTTGTCAGATCAGTTTCAGATGGAATTACTGATCTTTGTTCCTCTAATTAATATACTTCATTTTGTATTTGTCTTATGTAGGGACCCAGTGCCATACCGAAACCCTGAAATGAGACTTCACATTCATTCCAAAGGTTCCACCATGCCAGCAGCAAACTGTCGCCCTAGTGTGACAGCAACTCACGTCTGCTGCATGACTGCAAGCGATAAACTGAGCCGATGGATGGTGCTGGGAGTCCAGGGAGCCCTCCTCAGCCACTTGATCAAACCTCTCTACATCACTAGTGTTGTCCTCCGTAAGTACAACGGATTTCATTTGGAGAAGTAACATGGGAATAATGTTGTCATTTTTGCATGGGGGTTTTGAATTGAATAGAAACTGAACTGGCATTATTGTGGCCTACTGCCCTTGAATCATTTGCTGTGTGCCTCTCCATTGTCTGTGGCTCTTGGCAGACTGACTTTTGTATGTGTGCCCATGGCCTGTCTGACTAATATGTCATCGGGCCCAGATTAAGTGTTGTTCTTGTGGCAAAACGCAAGGAATGCTGTACAGAGATGGGGGATCCTTATGTCCACAGAGCAAGTGAAAAAGCTGTTCTAAAGCTGTAAGGGATATAGTTTTCACAGATTATTTTTCATACGGCTTCTCAAATTCATCCTTCACCCGAGATGATTACCCAGAATTCTCAATTAAAATAGGGGCTTCAATATGTTGGGCACAGATCAGGTTCTCTCATGGTGTGAATCAAGGCGTTTGAGCTTTTGCAAGATGTTGCAATAGATTGTGACTCTGAACAGAATATTACTGAGACACACTGTCTTAACAAAGTTTTAAAAAATACATTTGAATATTAAGTACTATGAGCCTGAACTTCCTCAGTGTGGCAATCAGCATTGGATTGCTGCTGTGCCCTAGTTCTTTACCTTAATATTTTCCCCAGCCTGTCTTTTTTTATTCATTCATGGGATGTGGGTGTCGCTGGTTAGGCCAGCATTTATTGCCCATCACTAATTGCCTTTGTTCAGAGGGCATTTAAGAGTCAACCACATTGCTGTGGGTCTGGAGTCACATGTAGGCCAGACCAGGTAAGAACAGCAGATTTCCTTCCTTAAAGGACACTAGTGAACCAGATGCATTTTTACAATAATTGGCAATGGTTTTGTGGTCATCATCAGACTTTTAATTCCAGATTTTATCTAATTCAAATTTCACCATCTTCTGTGGTGAGATTCGAACCTGCGCCCCCAGAACATTACAAACAAAAACAGAAAATGCTGTATAAACTCAGCAGGTCTAGCAGCATCTGTGGAGAGAGAAACAGAGTTAACATTTCAAGTCCCTATGACCCCTCTTCAGAGCTCTGAGCTCATCAGAACAGATGCTGCTAGACCTGCTGAGTTTTTCCAGCATTTTCTGTTTTTGCTTCAGATTTCCAGCATCCGCAGTATTTTGCTTTTATCCCCAGAACATTACCCTGGGTCTCTGGAATACTAGTCCAGTGATGATACTACTGTGCCACTGCCTCTCTCAAACACCGGAAACTTGGCAACGGAGGGATTCGATCCCAGGCCTCCATAGAGACTGGAACCTGAATCCAGCGCCTTGGACCACTCTGCCACACTATCATTTTTTTTTCGACTCAGGCCGGGTGATACTCAAGCAGTGCAGCGCATCCCTGGGGCTTTGTGTCAAAGGGCAGCTCTGTCGAAGGAAAGGAGACAACATCCCCTTTTTTACGGCACTAGCTGCCGTAAACCAGGTGAGTTAAAGGTCCTTGACAAGCCAGGGAGAAGGTAAGTGTATACGGTAAGTGGGTAGATATTGTGAGATGCGGTGGTCAGAGAGGTGTGGGTAGGTCGGGGAGGGGGTGCGTTTGGGAGGTCAGAGGGGGGTGGGGAGAGTGAGAGTGAGGGGGGTGGAGGGGGGGAACGAGTTCCTGTGGGAGTGGGGGGAATCCCATGGGTTGGGGAATTCCTGTTGGGGTGTATTCCCTTGGGGGTAGGGGGAGCCCTGCGTTGGGGGGTGTTGGTGGGAGGTAGGGGGAAATCCCTGGGAAGTGGGGGGTTCAGGGAGCATGGGGGAGTCCCGTGGAGTGGAGGGAGTATGGGTGAGTCCCGTGGATCTGTACTATAGTTACCCAGAAGCTGGGAGAGGTTTAATTCTTCTAACTTTTTTCTGGGTAAATATTGATGCAAGTCAGTTGGAACCATCCGAAGTTTGCAACTTAAATCGCATTTCGGATGGTTGCCACTGTAGGGCAATTGCCCAAGGGAGGGTTGCACTTCCGGGCAATTGCTGTGCAAACCTTACCTGGGAACGTCCAAAGGAGATTCCCTAGCACATGTTGGGTATCCCCACCTTCCCAATATGACACCCTGGAGCTCAGAAGTTACAGCCCTATAATTACCAACCCAAACACTTGAGCAGGAAAGTGAAAGATAACTTAGGGAAAAATAATTTTCTCAAATAGTAATTACTTTATTGTATTTCTAAATCAGCTGGCCAATTCCATCCAATGCAAATCGTCACAAAAGCAATCAATCAGCGTGTGGATGAGAGTTTGAACGAGAAGCTTCCTGACCTGTTCACTGCTGTGAGGGCACACTTCTCCCATTGTGGCGAGGAAGAACCAAAGGAGGCTGAACCACTTTATAAAAGGCTGAGCGTAAACTGGTGTCGGGGGGATAACACCGTGGAAATAGTGGATGGAACAACAGGGCAGATCACAGAAGAGTAAGTCTTGATGATCCTGCTTTAATAGCAGGGACTACACTATGCCTGAAATATAAAAGTTTAAAACTAGTGCATACAATTCCTTTTTAACTGGCCAAAGGTTGTTACTTTTAGGGTAGAACTGACAGTAGAAGTTATTCTCAGGTGAACACTCATATCAAATTGGACTCTGCACTATTTTGACATGGCTGTTAAAAGGGTTGTCAAATATTTTGGGCGTCAGCTGGAAAATGGAAGGTAAATGCATCACAGCTGTCAGACACTTAAAACTATTGATAGGATCTCCTCACTTGCTGACTCTCCAGGGGCTGCTGTCACCAGACTTGGGAAAATTAAGTCCCCTCTCTGATATCACTTTTAATCCAGAATAACAGCTACACTAAAATATCACAGAAGAATTCAGTACAAATGAGTTGAGTGAACAGCGGGCCATAATTTCTACGATGTACTGAGAAGCTAAGTTTACGGAATCGTGATTTAGGAACATAGAAGCAGGTGTAGGCAATTCAGCTTCTCGAACCTGCCCTGCCATTTAACTAGGTCATGGCTGATCTAACTCAATGCTAGCTTCCCGCACTATTTCTTAGTGTCATTGTATCTAGAAATCTATTGACCTCTGCTTTGAACATACTCAATGACTGAGCCTCCACAGCCCTCTGGGGTGGAGAATTCCAAAGATTTACCACCCTCTCACTGGAGAAATTCTTCTCCACCTCGGTCCTAAATGGTTTGCCTCTTATTCTGAGACTGTGTCCCCTGGTTCTAGACCCCACCCCCGCCCCAACCAGGGAAAGCATGCTTGCTGCAATTACCCTGTCAAGCCCTATAAGAATTTTGTACACTTCAATGAGACCACCCCTCATTCTTCTAAACTCTAGAGAATACAGACACAGCGTCCTCGATCTTTCCTCATAGGACAATCCTAGCCGTCCCTGGGATTAATCTGATGAATCTTTATTGCACTCCCTCTATGACCAGTTTAACCTTTCTCAGATAAGGAGACCTAAACTGCATACAGTTGTGGTCTCACCAAGGCTCTACACAACTGCAGTAAGACTTCCTTATCCCTGTACTCAAATCCCCTTGCAGTAAAGGCTAACATACCATTTGCCTTCCTAATTATTTGTTGCATCTGCATGTTAGTTTTTAGTGACTTAGGAACAAGAACACTCAGGCCTTTTTGAACATCAATATTTTCCAATCTCTCCCCATTTAAGTAGTACTCTGCATTTCTGTTTTTCCTGCCAAAGTGGTTAACTTCACATTTTTCCACATTATATTCCATCTGCCATGTTCTTGTCCATTCCCTTAGTCTGTCTAAATCTCCTTGAAGCCTCTTTGCATCCTCCTCACAACCTGACATTCCCACCAAGTTTTGTGTCATCAGCAAACTTGAAAATATTACATTTAGTCCCCATATCCAAATCATTGATACAGATTGTGAATAGCTGGGGTCCAAGCACAGATCCTTGCGGTACCCCACTAGTCACAGCCTGACAAGCAAATTTTGCTACATCATAACCCAATAGTAAATCAACATAAGAAAGAAAGATGTACAAGTTAAATACATATAAATACTGATGTCCTGGGGAGTTACAGATCACTTAAACACCTGTGTAAATGTGACCCTGTATTAAGAGACCATCTGTTGTATGACATTCTGCACGGTCTCAAAAGTAATCGTTTTCAAAGAATAATGTCATATCACAGATAGCAAGTGGTAGGTATTGAACTATAGGTATCCAGGTTTAAAGCATGCACTAATAGTGCGTTTTTGTTTTAGCATGATTTATAAATGACGGAACTTCCTTGAATAGTGCTGCTTCCATTTTCATTTTAGCGTGGGTACTGCTAAAGGAACATAACTCACCCTTATGACATGGGCCTGAATTTTGCCCGCGTCGGGTGAGCTCGGCGGAAGTGGGCAGGGGCGGTCGTGGAACCGACCGCGATTGGCTCTGCGCCGCCATTTTACATGGGCGGCCAATTAAGGGCCGCCCAGCATAAGACGCGAGCAGTAGCACTCAGCGCTACCTGTGGGGGGAGGGAGAGTCGGGACCAGCGCTCTTTCATGCATGTGTGCAAAAGAGCGCTTCAGCCTCTCAGTCTCTCCAGCTCTGTGCCTCAGGGAGATTGAAGCGCTTTTGAAATAAATAAATGGGGAAAAAATTTAATTAAACATGTCCCCTCATATGACTGTGTCACATCAGATTGGACATGTTTCATAAAAGCTTTAGGAAACCTCATCCCGCTCGTGGATGAGGTTTCCTTAAAAAAACATAAAAGCTGCTTGGCCTTTTCGCCTGCCTGCCCAACCGTAAGGTTTGACGGGCAGCGTAAAGTTGACCTTGATTACTTCACTAATGGCCTTAATAGGCCTTTTAAATATCGGCGGGCGCGCAGCCGACTCCGAATGAAACATCGCGAGACAGCGTAAAGACGTCGGGCTGCCCGCCAAACGTCATCGCGCATCATTTTATGCGCCAGTGTGTCGGGGCTGCCCCTACACGCTGACTGAAAAATCCTGGCCATGGTTTCTTATGGGAAAGCGATTTTCATTTATCATGTTTTGATTTAATGCGCCATTTTTTACGATTACATTAGGAGCGCTAAATGAAGGATAGCTGTACTAGGTGTAGCACTGCAAATCGTTGGTAAGTGACGGGTGTTTGTACAAAAAGCACATTTCAATGAGGAATTAACCATAGAGAACATTTATGATTTCTTTGTTGGCGAAGGTCATAAAAAAGCTCGACTTGCAAGACAATTTTGTTTTTAAAAAAACTGGGGATTATACTGCAAACCAAGTTTTCTAATTCTTGGATGGGTTTGCCTTTTTAAAAATTATATCTTTACTTTTTTTTATTATTCTAGTTCCCCTTTTAAAAATGGAGTCAACACTGCCAGTCGTTTGTGCAAGGCTGCAAAATTGTATTCCTTTCGACGTGTAGCGAAAGAAATGAACAGGCAGGACTTACTAGACCTGTCAACATGTCACGAAGCCAAGGTAAACAGAAGTTTCCATATGTAGAAGGAAATGTTCATGTTGGGGCACTTTATATTTAAATATTTAAACAATGGGCAGGTCACTAAGTTAAGCCTATGTTTGAAATGATGGAACTAAAATAGATGGAATAGAGTGAAAGAATCCCATGGAACCCACCTGTCACAATGCAAACAGTTTCATTGGCTAAAATTTTATTTTAGAAGTGGAGCCTGCAAGTCCTGTTCAGTCTGTAAAGTCTTTGATCAATTTTTTAGTGGATGTTCTCCAACACCTTATTATTGATCCTATTAAAAACCACTTTCTAGCCTGTTGACTCCAAGGGATGACTACGCTGAAAATGGTGTTCAAAAATTAGCAACGTGATACATCTCTTTAATTGCCAGTACTTGATTTGCCCATTTCTTCTCCTCCAGCCACCTCACAGCTGGGAGTATTTCCTCCTATGACTGTCAGTGGAGCACTGGATCCATCTATGAGACGGCACTCGAGTGCCCTGTAGTGAGTTTTCTAATCTTCCCAAATCTTACTTCTGAGATGAGGAGGACCCTACAACCTTACATGGCTTTTGAAACCCAAGCTGATCACCCAATCACTATTTTAAAATTTAACTTGCTTTCTGTCCCAATTGTAAACTTTAGTGTTCTGAATTATGAACCTTGGCCCTTCACCTAGATTTCTCAATAATAATTAGGTATGTTGTGTGGCGGAAACATTTCTCAACCATTTTGAACTCTCCCTCTGCAGTGTGACAAAAAGGTCCAGACTCAGCAAAAATAACCAAGCACCTGGGACCTTTTGAAGTCTCAAAGAAATTAGTTCAATTAATTTTTTGTGCAGTTTAAAATAAAATGACAAAGTGTTTGTAGTTTGAAAAGATATTTTACCAGGAGTTTTGTTCTACAATTTACTGTGGCAAATTTTCTTAAGAAAACATATAAAGGATATAATAGAAGCAGTTCAGTGAAGGTTATCGTGACTGAATCCTGGATGAAAGGGTTATATTATGAGGAAGGGTTAAGTAGGTTGGGCCTATACCCATTGGAGTTTAGAAGAATGAGAGGCGATCTTATTGAAGCATAAGATCCTGAGATGAGAGGATGTTTCCCCTTGTGGGGTTGTCCAGAACTAGGGGATGCAGTTTAAAAATTAGGGGTCTCCCATTTAAGACTGAAGTGAGGAGAAAATCTTTGTGGGTCTTTGGTCTGTGGCATTCTCTTCTCCAGAGGGCAGTGGAGGCCGGGTCATTGAATATGTTCAGTGCTGAGTTAGATAGATTTTTGATCGACAATGGAGTCAAGGGTTAGGGAGTGCAGACAGGAAAGTGGAATTGAGGCCACAACCAGATCAGCCATGATCTTATTGAATGGTGGAGCAGGCTCGAGGGAATGAATGGCCTGCTTCTAAATCTTGTGTTCGTATCGAATGGTGATGCTTTGACTAATCCTTAAAATCAGTATTTTAAAATGAACAGAACTAATTCCCACATATCAGTCTTCCTTAGATATGTTCAAAATAACAAAATGAATTAATTTTGTTCTACCCCTAGCTGCCTAACCTAGCAGTAATATTCCTTGCTTTTCCCTCCTAATGGTTTGCTGTTATTTCATCCAATATATAAATTTTATTTTTAAATCTAAATTGGGAGTTTTTGTAATAGGGAACAAAATATTTTCTACTTTTGGTGCCTGTGACAGAATTGGGCATTCCCAGTTACAGTACAGATTAAAAGCAAGGTTAGATTCCCTCCTCTCCCACTGATATATCAGCACCCTGACCTCAAAATAACTAGTATAATGCTTGTATTTCCCACAACAGCCTCTGAGTGACACTGTGAATGCTTAAGTTTGCAAATGCAGTAACACTTATTAATGTTCTCTGTTTCCCCCCAGCCAAACCTTTGCTTTTCCAGATCTGTTTATTATTTTGTAAAGCATGAATCTGCTTTCTATATTTTTGCTGGGAAATAGTGTTAAAATTCAATTTGCATTGATCATTATTTGAATTTCCAATGCCTACACTTTCTACCAGTGATGTAAAGATCTCAGAAACCTTTGTGGCAATAACTTTGGTAAAGCAAAGGAATTACAGCAACTGGAGAGTTCCTGCAAGGGAAGCAGTTTTCCATATAGTCGATAGAATTGTTCATTTGTGTTAAAAATTATTTTCTTAATGTTAATTTCACATGTTTCATTTAATACCAAATATTTACTTAAGCTTTCAAAATCTATAATGTGATGGCACAGATGCTGCAAGAGGAGCCAAGAATCTTCGTAGGATGTAGTTTTCTGAGACATTTAGTCAGAGATAGCAATGATCCTACTGAAAAATGTGAATAGGTAGTGTGAATGTCCATGACATTGTTTGCAGGTGCAAATAAGCTAGGTGCTTTGGCACATGTAAAAGCCGGCTGTGTTGTTGTTAAACCATCAGTTCAGGTTTGCACTCAGGGAACAATAAATTAAATTTGAACAACTACACGTGCACTTTTGTTTCACTGGTGCTGGCAAGACACCATGCAGTGTAAATAGGGTGGTCAATGGCTGGTGGGCCATTTTGACGTGTAAGGCCTCAAAAACCTTGTAAACCTGTTCTTTATGTAAACTTAAATAATTTTGCTACACTTAGCAGAAGAATCTTTACCAAAGTGGTGATATTGCTATTGCCTACCTGATTTGGTGATTAAAAATTACAGAAAATTTCTGTATTTTAGTAGGTGACCTCTAATGATTGTCCCCATAACTATTCTAGATGAAGGCCAAAACTTATCAAGAAGCCAAGGGCATCCTAAGTTATCATTTCATTTCCACTGGAGCAGGGCCATGGCCACAGAAACGACTTGTTGACAACTTCAGCAAATAAATCTCACTGGAAGTAAAAGAAAAATTTAACTGATATTTTTGGCTATTGCAATAAAGAGAGATCATTTTCCCTTTATTTTTAAAACATGTTTGTTTGAAATGATTGTGAATTATGTTTTTTTTTCTGAAGGACTTCCAGATTAATGGGTGCTTTCTGGTGTAATGTTAAGGTACAATTTCAGGCCAGGTGTATAATGAATAAAATCTGTATTTGAATTTCATTCAAATAAAAAATGTTGCAGTATGGTTTACACATTGTGCTGGAATGAGTATGGTTGTAATAGAAAGTAAATTCTGTTTTTTCCACACCTTCCTCCATCAGATTATTTTAAATCCTCACAATAACATCAGCTAATCTCCGTTTGAGGACATGAGCCCAAGCTCTGCTGAAGTGGAGCCCACTAGTCTGTCCTAGCAAGAACATAAGAACAGGAATAAAGCGTTTAGCCCTTGTACCATTGAATGAGATCATGACTTAACTCTATGTGCTCACCATTGCCCCATACCCCTTCATAGCTTTGGTTACAAAAATCTATTAATCTTCGATTTACAGTTAAGAATTGACCCAGCAGTTTTTTTGCAGAAGAGAGTTCCAAATGTCTGCCACCCTTGGGGTGCACGTGTTTCCTAACTTCAATCCAGAAAGACCTGGCTCTAATTTTTTAGGCAATGTTTCCTAGTCCTACATTCCTCACACAGTAGAATAAGGTAGATTGAGAGAACGGTAAGTTCCCGTCCAAAGCCAACAGACCTTTGGCTGCTCCATCAAATTTTCTGTCCCACTCGCGATGATTGCTGCCGCAGGTGGGACTGGAAAATCCCAGCCTATGTTCCCTTTTATGTCGTGAAAATCTTGATCATATCATTGCTTAATCTTCTAAATTGCATGGAATGTGAGCCTAATTTGTGTTATCTCTTTTAATAATTTGACCTTTGGAATCCAGCTAGCATTTTAGTAAATCTATGCTGCGCTTCCACCAAAGCCAATATATCCTTCCTCAGATGCTGTGCCCAAAACTGAACACAGTACCTGAGGCGTAGTCTAACCAAGGCTTTGCAGAGCTGAAGCATGATTTCTATTCTGTTGTTTTCTTGTCTTTTATGTAAAGCCCAGCGTTCTATTGGCCATTTTGAAATTTTTTTGTACTTGTCCATAACATTTAATCTGTGTACGTGGATTGCTAAGTCTGTTTGGACCCTCCATTATTTTTACCTTTTAACATTTTAGAAACTTCTTTGATCTATACTTTCTGGATCCAAATTAGATAACCCTTTTATCTGCCTATCTTGAAATTGTCACGAAAAGTCACAAATTATTTATGGGCATATTGAACTTTTTAAGGAAGACTCGTGTTTTTAAAGAAATACAAGCAAGGACACTGAACAAAAGATGGCTGATAATGTAAAGTGGCCGCTTTCTGGAAAATTGCTACGTGGATTATACTGACAGACCTGTCCTGAGAGCACATGGAATGTTGCACCTGAAAAGGTGTCATGGCCTTCTTCAAGAAGAGACACTTGAAAGGGCGATAGGAAAAATGCAAAAGACTGAACTTAAATCTCCTGTGGTTGCGGAGACAAAAGACTGACTTGCATGTCTCAGCAGCCACCCAAAAATCCATCTCCTGTTAATTTATATCTGTGTGTAAATAGTTCTGATATGAATCCAAGATGACTATTTCCTCTCCTGGAATGCGCAGGAAAAAAACGGGTTAAAAAGTTAGCTGTAGTGCAGTGTGTGCTGGTGTGCTGTGAGAGTCACAGCACAAGAAGACCAACTAGTTATCCTTGCAGTTGTAAGCAAACTCTCTCTCTCTCTTTCTCTCTCGCTGGAGGCAAGGCTTAGCAGAAGCCACAATCAAAAAGGAAATACGACAGCCTCTTCAGCTACCCTGCAGAACCAAGTGTCCCCAAACCAACTGTGAAACTGCCAAAGTCAGCTCTACTGGAATCACCCAACCTAACGGCCGCAGCATACCGCCATCTGTGCCTCACAGACAAGCCAAAGACAGATTTGTATATTTTATAAACTTTTATTTGGACTCTTCTCCTTTCTGATCTGTGTGTATGTGTATTGCATTTTTTTTTTCTCAGGTTTTAGTTACTAATCAACTTACTCTTTCTTTGACTCAAAAAAGCCTGGTTAAATTGGCTCCTTCTAAAAATAAAAACATTTGGACTGGGTAAAGGTATCCATGGTGGGGAAGGGATCCCTTTTAAATTAACTTTGTTGTGACCAACCGAGGCAGTTCAATAAAGATGGGGAGCCAGCTCATTCCTCCTCACCTGAGAGCATAACAAAATTGGGGTCCCATTTGGGAAGCTAAGAAATTTGGGGATTTCGTCTGGGAACCGGTCGTAGCAAAACCCATTGACCATGGATTTTGCCTACTCGCCTAATCTTAACAATTTTTTAAATATTTGTTCACAGAATGTGGGTGTCACTGGCTGGGTCAGCATTTATTGCCCATTCCTAATTGCCATTGAGAAGGTAGTGGTGTACTGCCTTCTTCAACCGCTGCAGTCTACGTGTTATAGGAACACCCACAGTACTGTTAGGAAGGGAATTACAGAAATTTGGCCCAGCAACAGTGATGGAATGATGATTATAGTTCCAAGTCGGAATGGTTTGTGGCTTGGAGGGGAACTTGTAGTTCCGATGCAACTACTGCCCTTGTCCTTCTAGGTGGTAGAGGTTGTGGGTTTGGGAGGTACTGCCGAAGGGGCCTTGGTGCGTTGCCACAGTGCATCTTGTAGATGGTACACACGGCTGCCACTGTGTGTCAGTTATGGAGGGAGTGAATGTTTATTGTGGTGAGTGGTTTGCCAATCAAGCAGGTTTCTTTGTCCTGGATGGTGTTGTTGGAGCGGAGCTTATCCAGGCAAGTGGAGAGTATTCCATCACACTCCTAACTTGTGCCTTGTAGATGGTGGGCAGGCTTTGGGGAGTCAGAAGGTGAGTTACCCTCTGCAGAATTCCCAGCCTCTGACCTGTTATTGTAGCCACAGTATGTTTATGGCAGGTCCAATTAAGTTTCTGTTTAATGGTAGCCCTCAGGATGTTGAGAGTGGGGGATTCAGTGATGGTAATGCCATTAAATGTTGAAGGAAGATGGTTAGATTCTTTCTTGTTAGAGATGTTCATTGCCTGGCAGTTGTGTGGCTTGGCCACCTTTCCTATTTTACTTTTGCTCCAGACGGGAATAAACAATGTTGTAATTCACCCATGTGCTCTTTGAACATTTGTCATTGCCTATCCACTGTCACCCCTTTAACGTTTCCAAATTCATTACAGCCAACTCGCGCCTCATACCATTGTAGTTTCCTTTATTAAGATTCAGGACCCTAGTCTCAGAATCAACTACGTCACTCTCCACCTTGATGAAGAATTCTATCATATTATGGTTGCTCATCCCCAAGGGGCCTCGCACAACTAGATTGCCAATTATTCCTTTCTTATTACACAATACCCAGTCTAGGATGGCCTGTTCTCTAGTTAGTTCCTCAATGTATTGATCCAGAAAACCATCCAGTATGCACTCCAGGAATTCCTCCTCTACGGTATAGTTACTAATTTGATTTGCCTAATCTATATGCACATTAAAGTCACCCATAATTACAGATGTTCCTTTATTGCATGCATCTCTAATTCCCTGTTTAATGCCATTCCCAACATCACCACTACAGTTTGGGGGTCCATATACAACCCCCCACTAACGTCTTTTGCCCCTTAGTGTTTCTCGGCTCTACCCATAGCCAGAGCGTTGTGCAAACATCCACGACCGTCCCCACTTCTGACCCTGTGATGGAGGGAAGGTCATTGATGAAGCAGCTGAAGATGGTTGGGCCTAGGACACCACCCTGAGGAACTCCCGCAGTGATGTCCTGGGATTGAGATGATTGACTTCCAACCTACCATAACAATATTCCTTTGTGCTGGGTATGACTCCAGCCAGCGGAGAGTTTTCCACCTGATTCTCGTTGACTTAAGTATCGCTCGGGCTTCTTGATGCCACACTTGTTCAAATGTTGCCTTTATGTCAAGGGCAGTCACTCTCGCCTCTTGAGTTCAGCTCTTTTGTCCATGTTTGTACCAAGGCTGGTGGAACCCAAACTGATCATCAATGAGCAGGTTATTGCTGAGTAAGTGCTGCTTGACAGCACTATCGACAACACTTTACATCGGTTTGCTGATGATCAAGAGGAGGCTGATGGGGTGGTAATTGACCAAGTTGGATTTGTCCTGCTTTTTGTGGACAGGACATACCTGGGCAATTTCCACATTGCTGGGTAGATGCCAGAGTTCTAGCTGCAGTGGAAAAGCTTGGCTAGGGGTGCGGCTAGTTCTGGAACATAAGTCTTCAGTACTATTGCTGGAGTGTTGTCAGGACCCTTAGCCTTTGCTGTATCCAGTGCCTTCAATGTTTCTTGATATCATTTGGAATGAATCGAATTGGCTGAAGACTGGCATTTGTGATGCCGGGCTCCTCTGGAAGAAGCTGAGATGGATCATCCACTCGACACTTCTGGCTTAAGATTGTTGCAAACGCCTCAGCCTTGTCTTTTGGACCCTCCTCCATTAGTCCACCAACATTCACGAATGGATGTGGCAGGATTGCAGAGCTTAGATCTGATCTGTTGTGGGATCACTTAGCTCCCTATTGCATGCTGTTTGGCACACAAGTAGCTTCACCAGATTGACAAGACAGGAGTGTGATAAAATACTTGCCTGGATGAGTGCAGCTCCAACAACACAAGAAACTTGGGACCGTCCAGGACAAAGCAGCCCACTTGATTGGCACCACATCCACAAACATTCACTCCCTCCACCACCGATGCACAGTGGCAGCAGTGTGTACCATCTACAAGATGCACTGCAGGAATTTACCAAGGCTCCTTAGACAACACCTGCCAAACCCACAACCTCTACCATCTAGAAGGACAAGGGCAGCAGACACATGGGAACACCACCACCTGGAAGTTCCCCTCCAAGTTACACACCATCCTGAGTTGGAAATAATATCGCCGTCCCTTCACTGTTGCTGGGTCAAAATCCTGGAACTCCCTCCCTAACAGCACAGTAGGTGTACCTACACCACATGGACTGCAACGGTTCAAGAAGGCAGCTCACCACCACCTTCTCAAAGGGCAGCTAGGGATGGGCAGTAAGTGAAGCCCACATCCTATGATTTAATAAAAGAAAAACACTTCATTTTTAGGTGTGCCTGGTCTGCTCCTGGCATGCCCTCCTGCATTCTTCAGGGTTAAACAGCTGGCTTGATGGTAATGGTAGAGTGGGGAAATGCCGGGCCATGAGGTTGCAGACTTTGGTTGTATACGATTCTGCTGTTGATGGCTCACAGTTCCTCATGGATGCCCAGTTTTTAGTTGCTAGATCTGTCCAAAATCTATCCCATTTAGTATGGTATAGTGTGATGTGGGCAGGCAGTGGTGGTGGCGGGTTCGAATCCCACCACGGCAGATGGTGGAATTTGAGTTCAATAAAAATCTGGAATTAAAAGCCTAATGATGACCATTTGAAAAAAACATTGCCGATTGTCGGAAAAATGCATCTGATTCACTTATGTCCTTTAGGGAAGGAAATCTGTCCTTGCCTGGTCTGGCCTCCATGTGCCTCCAGACCCAGAGCAATGTGGTTGACTCTTAAATGACCTCTGAAATGGCCTAGTGATCCACTCAGTTCAAGGGCAATTAGGGATGGGCAATAAATGCTAGCCTAGCCAGTGACACCCACATCCCATGAAAGGATAACAATTGCACAACATAATAGAGGATATCCTCAGTGTGAAGGTGGGACTTTGTCTCCACAAGGACTGTGCAGTGGTCACCCTTACCAATACTGTCAAGGGCAGATGCATTTGCAACAGGTAGATCAGTGAGGAAAAGGACAGTAGGTTTTTCCCTCTTGTTCAGTTATGTCCTTCAGGGCTTGGTCAGTAGTGGTGCTACCGAGCACTTTTGGTGATGGACATTGAAGTCCTCCAGCCAGAGTGCATTCTGTACCCTTGTCACCATCAGTGCTTCCTCAAAGTGATGTTTAACAAGGAGGAGCACTGATTCATCAGCTAAGGGGATCGATAGGTAGTAAGCAGCAGGAAGTTTCCTTTACTGTGTTTGACCTGATGCCAAGAGGTATTTCTTTGTAATTTTATGCTTCCATCCACCTTGCTTTCAATGCCATCTATCTTTGTGTCACCAACAAAATTGAATATGTGGCTCTCTCGCCCAAGGATTCCTATACCGTGGGCTGCAACCCCTTGCAGGGTGAGCAATTGGGGTCTTGAGCTCCCTCTCCTCCATGGCAGCAATTGTGACCGTGGGTTAGAGACTCAGATGGACAGTCCAGGGCTTGGCTCCAAGGCCCCTTGCCATGCGTGTGCATGATTATTTTTCTGTTTTTTCTTGCCTTGGTCCATTGGGCGTGAAGTAATGAAATCAGCTCTGAGGCCTAATCGCTGCCTCCAACAGAGCCTGCAAAACGGTAGATGGAAGAAACATTGCTGCCTGCTCTAAAGGCAGCCTCCCCACAACTCGCACCCCTCCCCCCCACCGTCTCTGATCCTGGGATCACAGCAATTTTCAAGCTTCAAAATGGGGTCACAGTGGGAAAAAATTTGGGAAGCACTGCCCTAGCTGGTCATCTAGGTCATTAATAAATATGGTGAATTGTGGTTCCAGCACCGATCCCTGTGCTACGCCACTAGCTGCACTGGTTAAGACTCCCTGTCCATTACCCTACACTCCTGCCATTCAGCCAATTTCCTTTTCAGGGACTGGATTTTCAGATTGCCCCCAATGGTGGGAACGGAAGCGGGGGCCCCAAAAATGCTGGCACCAGGTCATTTTCAAGACACCAATCCCTGCGCCAGCAATCATCACCATTGTGGAAGACCGGAATCACGCTCTCTTTCCAACTGAGACCAATTAAGATGTTGAACAGCTCATTAAGAGCTAGCGAAGGGGTGCAGTTTAGATTTTTAAAGCGGTGGACAACTAGCCTACGTCTTCAGAAACTGATCAGCTGAAGGCAAGCAGGTAAGCGCGGGGAAGCAGCCACACTGTCCCAGGGCATCACCCAGGCTCCATAATAGGATCAGCAGGACAAAGGGTGACTGAGCACTTAGTAAGTGGGGAGGTGGGGGCCTTGATGTTGCAGAGTGGGCACTCAATGCTTGTGTTTTGAATGGTTTGGCATCCTCTGGTGTTGTGGGAGCTAAAGAGCAGGGGTCAAGGCTGCTAAGGACAATTGGGCAGCTACCTGCCCAGGAGGAAGGCTTCAACTGGTAATGAGGGCATGGCTGTCAGATATTGGGTTCAGTGGTGATCAACAGCAATACCCTTTGCTGGAAGGGTAGAATGCTGGGCATTAGGAGGGCTCTGGAGAGGAAAGAGCAGCAGAAAGACAGCACAGGCCACATCCCCAATAAAGGATCTACCACCAAAAATGGTGCTACATGGATATGATCGAGAACCAGTGCCACAGGAAACCACAGCTGTCTGGGCAGATGGTCTCAGACATCTGTGCCCTTGTCGCTGAAGACCTTGCACTTTCAGCACTGGTTGCCATGCTCTGGCAATGGCCTTCAAGTCACTGTGTCCTTGAACTTCACTTCTGGCTCCTTCCAAGGATCAGCTGTGGACCTTAGTGACATCTCAAAATGGCTGCACACCACAGCATCTCACTGGTCACTGATGTCCTCTTTGCCAGAGCTGGACAACACATTCATTTAACAACAGATAAGACCTCAGAGAGCATTGAGTTTTGCCTTAAATGCTGGATTCTCCAAGGTGCAGGGCACTATCAGTTACACCCATGTGGCCATTGAGGCACCCAGCAAAAGCCAGTGAGATCCATCAAGAGAAAAGACTTCTGCTCCCTCAGCGTCCAACCGGTCTGCGACCACCACAAGAGCTTCCTCCATTTTTGCACTTGCTTTCCTGGCAGCTGCCAAGATTCCTCCTCCAGTCCAGGCTGCCTCCAATCTTCACTTCAACACCCCCCCAATTGCATGGTTGGGTCCTAGGGGACAAGGGATAACCCTTGAAGAGATAGGTTCTGACACTATAGGATGTGATTGCACTGGAGAGGGTGCAGAGGAGATTCAGGATGTTGCCTGGGCTGGAGCATTTCAGCTACGAAGAGAGACTGGATAGACTAGGGTTGTTTTCCTTAGAGTAGAGAAGGCTGAGGGGGGACCTGATAGAGGTATACAAAACTATGAGGGGCAGAGATAGGGTAGATAGGAAGAAACTTTTCCCCTTAGCAGAGGTGTCAATAACCAAGCCGCATAGATTTAAGGTATTGGCAGGAGGCTTAGAGGGGTGGTTGGAATCTGGAAAACACTGCCTGAGGGGGTGGTAGAAGCAGGAACCCTCAACACTTAAGAAGTATTTAGATGAGCACTTGAAACGCCATAGCATACAGGGCTACGGGCCAAGTGCTGGAAAATGGGATTAGAATAGGTAGGTGTTTGATGGCCGGCACAGACACAATGGGCCTGTTTCTGATGTTGTAAAAGTCTATTACTCTATGACCTCTGCGGGAGCCCCAGACAGAGGCACAGAGGTGGCACAACCAATGCCACATACTCAGTAGGACAATCATTGGGTTTCTGGAGATGCAATTCTGATACTTGGACCAGCCAGGTAATGCCCTCCTGCAAGGGTCTCAGTGGACCTTGAGGACAATGACTTCCCGGAAGGAGACAGCTCATCAGGGCAGGAGCGTGAGGTATGAGAGGAGGAGGAAGTGGGGACAGAGTGAGATGATGATGAACAGAGGTGCGCTGTTGCGTGATGAGGTGGTCTCCTGCCACCTTCCAGGAAGAGGACCTTCCTCCTCTCCCTCACAGCCTCCATTATTAGATCCAGGTCAGCATTGATGAAGTAAGAGGCTGCTCTGCCCTGGTGGCCAGGCCTCCAACTCCCCTCTGGTTCAGTAAACGGCTCTGGCACAAACTGCAGATCTCTCCCTTGGGACAGTCAGCAGCCTCTGTGATGGCTGCCGTGGGAGTACCACACTTCATCCAACCTGCCCCACTGGCCCAAAGTGGACAGGAAACCAGTCTCCATACCAATTAAGGGCTTCCCCACGTGAAAATCTTAGCTTTAATCAGTTTCCCCCCAGAGGTGGGCTTCTGACCCAAAACCAGACCTGGCTGCTGTTTCCCACCTTCATAAAGAAAATTCAATCCCAAGCCAATAATTTGACCTCAATTCCATGAGCTTCAATTTTAGCTAATAGTCTCTTATGAGGGACTTTATTAAATGCCTTCTGGAAGTTCATATAAATAATATCAATAGCCATTCCCCTGTCCAATGCTTTCATTATCTCTTCAAAAAATTCAATCAGGTCCATCAACCATGACTTTACCGATTAGCTGAGAGTTTTTGTGGTGTTCAGTCCCTCTTTCTTAATTAAAGATTCTAGAGACCAATTTTCATGGTGATCAGGATCAAATGTAGGCGGGACTGGGAAAAAATGGCAGTCAGGCAAGGTGGCTGGGACCACCATTTCTGCCCTTGACCATTTTCACAAGGACGGGGAAGGGATCTGGCCCTAGAACCTGCCTGCACCAATTAACAAGGCAACTGACAGCATTGTGGAGTCATTGAGAGCCTGTCCCAGGTAAGGTTTTTTTTATCTTCATGGAGGCAGTCGGACCTTAGGGGCTGTGACGTTTTTTTATTTGTTTACGGGATGTGGGCGTCACTGACTAGGCCAGCATTTATTGCCCATCCCTAATTGCCCTTGAGAAGGTGGTGGTGAGCTGCTGCAGTCTGTGTGGTGTAAGTACACCCACATTGCTGTTAGGGAGCGAGTTCCAGGATCTGACCCAACGACAGTGAAGGAACCTGTGGAGAGAGAAACAGAGTTAATATTTTGCGTCCTCATGACTCGTCTTCAGAGCTCAAAACGTTAACTCTGTTTTTCTCTCTCCACAGATGCTGCCGGACCTGCTGAGTTTTTCCAGCACTTTGTTTTTATTTCAGATTTCCAGCATCTGCAGCATTTTGCTTTTATCTTAGTTTTGCCTCCTTTATAGTTCATCATTAAATGCTGTGGCATAAATCATATCCGTGATCAGCAAGGTGAGTTATGAGAGTGCTGTGATTGGAAGATATAACTACCTCTTAAACAATGTGTTTGCCAGGTTGTAACTTTTGCAAACTGGCAAGCTGTCAAGCAAAAGATCGTCATTGTAAATGTGGAAAAGTCTTCAGATAGATTTAAAAAGTTAATTTAATAAATAAAAAGGTATGGTACATTTCACATTATTAAAAGGGTAGCCTTGTAAGATAACTGCGTATAAATGTTTAATCTTTTCCCATTGCTTTTATGCATTCAGTCTAGACATCAGTAACAATAGCAGCTCTGAAGTCTGTTTGTTTATTCAGGGAGTTTTATGGTCTCTTGGCTGCAACCCAAGTGCCTAATCATTCTAGGAGTGCTTGACTTGTTTACATAGATGGTGAGAAGAGTCTCTTTATTTACTCAGGGAGTTTGAGCTATACAAGGGCTTCCAACTGTTACAATAGAGCTTGTGAGTTCTGTTCAAAAAGTGGATAACGGGTGAGAGGGGTTGAAGGGGAGGAGGCAGGATGATCGGCATTTAAAGTGGTGTGAAGTTTTAACTGTAGATAGATGAGCGAGTCAAAGTTTTTGGGAATGGAGGAGGACCTTTTAACCTGCCTGCTCGGGACACGGCCTAGGGTGGCAGTTCCATCTCAGGGGACTTAGGGCCAGGACCCTGGAAAATCCTGGGGCAGAATTTTGCCCTCGTCGGGCGGGCTCGGCAGGGGTGAGCGGGAGTGGTCGGAAAGCTGCCCGCGATCGGGCCTCAACTGCGATTTTACACTGGCGGGCCAATGAAGGCCTGCCCAGCGTGAAACACACGCTGTAGCGCACTGCACCTACTGTGGGCGGGGGGAGAAGGGCGAGCACACAAGTTCATGCATGCGCTCGAGTGCACACACTGAAAGTTCCCCGTGTCTCAGAGCTGCCCCAGGGAGGTGAAGATTTAAACAATGAAAAGTAAAAATGTTTTAAATGTTAAAAAACATGCCCCCTCATGTGACTCTGTCACACGAGCAGGGACATTTTATTAATGGAATGTTAACATTTTTATTTAATTTTTAATTGCCGTTGGAAACCTCATCCTGCCCGTGGAAGAGGTTTCCTAAAAAAATCCAAAGGCCGCTTGGCCTTTTCGCCTTCCTGCCCACCATAAGGTTGGATGGGGAGCGAAAATTTCATTTAATTGGTACTTTAATGGCCTTAATAGGCCTGTTAATTGTCAGCGGGCGCGCTACCGACTCCCACACTCACCCGCCAACCGAAATATCGCACGAGTGCACGATGATGTCGGGACGCTCGGCCCACGTCATCACGCGTCATGTTACGCTCGTTTAGGTCGGGTGCACGCCCGCCCAACGAGCGAAAAATTCCGGCCCTGCTTACCCGCAGTATCGAGGCGGAGGCAGGAGCGCAAAGGCAGGGTTAGTCCCGTCTCTAGATTCCCACCTGCGACTTTAAAATTTAACCCTAGCAATGTCCTGACAACAGATGTTAGGCTAACTTTTCTACACTTTCCTGGCTTCTCCATCTCACCTTGTTTAAATGACAGTGACCTGTGCAATTTTCCAGCCTAACGGAAGAGAGCTGAATTGAGGGAATTTGAAATCATAGGGCCTGCTTAACATTCTCCCTTCCTTTCGAACCCTATGAAAACCATCTGGCTCTGGTGATAAGTCACTCTTTAGTCGCATGCTTTTAATCTGCTTACATCAGTTATGGTGAGTCTCTGTCCTTGGTTCAACATTTATTTGATTGCCCATAAGCACCTTCCTTTCCCCCTAATATATTTGTAAATATTTTTGATGTCCCTTACTAGTTTTGTTTCTTATGCCCTTTTTGCAGCTCTTCCTATCTTTAGCCATTCTTTGTTTCTCCCCCTTGTGCCAGTGCTTTTTATTTTGCACACTTGTGTGCTTTTCCTTTGTTTTATGTTTCACCTTCCAGCATACCAAAGCACATGACACATGCCCAAACTCACAAGTACAGTGTTGGCTCTCCTGTGTCATTAGCAAACTCCTTAAGCAACCCAGGCATAGACCTACACCCTGCACCTCCAGATCCAGCAGCAACGAGGAGCCTAGCTGCAGTTCCAAGGTGACAGCAGCTATGCACCAACCTTTTTTTTTTAACTTTCTGCTTATTGATCAAAGCTAGAAGGCCCTGAAGGTCTCATGTTAACCTGGGAACATTGGAAGGGGGAGAAATGTTAACAAAATTCAGTTGCTGCCACCCAGATCTTTGGGATGCACCCCAGGCATAAGGACCACAATATCATATTTAACTGTAAGGAGATTAAGTAGCTGGGTTATATGAATGAGGCATGGAGTATAAAAGTGGAGGCGATGCTGTCTATTAGTATAGGACAAGGCTGCGTATTTCTGCAGGGAGTGACGCCTCATGCTTCCCAAAAGCCTTTCTACCACTTACAAGGTATAAGTCAGGAGTACGACAAAGTACTCTCCGAATTGCCCAGATAGGTGCGACTGCAACAACACTCAACACCATCAGGACAAAGCAGTCTGTATGATCGGCAGCCCAATCACCATCCTGCACACTGCCTGCAGAACGTAATGCAACAACTCTCCAAGGCTTCAACAGCATCTTCTGCACGCATGATCTCTACCACGTAGAAAGGCAAGGACAGTAAGCGCATGGGAACACTGTGACCTCCAAGCTCCTCTTCACTAAGTCACATATCACCCTAACTCAGTCGTCTTCCTTCATCATCACTGGGTCAAAATGCTGGAACTGCCCACCCAAAAATATTGGGAATGCTTTGATTATGGAGGACTGCAACATTTCATGAAGAATCACCACCACCTTCTCAAGGCAATGAGTGTTGACTTTACCAGCACCAACCACCACTGCCTGAGAATGAAGGGAGCTGTCTCACCACTGTTTCTCATGCTCTCAGGCTCCCTTTAACCAGCAGTTAGAAAATTTGAAATAATAATTTATGTCTATTTGTTGCACGTTTGTAATTAGAATGATTTAACTGTACCCTCCTAATATTTATGTTTTCTATTGAATGCCAGTGTTTTAATAGCAAAAGTTATTTTTGAAACCACTATACTCAGTGATAAATTGGTTAAAAATGTTCCACTCACCCCAGCACTGGTTCTTCAAGACTGAGCCATATTTATAGTGTAAGGTACATGAAACCACAGACCCAACAGAACAATTCATTATTTATTCAGTAACTAAGGATGAACTATTTATTATTCATTGAAGGGGGCAGAACAGATGCTGAGTTTATTCCAATGTCTGACCTGCAGTAAAAGGCTAAGGTTTTCCTACCACTATCTGTAAGGTTACATACAACTCACAAGAGAGCTATAAATGCTATTTATCATTGTGGTAAGTTGAATATGTAACCCCTCCAGTAGGTGAATGCATTATCCCATGTACAGAGTCATAAATAGATATGTCCGTTCTCAGTAGGAAGGAGATCCACAATTAAGCTGAGTGTACCTGAGCTAAGGGAAATGAAAGGGGAGCAGCAAGGTACCTGCCCACTGGTCAGTAATCACTCCAGCAAGTATGTAATCAAGCCTGGTTGCATTACTCTGCACAAATAAGCCTCTCAAATTAAGAGTGGCAACTTGATGTACCAAATGGCTGCTGTCATCTTTAGAGGCATGCGCAAGACTTTCAGAAAGAGAAAAAATTGTTTGTTAAGTGAGAGACATCTCCAGTCCTAAAAAGGTTAGATGTATAACCAGCCCCATTCCTTTTAATCCTCATCACAGTATTGAATTTGCATAAGATATTGTTACAATCCCGAAAGAGACCGATAACTTTTAAGAAAAAGATTTGAATTCCCAGTGACCAAGTTAAAGGAATCACACAACAAGGTTTCATGTTTTAAGACTTTGACTGTAACAAACAAACTTAATCTACATCGATTAAACGTTACTTAATAGGCATAAAAGATAATCCTTGTTAGTGGCTTAACAAGACCAAGCCCCCTATATACGTTACAATACACTCCACAGAATTGCAGTCTTTACAGAAAGCAGTCCAAAGTCACTCCCGGCTTCCAATGAGTTCACTTCTCCCCGTTCACTGACTTATAATATCAAGTGACCATCAAAGGTCCTTTCCCTCAGTCTCCTGAGAATTCCCAAACTGACTTCCAGAAGTAGGGCCTGCTCTGGTGACTCCTTCTCCTGGCCTCACCAGGGTGAATCTTCCAATGTCCTTAAATCTCTGTAGGTTCCTTCTTTTTGACCGGGGAACATGCTTCCACCAGCATTTACAAGAATGGTTCCAGGGATAAGAAACTTCAGCTTTTGAGGATAGATTGGGGAGGTTGGGACTGTTCTCGCTGGAGAGAAGGCTAAAAGGAGATTTGATAGAGATGTTCAAAATCATGAGGGGGCTGGACAGAGTAGATAGGAAGAAGCTGTTCCCGCTTGTAAAAGGATCAAAAACGAGAGGGCACAGATTAAAAGTGATTTGCAAAAGAAGCAAATGTAACATGAGAAAAAACCTTTTCACACAGCGAGTGGTTTGGGTCTGGAATGCGCTGCCTGGAAGTGTGGGGGAGGCAGGTTCAATCGAGGCATTCAAGAGGGCATTAGATGATTATTTGAATAGAAACAATGTGCAGGGGTACGGGGAAAAGGCAGGGCAATGGCACTAGGCCATAATGCTCATTTGGAGAGCTGGTGCAGACACGATGGGCCGAATGGCCTCCTTCTATGCCATTAAAATTCTGTGATTCTGCCTGATAGATAACAGAGACCATCCTTTTCCCTGCTGCTCACAATGGCTGCTGCTTTCTTGTCTCTCTCTTGGTGAGGGGAGAAGGGCCTCACTCTCTGTGTCCAGGACTTCTTTGATCAGCCTGCCTGAGAGTCTTGAACTCTGCCCAAAGCAAAAAGTAAAGCTACCTCTCTCGTTGTTTTCAGGTGTGAAATATGACATTTGTGTTCCAGTAAGTTTTGACCTGGGCCCCCTGTCCCATTGTAATCATTACCTGGTCCATTGCCGGTCAGAGTCCAATACAACTTCACACCAACCCCCTTTGCCAGGACATCCTGTTTTACTTTAAATTAAAAGAGACAGTCCAAAACATAACCATCTTATTAAACCTCATGTTCATACCAGTATATAGCACAGAAACATTCCGCCCAACCAGTCCATGCTGGTGTTTATGCTCCACTCGAGCCTCCTCCCATCTATTCTCATCTAAATCTACCATCATACCATCTATTCCCTTCTCCCTCAAACACTTGTCCAGCTTCCCCTTAAATGCATCCTTACTATTTGCTTCAACTATGCCCTGTAGTAACCAGTTCCACATCCTCACCACTCTTTGGGTAACAAAGTTTCTCCTGAATTATCTATTGGATTTCTTGGTGACTATCTTATATTGATGGTGTCTAAGCTCTGCCCCTTCCCACAAGGAACTATTTTGGAAATATATTGGCCGTTTCTTCACTGTCGCTGGATCAAAATCCTGGAACTCCCTCCCTAACAGCACTGTGGGTGTACCTACACCACATGGACTGCAGCAGTTCAAGAAGGCAGCTCACCACCACCTTCTCAAGGGGCAATTAGGGATGGGCAATAAATGCTGGCCCAGCCAGTGATGCCCACATCCAGTGAACAAATGAAAAAATAGAGGAAACATTCTCTCTGCATTCACTCTATCGAAACCTTTCATAATTTTAAAGATCGCTATTAGGTCAGCCCTCAGCATTCTTTTTTCAAGAGAAGTGACCCAACCTGTCCTGATATGTATACCCACACATTTCTTGTATCATCCTTGTATATCTTCTCTGAGCCCTCCCCAGTACCTCTTTATAATATGGTAACCAGAACTGCACACAGTACTCTTAAGTGTGGTCTAGTAAATTTTTGATACAGGATTAGCATAACTAACCTATTTTTTAATTCTGTCCCTCAGTGACAATAAAGCCTAGTGCTGGATGTGCTTTTTTATGGCCTTACTGATCTGTGATGCAACCTTTAGTGATTGGTGTATTTGTACTCCGAGGTCCCTTTGTTCCTCCAACCCCAACCCCCCCACCACGACTCACATCTTCCAAGCATTAAGTGACCTCCCTATTCTTCCTACCAAAATATACTACTGCACGTTTATCTGTGTTGAACTCCATTTGCTAATTATTTGCCCATTTTGCAAATTTATTCCTCCTGTAATCTGTTACAATTTTCCTCATTATTGATTATTCCCACCAATTTGGCGTCATCCTCAAATTTAGAAATTGTATTTTTAAATTCCAAAGCCCAAACTATTAATGTAAATTGTGAACATCAGCGATCCCAGTGCTGATCCTTGTGGACCACCACTTCCCACCCTCCGTCAATCTCAATAACTACCCTTTACTCCCACTCTGATCTTTCTTTTTAGAAGCCAACTAGGGATCCATTCTGCCGCTCTTCCCCTGACTGCACATTCTCTAACCATATTCGTTAGTCTTTTATGGGACACCTTATCAAGGTCTTTTTGGAAATTCAGATAAATTACATCTACCACATTACCATTGTCTACTCTCTCTGTTACCTCCTCAAAAAAATCAGTAAAGTTGTTCAAGCAAGGTTTTTCCGTTTGAAATCTGTGCTATTTCTTACATTTCTCATTTCTAGTTGTTCTTCTATTCCATTATTTTCCCACTGGCGATGTTAAGCTGACTGGTCCATAATTCCCTGGACATGAAATATAGGAATTACATTAGCTATCCACCAGTCCTCTGGCACTACACCTTTTTCTCATGAATTATTAAATATGAGTAGTAATGCTATCTCTTCCATAGAATCTTAAAAAAAAAATACGTGGATGAAATTCATCCAGACCAGGGCTTTATCCTCTTTGAGTTTGTTATTTTGTTCAGTACATCCCCTTCCTTTATTTTAAACGCACTTATCTCATTGCTGATCTCGTCATTCAATGTCATGTCTGCCTATTCTATGTCCCTGAAGCAATATAATTATTTAATATTTCTGCCATCTCTCGCTCATTACCTGTGGTACTATCTTGTTGATCCCTTAATGGTCCTAATGCTATCACATCCCTCCTTTTTACTGATGTGCCTGTAAAGTATTTTACTATTTTGTTTTATGTTCCTGATAATTTACTTTCATAGTTCCTCATGACTGCCTAATTGTTTTATGTTAATTCTCTCCTAATCTCTTATTTTCTCTTATCATAAATTAACTGTATAGAGAACAGAGAAGTAATAGCCTCTTTCCTACCATTAGCTCTTTCCTTATGTCTTAATTCATCCATAGAGTCCCAACAAATGTTTAATTTGTTTTTTTTTAGCGGAATATATTTACCCTGCACTCTGTTGAACACTGTTTTAAATGTTTCTAGCATTGTTCAACGTCGCTGTTTGCCAATATTGTTGCCCATTTTATTTTCCTAGTCTATTCTCAGCCCCGCAAAATCAGCTTTTCTCCAGTCTGTTAACTTGGTTTTCATCATACTTATGTTCTTCTCTCTCATCATCTTAAAGCTTATTATGGTCACTATTGCCTAGATGTTCTCATACTCATACTTCTCATATCAGCTCTGGTGAGCTCTGAGATTCAGAGGGATCTGGGTGTCCTAGTGCATGAATCACAAAAGGCTAGTATACAGGTACAGTAGGTAATTAGGAAAGCTCATAGAATGCTATCACTTATTGTGAGGGGAAATGATTACCAAAGTAGGGAGGTTATGAAACCAGGATGTGGAAACGGTTTGGGTTGAGATGAGAAATGGTAAAGGCAAGAAGACACTTGTGGGAGTTGTGTACAGGCCCCCTAACAGTAACCACATGGTAGGGTGGAGCAAAGAGGAAGAAATAATGGGAGCTTGTCAGAAAGACAAATGGTGTATAATGAGGGAGAATGTGAAATTGTCCATTTTGGCAGGAAGAATAAAAGAAAGGCATATTATCTAAATCATGAGAGTTTGCAGAACTCTGAGATGTAGAAGGACCTGGGTGTCTGAGTGCATAAATTGGAAAAGGCTAGTTTGCAGGTACAGCAAGTAATTAGGAAAGTTAATAGAATGTTATCATTTATTGCGAGGGGAATTGAATTCAAAAGTGAGGAGGTTATGCTTCAATTGTACAGGTCACTAGTGAGACCACATCTGGAGTACCGTGTACAGTATTGATCACCTTTTTTAAGGAAGGATTTTATTCATTGGAAGCAGTTCAGAGAAGGCTTACTAGACTAATACCTGGAATGGGCGGGTTGTCTTATGAGGAAAGGTTGGACAGGCTAGGCTTGTATCCACTGGAGTTTAGAAGAATAAGAGGCGATTGATTGAAACATATAAGATCCTGAGGGGTTTTGACAGGGTGGATGTGGAGAGGATGTTTCCTCTTGTGGGAGAATCTGGAACTAGGGATCATGGTTTAAAAATAAGGCATTGCTCATTTAAGACAGAGATGAGGAGAAATTTTTTTCTCTCAGAAGGTCGTGAGTTTTTGGAAATCTCTTCCTCAGAAGACGGTGGAAATAGAGTCTTTGAATTTTTTAAGGCAGAGCTAGATAGATTCTTGTTAAACAAGGAGGTGAAATGTCATCAGGGGTAGACAGGAATGTGGAGTGGAAGTTACAATCAGATCAGCTGTGATCTTATTGAATGGTGGAGCAGGCTCGAGGGGCCGAGTGGCCGACTCCTGCTTTAATTCATATGTTCGTATGTTTATTCTCCATTAGCAGACCCAGAAGCAAATCTTCCCTTTTTGGGCTTTTTGCATATTGGGTGGGATTTAATGCCCTTCCCCACAGTGACTTTGCAGAGAGGGGTACATTTGATTGGGCGAGGGGGTTGGTGGCTGGCGACCCCGTCTCTGCCCTGATCAAGTCAGTGATGGGAAGGCTAGTGGATAGCCTACCCGCTCTGACGCCAATTGAGGCCCTTAAGCGGGCAATTAATGCCCACTCTGGGCCTCATCCTGCCACCACTGGTATTCAGCCAGTGACAGGCAGGGGATTCGCCACTTAGGGAGCTCGAAAAGCAAACCTCATTGTGGTTTCTTTTGCACTTCCAGAGGGGTCTCTCGTTGAAGGGCACTCCGAGGTACCCGATATTGGGAAGGGGAGGGGGGCCCACTGTCTCCCTGCCCAAGCTTCGGACCCACCTGCCCCCACCTTTATGACCCCCGTCCATGAACTCCCTCCCGCCATCACTCACCTGTGACCTGGGCCCATCAATAGAGTCATAGAGGTCTACAGAACAGAAAAAGGCCCTTTGGCCCATTAAGTCCAGGACACCCCCTTTCTTGTAGGACCTTCTACGTACTGGCTTAAAAAGCTCTCCTGGGTGCATTTTAAGAATTCCGCTCCCTCTAAACCTATCACACTATGACTAACCCAGTTAATGTTGGGGAAGTTGAAATCCCCCACTATTACTATCCTATTATTTTTACACTTCTCTGAAATTTGCCTAAATATCTGCTCTTCTATTTCTCTCTTACTGGGGGCCTATAGTACACTCCCAACAATGTGATTGCTCTTTTTTTGTTTTTCAGCTCTACCCATATGGCTTCATTTCAGGAGCCTTCTAAGATGTCATCCCTCCTTACTGCTGTAATTGATTCCTTGATCAATATTGCGATACCCCCTCCCCTTTTACCTCCTTCCCCGTCTCGCCTGAAGACCCTATATCCTGGAATATTGAGCTGCCAATCCTGCCCCTCTCTCAACCATGTCTCTGTGACAGCAATGACATCATACTTCCATGTGTTAATTTGTGCCCTCAACTCATCTATCTTATTTGTCGGACTCCTTGCATTAAAATAAATACCATCCAACCTTGCCAAACTCCCTTGTGCTTTAACTAGCCATTTCTATGCCTTCCAGACTCACTTGCTCTCTCTTCTAATTTTGGCTGTGCATCTCCCCCTGCTGAACCCCCCACCCAGGATCCCATCCACCTGCCAAGTTAGTTTAAACCTCCCCAACAGCACTAGCAAACCTCTCCACAAGGATGTTGGTCCAATTCCGGTTCAGGTGCAACCCATCCGCCTTGTATTGGTCCCAATGTCCCAGAAATGGTCCCAATGTCCCAGAAATCTAAAGCCCTCTCTCCTGAACCATCTCTCCAGCCGCGCATTCATCTGGACTAACCTCCTATTTCTATACTCAATAGCGCGTGGCACCGGAAGTAATCCAGATATTACTACCTTTGAGGTCCTGTTTATTAATCTGCTTCCTAGCTCCCTAAATTCTGCTTGCAGGACCTCATCTCTCTTTCTACCTAGTTGTTGGTACCAATATGTACTACGATCTCTGTTATTTGCCCTCCCCCTTTAGAATGCCCTGCAGCCGTTCAGTGACATCCTTGACCCTGGCACCAGGGAGGCAACAAACCATCCTCGGCCACAGAAACTCCTGTCTGTTCCCCTAACTATCGAGTCTCCTACCACTATTGCTCTTCCCCTCTTTTTCCTCCCCCCCATGCAGCTGAGTTACTCACAGTGCCATGAACGTGGCTGCACTCCCCAGAGGAACCGACACTCTCACTGTTTTCCAACACAGAAAAACTGTTCTTGCGCGAGATGCACCCTGGGGATTTCCTGACTACCTGCCAGACACCTTTCTCCTGACTGATGGTTACCCATTCCCTCTCTGTCTGCACTTCCATAAGCTGTGGGGTCTAAAAACGGGCTATCCACGAAACTCTCAGCCTCGCAGATGTGCCTCAGTGCCTCCAGCTGCTGCTCAAGCTCCGAAACTTAGAGCACAAGTAGCTGCAGCTGGTGGCCCTTCCTGCACATGTGGTCGGTCAGAGTGCAAGAAGCATCTAGAACTTCCCACGTGTTGCAGGCGATACATAACATGGGACTGAGCTGCCCTGCCATGCTTCTTGCTGAAAAAAAACCCTTACTTTAAGTTAAATAATTTTTTTTACTGTATTTATGTACTTTAAATAAAAACTAGAACCCTTATCTTTCCTTAGCTTAATCTATTTTAAACTGGAGAAAAAATTCCTGGGCCTTGGTTGTTGGATTACTGCCAGCAGTTACTGCCCCCTGGTGGTGCTGCTGACAAATGCATAGAGGGCAGCAGCTCTTGGCAGGCATGACTTCTCCTCCCAAGGCCCTTGATCCCAGGGAAGGCGCACCATTGCCCAGTTAAGTACCTGATTGGCACTCAATGTGGGGGGGGCCTTCCTGAAAAGAGGGAACACGGGGGTTTTTGCTGGCTCTCCAGTTGATAAGCGAGACCCCCCATTGCCTGCATTAAGCTCCACCCACTGGATTAGAAAAGGGGCCCATACACATTGTAGGAACTACCTTATCCCCTTTACCTACCTTTTCTGTCCGATTAATATCAGGGTGGTTGAATTTCCCCATGATTACTATTCTGTTTTTTACCCAATTCCCTAATTTGTCTACATATTTCCTCCTCCACCTGCCTTCCATTATTCTGTTGTCTGTAGACTACACCTATCAATGTGATGGATCCTTCATTTTCGTCTCTATCCACATAGATTTTATTTTTGTCTTGCTGATAACTGCGGTCCTTGTTTGCCTTGGCATTATCTAATCCTGAATAAGTACAGCTACTCCACCTCCTCCCTTTCCCCCTCTACCTTTTCCACATATGTTACATCCTTCAATGTTTAATTTCTAGTGCTGATTTTTCTGTAGCCATGTCTCAGTAATCCTTATTATGTCTAGTTCCTCCCAATGCACGATTGCCTCCAGTTCTCCTGCTTTATTGCAGACACTGTGTGCAGACAGTACAGACATTCTAACTCATTTTAATAGGGTTTCCTCCCATGTATCTTTTAACCATCTTTTTAGACTCCTGTTCTCTAAGTCTATTTATTCCTTTGCCATCAATATGCTCCCTCACTTTGCTCTATGTTCTCCTGCCCTGTTTTATTTGTTTAGGCTGCTTACATTTTATTGCAGACCCCCCCCCCACCCCACCACCACTAGGTGGCCTTTGCCACCTCCCTTTTTGCCCTTTCCGGTCCCCATCCCCGTTCAGGTGGAGACCATCCCATTGGCACAGCTCCTTCCTGTCCCAGGGCTGGAGCCAGTGTCCCATGAAACCAGTCCTTGATGTGCCTGTTCCTTTGCCAATTTACACGGGGTTCAGGCAATAATCCACCGATTCTCCCCAAAGTCCTGCTTTTTAGTTTAAGAGACTAACTCCTGAATGGGGAATTGGAAGTACCACTGAATTAGCTTCCTGTTTGTAACCTCATCGTGTAATGTATTGGCACGCAGGAAGGGCATTCAATTGTTTGAATTACAGGGGAGGATTAAAATTCAGCTTGAAATATTTTGATTTTACCTTCCTTGATTTTTAAAAAAAACTTTCAGTGTGAAAATCATGCAAATTGTATTTGGATCCAAACTGAAAGTTGATATACCTATATCTGAACTGATCCCATTGCGCAAATAGGATATGCTAATTAGTAGGGTGTTCTACATTGAATACGTTTTACCAACAGATTGTTACTGAAAGAAAGCTGTAGTGGTAGATGCTGGTGCAGTTGAAAAGCCCATCTGATAAGCACTCAATTACAGCCTTTTCTGTTGTAGCTTTTCAGCTGTTGTATCAATCGGCAGAATCCCTTTGGATTTTAATACTTCTAAACGACTAAAAAAGGTCACGAGAAACACTCTCCGCCCTGCCCCCATATCGTGTTATCCTCATTCCTAACTCTTCCCCCTCCCCCAGCCCCACCAGCACCTTGTGTACTGCAGATCTACAAATGATAAATACTTAACCATAGGTCCTGACCTGGTTTCTCAAACAATAGCCTGCAGATATTGACAAAGTGAGCGAGTCAGACCAGCGAGTGTGGTATTTTACTTAACTTGTACATAATGTTTCGAATCCCATTGTTGGACACTCTGCATAACCTCAATCCAATACCTAAAGTAAACATTCTGATACAGGAAGGCACTCCTTGGTCAGTCACAGTAGATTCGGCTATTATTTGTTTTCCCTTCTTTTCCTGCACAGGCAATGTCATTGCACTGATGTTTTAGCAAAGGGAGTTGGTATCTTAATGACCCAGCTCCTACCTGAGAACTTTTGTCATCTTAACTCTTACCGTCAGAGATAAAAATAAAATATGCTGGAAACATTAACTCTGCTTTTCTCCCAACAGCATTTCAAGCATTTCCTGTCATTATTTCAGATTCCCAGAATCCGTGTTATTTTGCTTTAGTCTTTCCTTTAGGAGTCTGAACTTTAACCTGGTTATCCCCACCTCCCCATTGGCCTGAAAGGAAGAGCTGCTATTTTGCATTGTCATGGACAGATGTATTTGTTTCCTTACTGCCCATGATCAGTCTGTTTTGTCTGGAGAAAGGTGCGTCTTTTCTTACTTTGGGAGTGTGTATTCCAATTAACTAATTTAGCAGCAGCCTTTTGTGAGTTTAAAATAAATAAAGGTTATTTATGACCATACCCTTAGCCCAAATTAAATGCAATGTCACGCACGCTTGGTCTCTCTCGTGCATCCACTCACACACAGATAAAAGTCATGCACTTTTACAGACTACAGTTATCTCAGTCTCTGATTTATGATCTTCGGTCTCCCATGTGGCAGGTCTGCGATCCTTCGAATGGATTTGAAGGGGGGGTCTTGTAAAGTGAAAGGATAACACCAGGTTGTGAGGCTTCCTGTTGTAGAATAGCTAGGAGGTTGGTTCTCAGGCGAACTTTAAATTAGAACAGTTTACGTATTCTGGCTACCTGATGTCTTGCAGCTTGTTTCTAAGTCTGGTTCACAGACTGGCTGAACTGATGCTTCTGGAACTGCCTGCACACAGCTGTTAGCTGATCTTTTAAACAGGCAAAGAGGTCATGGCTGTCTCCATGTGGCTTTTCACCAGTTCAGGGCCTTTTCCAAATAAAAAGTGTGATGTTCATGTTGATTCAGCATCCTGTGTTGTGGGTTAACACCTCTGAGGTTTCGACACAGTGTTAGGAAACCCAAAAATGCTGACCTAAATTGGGAATGTGGAGGTTGGGCACTACAGTTCCCAGCAAGCCTCAGGCTTCATGCGCATTTGCCGGCCAGAGAATGGCCGCTCTTGCGCAGTTTGTTGATTTCACCATCTTCAGCCTAGAACCAGATGCGCAGAAGTAAGAAAAAAAGGGAAACGGTGCGAAACTGGAGGTCAGGTGACCTGAAGGACACCATTCGCGAGAAGATGTCCCAGAGAGCAGGACATAGGGAGGGGGACAGAGAGAGGTCCCAAACAAAGGAAGAAGATCCCAAGCCAGAGAGTGGGGTAGAAACAGGTCCCAAAAGGTCCCAGGTAAGGGACAAAGACCAGGATCAGAAACAGATCCTGTTAAACAAAGTTGAGAGAAAGGAGCAGAGCAATAGGCTCCGAATTAAAGAGAGGGATCTGTGAGGAGCAGACTTGAAGCAAAGTAGGCTTGAGAGAAGCCTGAAGATCCGAGAGGTCAGCACAAGTACCCTTTTGGAGCAATGGCGTTCTGCTTGGCACGGCTGAAGACCTGAAAGTGTGCTTGGAAGGTGAAGCTTGAGTGTACACCGAGATCCAGAGGAGAGGAATCTCAGAAGGCAAGATTGAAACCCTGGGGCTAAATCCTCGCTGAAGTTTTGTGAGTGAGAGCAACATGTGGGGGAGAACTCCCAGGCAAGTTTCAAAAATGGAGATTGTAAACCCTCATGAGAAAGACAGAGCTTCAGTGAAACCTGTTGGGCTCACAGTGTGACAAGCTGCTGGGAGGGCTGATGAGAAATCCATGGAATCGGTTTTGGTGGCATCTGTCACTTGTTTTGGGGTTGGGGTGTACGACCATTCACATACCCTGAACATTAGAGTACATGATGGTTTAGGGAAGGAAATCTGCCGTCCTTACCTGGTCTGGCCTACATGTGACTTCAGATCCACAGCAATGTGGTTGACTCTTAAATGCCCTCTGAAATGGTCTAGCAAGCCACTCAGTCCTCAAGGGCAAATTAGGGATGGGCAATAAATGCTGACCCAGCCAGCGATGCCCACATCCCATGAACGAATAACAAAAAAAAACGATAGATATTGTAAATTGTGTTATCTTGCAGAGTTTGTAAAGAGATAGCTGGGCTGAAGGAAGTGTGGATATTTGAATAATTTTTCCTGTGTTTGAATTGAGATCTTTCCAACCTTTTTGCCAGCTGTAATAAAGTTCATTTTTCTTGTTTAATAAATGTTTTATTCTTTGTGTTAAAAGTTCATTAGCAAGCTCCTGTGAATTCATACCTAAAAGTTAGGATCTAGCAAGCCAGGTTTCACTCTGGGATCAGACTTGTCCAGTATTAACATCAGCTGGGATCGTAACAACAGTGTCTTCGTTTTAGAATGACCCATTCAAAATCATAAAATACCCTTTTGATTGGTTTCAGGAAAGGGCATCAACTCACATCAGTCTGGAATGTTTTTTGGTTCCTTCTTGAGACAGGGGAGTGGTTCTAATCCACAATTGAAGTCAGGTGACCGTGGGAAGCCATCTTTTTCAGCCTTTTTCTCCACTTTTTAAAATAAAAATTAGGTTGAAGTTCAGAGTATGACACACTGGTACTGGGCATGACAGCATCTCAAATTGCAATCCATCAATGGTATGAAGTTCATATCCTTTCTATTCTATAGTTGACTAAATGTTTACAGCACTATTGCCATCACCCCACTCCCCCCAGCTGCAAAGGAATTGCCACTTCCATGCCTAAAAAGAGTCTTAGCAGGCATAGCTATCTGTTTGAATAAATCACTGGTTTCTCTTAGTTTACATATTAATTGCTTTGCATTAGCCATTTGGGTATAAAATGCATAAAATGAATCAGTTCAGGAGCTAATGCTTTGAAACAGCTTGCAGGCTTCCTGTAAAAGCAATTATGCAGCATCCAGAATTCATTCACAGCTTTAATCTTGCTAAGGGGAAGCTTCTCTGCCCAGAGAAGGTGCAACTTGCTGCCGTGGCTCAGGCGCACTATGTCGATGCACATAAGCAGGGGTGTAGTGAGAATTTTGGCACCTCCAGCCAGGGCCCAGGAGAGGTGGGGGCTGCAGCCTGTTCCAGACACAAGGGCCTGGGCTCAGTGTTTTAAACTGAGTTCTTGTCCTCCACACTGATAGGACTGTCGGGCTAGGAGTTCTGATGTTTTTGAAGGCAGCCTGTCAGGTCAATTTCACCTCATTGCTGCGCTGCTGCTGTGGAGGTTGGGGTGGGGAGGACAGGGGTGTAGTGCTGCTGGGATTAGCCATCCATTATACACCCCACTTGATGATCTCAGTGGTATCCACTCCATTAATTGTCTGACTGGGTTTTCAGTCTGTAAGCTTGGTGCTGATTTTAAATCGCCACTGCCTCTAATGTTGAAGCTCCTTGTTTCCAGGAGTAACACGTGCAGAGGGATTTGCCTCACTGCTGGCAACAATCAGAACTGGGCAGGGGGGAATCCTCTCGCAACCACGAGGAGCTGCATGACTTGTGACACAGAGGCGGATGACACGTGGAGCATAGCAAGTGATTTCTTCCTCTTATCATGTGGGGCACAAAGGCAAGTTTGGCCCCGAGTTCCTGGAGTTTGAGTTCAGGCCGGACAGTAAGAGTTGGCCAGAATGCCCAGAGTGTGGCTGTGAATCCTGAGCCTGGGGAGGTTAAGAGGTGGCAGAGGGAAGGCCAGGCCCAGGGTCCCAGGCTTCATGCTGCTGTTGCTGCTGAATGTCTGTGCAGCAGCAGTAACCCTCCTGTACAGCCCCCTGACTGTAAAATAATACAGACCTTACAACTCCCTGCACACAGCTCCCTCATAAACAGGCATTTCAGGGTCTTTGAAGCTCAAGGTTCCCAGGATCTAAAGCAGCATCAATATCCCCAAACACCCTGCTGCATTTGCCAACTGACCATTAATTCCTTGGCTGTGATGGCCTGAGGATATGAAACGCGGTACAGTGTTTATATTCCCTGTTGGCAGCTTTACATGGAATTTACAGCACAGAAACAGGCCATTTGGCCCACCTCATCTATGTTGGTGTTTATGTTCCACACAAACCTCTTCCCACCCTTCTCAATCACACTATCAGGGTAACCTTCAGCTTCTTTCTTCTTCAAGTGTTTATCAAGTTCCTTGAATGTATCTGTACTAGAATCACAGAATGGTTACAGCACAGGTGGTGGCCATTCAGCACAGTTTCTGCAACAGCAACTCAGCTAGTCCCACTCCTCCACCTCTTCCCTGTAAAAGCTTTTCTCTTCAGATAATTATCCATTTCCTTTTTGGAAACTGCAATTGAATCTGTCTCCTGCATATGTCCAGGGAGTACAATCCAGATCCAAATCACCAGTTGCATAAAGCAGCTTTTCCTCATGTCGCCTCTGGTTCTTTTGTTAATCACCTTGGGGTTCTTGATCTTTTGCCAATGGGAACAGGTTCTCCCCATTTACTCTATCCAGACCCCTCATGATTTTGAGCACGTCTAACAAATCTCTCAAACTTTCTCTTCTCCAAGGAGAACAACCACAGCTTCACCGGGTATCTGACCACATAACTGAAACCTCACCCTCGGGCCCGTTCTTGTCAATCTTTCCTGCGCCCTTTCTAAAACTTTCACATCCTTCCTGTTGAGGCTGAACCAGTGGTTTATGAAGTTTGTAACTTAGTTGCTTTTGTACTCTTTGCCCCTATTTATAAAATTCAGGATTCAGCATAATTTATTAACTGCTTTCTCAACCTGCCCTGCCACCTTCCATGATTTAAGCACATATACACCCAGCTTCCTCTGCTCCTGCATTTCCTTTAGAATTGTAGTCTCTATTTTACATCAGCTCTCCTTAATTCTTCTGACCAAATTGTATCACTTCACACTTCCCTACATTAAATTTCGTCCGTCACGTGTCTGCCCGTCCCACCAGCCTTGTTTATATCCTCTTGAAGTCGATCACCGTCCTCCTCACAGTTCACAATACTTCCAAGTCTTACGTCACCTTCAAATTTTGAAATTGTGCCCTGTACATGCAGATCTAGATTATTAATATAAATCAAGAAAAATAGCAGCCCCTCTACTTACTTCTGACTGGGGGATTGTAGGTAGAGTTTTCCGAAATTTATGTTTTTAACGGGCTTGGTTATTGATAATTAAACTATTACACAATGAAATTCTAGCTATGCTAAAGACTAAGGATTCAAAATACTTCATGGTTCGAAATAAAATCCTACCGCACTAGTATTTTTCACTTAAAAGCATAGTTTTACTGACATTTTAGGGGCTCAAATTGCTTAATACATAGGAAAACAATGCAAGAGAGTTAGAGATGATATGGCAAACACATTTTCTTAGAGCTCCGGCACCTCAAACTTTGGCACTACACCCGTGTAACTAGGTAAGCATGCGGGAGAAAGGAATAGAGTGTTACGCTGACAGAGTTAGATAAGGAAAGGTGGAAGGAGTTTTCAGGAGATAACAAATAGCGGCAGGAATGGGGCTGAAAGGTTTGGTTTGGTGCTGCACAATTCTATAACATCCACCTTCGCTTTAACCTTCAGAATCTTAAATTCTAGGAAGCATTACTACTGGTGTTATTTAGTCTTTGCTGAAGTTTGGAAAATTGGCTAAACAGTAGGAAACCTGTACTTAAAAAAAAATAATTGTGGATATCAGGTTGGCTCGGGGCTCAGACCACCACTGTAACTATAAATGGAAAGCTGGATTTAGAAACTCAGTGTAAAAGATGGGATGTGATCAATAGGAGGGATGGCAGAGGAAGGGTGGCTGAAATGACAGAATTGGTCAAGTGTGACAAATTGGCAGGGGCTATTATTTGATACAACTTATTATTCAAAGGCTAGTCTTTGTGCTAAAAATGAAGATTCACTAGGTTTGAATGGAAGTGTTTTAGGAAAGCAGTCAGGTACACAAGAATACAATGTTGGTTCTATAGACAGAGATGATAACAGTCTATACTCTCCAGAGTTTCTATGCAGCCTAGCTCCCCTCGCGCCCGCTCTCCCACAGTGGACATGCCACTGTACAAACTTAAGACACAAAAGGAGCAGTTACAACGTTGCTACGAAACTTGAATTCTAAGCAAGAACTTGGTCATGGAGCAAGATTGTTTTCTTGCTGATAGATGTTTAAACTACAAGAGGCAGAAAACAATTCCTAATTTGACTTTCATGTTCTATAATTATAAACAAATCACAAGGCCAGACTCTTGGCAAAACATTGTATTTATATTCATCGGCCTGTTTTAACACGTCGACAGCTTTATATAGCATTTTTGCAGAACGAGAAATTTTGACTGTGTTAAAGTTTTTGGTGAAAGCACAAGAGATCCTGTTGCAGTAAAAGATAGCAAATTTAAATGTGTTAGAGGCTTCCACTAGTCTTAAAATAAAAACAGAAGTGGAGGAGCAAGCCCTGTTTTAGAGAGAGAAAAAAATTGAGTTCAAAGTGATTTGGTTAATCCAGTATTGATCAGGAAGCTGGGACTGCAGCTGTCCTCGGGCTCTGAATATGGTTGGAAAATGGGGAACAGGAACTGAAAGGTATGAGGAACACCAAAAGATGCAGGACTTTCATTCCCGATGGAGATGCTTGCTAGGGAGTAGGAAGTAACTCGGTCATAATGCTTACTCCCCGTTTAAAAACGGACGAGGAGGAAGAATCTCTTCTCAGGGTTGCAAATCCATATTCAAGGCTATTCCAGATCCCTGAACTACAGGGGAGTCGAGCGTTATGGGAGACCGGTAGGAAAGTGGGTTGAGGCCAAGATTAGATCAGTCACGACCTTGAACGTCAGAGCAGGCTCGACGAGAGCTAAGTGACCTGCTCCTACTTAGTTATTAGCTTCAGACCCAAGTTTCTTACCCTCAAACTGAATGTGAAATTCTATCATTTTATGATCATGAATCCTTTGCTATCAGATCAATTAATCCAGTCTCATTACACATCACCAGATCGAATCGCCTGTTCCCTGGTCAGTTTCACAAATTGCTCAAAGAAATGGTCCCAACTACCCTGGCAAAGGTAGATTTGAGGACAAATTCAATTTCATTTGTCCAATCTTTCACCTGTAATTATAAGGGAGATGGTGGTGTAGTGGTAAGGTCACAGGACTAGTAGTCCAGAGGCCCAGCCTAATGTCCTAGGCACAAGGGGTCAAATCCCACCATAGCGGTTGTGGGATTTACATTCAATTGATAATCTGGAATTTAAAAGCTAACCATCAGTAATGGTGACCATGATGCTATCAGTGATTGGTGTTTTTTTAAAAAAAAAATCCCCATCTGGTTCAGTAATGCCCTTTAGGGAAGGAAATCTGCCGTCCTTACCGGGCCTGACTCCAGGCCAACAGCAATACGGTTCACTCATAACTGTCCTCTGAAATGGCCCAGCAAACCACTCTGTTCAAGGGTAATTAGGGCAACAAATGGCCTGGTCAGCAACACCCACATTGCATGAAAAAATACATTTTCAAACTTACCCCAGTAACACTCTTACAAGGCCCCATAATTTTGATTTGTACTTGACTCTACAATATAAGCAGTGTCAGGGGGCTGATGGGGAACGATGTCACAAAGTACCCTTTGTCATTTCTCCAATCTGATCTTATTTATTCTATGCCAATTTGCTCCTAACTCAGATACTAAAAATTACCTCCTTTGTGGCTCTGCTTTTTAAAATTCATCCCCTAGCTCCTCATACTCCAGAGCCTGTTAGGGTCAAAGAGTCAGAGGACCTATTGCGTCTGTGCTGGTCAAACAAGTACCTAACTATTCTAATCCCATTTTCCAGCACTAGGCCCATAGCCTTGTATGCCATGGTATCGCAAGTGCACATCCAAATACTTCTTAAATGCTATGAGGGTTTCTGTCTCTCCCACTCTTTCAGGCAGAGTTCCAGATTCACACCACCCTCTGGGTGAAAAAAATTCTTCCTCACATTCCCTCTAAACCTCCTGCTCCTTACTTTAAATCTATGCCCCCTGGTTATTGATCCCTCCACCAAGGGGAAAAGTTCCTTCCTGTTTACCTTATCTGTGCTCCTCAATCATGTCCCCCCTCAATCTCCTCTGCTCAAAGGAAAATAACCCCAGTCTATTCAATCTCTCATTATTAAAACGTTTCATACAGTTCCAGCATAACCTCCCTGCTCTTGTATTCTATGCCTCAGCTAATAAAGGCAAGTATCCCATATGCCTTCTTAACCACCTTATCTGTCCCCCTACCTTAAGGGACCGGTGGACATGCACACCAAGGTCCCTCTGATCCTCAGTACTTCCCAGGGTCCTACCATTCATCGTGTATTCCCGTGCCTTGTTTGTCCTGTCCAAGTGCATCACCTCACACTTATCCAGATTAAAATTCCATTTGCCACTGATCAGCCCATCTATATCCTCCTGTAATCTAAGGCTATCCTCCTCACTATTTACCACCCCATCAATTTTCGTGTCATCTGCAAACTTACTGATCAACCCTCCTACATTCAAGTCTAAGTCGTTTATATATACACACCACAAACAGCAAGGGACCCAACACCGATCCCTGTGGACCCCCACTGGACACAGGCATTTGTCACAAAAACACTCCGACCATCACCCTCTGATTCCTGCCACTCAACCAATTCTGGAGGTCATCAGTACCCATGGATAACAGTAACTGGATCCTTCCCCTCCCAAAGTTCCTCGAAGCCTAGAAATGTCCTTAATCCTGGCACCAGAGGTTTTAACTGGATGCTATTGACAGCAGAGAACAGTAACCTATCCTCCTAACTATACTTTCCCTACCATTATTACATTCATTTACTTTCACTTGAACGAGCCCCCCTCTCCCACAGAGGTGGTTATTAGTTTGTTCAGCCACCCAGAAATCCCTGCTTACATCCACAAGCTGCAGGAACCTTGAACATGTTGAACAAGTGCAAAGGCAGAGGCTCCTCCATCACCACCCTTGACATCACATACTTGCCTCACTAAGCTACACCTTCCTATCCCTGACCACAGGCCAAACTTGAAGTACACAACGTCCACGTAACTCTCGCTCCTGATGACCCACAGTGGCCGAAGCTTGGACTCCAGCTAATCAACTTTGAACTGAAGCTGAAAGATGGGTGTCCTGGGTCACACTGGTCTCCACCAACTCCCATATATCCACCAATATCCCATATCCAACTTCAACAGCACCTGCCCTGCCATTGTATTTTAATTAAAGTTTCTCATTTTCTATGAGGTTTCAATCTGGGTAATAGCCTTGTTTAATTTATTCAACTTAAGTCCTAATTTATCCCTATTACTTTTATTTATATACACATTAAAAAATATAAAGCACCTCTTACCCCCCTGCAAATTCTAAAATTCTCTTGCACTCATGCAACCTATACTTAGCCTGAAGCTTCTCTGCATTATTAATTCACTTAAAGTTTGATTTCCTGTTTTAGTTTAAACCAAATCTTATTTAGAAAGAGAATAAACAAATTTAAATAGGAAAGGAGAGGTGGGTGGGGAGAAAGAGAGAAGAGGTGCAGACAATGTTTTCATTAGGAGTGTGCAAATTTGTTTTGCTCGTTCATGGGATGTGGGCATCACTGGATAGGCTGGCATTTGTTACCCATCCCTAATTGCCCTTGTTCAGAGGGCATTTAAAGAGTCAACCACATTGCTGTGGTTCTAGAGTCACATGTAGGTCAGGTAAGGATGACAGATTTCCTTCCCTAAAGAAAATTAGTGAACCAAATGGGTTTTTAAAAACAACAATCGACAATGGTTTCATGGTCATTAGACTTTCAATTCAAGATTTTTATTGAATTCAAATTCCACCATCTGCCACAGTGCAATTCAAACCTGGGTCCCCAGAGCATTACCCTGATTATTAGTCCAACAATAGCACTAGGCCATTGCCTCCCCTAATTGGCTAATGCTAATGAGCCATGGGATTTGACTGATACCAACATTCTAGTCAATTGTTAGTGGGGCAAGGACCAAAAGGCAGTCTAAATTGACGCACAAAATTCTTACAGGGCTGAACGGGGTAGATGCAGGAGGAATGTTGCCCCTGGCTGCAGGGGGTCTAGAACCAGGGAACAGTATCAGAATGAAAGAGAGTTAGGCCATTCAGGACCAAAATGAGGAATTTCTTCAGAGGGTGGTGAACCTTTGGAATTCTCTAACTCTGAAGTCTGTGTCACGGAGTATGTTCAAGGTAAAGATCAATAACAATAGGGATAGTGTGTGGAAATGGTATATGGAGAGTGTAAAAAGATTCAGCAATGATCTAGTACAATGGCAGAGCAGGCTTGAGGGGCTGAATGGTCTACTTTGGCTTTTATTTCCTATAGCCCTAGTCCAGATTAAATCTAAGCCATTTTGATCTGTCCCCAAAATGGATTTCAATAATCTTTGAAAGAGCCAAGATTGCAATCTGAACTTTAAAACAAAGCACAAGTTCAGGACATGTTGGAAAACCCAGTAGTGGAAAATAAGTGAATTAACATTTGTAAACAGTCCCTAGGTTGATACTGCCGTTGTTTTTCTATCCACGGCTACCATAGTTACGAGGCTGGTGAATGTTAGTCCTCATTATGATCAAAGCAGCTGAGGAAGTTTTGTTGCACAAAAAGACAATAAGAGGAGGGAAGTTGACTTTATTTTTCTCCAGACAGCCACAACAACAAGAAATCCAAGAAAGCTGGTCTCCATCTTACGCAATTTCAGAACAAGTCATTTACAGATCACTGGAAGTACAACAGAATACCACTTCAGATTGATCATGTCCCAACTACTTTTGGTAGTGGGAAAGGAGGAGATTGCAAGGGCTGGGGGACAGGAGTGCGTCAAATGTGTGCCCACTGTAGCTCTGAAAATCAGTTAAACATGCCAGTCACTGAAAAATTCTACCACTGAAAAAAATCTACAACTGCTGGGAGGGAAAAATTTACTGAACTTCCATGTTTTTCCCCCTTGGTTAAGTTCACTACCAGCAAGTGGTTTGGGCTATCCTAAACCAACCAGAAGAGACCATCCCTAGTCAACTACTGAAATTTTATTCTGTATATTTAATGCTTTGGTAACTGATTTTGGTTATGCATTCGCACCCAGGTTATATGTGGGGGTCAGAATATAAAATATATGTTATTCAGCCACGAACATCACAGCAAAAATCAGTACAAGAACTGGAGCCTTAGAAGATTGGAGCTGATTTGTATGAAAATTTTCCAGAGCACGTAGAGATTTTTATTTCAGTGCAGGCATTTGGGATGTGTTAACTACTGGATACTTGGTCCCCTAAATACCAATTCAAAAAAAAGGTGTCTACAAAATGACAGTCCTTTCCACAGTTGTTTGATGTTTATCATTTAACTCTTAGCTATAGAAGCTAAGATAGGGAACTTGAACATGCTAGCATCATTGTTTAATGCCTGTTCCAGCTGAAGCAGCGTTTACAGCCAAGATTACTGTCGCTTTCTCAAATGACTTGCACATACAGTTCTTGCAGTGCTGATTATGCCCATGGTTTTAAAAGGAAATGCAATGTAGGGTACATTGCTAGAGTTTGGGTTAGAATGATATGCGCTCTGGAAAATACTGGTGGAAAGAAAATGTAATGCAAGGACAGCCAGTATCAGTCAACTCAGGACTGGGAAGAATAGTTTGAGGTATTCCACCTTGGGTATCATTCCTAATACTGGACTCCAAAAATGACTGTTCAGATTACAGTATAGAATGTTAAGTGGTAGTGCAGGAACTGACCTAACATCTGTCTGATTAAAAAAGGTGCTACCTATTAGAGTACAGCAAGTTTTAATATTTAAACATTTTAACTAGAATGCATTCGTGATTAAATAGTATTCATAACAAGACAAATGTAGTGAAAGCAAGGGTCAAAACCAACAAGGGCTAGAAAGGGAAAAAAAAAGGTTCCCAAAACACAGGCCATTCGTTGCTAATCTGGTTAAATCTGTGCAATAAGTGATCAGAACTACATGCAAATCCCCAAAAAATTGAATTCTTTTGCCCTTTTACAAATGGAGTAAAAGATTTGGCCTTAGGCTTGAAATTCAAGGGTCTGTCATCACAGGAAAATCAACCTGGAGCTGCAATTTTAAAAACACTTTAAAAGCAAAATCAGATATTTACTAATAAACTCAATCATAACAGCCAACTAAAGCGATCAATACTCTAGAAACACGTGCATAAAGTGTAGTTTCTGAAAGTGGTTTAAAAGATGACTACAGAGCATGTGATTGAGTAATAATGTGATTAAACGTGAAGTGGTCAGTTCACTGACCCAAGGCTGTGGTCAAGCCCCAGAATGGTTGGCTTATATCAGAAACTAAAAATACACACACACACACAAAAAAAATCACATGCATAATCTGTAAGGACTCATGCACTTCAGTGCCCTGTTAAAGAGCTTCAGAATTCAAGTTCCCAAACTAAAATCAAACCAGGATGTTAATTTGGGATGGAGGCTTAGCCCTTGTATAAACCTCATACAAAAACAATGCAATTGAGGGCTTCAAATAGTCTGCTTGCTAAAGAAACAAAAAAAGGTCATCATACTAGATAAAGCTTGGAAATGACAATTAAAAAAAAGTGATGGCATTGGACAAGTGAATGTGAAGTATATGTGTGTGTAAAATGCCAAGAGCAAAAATGGAGACCTCTTCTGCAGAAAGAAAAAAAGATTGCACAAGTGTCCTGACGTATAACAAACAGCACAGGTTGCAGCAATTGGAAATACTAATTCCGAGCATCAAATTTTCAGTTGCATTTAAAGCAAATTTGCTGTTTTGATTGAAATAAAGGCAGCACATGAGGGCTTGGGGGGGGAAAAAACAACACTTAACCAATCCCATACAACAAGGACTGACCAGCCAAACTACTTGTGCTTCCAGTGTTTACAAGATTTACACTTACCAAGCAAAGCAGCATATTGCCACACAAGGAATTAATTCATCTGCACGAGTGCAGAACTAGAGATGCTCAAGACAGAAAGGGGGTATTGGGAGGGGTGGAGAATGCAGAGCCTCAACCAAAAGAAAAAAAATCACTTAACATGTCAGCTGCCCAAAAATCAATACATTTAATTAGTTACCTTGTGGTTTTAAAAAAAGTGTTGGGTATACATTATTGTAGCTTTATTTATGGCCCAGATAAATTCTGAGTACTGAAAGCTACTTTATATAACCAGTAATGCTCATAGTAACTGATTCTAGGTGTGCAGACAACTGTTGTGCAAGGCCATATCTATGCAGATGAACAGTTTCTTTTTGCATGAGTTAGGATGTTTAAGCCTATGATTTGCATTAGAATGTGCACTGGGCAACTATCTCCCCAGTGTTCAGAACTTACAAATTAGATTCTTGCACCATTTCACTTCTGCACAAAAGCTTGTCCTTCAGGAGGACTAAAGTTCAATAATCCCTTCACAAATGCAAGGAAATGCTCATTCCAACAACAATTCTGGCCATTATAGGGCACACAGGACGGTGTTCTAATCATTGACTAACCCATCTGGGCAGAAATACCTAAACAATTTTACATTCAGAGGTAATACCAATTCCACTTTGGGCTGTTAATTGAAATTCAAATTAAACAGTAAAGATCAGGACAAGCTTGGTCAATTAGTTTAGTTTTGAGGTCCAATGGCTGAAGCAAATTAAACTATGAAAGCCACGCAAACCAACTGGGCTGTTATCCACTGATGGCCTTCAAGAAATTGCATCAATTAGTTATTTTCAACCAGTTTTCCAGCATACAGCTATCAAGCAGAGCAAACACTCAAAGATATCCATTCATCTCCTTAATACTGGTTATTTCACAAACTTAATCACATGCTGTTAAATCACATTCAGCCCATGGTATCCAAGTGCAACTCATTTTAGTGCTTATTCAAGCTCACACAGCACTTGGTCCACTTGCCAATTCAGTCTGTTGCTTTTGTCTGCACAATGTACTCAAATTGTGGTCAATTATATTTAGTCTACAAGATCATATAACCCAGATGAGCTTCAAAATGCATCTTGGACAACCAATGAACAGTGAATATTTTTAGGTTTACCATCTCACTCTAACCCTAAAAAAGGGGTCAAAAATCAACAAGATTAGTGATATCAGGGAATGGGCAGACTAAATGCATTGGACATCCAAATTGGAGTAAATAGAGTCAGAGGGGGACAGTGCTTATTCAATCGACTGGCAACCACTCAAATGTCAAGGTCAGCTTGGTGCAGCATGTACTGCCTGGCTACTCCCATTAACAATGAGTGTCAACCTAATAGTGTAGGGTTTCAACAGTTGATAGTATGCAGCCAAAACAAAAGTATTGAAAATTGAGGTTCAACAATTAGAGCAAGACTAGAAATTTAAGTGGGCAAGGGTAAAATTTCAGACTTCAGTTTAAGTTTTAAATCAGATTCCATTCTATATTAAATAAGGGTAGTTAGAAAAGGTTAAGGAGATACTTTACTAGAACTTCCAAGGTTTGATCAATTTAAGAAAGGTTTTACAAATTGTGACTTCCTTCACCCAACTCCACCATTCCCAATAAAGAGATGGAGTAAATATTATTGCTAATGCAATATTTATAGTGTAGCTGAACCATAAACCCAGCTTTCAGATGCTCTAGTTAGTTTTGACCCCAATGCAACACAAAAAACCTTTGTGGAGGTGGGAGGTGGGAGGGTGGAGGAGTGGTGTTGGAGACAGAAAAAAAAGTGATAAGAAATGGACCATTACAAAATATCTTACAATCCAAGTGTTTCAAGCAGCAGTACACAAGACCTTTCAAGACAAAAGTTAACTGTATGAAGACAATTTTTCCTGGAGTTTCCAATTGGTTCTCAAGTCTATTTGGGCAGAAAAGGGTCTGCCAAAAAAATTGTCACAAATCAACAGGCCATTATGTTAAAACCATTATTGGTCAGGAGACGAATGCTGTAGAAGTTTAAATGTACTGTGCAACAGGAACAGGTCTGTCTCTGCTGGACTCATGCCCTTAGCAGCAGCCACCTCCACCACTGCCTTGCTTTAATGGAGTGCTCTGGATTCGGATATTCGATTTTTCATCATTGTGTGTAGGACCTGTGCCCATACGGTTCTTGATCTCTGCAGCCATTGTCACAAATGCCTGTTCAACGTTGGTGGCATTTTTTGCACTGGTTTCCAAGAATGGAATTTGGAGAGAGTCAGCATACTCCTACGAGAGGATGGTACAAGAGCATTAGTCGAGCGCCACCTTTAGATGGCCACCCCAGAGCTTATTCAAATCACAAGTATGGTCCAAAATCTACAACACTTGTTGACTCTTACAATGGAGAACTTGAGCAGTCAGGTCCTAGGTAATCAAACGGAACTAGTGCTTTTGATTTAGTCAGTACCATTGTCTAGCCTAAAGTTATGTACTGCAAGCAGAAATCGGAATTCTGCGTTTTTAGTTGTGATTAATTGCAATTTCAGTGCTCTACGTATTAAGCTCTTCACCCTTCATGATCAGTTAGAGTTATTGCATTCAAGAGCATGAGAGTTAGCAGCATAATTACTGCCAAACAACTTTTTGCCCCAACATTTTAGATTTACAAGTGAGAGGAGTCTAATTTTCAGAAGATAAGAGATTTACAGTTTTCACTGATTTCTTCACATTTGTCGCCAGGTTTATTTGGCTTTTTTTAACATTAATTTACACTTCCTGGTTTTAGGGGCTGGTATCTCAGCAGGGGAAGAAATGGGTTCTTTAACCATACTGGACCATACACACCAGATAAGAGCAAGCTTCCGCTCATTTCCACAAAACAAACTGTTAACACCATTTCGACATCAATGACAAAAATAAAAAAAAAAGGTCAATAGATGCCGAGCACACTCTGCTCCCATGAACGTGGATCTTTTGTTAGGAGAAAATTTGCCCATTAAGTTTAGCAGAGCTCCATAAGAAGAGACTCGAGTCTATTCAGGGGGAGCAGCGAAGCTCAACTCCACAGACCCAGGGAAGTGGGAGATTTGATTTGTTGTTTGTGGAGTTAATCTCAAATGGCAGAAAATGATTACTGGCTTCAGGATTGGGGTAGAAAGTTGCCAAATTCAACAGCAAGTTTGAAACAGAATACTTGGCTTGCATTTTTGTAATACTGGTCAAAAAAAGGTAGACAATTACATCTATTGTTGCAAAATCTGGCCTGTGGCATATCCAGCACCAGTTATGGTGTCCAGTAACAACGGGGCATTAGTGATTCTAATTTAATTCTTTGCTGCTCAGTTTAAAAACCCTTAGTCGTCTTAGGAGCAAGACATCAACTCATTGCATTGAAAAAATACCTTCAATATCCCACCTGTAATTTTTAATGATTTAGAACAGAATCAACTAGAATTTAATTTATTTTACAACAAATCTAGGGCAGACTGAGGCACCCCACTCACCCCCCAAACAAACAAGTTTGTTCAGAAGTGGTCACAAGAAAATTTATGCATGCTTTTATAAATTACCATCCCTTAGTAGCAATCTTTGCCAAGTGAGTGTTTGTTACATTAGTCACTACCACAATTCTCTATGTTACCTGCTACCTGGAAATAAACCAAGTATTTTTGAATTCCCCACACAGCCAACTATTCACCACTAGGAATTGGACACTTTTTCCCCTCATTTCAGTGCAAATCTAAGGTAAAGCTAAAACAAAAACAGAAAATGCTGGAAAAACCCAACAGGTCCAGCAGCATCTGTTAACATTCGAGTCCGTGTGGCCCTTCTTCGGAGCTCTGAAGGGTCAGACGGACTAGAAATGTTAACTGTTTCTCTCTCTCTCCACAGAATGTTTTTCCAGCATTTTGTTCGTTTCAGATTTCCAGCGTCCACAGTATTTTGCTTTTACGTTAAAAAGGTAAAGCTAACTCTGGATAGCTTGAAGGGACTAGGACTTCCTATGTTACAAGTCAAACTGGCTGCTTGTGCCAGAATGGGTATGGGCAAGGAGCAGGAGTAGGCCATTCAGCCCCTCAAGTCTGCTCCACCAATAAACAAAATCATGGCTGATCTGATAGTAACCTGAAATCTGTATCCTACCTACTGCCAATAACCTATCACCCCCCCCCTTACTTACCAAGAATCTATCCACCTTGGCTTTAAAAATATTCAAAGGCTCTGCTCCCACCACCTTTTCAGGAAGAGAGTGTTCCAAACACACAATCCTGAGTGAAAAAAATTTGCCTCATTGGTTTTAAAATGGGTGACCCCTTATTCTTTCAAGAGTGACTCCTAATTCCAGATTGCACATTACTTTAACGCCAGTGCTGCACCCCAGTCAGATCAACAGTTTAATTTTCGGATTCCGATTTGAAAGGACATGCACAAAGAATCAGACACACTGACCATAGTCACAGAAGCAGACAGGGCTGGTTCTGCTGCACAAGGATTGTGCAGACACCAACTTTCCCCCACTTAATACTTGTTTCCCACCTCATCTTCAACCAACATGCATTTCCATTGTAAAAGCTTTCTCTGCTAGAAGGCAGGCTTGGGTTCTCATGTGGAGGTGGTGGCGGGGGGGGGGAAAGGGGGGATAGCATTTATGCTCAAACAGGTAAATCACTGAATGGCCAGAGCAAAATCAATTTCTGGTCTCTGGAATTAGAAGTGAGTTAGCTTTTGGATTGTATGTAAAATCATAATTTTGAAGCATTCTTTATTGTAAGTGATCAAGAACTAAACAGTTGATAAATATTCTACAAAACCAATGAAATCTTGCATTTGCGCCAAGTGATTACAAAGCACCAAACCACTCAGACAATTGAGGCAATTTACATACCTTAGCTGTAGTATAATCCACTACCTTTTTAGTAGTCAAGTCACATTTGTTTCCTACTAGTAATTTGTTCACATTCTCACTGGCATAGCGAGCTATTTCCTCCAACCACTGCTTAACATTATTGAAAGAATCCTGCAAAAAAGTGGGAAGAGGGCAAAAACAAAAAAGGTTGAAAGTTTAGCCAGGTATGACATTATCACAATAGCAGCAACAAGTACAAGTCAGCTATAGTGCAAGCAGCTCATAACTTTCAGGATGTTAGCATGTTCTATCCTGATGGTTTTAGCGGTAGGCAATGTTGGCATTAGACACATCACATCACTAAGCGATCCCTACTAGGGAAACACCAGTGGGCTAGTAAATACATGTTACAAAACTTCATTTCTCTTGATAAAGGGAAGACAAGTGCTGGCCTAATAGAGACCTTTTTATATTAAAAACAAAATGAAGGTTTTGCAAATAGAGGTCATCAATACAAGATAGTTCCTGAGAAACCAAATAGAACTCAAAGGAACGAAAACAGTCGGAGTGGTAACAGCAAATAGCACCGAGGTATTTAAGGGGAAGGCAAGATAATCATAGAAAAAGGCAATACCAATTGCTGGATTAGGGAGGAGGATAAAAAGGAGGCTCAAATGGAGCCTAAACACTGGCCTGGCCTTACTGGATATTCTATATAAAAATCAAAGCCACAATTTTACAGAACCATTGACAAATAAACAAATGCATCAGGTGAAAAGGTTTTGGTAACTTGTCAGCAACTTGAGATGCTCAAGTCATTAACAGTCATATATTGTCCTTACTGGTCTAGAGGGACCCGGGATTGGGATTGAAGGGTTAGAGTAAGGAAGGAATTTTTAAAAAATGATGATTTAAGACAAACAGGAGAAACTTAGGGTCGGGAACCTTTGCAATACACTAAAGTCAATTACTGGTATGGTCTTACATTTAATTAGTTTAATGGGCGACTAAAGGAAAGAGGGGCATGGAATTTGGATAATCATATTGATCGAAGAGAATAAATAAATATGAACATGGATTACTTTAGCAGAGCCCATTGTAATCTTTGTCCACATACTGCACAGCAATCAGCAACGTTTGGTACATTCTTTGTCCACAAGGCAAGGCCAACTAACCTTCCCAAAATCCACAAAGAGGACTGTCCTGGTAGACCAATCATGTCAGCCTGTTCCTGCCCCACAGAACTCATTTCTCATCTTGACTCCATTCTCTCCCCACCTATAACCACAATTCCTGATGCCCTACATCATAATTTCTAGTTCCCTGGCCCTAACCACTACATCTTCACCATGGACATCCAATCCCTCTACACCTCCATCCCCCACCAGGATGGTGTGAGGGCTCTCCACTTCTTTGGAGAGGCCTGAACAAATCACCATCCACCACTTGCCTCCATTTGGCTGAACTTGTCCTCTCACTGAACAGTTTCTCCTTCACTTCCTCCAAATAAAAGTTGTGGCTATGGGTACCTGCATGGGCCCAGTTATGCACATCTCTATGGAGTATGTGGAACATTCCTTGTTCCAGTCATACTCAGACACCCCTCCCACAAGATGACTTTCAGTGCCACCTCATGCTTTCATCTGGACCTGGGAAAAAAAAATGTTTTGCTTCCAGTTTCCACCCCTCCATCACTTTCATATGGTCCATCTGACATCCCTGAATCTCCATTTCTGGAGACACTGTCCACCAATATTCATTACAAGCCCACCAACTCCCATAAGACATAGGAGCAGAAATTAGGCCATTCGGCCCATCGAGTCTGCTCTGCCATTCAATCATGGCTGATAAGTTTCTCAACCCCATTCTCCCGCCTTCTCCCCGTAACCTTTGATCCCCTTACCAATCAAAAACCTATCTATCTCGGTCTTAAATACACTCAATGACCTGGCCTCCACAGCCTTCTGTGGCAATGAATTCCATAGATTCACCACTCTCTGGCTAAAGAAGTTTCTCCTCATCTCTGTTCTAAAAGGTCTTCCCTTTACTCTGAGGCTGTGCCCTCGGGTCCTAGTCTCTCCTACTAATGGAAACATCTTCCCCACGTCCACTCTATCCAGGCCTTTCAGTATTCTGTAAGTTTCAATCAGATCCCCCCTCATCCTTCTAAACTCCATCGAGTATAGACCCAGAGTCATCAAACATTCCTCATATGCTAAGCCTTTCATTCCTGAGATCGTTCTCGTGAACCTCCTCTGGGCCCTCTCCAGGGCCAGCACATCCTTCCTGAGATACGGGGCCCAAAATTACTCAATATTCTAAATGTGGTCTGACCAGAGCCTTGTGAAGCCTCAGCAGCACATTCCTGCTTTTATATTCTAGTCCTCTCAAAATAAATGCCAACATTGCATTTGCCTTCCTAACTACCAACTCAAACTGCAAGTTAACCTTAAGAGAATCCTGGACTAGGACTCCCAAGTCCCTTTGCACTCCAGATTTCTGAATTCTCTCCCCATTTAGAAAATAGTCTATGCCTCTATTCTTTCTACCAAATTGCATGACCTCACACTTCCCCACATTATATTCCATCTGCCACTTCTTTGCCCATTCACCTAACCTGTCCAAATCCTTCTGCAGCCTCCCTGCCTCAATACTACCTGTCCCTCCACTTATCTTTGTATCATCTGCAAACTTAGCCAGAATGCCCTCAGTTCCTTCATCTAGATCATTAATGTATAAAGTGATGAGGTGTTGAGGGTGATGGAGTGGACCAGGGTGTCCTGGAGGGAACAGTCCTTACAGAATGCTGATGTGGGGTGAGGGGAAGATGTTTGGTAGTGGCATCATGCTGGGGTTGGTGGAAATGGTGGAGGATGATCCTTTGAATGCAGAGGCTGGCGGAGTAAAAAAAGTGAGGACAAGGGGGACACCATGGTTCTGGGAGGGCGGGGAAAGTGAGGGAAGAGGTGCAGGAGATGGGTCAGGCACAGTTGAGGGCCCTGTCAACAACAGTGGGTGGGAATCCTTCACCCACAATAGCGCCATCTGTTACTTGTCAAAGAACATGGAACAGAGTGCTTACCTTGTTCTGTTATCACATTCTGCTTTCTTACCTTTAGACCTTATCACTACCATTAACACTTTTTCCATGACATTTTTGTCAATCTTCGCCCTCACTGATCACTGGCCTTCACAGCTACCTTGACTGCAGCTTCTCACTGCTTCCTGCAAGGACTCCATCCCATTCTCAGTTCCTTTGCCTCTGTAGCATCTGTTCAGATGTCACCTTCGAAAACTGCACTTGACATGTCTTCCTTCAAGTTTCCTACCCACTGTGGTTGACAGGGCCCTCAACTGTGCCTGACCCATCTCCTGTACCTCTTCCCTCACTTTCCCCTCCCTCCCAGAACCATGGTGTCCCCCTTGTCCTCACTTTTCACCCCGCCAGCCTCTGCATTCAAAGGATCATCCTCCACCATTTCCACCAACCCCAGCATGATGCCACTACCAAACATCTTCCCCTCACCCCACATCAGCATTCTGTAAGAACTGTTCCCTCCAGGACACCCTGGTCCACTCCATCACCCTCAACACCTCATCTCCTTCCCATGCAATCACAGAAGGTGCAACACCTGCCCCTTTACCTCCTCACTGTCCAAGGGCCCAAACACTCCTTTCAGGTAAAGCAGCATTTCACTTTCACCTCCTTTAATGTGGTCTAATGCATTCACTGCTCCCAATGTGGTCTCCTCTATATCAGAGAGGCCAAATGCAGACAGGGTGACCAATTTGCAGAACACCTTCGGTCTGTTCACAAGCATGACCAGACCTTCCTGTCGCTTGCCATTTCAACACTCCAACCTGCTCTCATGCCCACATGCCTGTCCTTGGCCTGCTGCAATGTTTCAGTGAAGCTCAACGCAAACTGGAGAATAGCACCTCATCCTCCATTAGGCACTTTCCAGCCTTGACATTGAGTTCAACAGCTTCAGACCATGAACTCTCCATCTTCACCCCTTTAGTCCACTTATTTTTAATTTACTCATTGTTTATCCCTTTTTCCATCCTTCACCCCCAATAGGGCCATCTGTTACTTGTCAAAGAACATGGAACAGAGTGCTTACCCTTGTTCTGTTATCACATTCTGCTTCCTTACCTTTAGACCTTACCACTACCATTAACACTTTTTCCATGACATTTTTGTCAATCTTAGCCCTCACTGATCACTGACCTTCAATTCAACTTCATCTGCTTCACTCCCACCCTCCCTGCACCCCCCTTAAGCAGTGGAAATTTCCACTACATTTCTACTTCTATTTACTCCTGAAGGTCATACAGACTCGAAACATTAGCAGTTTCTCCCTCCAGATGCTGTCGGACCTGAGTTTTTCCAGCATTGTTTTTATTTATGGTTAATTACGGTCTTGACTGTCATCCTGAGCAAAGAGCAGGAATCAAATCTGGGACTCAGGATCAGGACTAAAAACAAGGCAACACTTACAATAATGACTGGAGCCTCTGAGCAGGATTTGCATTGAGATTTTACTTCTGCATTAAGCACTATTCAATAACGGAATGGATAATGTATGCGTGCAGACAGTTAAAATGTAGATGGACTAAAAGATGGCAGCAACTATATTTTGTTCATTCTTGGCAATATAGTACCTCATTAGGTTATTTCATGTGGCAGTGTTTTGAAGGTTCATTAACTTCTAATTTACATTAGTTAGTAAGCATTAGCTCCCAAAAGGCAGTCTTCAGACATTGGTGGTTAATAAACAAAATGAGACTGTCCTCAAGTTGCTTCCTGAAAAAGCAGTGACCATCTGGTCTTGAGACTCTGCACTTGGGACAATTACAGTGACTGTTACAATGCCTGCCAAAGGCAACTGGCTTTTCTCCTACTCAATTTAAAAAAAAGTGCATCCATCATAAACTAGAGGATAGAATGGATATTACTACAGGGTAACATTCCTTCCCATTCCCTTAGAAGAATGCTGAATGGAAGCGATACAAATGCTCTTTCCATTCTCCACAGTGCCACACAAAAATGTAGATTTATGCCACTCATACCTGATCTGTAACATCATACACAATAATAATCCCATGTGCTCCTCTGTAGTAACTGGAAGTGATGGTCCTGAACCGTTCCTGTCCTGCTGTATCCCACTGAAGAGAAACACCACATGTTAAATCACATTAAATGACAGCTCAAGTTAATAAACTCTCGAACTGAAATCAGATGGTTTATTAGTGCAGCAACAGCATTAGTGTTTCAGAAGTAGTTGTACAAATAACGCATTGAATAGATGACCAAGGGGAAAATGAAGCTGATTTTCATGATATCATCCTAGGAATACCAAATTCAAGTCCAAAATGTACATTAGACATTCCCACCTGCCCCTCCCTATATGCAATAGACTTAACTAAACCACTCCTTGGCCCTTATATATACCCTCATCATGATCATTCCCTCGTTATGTCCTCCATCTTCATTCCCTGAAGTACAATGGGTAAAACTAGTGAGTGCTTGGTACAGCAAGTCTCGATCTGTCTAGAGCACATTGACCTGCAAAGTCTGTTCAAAACCTCACTACTCCAGGGTTACCCTGGAGTGAGTGAGTCATTACAGCTGAGAAGGCAGCCAGAGCCCATGCCAGCTCCCTGCAGAACAATACAGTCAGTCCCATTCCTTCACTACCACCATAGCCCTGCAGTTTTTTTTTTACATTTCCTTCAAGTGCCCACCCAATTTCCTTTTGAAATCATTGATTCTGCTTCCATCACCCTTAGGGGCAGCAAGTTCCAGATCATACCACTCGTAAAAATTTACCCCAGCCCCTCCATTTCTTGTCCAAAACCGTAAATCCGTGTCCCCTGGTCCTTTTACCATCAGCTACTGGGAACAGCTTTTGCCTACCTTATCCAAACTGGTCATAACCTATAAAAACACCCCTCAACCTCCTTTGCTCCAAGAGAACAGCCCCAGCTTCTCCAACCTAACCTTTAAGTAAAATCTCACCATCAGTGATTATGTACATTCACTTGCAGGTCCCTCTGTTCCTACACACTTTAGAACTGTGCTATTAAGTCTACAGTGTCTCCCCATCTCTTCAGCCAATATGCATCACACCTCCATTCCCTATGTTACATTCCATTTGCCTGTGCATTCTACTTGTTTATATAACATAGCAGGTGATTTGAATCATCCTTGCTGTTTGCCACTCCAAGTTTGGCAAATTTTTCAAATCAGAACAGGTTCGAATCTGTATTCCAAGATCCAAATCATCTATATAATAATTGCAAAGTGAACCCAACACCCCTTGGGGAATATCATTGTCTACAATCCTCCAGTCTGAAAAACAACTACCATGACTGGCTTTGTCATTTAAGCTAATTTTTTATACAATTGGCCACTGACCCTCCTATTCCATAAGCCTCAAATTTTGTTAACCCAACCTTGTGGTATCTTGTCAAACAAAATCCATTTGGACAACATCTGCATTCCCAAAGAAACCTGTGCTGGCTATCCTTAACTCACTCAAACCAAGTGTCTGTTTATATTATTTTCCCCCAGTTAAGGATTCCAAAACCTTACCCACCACAGATGTTAGACACAGAAGGCCTATAGTTGCTAAGGCTGTCCACATTTGCCATGCTCCAATCCCCAGGAACTTCCCGGTATTAGGGAAGATTACAGCCAGCCCATTAACTCCACCCCCAATTCCTTTGGCACCCTAGGCTGCAAGCCATCCAGGTCAGGCAATTTATCTAACCTTAAGCAAAGCCAGCATCTCCTCCCTTTTAATTGTCACCCTATTTAATTGCTTCTACTATGCTAGATAATCCAGCCACACTCCCCAATTGTATAAAAACTAGTTTAAATGACAAAGCAGCAAGTCATGATAGTTCTGTTGAAGGGTCATGTGGACTCGAAACGTCGACTATTTTCTTCTCCACCGATGCTGCCAGACCTGCTGAGTTTTTCCAGGTAATTCTGTTTTTGTTTAAGTCATGATAGCTGGTGTTTTTCAGACTGGAGGGTTGTAGACAGTGATATTCCCCAAGGGGTGTTAGGTTCACTATTTTTTGCAATTATATAAATTAACCAACCACCCCCCTCCCCACCATCCTCAAGGGCTCATGGATTTGTCACCAAGTTGGAGACCATCTATTGGGTTGTCTCGGCTACATTCCCATTCTACCCCTTATTCCAAACTGTTTGACCAAGTGTTCACCTTGTCCTCAAGACAAAATGTAATTCAAACAAATATGTTCCTTTCCCAATAGTCACAGGCCCTGGTCTGCCAATTTGAAAGACACCGAGTCAATTGAAGAATTTAACAGTTAATACATTTATGCAGCTGAACAATTAGCCCAAACGTCCAGGAGGGAGTTTTTCTAAACTGTTACTTCAGGACTGATATTTCAGGTTGGTCTTTTCACCTTCCCCACATACATTTCTGACACCAGCACAGTCCTGCATAACCTGTTCCTTAAATTTAAAAACATCTCCTTGGTTTGTCCTGTTCTAGAGATAATCCCAACCAGCCTAAGAAATACAAGTGTAAAAGGAGATGTCAAAAGCAGTTTCAGCTAGCGTTTCGTTTCTTCCTTGTAACTTTTTATAAGCTACATCAGTGGTCAGGCAGTCTGGGGTAGCAAACATAATCCTGTTACATGGGGATCCCTTCCCAGGGAGGTTGAACTGTAATAGCAGGCAAGAACCGGAGAATTGCTCCAATCTCCAAGGAAAGAATATAAACATGCTCGCCACCAAGAGGGAATCTTTGTATTTACTGACATAACTCCTGTTGCCTTGGAAAAAATGTTTGCTGCAGTGACACTTTGACAGTCTGAGCACCTCCTTGCTCCAAGTTCTAAGTGTTGATGTTTAGAAGGGTCCCCTGGAATCTGCTCCATCATGGGCAATGCTATAGTAGAATATAAAAATCTCTGCAATTGTGCTCCATTTTAAAATCTCTCCCTCCCAATTATTCTCTGCACAATGCAAGTGCCTGATTGAGATTTCTCCAGTCCAGACTCATTTGTCTCGATCAGCAGAAACATTCCAATCAGAATAAAGAGGTCTCATTCTTCCCCCAATGTACCCTCAGCATTTGAACAACCATGTAATAGTTCCGCTGCGTACTGTTACCCAACTCAAATGCAAACAGTTAGCAATCTACCCTATGAGCAGAGACACACACACACAAACAGGACACAAATATTCTTATACCTCCAGCCAAAGTAACCTCACCCACACTAGATCTCAAGACTGATTGGAAATTGGCAATTTCAGAATTCAAGTCTATGACTCAGTTTCTTCAAGCTCTATGGAGCGATTAAGTTTAGAGAACTAAACCTTTGACCTATGATACTGCCATCAGGTACAAATTAAGATTCACCACATCAAAACTTAGTACAAAGCAAATGAAATTGGTAACTTTTCCTTTAACAGCCATTAAAATTATGCAATTGCAGAATTTGGAAGCAGACAATAAAGTAGAATCTAGATTCTAGACACACTTACAATCTGTAGTTTAATGGTTTTGCCCTCTAGTTCTATGGTTCTGATTTTGAAGTCGACACCAATGGTACTGATGTAGCTTTCTGTGTATGTATCATCCTGGAAAAGAAACCAAATTAGTGATGGAAAGAGGGAGGGGCAGTGCCAACATCCAACTGCATCCTACCCATCAATAATCATTTCACTGCCTGAGAGATCAGGCAGAATCAAACTTGATTGATGACAATCTTTAATACATTTAAGTGGTTGCATTTCTGGATAGTACTCTAGGAGCCTGGGTGGATGAGCTGCAAGAGTTCAGAACCCTCTGGAATTTAATTTAGGGTACTTATATTTATGAAATATGAACCAGCATCAGTAATAGTGGCCATGAAACTACTGGATGTCATTATAAACCACCTGGTCCATTCTGGTGGATTTTTTAGGGCTGGGATTTGAGGGCTACGTTTTGGTTTTACAGGGCTCCTTGAAAGTAAGGCACATTGAAAAATTTAGATTAGAAACTGAACTGTTCTTGAAGCAGGAATGTGCAACTTGCTCCACCTCCTCAAGGTGGAGAAAGATTTGACATTGAGCAGGTGGTCAAGAAACCAACAATTAAACAGTTTCCCTTCATTACTCCCCACCCTCACGTGGCTGATATTAAAGCAAACTCAAGGCCTGGAAGGTTAGGCTCTTCTAGACTGCCAATTCTTTTAAAGACAGGTAACGACTTCAGATAAAGTTTGGATACAGACAGGTACTTGCATAGCAAGAAAAGCCCTAAAGGGAAGAAAAATCTCAAAATTAGAAAAATATGAAGGGAGGAAGAAAACCATTTGGAAAGGATTGAGTATTGTTCCAACAATAGTTTGCAAGCCAGGCCTGCTGGAGGTGGGGGCTACTTTATAAGGGAAAAAGATTTTTTTGGAAAGAAGTTGGGAAATCAAATACACTGCAAGTATGAAAGTAAGCAATGCCTTGTTACCCGTGACCCCCTTGCCCTGAAAGGCCTTCTCCCCAAAAAAGCCATCCAGATCCACTGATGGCAGTGCCAAGGTCTTAATTCTCTTACATTGAAATGGGGGAGGGCACATTGTAACTGGGAGGGGTGAGGACAGGACTGTTTTAGAAAACAAAAGAAAAGACCCCTCAGTGCACCTGCAGCTTCCAGAACAATCCCCCCAAAACAAAAAAGGATCAAAAAAAAAGTAATTCCAAAGGCACCAACTATTGACTGATACCAAGTTTGAGAATGTGTTCCAGAGATAAACACTCTCCAACTCAGTGAGGGTGGGGGGGGCGGGGGGGTTATTTTTTCTTCCATTCTCCTGTCTCTCCCACACTCACTGCTCCTTCAAATCAAACACTGCATTCTTTGCCACACTCCCAACAAGACGTCTGCAATTGTTCAGTACTGTTTGGACTACAGAGGAGCCTTAACACAATATTGTATGGGGGCAACCTTTCTTTAATTTTTTCCCTCCCAGTCTCTGGTTTGAGAGATTGAACTTTCTTGCTGCATGTATTTGTATTTTTGAACCCTTAATGACTCCAGAGCCACCCACTAAAATGGCCTAGCAAGCTTAGTTGAATCAAGGCAGTTTAGTGTCTTGGGTAAATGAGTTCACTGGCCAACCAAACTAACTGCACGCCTTCCTATGTTCTCATCAATTGCTACGTGTAATTAATAACAGGGGGAGAGACTGACATAAGAATAAACAGTGACGGGTACTGAGACATAGGGCAGAGCACCAGATCATACATGCTCACTCAAGCCTCCAAACTAGACTGCGTTCCATGCTGTGCAGTGATTTGTCAGTGCTGTCACATGATCAGTACACTTGCATTCTCTTAAAAAAGGGACAGGGTACCTCACTTTCAGTGGTAAGCTCACCACCACCCGAGGGTAATAAGTGTTGGTTTTGGCAGCAAACCCCACGTGCCATAATGAAAAACATGGCAGCTGCTAGATCAGGGAAATGCCTTTAATAGTCTACAGGCTCAGACTAAATGATAGGAAAACACTGAAAAGTTAAGGATGATACCAGAACAGAGATAATACAGCTACCAAAGGAAAAGATAAACAAACAGACTTGGGATTCTTGAGGAAAAAAAGATGCTTCCGTTTGTGGGGAAGCCCCAAACCAAGTATAAACGCAAGAGACACTAAACCCAATAAAGGAATTCAAGAGACACCTCATTATCTGGAAGAACTCCTTTACAAAAGGTGAGCAG